>NC_140987.1:211755246-212355246 GCF_052327205.1 Somniosus microcephalus
TCTCTCTTTCCTCGCTCTCTCTCTCTTTCCTCGCTCTCTCTCTCTTTCCTCGCTCTCTCTCTTCCTCGCTCTCTCTCTCTTTCCTCTCTCTCTCTCTTTCCTCTCTCTCTCTCTGTCCTCGCTCTCTCTCTCTCTTTCCTCGCTCTCTCTCTCTTTCCTCGCTCTCTCTCTCTTTCCTCGCTCTCTCTCTCTTTCCTCTCTCTCTTTCCTCTCTCTTTCCTCACTCTCTCTCTCTCTGTCCTCGCTCTCTCTCTCTGTCCTCGCTCTCTCTCTCTGTCCTCGCTCTCGCTCTCTGTCCTCGCTGTCTCTCTTTCCTCGCGCTCTCTCTCTCCTCGCTCTCTCTCTCTCTTTCCTCGCTCTCTCTCGCTCTCTTTCCTCGCTCTCTATTTCTTTCCTCGCTCTCTCTCTTTCCTCGCTCTCTCTCTTTTTCCTCGCTCTCTCTTTTTCCTCGCTCTCTCTTTCCTCGCTCTCTCTCTCTTTCCTCGCTCTCTCTCTCTCTCTCTTTCCTCGCTCTCCCTCTCTTTCCTCGCTCTATCTCTCTCTTTCCTCGCTCTCTCTCTCTCTTTCCTCGCTCTCTCTCTTTCCTCGCTCTCTCTCTCTCTTTCCTCGCTCTCTCTCTCTTTCCTCGCTCTCTCTCTCTTTCCTCGCTCTCTCTCTCTTTCCTCGCTCTCTCTCTCTTTCCTCGCTCTCTCTCTTTCCTCTCTCGCTCTCTCTCTCCTCGCTCTCTCTCTCTCTTTCCTCGCTCTCTCTCTCTTTCCTCGCTCTCTCTCTCCTCGCGCTCTCTCTTTCCTCGCTCTCTCTCTTTCCTCGCTCTCTCTCTTTCCTCGCTCTCTCTCTCTTTCCTCGCTCTCTCTCTCTTTCCTCGCTTTCTCTCTTTCCTCGCTCTCTCTCTCCTCGCTCTCTCTCCTCGCTCTCTCTCTTTCCTTGCTCTCTCTCTCTCTTTCCTCGCTCTCTCTCTCTTTCCTCGCTCTCTCTCTCTCTTTCCTCGCTCTCTCTCTTTCCTCGCTCTCTCTCTCTCTTTCCTCGCTCTCTCTTTCCTCGCTCGCTCTCTCTTTCCTCGCTCGCTCTCTCTTTCCTCGCTCGCTCTCTCTTTCCTCGCTCGCTCTCTCTTTCCTCGCTCGTTCTCTCTTTCCTCGCTCGCTCTCTCTTTCCTCGCTCGCTCTCTCTTTCCTCGCTCGCTCTCTCTTTCCTCGCTCGCTCTCTCTTTCCTCGCTCGCTCTCTCTTTCCTCGCTCGCTCTCTCTTTCCTCGCTCGCTCTCTCTTTCCTCGCTCGCTCTCTCTTTCCTCGCTCGCTCTCTCTTTCCTCGCTCGCTCTCTCTTTCCTCGCTCGCTCTCTCTTTCCTCGCTCGCTCTCTCTTTCCTCGCTCGCTCTCTCTTTCCTCGCTCGCTCTCTCTTTCCTCGCTCGCTCTCTCTTTCCTCGCTCGCTCTCTCTTTCCTCGCTCGCTCTCTCTTTCCTCGCTCGCTCTCTCTTTCCTCGCTCGCTCTCTCTTTCCTCGCTCGCTCTCTCTTTCCTCGCTCGCTCTCTCTTTCCTCGCTCGCTCTCTTCCTCGCTCGCTCTCTCTTTCCTCGCTCGCTCTCTCTTTCCTCGCTCGCTCTCTCTTTCCTCGCTCGCTCTCTCTTTCCTCGCTCGCTCTCTCTTTCCTCGCTCGCTCTCTCTTTCCTCGCTCGCTCTCTCTTTCCTCGCTCGCTCTCTCTTTCCTCGCTCGCTCTCTCTTTCCTCTCTCTCTTTCCTCTCTCTTTCCTCACTCTCTCTCTCTCTGTCCTCGCTCTCTCTCTCTGTCCTCGCTCTCGCTCTCTGTCCTCGCTGTCTCTCTTTCCTCGCGCTCTCTCTCTCCTCGCTCTCTCTCTCTCTTTCCTCGCTCTCTCTCGCTCTCTTTCCTCGCTCTCTATTTCTTTCCTCGCTCTCTCTCTTTCCTCGCTCTCTCTCTTTTTCCTCGCTCTCTCTTTTTCCTCGCTCTCTCTTTCCTCGCTCTCTCTCTCTTTCCTCGCTCTCTCTCTCTCTTTCCTCGCTCTCCCTCTCTTTCCTCGCTCTATCTCTCTCTTTCCTCGCTCTCTCTCTCTCTTTCCTCGCTCTCTCTCTTTCCTCGCTCTCTCTCTCTCTTTCCTCGCTCTCTCTCTCTTTCCTCGCTCTCTCTCTCTTTCCTCGCTCTCTCTCTCTTTCCTCGCTCTCTCTCTCTTTCCTCGCTCTCTCTCTTTCCTCTCTCGCTCTCTCTCTCCTCGCTCTCTCTCTCTCTTTCCTCGCTCTCTCTCTCTTTCCTCGCTCTCTCTCTCCTCGCGCTCTCTCTTTCCTCGCTCTCTCTCTTTCCTCGCTCTCTCTCTTTCCTCGCTCTCTCTCTCTTTCCTCGCTCTCTCTCTCTTTCCTCGCTTTCTCTCTTTCCTCGCTCTCTCTCTCCTCGCTCTCTCTCCTCGCTCTCTCTCTTTCCTTGCTCTCTCTCTCTCTTTCCTCGCTCTCTCTCTCTTTCCTCGCTCTCTCTCTCTCTTTCCTCGCTCTCTCTCTTTCCTCGCTCTCTCTCTCTCTTTCCTCGCTCTCTCTTTCCTCGCTCGCTCTCTCTTTCCTCGCTCGCTCTCTCTTTCCTCGCTCGCTCTCTCTTTCCTCGCTCGCTCTCTCTTTCCTCGCTCGCTCTCTCTTTCCTCGCTCGTTCTCTCTTTCCTCGCTCGCTCTCTCTTTCCTCGCTCGCTCTCTCTTTCCTCGCTCGCTCTCTCTTTCCTCGCTCGCTCTCTCTTTCCTCGCTCGCTCTCTCTTTCCTCGCTCGCTCTCTCTTTCCTCGCTCGCTCTCTCTTTCCTCGCTCGCTCTCTCTTTCCTCGCTCGCTCTCTCTTTCCTCGCTCGCTCTCTCTTTCCTCGCTCGCTCTCTCTTTCCTCGCTCGCTCTCTCTTTCCTCGCTCGCTCTCTCTTTCCTCGCTCGCTCTCTCTTTCCTCGCTCGCTCTCTCTTTCCTCGCTCGCTCTCTCTTTCCTCGCTCGCTCTCTCTTTCCTCGCTCGCTCTCTCTTCCTCGCTCGCTCTCTTTCCTCGCTCGCTCTCTCTTTCCTCGCTCGCTCTCTCTTTCCTCGCTCGCTCTCTCTTTCCTCGCTCGCTCTCTCTTTCCTCGCTCGCTCTCTCTTTCCTCGCTCGCTCTCTCTTTCCTCGCTCGCTCTCTCTTTCCTCGCTCGCTCTCTCTTTCCTCGCTCGCTCTCTCTTTCCTCGCTCGCTCTCTCTTTCCTCGCTCGCTCTCTCTTTCCTCGCTCGCTCTCTCTTTCCTCGCTCGCTCTCTCTTTCCTCGCTCGCTCTCTCTTTCCTCGCTCGCTCTCTCTTTCCTCGCTCGCTCTCTCTTTCCTCGCTCGCTCTCTCTTTCCTCGCTCGCTCTCTCTTTCCTCGCTCGCTCTCTCTTTCCTCGCTCGCTCTCTCTTTCCTCGCTCGCTCTCTCTTTCCTCGCTCGCTCTCTCTTTCCTCGCTCTCTCTCTCTCTTTCCTCGCTCTCTCTCTCTCTTTCCTCGCTCTCTCTCTTTCCTCGCTCTCTCTCTCTTTCCTCGCTCTCTCTCTCTTTCCTCGCTCTCTCTCTCTTTCCTCGCTCTCTCTCTCTTTCCTCGCTCTCTCTCTCTTTCCTCGCTCTCTCTCTCTTTCCTCGCTCTCTCTTTCCTCGCTCTCTTTCTCTTTCCTCGCTCTCTCTCTCTTTCCTCGCTCTCTCTCTCTTTCCTCGCTCTCTCTCTCTTTCCTCGCTCTCTCTCTCTTTCCTCGCTCTCTCTCTCTTTCCTCGCTCTCTCTCTCTTTCCTCGCTCTCTCTCTCTGTCCTCGCTCTCTCTCTCTGTCCTCGCTCTTTCTCTCTGTCCTCGCTGTCTCTCTTTCCTCGCGCTCTCTCTCCTCGCTCTCTCTCTCTCTTTCCTCGCTCTCTCTCGCTCTCTTTCCTCGCTCTCTCTCTCTTTTTCCTCGCTCTCTTTTTCCTCGCTCTCTCTTTCCTCGCTCTCTCTCTCTTTCCTCGCTCTCCCTCTCTCTTTCCTCGCTCTCCCTCTCTTTCCTCGCTCTATCTCTCTCTTTCCTCGCTCTCTCTGTTTCCTCGCTCTCTCTCTCTCTTTCCTCGCTCTCTCTCTTTCCTCGCTCTCTCTCTTTCCTCGCTCTCTCTCTCTTTCCTCGCGCTCTCTCTCTTTCCTCGCTCTCTCTCTCTTTCCACGCTCTCTCTCTCTCCTCGCTCTCTCTCTCTCTCTCTTTCCTCGCTCTCTCTCTCTCTCTCTCCTCACGCTCTCTCTCTCTCTTTCCTCGCTCTCTCTCTCTTTCCTCGCTCTCTCTCTCTTTCCTCGCTCTCTCTCTCTTTCCTCGCTCTCTCTCTCTTTCCTCGCTCTCTCTCTCTTTCCTCGCTCTCTCTCTCTTTCCTCGCTCTCTCTCTCTCTTTCCTCGCTCTCTCTCTCTTTCCACGCTCTCTCTCTCTCCTCTCTCTCTCTCTCGCTCTCTTTCCTCGCTCTCTCTCTCTCCTCGCTCTCTCTCTCTTTCCTCGCTCTCTCTCTCTTTCCTCGCTCTCTCTCTTTCCTCGCTCTCTCTCTCTTTCCTCGCTCTCTCTCTCTCCTCGCTCTCTCTCTCTCTTTCCTCGCTCTCTCTCTTTCCTCGCTCTCTCTCTTTCCTCGCTCTCTCTCTCTTTCCTCGCTGTCTCTCTCTTTCCTCGCTCTCTCTCTTTCCTCGCTCTCTCTCTCTTTCCTCGCTCTCTCTCTCTCCTCGCTCTCTCTCTCTCTTTCCTCGCTCTCTCTCTTTCCTCGCTCTCTCTCTTTCCTCGCTCTCTCTCTCACTTTCCTCGCTCTCTCTCTCACTTTCCTCGCTCTCTCTCTCTTTCCTCGCTCTCTCTCTTTCCTCGCTCTCTCTCTCTTTCCTCGCTCTCTCTCTTTCCTCGCTCTCTCTCTCTTTCCTCGCTCTCTCTCTCTTTCCTCGCTCTCTCTCTCTTTCCTCGCGCTCTCTCTCTCTCTTTCCTCTCTCTCTCTTTCCTCTCTTTCTCTTTCCTCGCTCTCTCTCTCTTTCCTCGCTCTCTCTCTCTTTCCTCGCTCTCTCTCTTTCCTCGCTCTCTCTCTTTCCTCGCTCTCTCTCTTTCCTCGCTCTCTCTCTTTCCTCGCTCTCTCTCTTTCCTCGCTCTCTCTCTTTCCTCGCTCTCTCTCTTTCCTCGCTCTCTCTTTCCTCGCTCTCTATCTCTTTCCTCGCTCTCTCTCTCTTTCCTCGCTCTCTCTCTCTCCTCGCCCTCTCTCTCTTTCCTCGCGCTCTCTCTCTCTTTCCTCGCGCTCTCTCTCTCTTTCCTCGCGCTCTCTCTCTCTTTCCTCGCGCTCTCTCTCTCTTTCCTCGCTCTCTTTCCTCGCTCTCTCTCTCTCTTTCCTCGCTCTCTCTCTCCTCGCTCTCTCTCCTCGCTCTCTCTATCTCTTTCCTCGCTCTCTCTCTTTCCTCGCTCGCTCTCTCTTTCCTCGCTCTCTCTCTTTCCTCGCTCTCTCTCTCTTTCCTCGCTCTCTCTCTCTTTCCTCGCTCTCTCTCTCTTTCCTCGCTCTCTCTCTCTTTCCTCGCTCTCTCTCTCCTCGCTCTCTCTCTCTTTCCTCGCTCTCTCTCTTTCCTCGCTCTCTCTCTCTTTCCTCGCTCTCTCTCTCTCTTTCCTCGCTCTCTCTCTCTCTTTCCTCTCTCTCTTTCCTCGCTCTCTCTCTCTCTTTCCTCGCTCTCTCTCGCTCTTTCCTCGCTCTCTCTCGCTCTTTCCTCGCTCTCTCTCCCTCTTTCCTCGCTCTCTCTCCCTCTTTCCTCGCTCTCTCTCCCTCTTTCCTCGCTCTCTCTCTCTTTCCTCGCTCTCTCTCTCTCTTTCCTCACCCTCTCTCTCTCTTTCCTAGCTCTCTCTCTTTCCTCGCTCTCCCTCTCTTTCCTCGCTCTCCCTCTCTTTCCTCGCTCTCTCTCTCTTTCCTCGCTTGCTTTCTCCCTCTCTTTCCTCGCTCTCCCTCTCTTTCCTCGCTCTCTCTCTTTCCTCGCTCTCTCTCTTTCCTCGCTCTCTCTTTCCTCGCTCTCTCTCTCTTTCCTCGCTCTCTCTCTCTTTCCTCGCTCTCTCTCTCTCCTCGCCCTCTCTCTCTTTCCTCGCGCTCTCTCTCTCTTTCCTCGCGCTCTCTGTCTCTTTCCTCGCTCTCTTTCCTCGCTCTCTCTCTCTCTTTCCTCGCTCTCTCTCTCCTCGCTCTCTCTCTCTCTCTCCTCGCTCTCTCTATCTCTTTCCTCGCTCTCTCTCTTTCCTCGCTCGCTCTCTCTTTCCTCGCTCTCTCTCTTTCCTCGCTCTCTCTCTCTTTCCTCGCTCTCTCTCTCTTTCCTCGCTCTCTCTCTCTTTCCTCGCTCTCTCTCTCCTCGCTCTCTCTCTCTTTCCTCGCTCTCTCTCTTTCCTCGCTCTCTCTCTCTTTCCTCGCTCTCTCTCTCTCTTTCCTCGCTCTCTCTCGCTCTTTCCTCGCTCTCTCTCCCTCTTTCCTCGCTCTCTCTCCCTCTTTCCTCGCTCTCTCTCCCTCTTTCCTCGCTCTCTCTCCCTCTTTCCTCGCTCTCTCTCTCTCTTTCCTCGCTCTCTCTCTCTCTTTCCTCGCCCTCTCTCTCTCTTTCCTAGCTCTCTCTCTTTCCTCGCTCTCCCTCTCTTTCCTCGCTCTCTCTCTCTTTCCTCGCTCTCTTTCCTCGCTCTCCCTCTCTTTCCTCGCTCTCTCTCTCTCTTTCCTCGCTCTCTCTCTTTCCTCGCTCTCTCTTTCCTCGCTCTCTCTCACTCTCTTTCCTCGCTCTCTCTCTCTTCTCGCTCTCTCTCTCTCTTTCCTCGCTCTCTCTCTCTTTCCTCGCTCTCTCTCTTTCCTCGCTCTCTTTCCTCGTGCTCTCTCCCTGTTTCCTCGTTCTCTCTCTCTTTCCTCGCTCTCTCTCTCCTCGCTCTCCCTCTCTTTCCTCGCTCTCTCTCTCTTTCCTCGCTCTCTCTTTCCTCGCGCTCTCTCTCTCTTTCCTCGCTCTCTCTCTCTTTCCTCGCTCTCCCTCTCTTTCCTCGCTCTCTCTCTCTTTCCTCGCTCTCTCTCTCTTTCCTCGCTCTCTCTCTCTTTCCTCGCTCTCTCTCTCTTTCCTCCCTCTCTCTCTCTCTTTCCTCGCTCTCTCTCTTTCCTCGCTCTCTCTCTGTCCTCGCTCTCTCTCTGTCCTCGCTCTCTCTCTCTCTTTCCTCGCTCTCTCTCTCTTTCCTCGCTCTCCCTCTCTCTCTTTCCTCGCTCTCCCTCTCTTTCCTCGCTCTCTCTCTCTTTCCTCGCTCTCTCTCTCTTTCCTCGCTCTCTCTCTCTCTCCTCGCTCTCTTTCCTCGCTCTCGCTCTCTTTCCTCACTCTCTCTCTTTCCTCGCTCTCTCTCTCTTTCCTCGCTCTCTCTCTCTTTCCTCTCACGCTCGCTCTCTCTCTCTCTTTCCTCGCTCTCTCTCTCTTTCCTCGCTCTCTCTCTCCTCGCGCTCTCTCTTTCCTCGCTCTCTCTCTTTCCTCGCTCTCTCTCTTTCCTCGCTCTCTCTTTCCTCGCTCTCTCTTTCCTCGCTCTCTCTCTCTCTTTCCTCGCTCTCTCTCTCTCTTTCCTCGCTCTCTCTCTCTTTCCTCGCTCTCTCTCTCTTTCCTCGCTCTCTCTTTCCTCGCTCTCTCTCTCTTTCCTCGCTCTCTCTCTCTTTCCTCTCTCTCTCTCTCTTTCCTCGCTCTCTCTCTCTTTCCTCGCTCTCTCTCTCTTTCCTCGCTCTCTCTCTCTTTCCTCGCTCTCTCTCTCTCCTCGCTCTCTCTCTCTCCTCGCTCTCTCTCTTTCCTCGCTCTCTCTCTCTCTTTCCTCTCTCTCTCTCTCTTTCCTCGCTCTCTTTCCTCGCTCTCTCTCTCTCTCTCTTTCCTCGCTCTCTCTCTCTTTCCTCGCTCTCTCTCTCTTTCCTCGCTCTCTCTCTCTTTCCTCGCTCTCTCTCTCTTTCCTCGCGCTCTCTCTCTCTTTCCTCGCGCTCTCTCTCTCTTTCCTCGCTCTCTCTCTCTATCCTCGCTCTCTCTCTCTCTTTCCTTGCTCTCTCTCTCTTTCCTCGCTCTCTCTTCCTCGCTCTCTCTCTCTCTTTCCTCGCTCTCTCTCTCTCTTTCCTCGCTCTCTCTCTCTTTCCTCGCTCTCCCTCTCTTTCCTCGCTCTCTCTCTCTTTCCTCGCTCTCTCTCTTTCCTCGCGCTCTCTCTCTCTCTCTCTCTTTCCTCTCTCTCTCTCTTTCCTCGCTCTCTCTTTCCTCGCTCTCTCTCTCTCTTTCCTCGCTCTCTCTCTTTCCTCGCTCTCTCTCTCTCTTTCCTCGCTCTCTCTCTCTCTTTCATCGCTCTCTCTCTCTTTCCTCGCTCTCTCTCTCTCTTTCCTCGCTCTCTCTCTTTCCTCGCTCTCTCTCTCTCTTTCCTCGCGCTCTCTCTCTCTTTCCTCGCTCGCTCTCTCTTTCCTCGCTCTCTCTCTCTTTCCTCGCTCTCTCTCTCTTTCCTCGCTCTCTCTCTTTCCTCGCTCTCTTTCCTCGTGCTCTCTCTCTGTTTCCTCGCTCTCTCTCTCTTTCCTC
The DNA here is from genome assembly GCF_052327205.1 of Somniosus microcephalus. NCBI lineage: Eukaryota > Metazoa > Chordata > Chondrichthyes > Squaliformes > Somniosidae > Somniosus > Somniosus microcephalus. The sequence continues at coordinate 211,763,752 of NC_140987.1, forward strand.
GCGCTCTCTCTCCTCGCTCTCTCTCTCTCTCTCCTCGCTCTCTCTCTCCTCGCTCTCTCTCTCTCTTTCCTCGCTCTCTCTCTTTCCTCGCTCTCTCTCTTTCCTCGCTCTCTCTCTCTTTCCTCGCTCTCTCTCTCTTTCCTCGCTCTCTCTCTCTTTCCTCGCTCTCTCTCTCTTTCCTCGCTCTCTCTCTCTTTCCTCGCTCTCTCTCTCTTTCCTCGCTCTCTCTCTCTTTCCTCGCTCTCTCTCTCTTTCCTCGCTCTCTCTCTCTTTCCTCGCTCTCTCCTCTCTCTCTCTCTCTTTCCTCGCTCTCTCTCTCTTTCCTCGCTCTCTCTCTCTCTTTCCTCTCTCTCTCTTTCCTCGCTCTCTCTTTCCTCGCTCTCTCTCTCTTTCCTAGCGCTCGCTCTCTCTTTCCTAGCGCTCTCTCTCTCTTTCCTCGCTCTCTCTCTCTTTCCTCGCTCTCTCTCTCTTTCCTCGCTCTCTCTCTCTCTTTCCTCGCTCTCTCTCTCTCTTTCCTCGCTCTCTCTCTCTTTCCTCGCTCTCTCTCTCTTTCCTCGCTCTCTCTTTCCTCGCTCTCCTCTCTCTCTTTCCTCGCTCTCCCTCTCTCTCTTTCCTCGCTCTCCCTCTCTCTCTTTCCTCGCTCTCTCTCTCTTTCCTCGCTCTCTCTCTCTTTCCTCGCTCTCTCTCTCTTTCCTCGCTCTCTCTCTCTCTTTCCTCGCTCTCTCTCTCTCTTTCCTCGCTCTCTCTCTCTCTTTCCTCGCTCTCTCTCTCTCTCTTTCCTCGCTCTCTCTCTCTCTTTCCTCGCTCTCTCTCTCTCTTTCCTCGCTCTCTCTCTCTTTCCTCGCTCTCCCTCTCTCTCTTTCCTCGCTCTCCCTCTCTCTCTTTCCTCGCTCTCCCTCTCTCTCTTTCCTCGCTCTCTCTCTCTTTCCTCGCTCAGTTCAGTTCAGTTCAAATGCTTTATTGGCATGTAAGTTTACAGAGAACCATATTGCCAAAGCTTACATAGCAAAAAGGTACAGTTTTCCAACATTCTGTAGGTGTCAATCGATTTGACATTTGTTGGGTATATACAATATTACTTTTAAACAATATTAATTTTAAACAGTCTTTCTACTTCATTTGGTACGTTCAATATTAATTTTAAACAGTCTTACTTTTAAACAGTCCTCAGGTTGTGACATGTTGTTACATATTTAGCCCCAAGGTATGGTCTGTCTCCTTCTCCTAGGACTAATCTCAATTTTGACAGATCATCCAATTCCTTGAAATCTGGGGTTGTTTGGCTTAGCTTGTTGAATAATATGTTTCTTGATGTGTTGAATTTTTCGCATTTTAGGAGGAAATGCATTTCTGTTTCAACCTCGCCAGCCAGACATTGATCGCATATTCTATTCTCTCTAGGCTGCCAGGATTTCTTGTATCTGCCTTTTTCAATTTCCAGTTGGTGGTCGCTTAGTCTGTACCTGGTGAGGGTCTGTCTCTGTTTTGTGTCTCTGATGGTCGTGAGGTAGTCTGCCAGTTTATATTCTCTTTTTAGGGCCCGGTAACATTCTAATCTGCTTTGGCTTTCGGTTATTTTGTTCCAATGTTCCAGGTAGGTTTCTTTGCATTTTTTAATGATTTGGTTCACTCGGATTGGTGTTTGGACGGCTGTGTTGGTCTGGGGCTGGTCAGGGTCCGGCTGAGTACTTAGTTTCAGTAGCAGCTGACTCAGGGGACTCTTTTCTGGGTTTAGCTCTTGGGTCTGAAAGGCTTTGAAATGAAGGGTGTCTGGGGAGCTAGATTTGAGGTGATTTAGGAAGTTTAGTGCTCGTTTTTGGATGTTTATTATCAGTGGGTATCTGCCTAGTTCGGCTCTGCATGCATTTGTTGGCGTTTTTCTTTGGGTGCGAAGGATGCTTCGGCAGAATTCTGCATGTAGGGCTTCTATTGTGTGTTTTTCCCATTTAGTGTAGCTTTGGTGATTTAGCGGGCCCCATACTTCACTACCGTACAGTGCAATGGGCAGGATTATGCTGTCAAAAATTTTGAGCCAGATTTTGATTGGGATTTGGATGTTGTAGAATTTTCTTTTTATTGCATATAGGGCTCTTCGGGCTTTTTCTTTTAGTGCATTCACTGCTATGCTGAAGCTCCCTGATGCTGTAATAGTTAGACCAAGGTAGGTGTAGCTCATAGTGTGTCCTATAGTGGTATCACTGAGGGTAAACTGGTATTTGTTTTCCTGACATCTGGGTCTTTTCTGAAAAATCATGATGTTGGTTTTCTTTAGATTTACTGTTAGAGCCCAATTTTGGCAGTATTTGTCGAGTAGGTCTAGTTGTTGCTGTAATCCCTGTTCTGTGGGAGACAGCAGAACCAGGTCGTCCGCATAGAACAGGGACTTCACTTCTCCATCCAGGAGACGGAGACCTGGTGACTCGCTTTGCTCCAGCATGTCTGCTAATTCATTTATGTATATGTTGAACAGGGTCGGGCTCAAATTGCAGCCCTGCCGGACGCCTCTTCTCTGGGTGAAGAAATCGGTGCGTTTGTCTCCAATCTTGACCCCGCATTTGTTTTTCAGATACATTGATTTAATAAGGTCATAGACTTTGCCCCCTATTCCACACTGAAGAAGTTTATAATAGAGCCCTTCGTGCCATATAGAGTCAAAGGCTTTCTTGAAGTCGATGAAACAGGCGAATATTTTCCCATTTTTTGTTTGGTGTTTATGTTTTTCGATGAGGGTGTGAAGGGTAATGATATGGTCGGCGGTGCGGTGTTTTGGAAGAAAGCCTATTTGGTTTTTTCTGAGGATATTATGTTTGTTAAGAAAATCAAGTAATCTACTATTTAGAATACTGCAGAATAACTTCCCTAGACAACTGTTGACACAGATGCCGCGGTAGTTATTTGGGTCTGATTTGTTTCCACTTTTATATATGGGGGAGATTAGTCCTTGGCACCAGATATCGGGAAAACAGCCTGAGCGTAATATGATGTTGAATAGTTTGAGTATCGCACCCTGCATCTCCATATTACTGAACTTTAGCATTTCATTTTTGATGTTGTCTGGGCCACAGGCTTTCTTTAGGTGGAGAGATTTTGTTTTTGTGGCCAGTTCTTTCCATGTGATTGGGGAGTCTAGAGGGTTTTGGTTGTCTTTAATTGTTGCTTCTAATGTGTGGAGTTTTTCTGTGACCTGATGTTGACTTGGGTTTGTTTTGTTTTTTGGGATGTCTTTGTAGAGGTTTTCAAAATGTGTTCTCCAGATGTCGCCATCTTGGATTGGTAATGCTTGCAATTGTGTTGTACTCAGGTTATTCCACATTTCCCAGAATTGTTTTGGATTGGTGGAGTTTTCAATTTCTTCGAGTATTTTGTGGGTATAGTTTTGTGTTTTGTTCCTAATGGTGTGTTTATATCTTTTGAGGGTTTCATTGTATCTAGTACGTAGGTCCGGATTGTTTGGTTGCCGATGCTTTTGGTTTGATATTTTTCTCAGGTCTTTTCTGGCATTTTTGCATCTCTCTCTCTCTTTCCTCGCTCTCTCTCTCTTTCCTCGCTCTCTCTCTCTTTCCTCGCTCTCTCTCTTTCCTCGCTCTCTCTCTCCTCGCTCTCTCTCCTTCCTCGCGCTCTCTCTCTCTTTCCTCGCTCTCTCTCTCTTTCCTCGCTCTCTCTCTCTTTCCTCGCTCTCTCTCTCTTTCCTCGCTCTCTCTCTCTCTTTCCTCGCTCTCGCTCTCTCTCTCTCTCTCTCTCTCTCTCTTTCCTCGCTCTCTCTCTCTTTCCTCGCTCTCCCTCTTTCCTCGCTCTCTCTTTCCTCGCTCTCTCTCTTTCCTCGCTCTCTCTCTCTTTCCTCGCTCTCTCTCTCTTTCCTCGCTCTCTCTCTCTTTCCTCGCTCTCTCTCTTTACTCTCTCTTTACTCTCTCTCTTTCCTCGCTCTCTCTCTCTTTCCTCGCTCTCTCTCTCTTTCCTCGCTCTCTCTCTCTTTCCTCGCTCTCTCTTTCCTCGCTCTCTCTTTCCTCGCTCTCTCTTTCCTCGCTCTCTCTTTCCTCGCTCTCTCTTTCCTCGCTCTCTCTCTTTCCTCGCTCTCTCTCTTTCCTCGCTCTCTCTCTTTCCTCGCTCTCTCTCTTTCCTCGCTCTCTCTCTTTCCTCGCTCTCTCTCTTTCCTCGCTCTCTCTCTTTCCTCGCTCTCTCTCTTTCCTCGCTCTCTCTCTTTCCTCGCTCTCTCTCTTTCCTCGCTCTCTCTCTTTCCTCGCTCTCTCTCCTTCCTCGCGCTCTCTCTCTCCTTCCTCGCGCTCTCTCTCTCCTTCCTCGCGCTCTCTCTCTCCTTCCTCGCGCTCTCTCTCTCTTTCCTCGCTCTCTCTCTCTTTCCTCGCTCTCTCTCTCTTTCCTCGCTCTCTCTTTCCTCGCTCTCTCTCTTTCCTCGCTCTCTCTCTTTCCTCGCTCTCTCTCTCTTTCCTCGCTCTCTCTCTCTTTCCTCGCTCTCTCTCTCTTTCCTCGCTCTCTCTCTCTTTCCTCGCTCTCTCTCTCTTTCCTCGCTCTCTCTCTCTTTCCTCGCTCTCTCTCTCTTTCCTCGCTCTCTCTCTCTTTCCTCGCTCTCTCTCTCTTTCCTCGCTCTCTCTCTCTTTCCTCGCTCTCTCTCTCTTTCCTCGCTCTCTCTCTCTTTCCTCGCTCTCGCTCTCTTTCCTCGCTCTCGCTCTCTTTCCTCGCTCTCGCCCTCTTTCCTCGCTCTCGCTCTTTCCTCGCTCTCTCTCTCTTTCCTCGCTCTCTCTCTCTTTCCTCGCTCTCTCTCTCTTTCCTCGCTCTCTCTCTCTTTCCTCGCTCTCTCTCTCTTTCCTCGCGCTCTCTCTCTCTTTCCTCGCGCTCTCTCTCTCTTTCCTCGCTCTCTCTCTCTTTCCTCGCTCTCTCTTTCCTCTCTCTCTCTCTCTTTCCTCGCTCTCTCCCTCTTTCCTCGCTCTCAGTTCAGTTCAGTTCAGTTCAGTTTTCAGTTCAAATGCTTTATTGGCATGAAAGTTTACAGAGAACCATATTGCCAAAGCTTACATTGCAAAAAGGTACAGTTTTCCAACATTCTGTAGGTGTCAATCGATTTGACATTTGTTGGGTATATACAATATTACTTTTAAACAATATTAATTTTAAACAGTCTTTCTACTTCATTTGGTACGTTCAATATTAATTTTAAACAGTCTTACTTTTAAACAGTCCTCAGGTTGTGACATGTTGTTACATATTTAGCCCCAAGGTATGGTCTGTCTCCTTCTCCTAGGACTAATCTCAATTTTGACAGATCATCCAATTCCTTGAAATCTGGGGTTGTTTGGCTTAGCTTGTTGAATAATATGTTTCTTGATGTGTTGAATTTTTCGCATTTTAGGAGGAAATGCATTTCTGTTTCAACCTCGCCAGCCAGACATTGATCGCATATTCTATTCTCTCTAGGCTGCCAGGATTTCTTGTATCTGCCTTTTTCAATTTCCAGTTGGTGGTCGCTTAGTCTGTACCTGGTGAGGGTCTGTCTCTGTTTTGTGTCTCTGATGGTCGTGAGGTAGTCTGCCAGTTTATATTCTCTTTTTAGGGCCCGCTCTCTCTCTCTTTCCTCGCTCTCTCTCTCTCTCTTTCCTCGCTCTCTCTCTCTTTCCTCGCTCTCTCTCTCTCTCTTTCCTCGCTCTCTCTCTCTTTCCTCGCTCTCTCTCTCTTTCCTCGCTCTCTCTTTCCTCGCTCTCTCTCTCTTTCCTCGCTCTCTCTCTTTCCTCGCTCTCTCTCTCTTTCCTCGCTCTCTCTCTCTCTTTCCTCGCTCTCTCTCTCTCTCTTTCCTCGCTCTCTCTCTCCTCGCTCTCTCTCTCTTTCCTCGCTCTCTCTTTCCTCTCTCTCTCTCTCTTTCCTCGCTCTCTTTCCTCGCTCTCTCTCTTTCCTCGCTCTCTCTCTTTCCTCGCTCTCTCTCTTTCCTCGCTCTCTCTCTTTCCTCGCTCTCTCTCTCTTTCCTCGCTCTCTCTCTCCTCGCTCTCTCTCTCCTCGCTCTCTCTCTTTCCTCGCGCTCTCCCTCTCTTTCCTCGCGCTCTCTCTCTTCCTCGCGCTCTCTCTCTCTTTCCTCGCGCTCTCTCTCTCTTTCCTCGCTCTCTCTCTCTTTCCTCGCTCTCTCTCTTTCCTCGCTCTCTCTCTCTTTCCTCGCTCTCTCTCTCTCTTTCCTCGCTCTCTCTCTCTTTCCTCGCTCTCTCTCTCTCTTTCCTCGCTCTCTCTCTTTCCTCGCGCTCTCTCTCTCTTTCCTCGCGCTCTCTCTTTCCTCGCTCTCTCTCTCTTTCCTCGCTCTCTCTTTCCTCGCTCTCTCTCTCTTTCCTCGCTCTCTCTCTCTTTCCTCGCTCTCTCTCTTTCCTCGCTCTCTCTCTCTCTCTTTCCTCGCTCTCTCTCTTTCCTTGCTCTCTCTCTCTCTCTCTCTCTTTCCTCGCTCTCTTTCCTCGCTCTCTCTCTCTTTCCTCGCTCTCTCTCTCTTTCCTCGCTCTCTCTCTCTTTCCTCGCTCTCTCTCTCTTTCCTCGCTCTCTCTCTCTTTCCTCGCTCTCTCTCTCTTTCCTCGCTCTCTCTCTCTTTCCTCGCTCTCTCTCTCTTTCCTCGCTCTCTCTCTCTTTCCTCGCTCTCTCTCTCTTTCCTCGCTCTCTCTCTCTTTCCTCGCGCTCTCTCTCTCTTTCCTCGCTCTCTCTCTCTTTCCTCGCTCTCTCTCTCTCTTTCCTCGCTCTCTCTCTCTTTCCTCGCTCTCTCTCTTTCCTCGCTCTCTCTCTCTTTCCTCGCTCTCTCTTTCCTCGCTCTCTCTCTCTTTCCTCGCTCTCTCTTTCCTCGCTCTCTCTCTCTTTCCTCGCTCTCTCTCTCTTTCCTCGCTCTCCCTCTCTTTCCTCGCTCTCTCTCTCTTTCCTCGCTCTCTCTCTTTCCTCGCGCTCTCTCTCTCTCTCTCTCTTTCCTCTCTCTCTCTCTTTCCTCGCTCTCTCTCTCTCTTTCCTCGCTCTCTCTCTTTCCTCGCTCTCTCTCTCTTTCCTCGCTCTCTCTCTCTTTCCTCGCTCTCTCTCTCTTTCCTCGCTCTCTCTCTCTTTCCTCGCTCTCTCTCTCTTTCCTCGCTCTCTCTCTCTCTTTCCTCGCTCTCTCTCTCTTTCCTCGCTCTCTCTCTTTCCTCGCGCTCTCTCTCTCTCTTTCCTCGCGCTCTCTCTCTCTTTCCTCGCTCTCTCTCTTTCCTCGCTCTCTCTCTCTTTCCTCGCTCTCTCTTTCCTCGCTCTCTCTCTTTCCTCGCTCTCTCTCCTCGTGCTCTCTCTCTGTTTCCTCGCTCTCTCTCTCTTTCCTCGCGCTCTCTCTCTCTCCTCGCTCTCTCTCTCTCTCTCCTCGCTCTCTCTCTCTTTCCTCGCTCTCTCTTTCCTCGCTCTCTCTTTCCTCGCTCTCTCTCTTTCCTCGCTCTCTCTCTCTTTCCTCGCTCTCTCTTTCCTCGCTCTCTCTCTCTTTCCTCGCTCTCTCTCTCTTTCCTCGCTCTCTCTCTCTTTCCTCGCTCTCTCTCTCTTTCCTCGCTCTCTCTCTCTTTCCTCGCTCTCTCTCTCTTTCCTCGCTCTCTCTCTCTTTCCTCGCTCTCTCTCTCTTTCCTCGCTCTCTCCTCGCTCTCTCTCTCTTTCCTCGCTCTCTCTCTTTCCTCGCTCTCTCTCTCTTTCCTCGCTCTCTCTCTCTCTATCCTCGCTCTCTCTCTCTTTCCTCGCTCTCTCTTTCCTCGCTCTCTCTCTCTTTCCTAGCGCTCGCTCTCTCTTTCCTCGCTCTCTCTCTTTCCTCGCTCTCTCTCTCTTTCCTCGCTCTCTCTCTCTTTCCTCGCTCTCTCTCTCTTTCCTCGCTCTCTCTCTCTTTCCTCGCTCTCTCTCTCTTTCCTCGCTCTCTCTCTCTTTCCTCGCTCTCTCTCTCTTTCCTCGCTCTCTCTCTCTTTCCTCGCTCTCTCTCTCTTTCCTCGCTCTCTCTCTCTTTCCTCGCGCTCTCTCTCTCTTTCCTCGCGCTCTCTCTCTCTTTCCTCGCTCTCTCTCTCTTTCCTCGCTCTCTCTCTCTCTTTCCTCGCTCTCTCTCTCTCTTTCCTCGCTCTCTCTCTCTTTCCTCGCTCTCTCTCTCTTTCCTCGCTCTCTCTCTCTCTCCTCGCTCTCTCTCTCTTTCCTCGCTCTCTCTCTCTTTCCTCGCTCTCTCTCTCTTTCCTCGCTCTCTCTCTCTTTCCTCGCTCTCTCTCTCTTTCCTCGCTCTCTCTCTCTCTTTCCTCGCTCTCTCTCTCTCTTTCCTCGCTCTCTCTCTCTCTTTCCTCGCTCTCTCTCTCTCTTTCCTCGCTCTCTCTCTCTCTTTCCTCGCTCTCTCTCTCTCTTTCCTCGCTCTCTCTCTCTCTTTCCTCGCTCTCTCTCTCTCTTTCCTCGCTCTCTCTCTCTTTCCTCGCTCTCTCTCTCTTTCCTCGCTCTCTCTCTCTCTCCTCGCTCTCTCTCTCTTTCCTCGCTCTCTCTCTCTTTCCTCGCTCTCTCTCTCTTTCCTCGCTCTCTCTCTCTTTCCTCGCTCTCTCTCTCTTTCCTCGCTCTCTCTCTCTTTCCTCGCTCTCTCGCTCTCTCCTCGCTCTCTCTCTCCTCGCTCTCTCTCTTTCCTCGCTCTCTCTCTCTTTCCTCGCTCTCTCTCTCTCTATCCTCGCTCTCTCTCTCTTTCCTCGCTCCCTCTTTCCTCGCTCTCTCTCTCTTTCCTCGCTCTCTCTCTCTTTCCTCGCTCTCTCTCTCTTTCCTCGCTCTCTCTCTCTTTCCTCGCTCTCTCTTTCCTCTCTCTCTCTCTCTTTCCTCGCTCTCTCCCTCTTTCCTCGCTCTCAGTTCAGTTCAGTTCAGTTCAGTTCAGTTTTCAGTTCAAATGCTTTATTGGCATGAAAGTTTACAGAGAACCATATTGCCAAAGCTTACATTGCAAAAAGGTACAGTTTTCCAACATTCTGTAGGTGTCAATCGATTTGACATTTGTTGGGTATATACAATATTACTTTTAAACAATATTAATTTTAAACAGTCTTTCTACTTCATTTGGTACGTTCAATATTAATTTTAAACAGTCTTACTTTTAAACAGTCCTCAGGTTGTGACATGTTGTTACATATTTAGCCCCAAGGTATGGTCTGTCTCCTTCTCCTAGGACTAATCTCAATTTTGACAGATCATCCAATTCCTTGAAATCTGGGGTTGTTTGGCTTAGCTTGTTGAATAATATGTTTCTTGATGTGTTGAATTTTTCGCATTTTAGGAGGAAATGCATTTCTGTTTCAACCTCGCCAGCCAGACATTGATCGCATATTCTATTCTCTCTAGGCTGCCAGGATTTCTTGTATCTGCCTTTTTCAATTTCCAGTTGGTGGTCGCTTAGTCTGTACCTGGTGAGGGTCTGTCTCTGTTTTGTGTCTCTGATGGTCGTGAGGTAGTCTGCCAGTTTATATTCTCTTTTTAGGGCCCGCTCTCTCTCTCTTTCCTCGCTCTCTCTCTCTCTCTTTCCTCGCTCTCTCTCTCTTTCCTCGCTCTCTCTCTCTCTTTCCTCGCTCTCTCTCTCTCTCTCTTTCCTCGCTCTCTCTCTCTTTCCTCGCTCTCTCTCTCTTTCCTCGCTCTCTCTTTCCTCGCTCTCTCTCTCTTTCCTCGCTCTCTCTCTTTCCTCGCTCTCTCTCTTTCCTCGCTCTCTCTCTTTCCTCGCTCTCTCTCTTTCCTCGCTCTCTCTCTCTTTCCTCGCTCTCTCTTTCCTCGCTCTCTCTCTTTCCTCGCTCTCTCTCTCTTTCCTCGCGCTCTCTCTCTCTTTCCTCGCGCTCTCTCTCTCTTTCCTCGCGCTCTCTCTCTCTTTCCTCGCGCTCTCTCTCTCTTTCCTCGCGCTCTCTCTCTCTTTCCTCGCTCTCTCTCTCTCTTTCCTCGCTCTCTCTCTCTTTCCTCGCTCTCTCTCTCTTTCCTCGCTCTCTCTCTCTCTTTCCTCGCTCTCTCTCTCTTTCCTCGCTCTCTCTCTTTCCTCGCTCTCTTTCCTCGCGCTCTCTCTCTCTTTCCTCGCGCTCTCTCTTTCCTCGCTCTCTCTCTCTTTCCTCGCTCTCTCTTTCCTCGCTCTCTCTCTCTTTCCTCGCTCTCTCTCTCTTTCCTCGCTCTCTCTCTCTTTCCTCGCTCTCTCTCTCTCTCTTTCCTCGCTCTCTCTCTTTCCTTGCTCTCTCTCTCTCTCTCTTTCCTCGCTCTCTTTCCTCGCTCTCTCTCTTTCCTCGCTCTCTCTCTCTTTCCTCGCTCTCTCTCTCTCTCCTCGCTCTCCCTCTCTTTCCTCGCTCTCTCTCTCTTTCCTCGCTCTCTCTCTCTTTCCTCGCTCTCTCTCTCTCTTTCCTCGCGCTCTCTCTCTCTCTCTCTCTCTTTCCTCTCTCTCTCTCTTTCCTCGCTCTCTCTTTCCTCGCTCTCCCTCTCTCTTTCCTCGCTCTCTCTTTCCTCGCTCTCCCTCTCTCTTTCCTCGCTCTCTCTCTTTCCTCGCTCTCCCTCTCTTTCCTCGCTCTCTCTTTCCTCGCGCTCTCTCTCTCTCTTTCCTCGCTCTCTCTCTTTCCTCGCTCTCTCTCTCTTTCCTCGCTCTCTCTCTTTCCTCGCTCTCTCTCTCTTTCCTCGCTCTCTCTCCTCGCTCTCTCTCTCCTCGCTCTCTCTCTCCTCGCTCTCTCTCTCTTTCCTCGCTCTCTCTCTCTTTCCTCGCTCTCTCTCTTTCCTCGCTCTCTCTCTCTCTTTCCTCGCTCTCTCTCTCTTTCCTCGCTCTCTCTCTCTCTTTCCTCGCTCTCTCTCTCTTTCCTCGCTCTCTCTCTCTTTCCTCGCTCTCTCTCTCTTTCCTCGCTCTCTCTCTCTTTCCTCGCTCTTTCTCTCTCTTTCCTCGCTCTCTCTCTCTCTTTCCTCGCTCTCTCTCTCTCTTTCCTCGCTCGCTCTCTCTTTCCTCGCTCTCTCTTTCCTCGCTCTCACTCTCTTTCCTCGCTCTCTCTCTCTCTTTCCTCGCTCTCTCTTTCTCCTCGCTCTCTCTCTCTCTCCCTCTTTCTTCGCTCTCTCTATCTTTCCTCGCTCTCTCACTTTGCTCGCTCTCTCTTTCCTCGCTCTCTCTCTCTCTTTCCTCGCTCTCTTTCCTCGCTCTCTCTCTCTTTCCTCGCTATCTCTCTCTTTCCTCGCTCTCTCTTTCCTCGCTCTCTCTTTCCTCGCTCTCTCTCTCTTTCCTCGCTCTCTCTCTCTTTCCTCGCTCTCTCTCTCTTTCCTCGCTCTCTCTCTCTTTCCTCGCTCTCTCTCTCTTTCCTCGCTCTCTCTCTCTTTCCTCGCTCGCTCTCTCTTTCCTCGCTCGCTCTCTCTTTCCTCGCTCTCTCTCTCTTTCCTCGCTCTCTCTCTCTCTTTCCTCGCTCTCTCTCTCTTTCCTCGCTCTCCCTCTCTCTCTTTCCTCGCTCTCTCTTTCCTCGCTCTCTCTCTCTTTCCTCGCTCTCTCTCTTTCCTCGCTCTCTCTCGCACTTTCCTCGCTCTCTCTCCCTCTTTCCTCGCTCTCTCCCTCTTTCCTCGCTCTCTCTCTCTTTCCTCGCTCTCTCTCACTTTCCTCGCTCTCTCTCTTTCCTCGCTCTCCTCGCTCTCTCTTTCTCTTTCCTCGCTCTCTCTTTCTCTTTCCTCGCTCTCTCTCTCTTTCCTCGCTCTCTCTCTCTTTCCTCACCCTCTCTCTCTCTTTCCTAGCTCTCTCTCTCTTTCCCCGCTCTCTCTCTCTTTCCTCGCTCTCTCTCACTTTCCTCGCTCTCTCTCTCTCTCTCCTCGCTCTCTCTTTCTCTTTCCTAGCTCTCTCTCTCTTTCCCCGCTCTCTCTCTCTTTCCTCGCTCGCTTCCTCTCTCTCTTTCCTCGCTCTCCCTCTCTTTCCTCGCTCTCTCTCTCTTTCCTCGCTCTCTCTCTTTCCTCGCTCTCTCTCTCTCTTTCCTCGCTCTCTCTCTCTCTTTCCTCGCTCTCTCTCTTTCTCGCTCTCTCTCTCTCTTTCCTCGCTCTCTCTCTTTCCTCGCTCTCTCTCTCTCTTTCCTCGCTCTCTCTCCTCGCTTTCTCTTTCCTCGCTCTCTCTCTCTTTCCTCGCTCTCTCTCTCTTTCCTCACCCTCTCTCTCTCTTTCCTAGCTCTCTCTCTCTTTCCCCGCTCTCTCTCTCTTTCCTCGCTCGCTTTCTCTCTCTCTTTCCTCGCTCTCCCTCTCTTTCCTCGCTCTCTCTCTTTCCTCGCTCTCTCTCTCTTTCCTCGCTCTCTCTCTTTCCTCGCTCTCTCTCTCTCTTTCCTCGCTCTCTCCAATTATTTTTTCCAATTAAAATGCTTTATTGGCATGAAAGTTTACAGAGAACCATATTGCCAAAGCTTACATAGCAAAAAGGTACAGTTTTCCAACATTCTGTAGGTGTCAATCGATTTGACATTTGTTGGGTACATACAATATTACTTTTAAACAATATTAATTTTAAACAGTCTTTGTACTTCATTTGGTACGTTCAATATTAATTTTAAACAGTCCTCAGGTTGTGACATGTTGTTACATATTTGGCCCCAAGGTATGGTCTGTCTCCTTCTCCTAGGACTAATCTCAATTTTGACAGATCATCCAATTCCTTGAAATCTGGGGTTGTTTGGCTTAGCTTGTTGAATAATATGTTTCTTGATGTGTTGAATTTTTCGCATTTTAGGAGGAAATGCATTTCTGTTTCAACCTCGCCAGCCAGACATTGATCGCATATTCTATTCTCTCTAGGCTGCCAGGATTTCTTGTATCTGCCTTTTTCAATTTCCAGTTGGTGGTCGCTTAGTCTGTACCTGGTGAGGGTCTGTCTCTGTTTTGTGTCTCTGATGGTCGTGAGGTAGTCTGCCAGTTTATATTCTCTTTTTAGGGCCCGGTAACATTCTAATCTGCTTTGGCTTTCGGTTATTTTGTTCCAATGTTCCAGGTAGGTTTCTTTGCATTTTTTAATGATTTGGTTCACTCGGATTGGTGTTTGGGCGGCTGTGTTGGTCTGGGGCTGGTCAGGGTCCGGCTGAGTACTTAGTTTCCGTAGCAGCTTTCTCTCTCTTTCTCGCTCTCTCTCTCTCTTTCCTCGCTCTCTCTCTTTCCTCGCTCTCTCTCTTTCCTCGCTCTCTCTCTCTTTCCTCGCTCTCTCTCTTTCCTCGCTCTCTTTCCTCGTGCTCTCTCTCTGTTTCCTCGCTCTCTCTCTCTTTCCTCGCGCTCTCTCTCTCTCCTCGCTCTCTCTCTCTTTTTGCTCCCTCTCTCTCTCTTTCCTCGCTCTCTCTCTTTCCTCGCTCTCTCTTTCCTCGCTCTCTCTCTCTTTCCTCGCTCTCTCTCTCTTTCCTCGCTCTCTCTCTCTTTCCTCGCTCTCTCTCTTTCCTCGCTCTCTCTCTCTTTCCTCGCTCTCTCTCTCTTTCCTCGCTCTCTCTCTTTCCTCGCTCTCTCTCTCTCTCTGTCCTCGCTCTCTCTCTCTCTGTCCTCGCTCTCTCTCTCTCTGTCCTCGCTCTCTCTCTCTCTTTCCTCACTCTCTCTCTCTTTCCTCGCTCTCCCTCTCTCTCTTTCCTCGCTCTCCCTCTCTTTCCTCGCTCTCCAATTCCAATTCAAATGCTTTATTGGCATGAAAGTTTACAGAGAACCATATTGCCAAAGCTTACATAGCAAAAAGGTACAGTTTTCCAACATTCTGTAGGTGTCAATCGATTTGACATTTGTTGGGTACATACAATATTACTTTTAAACAATATTAATTTTAAACAGTCTTTGTACTTCATTTGGTACGTTCAATATTAATTTTAAACAGTCTTAATTTTAAACAGTCCTCAGGTTGTGACATGTTGTTACATATTTGGCCCCAAGGTATGGTCTGTCTCCTTCTCCTAGGACTAATCTCAATTTTGACAGGTCATCCAATTCCTTGAAATCTGGGGTTGTTTGGCTTAGCTTGTTGAATAATATGTTTCTTGATGTGTTGAATTTTTCGCATTTTAGGAGGAAATGCATCTCTGTTTCAACCTCGCCGGCCAGACATTGATCGCATATTCTATTCTCTCTAGGCTGCCAGGATTTCTTGTATCTGCCTTTTTCAATTTCCAGTTGGTGGTCGCTTAGTCTGTACCTGGTGAGGGTCTGTCTCTGTTTTGTGTCTCTGATGGTCGTGAGGTAGTCTACCAGTTTATATTCTCTTTTTAGGGCCCGGTAACATTCTAATCTGCTTTGGCTTTCGGTTATTTTGTTCCAATGTTCCAGGTAGGTTTCTTTGCATTTTTTAATGATTTGGTTCACTCGGATTGGTGTTTGGACGGCTGTGTTGGTCTGGGGCTGGTCAGGGTCCGGCTGAGTACTTAGTTTCAGTAGCAGCTGACTCGGGACTCTTTTCTGGGTTTAGCTCTTGGGTCTGAAAGGCTTTGAAATGAAGGGTGTCTGGGGAGCTAGATTTGAGGTGATTTAGGAAGTTTAGTGCTCGTTTTTGGATGTTTATTATCAGTGGGTATCTGCCTAGTTCGGCTCTGCATGCATTTGTTGGCGTTTTTCTTTGGGTGCGAAGGATGCTTCGGCAGAATTCTGCATGTAGGGCTTCTATTGTGTGTTTTTCCCATTTAGTGTAGCTTTGGTGATTTAGCGGGCCCCATACTTCACTACCGTACAGTGCAATGGGCAGGATTATGCTGTCAAATATTTTGAGCCAGATTTTGATTGGGATTTGGATGTTGTAGAATTTTCTTTTTATTGCATATAGGGCTCTTCGTGCTTTTTCTTTTAGTGCATTCACTGCTATGCTGAAGCTCCCTGATGCTGTAATAGTTAGACCAAGGTAGGTGTAGCTCATAGTGTGTCCTATAGTGGTATCACTGAGGGTAAACTGGTATTTGTTTTCCTGACATCTGGGCCTTTTTTGAAAAATCATGATGTTGGTTTTCTTTAGATTTACTGTTAGAGCCCAATTTTGGCAGTATTTGTCGAGTAGGTCTAGTTGTTGCTGTAATCCCTGTTCTGTGGGAGACAGCCGAACCAGGTCGTCCGCATAGAACAGGGATTTCACTTCTCCATCCAGGAGACGGAGACCTGGTGACTCGCTTTGCTCCAGCATGTCTGCTAATTCATTTATGTATATGTTGAACAGGGTCGGGCTCAAATTGCAGCCCTGCCGGACGCCTCTTCTCTGGGTGAAGAAATCGGTGCGTTTGTCTCCAATTTTGACCCCGCATTTGTTTTTCAGATACATTGATTTAATAAGGTCATAGACTTTGCCCCCTATTCCACACTGAAGAAGTTTATAATAGAGCCCTTCTATTTCTTTCCTCGCTCTCTCTCTCTTTCCTCGCTCTCTCTTTCCTCGCTCTCTCTCTCTTTCCTCGCTCTCTCTCTTTCCTCGCTCTCTCTCTCTTTCCTCTCTCCAATTCCAATTCCAATTCAAATGCTTTATTGGCATGAAAGTTTACAGAGAACCATATTGCCAAAGCTTACATAGCAAAAAGGTACAGTTTTCCAACATTCTGTAGGTGTCAATCGATTTGACATTTGTTGGGTACATACAATATTACTTTTAAACAATATTAATTTTAAACAGTCTTACTTTTAAACAGTCCTCAGGTTGTGACATGTTGTTACATATTTGGCCCCAAGGTATGGTCTGTCTCCTTCTCCCAGGACTAATCTCAATTTTGACAGGTCATCCAATTCCTTGAAATCTGGGGTTGTTTGGCTTAGCTTGTTGAATAATATGTTTCTTGATGTGTTGAATTTTTCGCATTTTAGGAGGAAATGCATTTCTGTTTCAACCTCGCCGGCCTCTCTCTCTCTCTCTCTCTCTCTTTCCTCGCTCTCTCTCTCTTTCCTCGCTCTCTCTCTCTTTCCTCGCGCTCTCTCTTTCCTCGCGCTCTCTCTTTCCTCGCGCTCTCTCTCTCTTTCCTCGCGCTCTCTCTCTCTTTCCTCGCGCTCTCTCTCTCTTTCCTCGCGCTCTCTCTCTCTTTCCTCGCGCTCTCTCTCTCTTTCCGCGCTCTCTCTCTCTTTCCTCGCTCTCTCTCTCTCTTTCCTCGCTCTCTCTCTCTTTCCTCGCTCTCTCTCTTTCCTCGATATCTCTCTCTTTCCTCGCTCTCTCTTTCCTCGCTCTCTCTTTCCTCGCTCTCTCTTTCCTCGCTCTCTCTCTCTTTCCTCGCTCTCTCTCTCTTTCCTCGCTCTCTCTCTCTTTCCTCGCTCTCTCTCTCTTTCCTCGCTCTCTCTCTCTTTCCTCGCTCTCTCTCTCTTTCCTCCCTCTCTCTCTCTTTCCTCGCTCTCTCTTTCCTCGCTCTCGCTCTCTTTCCTCGCTCTCTCTCTTTCCTCGCTCTCTCTGTCTCTTTCCTCTCTCTTTCCTCGCTCTCTCTCTCTTTCCTCGCTCTCTCTCTCTTTCCTCGCTCTCTCTCTCTTTCCTCGCTCTCTCTTTCCTCTCTCTCTCTCTCTTTCCTCGCTCTCTCCCTCTTTCCTCGCGCTCTCTCTCTCTCTTTCCTCGCTCTCTCTCTCTCTTTCCTCGCTCTCTCTCTCTTTCCTCGCTCGCTCTCTCTCTTTCCTCGCTCTCGCTATCTCTCTCTCTCTCTCTTTCCTCGCTCTCTCTCTCTTTCCTCGCTCTCTCCCTCTTTCCTCGCTCTCTCTTTCCTCGCTCTCTCTCTCTCTTTCCTCGCTCTCTCTCTCTTTCCTCGCACTCTCTTTCCTCGCTCTCTCTCTCTTTCCTCGCTCTCTCTCTTTCCTCGCTCTCTCTCTTTACTCTCTCTTTCCTCGCTCTCTCTCTCTTTCCTTGCTCTCTCTCTCTTTCCTTGCTCTCTCTCTCTTTCCTCGCTCTCTCTCTCTTTCCTCGCTCTCTCTCTCTTTCCTCGCTCTCTCTCTCTTTCCTCGCTCTCTCTCTCTTTCCTCGCTCTCTCTCTCTTTCCTCGCTCTCTCTCTCTTTCCTCGCTCTCTCTCTCTTTCCTCGCTCTCTCTTTCCTCGCTCTCTCTCTCCTCGCTCTCTCTCCTTCCTCGCGCTCTCTCTCTCTTTCCTCGCTCTCTCTCTCTTTCCTCGCTCTCTCTCTTTCCTCGCTCTCTCTCTCTTTCCTCGCTCTCTTTCCTCGCTCTCTCTCTCTTTCCTCGCTCTCTCTCTCTTTCCTCGCTCTCTCTCTCTTTCCTCGCTCTCTCTCTCTTTCCTCGCTCTCTCTCTCTTTCCTCGCTCTCGCTCTCTTTCCTCGCTCTCGCTCTCTTTCCTCGCTCTCGCTCTTTCCTCGCTCTCTCTCTCTTTCCTCGCTCTCTCTCTCTTTCCTCGCTCTCTCTCTCTTTCCTCGCTCTCTCTCTCTTTCCTCGCTCTCTCTCTCTTTCCTCGCTCTCTCTCTCTTTCCTCGCTCTCTCTTTCCTCTCTCTCTCTCTCTTTCCTCGCTCTCTCCCTCTTTCCTCTCTCTCTCTCTCTTTCCTCGCTCTCTCTCTCTCTCTTTCCTCGCTCTCTCTCTCTCTCTTTCCTCGCTCTCTCTCTCTCTTTCCTCGCTCTCTCTCTCTCTTTCCTCGCTCTCTCTCTCTCTTTCCTCGCTCTCTCTCTCTTTCCTCGCTCTCTCTCTCTTTCCTCGCTCTCTCTCTCTTTCCTCGCTCTCTCTCTCTTTCCTCGCTCTCTCTCTTCCTCGCTCTCTCTCTCTTTCCTCGCTCTCTCTCTTTCCTCGCTCTCTCTCTCTTTCCTCGCTCTCTCTCTCTTCCCTCGCTCTCTCTTTCCTCGCTCTCTCTCTTTCCTCGCTCTCTCTCTCTTTCCTCGCTCTCTCTCTCTTTCC
The DNA here is from genome assembly GCF_052327205.1 of Somniosus microcephalus. Lineage (NCBI taxonomy): Eukaryota > Metazoa > Chordata > Chondrichthyes > Squaliformes > Somniosidae > Somniosus > Somniosus microcephalus. Next base: position 211,781,484 of record NC_140987.1, read on the forward strand.
TCGCTCTCTCTCTCTTTCCTCACGCTCTCTCTCTCTTTCCTCGCTCTCTCTCTCTTTCCTCGCTCTCTCTCTCTTTCCTCGCTCTCTCTCTCTTTCCTCGCTCTCTCTCTCTCTTTCCTCCCTCTCTCTCTCTTTCCTCGCGCTCTCTCTCTCTCTTTCCTCGCTCTCTCTCTCTTTCCTCGCTCGCTCTCTCTCTTTCCTCGCTCGCTATCTCTCTTTCCTCGCTCTCGCTATCTCTCTCTCTCTCTCTTTCCTCGCTCTCTCTCTCTTTCCTCGCTCTCTCCCTCTTTCCTCGCTCTCTCTTTCCTCGCTCTCTCTCTCTCTTTCCTCGCTCTCTCTCTCTTTCCTCGCTCTCTCTTTCCTCGCTCTCTCTCTCTTTCCTCGCTCTCTCTTTCCTCGCTCTCTCTCTTTACTCTCTCTCTTTCCTCGCTCTCTCTCTCTTTCCTCGCTCTCTCTCTCTTTCCTCGCTCTCTCTCTTTCCTCGCTCTCTCTCTCTTTCCTCGCTCTCTCTCTCTTTCCTCGCTCTCTCTCTCTTTCCTCGCTCTCTCTCTCTTTCCTCGCGCTCTCTCTCTCTTTCCTCGCTCTCTCTCTCTTTCCTCGCTCTCTCTCTCTCTTTCCTCGCTCTCTCTCTCTTTCCTCGCTCTCTCTCTCTTTCCTCGCTCTCTCTTTCCTCGCTCTCTCTCTCCTCGCTCTCTCTCCTTCCTCGCGCTCTCTCTCTCTTTCCTCGCTCTCTCTCTCTTTCCTCGCTCTCTCTCTCTTTCCTCGCTCTCTCTCTCTTTCCTCGCTCTCTCTCTTTCCTCGCTCTCTCTCTCTTTCCTCGCTCTCTCTCTCTTTCCTCGCTCTCTCTTTCCTCGCTCTCTCTTTCCTCGCTCTCTCTCTCTTTCCTCGCTCTCTCTCTCTTTCCTCGCTCTCTCTCTCTTTCCTCGCTCTCTCTCTCTTTCCTCGCTCTCTCTCTCTTTCCTCGCTCTCTCTTTCCTCGCTCTCGCTCTCTTCCTCGCTCTCGCCCTCTTTCCTCGCTCTCGCCCTCTTTCCTCGCTCTCGCTCTTTCCTCTCTCTCTCTCTCTTTCCTCGCTCTCTCTCTCTTTCCTCGCTCTCTCTCTCTTTCCTCGCTCTCTCTCTCTTTCCTCGCTCTCTCTTTCCTCTCTCTCTCTCTTTCCTCGCTCTCTCCCTCTTTCCTCTCTCTCTCTTTCCTCGCTCTCTCTCTCTCTCTTTCCTCGCTCTCTCTCTCTCTCTTTCCTCGCTCTCCTCTCTCTCTTTCCTCGCTCTCTCTCTCTCTTTCCTCGCTCTCTCTCTCTTTCCTCGCTCTCTCTCTCTTTCCTCGCTCTCTCTCTCTTTCCTCGCTCTCTCTCTCTTTCTCGCTCTCTCTTTCCTCGCTCTCTCTCTCTTTCCTCGCTCTCTCCTCGCTCTCTCTCTTTCCTCGCTCTCTCTCTTTCCTCGCTCTCTCTCTTTCCTCGCTCTCTCTCTTTCCTCGCTCTCTCTCTTTCCTCGCTCTCTCTCTTTCCTCGCTCTCTCTCTCTTTCCTCGCTCTCTCTCTTTCCTCGCTCTCTCTCTCTTCCTCGCTCTCTCTCTCTTTCCTCGCACTCTCTCTCTCTCTTTCCTCGCTCTCTCTCTCTTTCCTCGCTCTCTCTCTCTTTCCTCGCTCTCTCTCTCTCTTTCCTCGCTCTCTCTCTTTCCTCGCGCTCTCTCTCTTTCCTCGCGCTCTCTCTCTCTTTCCTCGCGCTCTCTCTCTCTTTCCTCGCGCTCTCTCTCTCTTTCCTCGCGCTCTCTCTTTCCTCGCTCTCTCTCTCTTTCCTCGCTCTCTCTCTCTTTCCTCGCTCTCTCTCTCTTTCCTCGCTCTCTCTCTCTTTCCTCGCTCTCTCTCTCTCTCTTTCCTCGCTCTCTCTCTTTCCTCGATCTCTCTCTCTTTCCTCGCTCTCTCTCTTTCCTCGCTCTCTCTCTCTTTCCTCGCTCTCTCCCTCTTTCCTCGCTCTCTCTTTCCTCGCTCTCTCTCTCTTTCCCTCGCTCTCTCTCTCTTTCCTCGCTCTCTCTCCTCGCTCTCTCTTTCCTCGCTCTCTCTCTTTACTCTCTTTCCTCGCTCTCTCTCTCTTTCCTCGCTCTCTCTTTCCTCGCTCTCTCTCTCTTTCCTCGCTCTCTCTCTCTTTCCTCGCTCTCTCTCTCTTTCCTCGCTCTCTCTCTCTTTCCTCTCTCTCTCTTTCCTCTCTCTCTCTCTCTTTCCTCACTCTCTCTCTCTTTCCTCGCGCTCTCTCTCTTTCCTCGCTCTCTCTCTCTTTCCTCGCTCTCTCTCTCTTTCCTCGCTCTCTCTCTCTTTCCTCGCTCTCTCTCTCTTTCCTCGCTCTCTCTCTCTTTCCTCGCTCTCTCTTTCCTCGCTCTCTCTCTCTTTCCTCGCTCTCTCTCTCTTTCCTCGCTCTCTCTCTCTCTTTCCTCGCTCTCTCTCTCTTTCCTCGCTCTCTCTCTCTTTCCTCGCTCTCGCTCTCTCTCTCTCTCTCTCTCTCTTTCCTCGCTCTCTCTCTCTTTCCTCGCTCTCCCCTCTTTCCTCGCTCTCTCTTTCCTCGCTCTCTCTTTCCTCGCTCTCTCTCTCTTTCCTCGCTCTCTCTTTCCTCGCTCTCTCTCTCTTTCCTCGCTCTCTCTTTCCTCGCTCTCTCTCTCTTTCCTCGCTCTCTCTTTCCTCGCTCTCTCTTTCCTCGCTCTCTCTCTTTCCTCGCTCTCTCTCTTTCCTCGCTCTCTCTCCTCCTCGCGCTCTCTCTCTCCTTCCTCGCGCTCTCTCTCTCTTTCCTCGCTCTCTCTCTCTTTCCTCGCTCTCTCTCTCTTTCCTCGCTCTCTCTCTTTCCTCGCTCTCTCTCTTTCCTCGCTCTCTCTCCTTCCTCGCGCTCTCTCTCTCCTTCCTCGCGCTCTCTCTCTCTTTCCTCGCTCTCTCTCTCTTTCCTCGCTCTCTCTCTCTTTCCTCGCTCTCTCTCTTTCCTCGCTCTCTCTCTCTTTCCTCGCTCTCTCTCTCTTTCCTCGCTCTCTCTCTCTTTCCTCGCTCTCTCTCTCTTTCCTCGCTCTCGCCCTCTTTCCTCGCTCTCGCCCTCTTTCCTCGCTCTCGCCCTCTTTCCTCGCTCTCGCCCTCTTTCCTCGCTCTCCTCGCCCTCTTTCCTCGCTCTCGCCCTCTTTCCTCGCTCTCGCCCTCTTTCCTCGCTCTCGCTCTTTCCTCGCTCTCTCTCTCTTTCCTCGCTCTCTCTCTCTTTCCTCGCTCTCTCTCTCTTTCCTCGCTCTCTCTCTCTTTCCTCGCTCTCTCTCTCTTTCCTCGCTCTCTCTCTCTTTCCTGGCTCTCTCTCTCTTTCCTCGCTCTCTCTCTCTTTCCTTCCTCGCTCTCTCTCTCTTTCCTCGCTCTCTCTCTCTTTCCTCGCTCTCTCTCTCATTCCTCGCTCTCTCTTTCCTGTCTCTCTCTCTCTTTCCTGTCTCTCTCTCTCTTTCCTCGCTCTCTCCCTCTTTCCTCGCTCTCTCTCTCTTTCCTCGCTCTCTCTCTCTTCCTCGCTCTCTCTCTCTTTCCTCGCTCTCTCTCTCTCTCTCTTTCCTCGCTCTCTCTCTCTCTTTCCTCGCTCTCTCTCCCTCTTTCCTCGCTCTCTCTCTCTCTCTCTTTCCTCGCTCTCTCTCTCTTTCCCTCGCTCTCTCTCTCTTTCCTCGCTCTCTCTTTCCTCGCTCTCTCTCTCTTTCCTCGCTCTCTCTCTTTCCTCGCTCTCTCTCTTTCCTCGCTCTCTCTCTTTCCTCGCTCTCTCTCTTTCCTCGCTCTCTCTCTCTTTCCTCGCTCTCTCTCTCTTCCTCGCTCTCTCTCTCTTTCCTCGCTCTCTCTCTTTCCTCGCTCTCTCTCTCTTTCCTCGCTCTCTCTCTCTCTTTCCTCGCTCTCTCTCTCTCTCTCTTTCCTCGCTCTCTCTCTCTTTCATCGCTCTCTCTCTCTTTCCTCGCTCTCTCTCTCTTTCCTCGCTCTCTCTCTCTTTCTCGCTCTCTCTCTTTCCTCGCTCTCTCTCTTTCCTCGCTCTCTCTCTTTCCTCGCTCTCTCTCTCTTTCCTCGCTCTCTCTCTCTCTTTCCTCGCTCTCTCTCTCTTTCCTCGCTCTCTCTCTCTCTTTCCTCGCTCTCTCTCTCTCTTTCCTCGCTCTCTCTCTCTCTTTCCTCGCTCTCTCTCTCTCTTTCCTCGCTCTCGCTCTCTTTCCTCGCTCTCGCTCTCTTTCCTCGCTCTCGCTCTCGCTCTCTTTCCTCGCTCTCTCGCTCTCTTTCCTCGCTCTCTCGCTCTCTTTCCTCGCTCTCTCGCTCTCTTTCCTCGCTCCTTCGCTCTCTTTCCTCGCTCCCTTTCCTCGCTCTCTCGCTCTCTTTCCTCGCTCTCTCGCTCTCTTTCCTCGCTCTCTCGCTCTCTTTCCTCGCGCTCTCTCTCTTTCCTCGCTCTCTCGCTCTTTCCTCGCTCTCTCTCTCTTTCCTCCCTCTCTCTCCCCTCGCTCTCTCTCTCTTTCCTCGCTCTCTCTCTCTTTCCTCACTCTCTCTCCCCTCGCTCTCTCTCTCTTTCCTCGCTCTCTCTCTCTTTCCTCGCTCTCTCTCTCTCTTTCCTCGCTCTCTCTCTCTCTTTCCTCGCTCTCTCTTTCCTCGCTCTCTCGCTCTCTTTCCTCGCTCTCTCTCTTTCCTCGCTCTCTCTCTCTCTTTCCTCGCTCTCTCTCTCTTTCCTCGCGCTCTCTCTCTCCTCGCGCTCTCTCTTTCCTCGCGCTCTCTCTCTCTTTCCTCGCGCTCTCTCTCTCTTTCCTCGCGCTCTCTCTCTCTCTTTCCTCGCTCTCTCTCTCTTTCCTCGCTCTCTCTCTCTTTCCTCGCTCTCTCTCTCTTTCTCCTCGCTCTCTCTCTCTCTTTCCTCGCTCTCTCTCTCTTTCCTCGCTCTCTCTCTCTTTCCTCGCTCTCTCTCTCTTTCCTCGCTCTCTCTCTCTTTCCTCGCTCTCTCTCTCTTTCCTCGCTCTCTCTCTCTTTCCTCGCTCTCTCTCTCTTTCCTCGCTCTCTCTCTCTCTTTCCTCGCTCTCTCTCTCTTTCCTCGCTCTCTCTCTCTCGTTCCTTGTTCTCTCTCTTTCCCTCTTTCCTCGCTCTCTCTCTTTCCTCGCTCTCTCTCTTTCCTCGCTCTCTCTCTTTCCTCTCTCTCTCTCTCTTTCCTCGCTCTCTCTCTCTTTCCTCGCTCTCTCTCTTTCCTCGCTCTCTCTCTTTCCTCGCTCTCTCTCTTTCCTCGCTCTCTCTCTCTCTTTCCTCGCTCTCTATCTCTCTTTCCTCGCTCTCTCTCTCTCTTTCCTCGCTCTCTCTTTCCTCGCTCTCTCTTTCCTCGTGCTCGCTCTCTCTCTTTCCTCGCGCTCTCTCTCTCTTTCCTCGCGCTCTCTCTCTCTTTCCTCGCGCTCTCTCTCTCTTTCCTCGCGCTCTCTCTCTTTCCTCGCGCTCTCTCTTTCCTCGCGCTCTCTCTCTCTTTCCTCACGCTCTCTCTTTCCTCGCGCTCTCTCTCTCTTTCCTCGCGCTCTCTCTCTCTTTCCTCGCGCTCTCTCTCTCTTTCCTCGCGCTCTCTCTCTCTTTCCTCGCGCTCTCTCTCTCTTTCCTCGCGCTCTCTCTCTCTTTCCTCGCGCTCTCTCTCTCTTTCCTCGCGCTCTCTCTCTCTTTCCTCGCGCTCTCTCTCTCTTTCCTCGCTCTCTCTCTCTCTTTCCTCGCTCTCTCTCTTTCCTCGCTCTCTCTCTCTTTCCTCGCTCTCTCTCTCTTTCTCGCTCTCTCTCTCTTTCCTCGCTCTCTCTCTCTTTCCTCGCTCTCTCTCTCTTTCCTCGCTCTCTCTCTCTCTCTTTCCTCGCTCTCTCTCTCTTTCCTCGCTCTCTCTCTCTTTCCTCGCTCTCTCTCTCTTTCCTCGCTCTCTCTCTCTCTTTCCTCGCTCTCTCTCTCTCTTTCCTCGCTCTCTCTCTCTTTCCTCGCTCTCTCTCTCTTTCCTCGCTCTCTCTCTCTTTCCTCGCTCTCTCTCTCTTTCCTCGCTCTCTCTCTCTTTCCTCGCTCTCTCTCTCTTTCCTCGCTCTCTCTCTCTTTCCTCGCTCTCTCTCTCTTTCCTCGCTCTCTCTCTCTTTCCTCGCTCTCTCTCTCTTTCCTCGCTCTCTCTCTCTTTCCTCGCTCTCTCTCTCTTTCCTCGCTCTCTCTCTCTTTCCTCGCTCTCTCTCTCTTTCCTCGCTCTCTCTCTCTTTCCTCGCTCTCTCTCTCTTTCCTCGCTCTCTCTCTCTTACCTCGCTCTCTCTCTCTTTCCTCGCTCTCTCTTTCCTCGCTCTCTCTCTCTTTCCTCGCTCTCTCTCTCTTTCCTCGCTCTCTCTCTCTTTCCTCGCTCTCTCTCTCTTTCCTCGCTCTCTCTCTCTTTCCTCGCTCTCTCTCTCTTTCCTCGCTCTCTCTCTCTTTCCTCGCTCTCTCTCTCTCTTCCTCGCTCTCTCTCTCTTTCCTCGCTCTCTCTCTTTCCTCGCTCGCTCTCTCTCTTTCCTCGCTCTCTCTCTCTTTCCTCGCTCTCTCTCTCTTTCCTCGCTCTCTCTCTCTTTCCTCGCTCTCTCTCTCTTTCCTCGCTCTCTCTCTGTTTCCTCGCTCTCTCTTTCCTCGCTCTCTCTCTCTTTCCTCGCTCTCTCTCTCTTTCCTCGCTCTCTCTCTCTTTCCTCGCTCTCTCTCTCTCTTTCCTCGCTCTCTCTCTCTCTTTCCTCGCTCTCTCTCTCTCTTTCCTCGCTCTCTCTCTCTCTTTCCTCGCTCTCTCTCTCTTTCCTCGCTCTCTCTCTCTTTCCTCGCTCTCTCTTTCCTCGCTCTCTCTTTCCTCGCTCTCTCTTTCCTCGCTCTCTCCCTCTTTCCTCGCTCTCTCTCTCTTTCCTCGCGCTCTCTCTCTCTTTCCTCGCTCTCTCTCTCTCTTTCCTCGCTCTCTCTCTCTCTTTCCTCGCTCTCTCTCTCTCTTTCCTCGCTCTCTCTCTCTTTCCTCGCTCTCTTTCCTCGCTCGCTCACTCTTTCCTCGCTCTCTCTCTCTTTCCTCGCTCTCTCTCTCTTTCCTCGCTCTCTCTCTCTTTCCTCGCTCTCTCTTTCCTCGCTCTCTCTCTCTTTCCTCGCTCTCTCTTTCCTCGCTCTCTCTCTCTTTCCTCGCTCTCTCTCTCTTTCCTCGCTCTCTCTTTCCTCGCTCTCTCTCACTTTCCTCGTTCTCTCTCTCTCACTTTCCTCGCTCTCTCTCCTCGCTCTCTCTCTCTCTTTCCTCGCGCTCTCTCTCTTTTCTCGCGCTCTCTCTCTCTCTTTTCTCGCTCTCTCTCTTTCCTCGCTCTCTCTCTCTTTCCTCGCTCTCTCTCTCTTTCCTCGCTCTCTCTCTTTCCTCGCTCTCTCTCTCTCTCTCTTTCCTCGCTCTCTCTCTCTTTCCTCGCTCTCTCTCTTTCCTCGCTCTCTCTCTTTCCTCTCTCTCTCTCTCTCTCTCTCTTTCCTCGCTCTCTCTCTCTTTCCTCGCTCGCTCTCTCTCTTTCCTCGCTCTCTCTCTCTTTCCTCGCTCTCTCTCTCTTTCCTCGCTCTCTCTCTCTTTCCTCGCTCTCTCTCTCTTTCCTCGCTCTCTCTCTCTTTCCTCGCTCTCTCTCTCTTTCCTCGCTCTCTCTCTCTTTCCTCGCTCTCTCTCTCTTTCCTCGCTCTCTCTTTCCTCGCTCTCTCTCTCTTTCCTCGCTCTCTCTCTCTTTCCTCGCTCTCTCTCTCTTTCCTCGCTCTCTCTCTCTCTTTCCTCGCTCTCTCTCTCTCTTTCCTCGCTCTCTCTCTCTCTTTCCTCGCTCTCTCTCTCTCTTTCCTCGCTCTCTCTCTCTTTCCTCGCTCGCTCTCTCTTTCCTCGCTCTCTCTTTCCTCGCTCTCTCTCTCTTTCCTCGCTCTCTCTTTCCTCGCTCTCTCTCTCTTTCCTCGCTCTCTCTCTCTTTCCTCGCTCTCTCTCTCTTTCCTCGCTCTCTCTCTCTTTCCTCGCTCTCTCTCTCTTTCCTCGCTCTCTCTCTCTCTTTCCTCGCTCTCTCTCTCTCTTTCCTCGCTCTCTCTCTCTCTTTCCTCGCTCTCTCTCTCTCTTTCCTCGCTCTCTCTCTCTCTTTCCTCGCTCTCTCTCTCTTTCCTCGCTCTCTTTCCTCGCTCGCTCACTCTTTCCTCGCTCTCTCTCTCTTTCCTCGCTCTCTCTCTCTTTCCTCGCTCTCTCTCTCTTTCCTCGCTCTCTCTTTCCTCGCTCTCTCTCTCTTTCCTCGCTCTCTCTTTCCTCGCTCTCTCTCTCTTTCCTCGCTCTCTCTTTCCTCGCTCGCTCTCTCTTTCCTCGCTCTCTCTCTCTTTCCTCGCTCTCTCTCTCTTTCCTCGCTCTCTCTCTCTTTCCTCGCTCTCTCTCTCTTTCCTCGCTCTCTCTTTCCTCGCTCTCTCTCACTTTCCTCGTTCTCTCTCTCTCACTTTCCTCGCTCTCTCTCTTTCCTCGCTCTCTCTCTCTCTCTCTTTCCTCGCGCTCTCTCTCTTTTCTCGCGCTCTCTCTCTCTCTTTTCTCGCTCTCTCTCTTTCCTCGCTCTCTCTCTCTTTCCTCGCACTCTCTCTCTTTCCTCGCTCTCTCTCTTTCCTCGCTCTCTCTCTCTCTCTCTTTCCTCGCTCTCTCTCTCTTTCCTCGCTCTCTCTCTTTCCTCGCTCTCTCTCTTTCCTCTCTCTCTCTCTCTCTCTCTCTTTCCTCGCTCTCTCTCTCTTTCCTCGCTCTCTCTCTCTTTCCTCTCTCTCTCTCTCTATCTCTTTCCTCGCTCGCTCTCTCTCTCTTTCCTCGCTCTCTCTCTCTTTCCTCGCTCTCTCTCTCTTTCCTCGCTCTCTCTCTTTCCTCGCTCTCTCTCTTTCCTCGCTCTCTCTCTCTTTCCTCGCTCTCTCTCTCTTTCCTCGCGCTCTCTCTCTTTCCTCGCTCTCTCTCTTTCCTCCCTCTCTCTCTTTCCTCCCTCTCTCTCTCTTTCCTCGCTCTCTCTCTCTCTCCTCGCTCTCTCTCTCTCCTCGCTCTCTCTCTCTCTTTCAGTTCAGTTCAGTTCAGTTCAAATGCTTTATTGGCATGAAAGTTTACAGAGAACCATATTGCCAAAGCTTACACAGCAAAAAGGTACAGTTTTCCAACATTACTTTCCTTGCCCTCTCTCTCTCTCCTCGCCCTCTCTCTCCAATTCCAATTCCAATTCCAATTAAAATGCTTTATTGGCATGAAAGTTTACAGAGAACCATATTGCCAAAGCTTACATAGCAAAAAGGTACAGTTTTCCAACATTCTGTAGGTGTCAATCGATTTGACATTTGTTGGGTACATACAATATTACTTTTAAACAATATTAATTTTAAACAGTCTTTGTACTTCATTTGGTACGTTCAATATTAATTTTAAACAGTCTTAATTTTAAACAGTCCTCAGGTTGTGACATGTTGTTACATATTTGGCCCCAAGGTATGGTCTGTCTCCTTCTCCTAGGACTAATCTCAATTTTGACAGATCATCCAATTCCTTGAAATCTGGGGTTGTTTGGCTTAGCTTGTTGAATAATATGTTTCTTGATGTGTTGAATTTTCTCTCTCTCTCTCTCTCTTTCCTCGCTCTCTCTCTCTTTTCTCTCTCTCTCTCTCTCTTTCCTCGCTCTCTCTCTCTCTCTCTCTCTTTCCTCGCGCTCTCTCTCTCTCTCTCTTTCCTCGCGCTCTCTCTCTCTCTCTCTTTCCTCGCTCTCTCTCTCTCTTTCCTCGCTCTCTCTCTCTTTCCTCGCTCTCTCTCTCTTTCCTCGCTCTCTCTCTCTTTCCTCGCGCTCTCTCTTTCCTCGCGCTCTCTTTCCTCGCTCTCTCTCTTTCCTCGCTCTCTCTCTTTCCTCGCTCTCGCTCTCTTTCCTCTCTCTCTCTCTCTTTCCTCTCTCTCTCTCTCTTTCCTCTCTCTCTCTCTCTCTTCCTCGCTCTCTCTCTCTCTTTCCTCGCTCTCTCTCTCTCTTTCCTCGCTCTCTCTCTCTTTCCTCGCTCTCTCTCTCTTTCCTCCCTCTCTCTCTCTTTCCTCCCTCTCTCTCTCTTTCCTCCCTCTCTCTCTCTTTCCTCCCTCTCTCTCTCTTTCCTCCCTCTTTCCTCGCTCTCTCTCTCTCTTTCCTCGCTCTCTCTCTTTCCTCGCTCTCTCTCTCTCTTTCCTCGCTCTCTCTCTCTCTTTCCTCGCTCTCTCTCTCTCTTTCCTCGCTCTCTCTCTCTTTCCTCGCTCTCTCTCTCTCTTTCCTCGCTCTCTCTCTCTTTCCTCGCGCTCTCTCTCTCTTTCCTCCCTCTCTCTCTCTCTCTTTCCTCGCTCTGTCTCTCTTTCCTCGCTCTGTCTCTCTTTCCTCGCTCTGTCTCTCTTTCCTCGCTCTCTCTCTCTTTCCTCGCTCTCTCTCTCTTTCCTCGCTCTCTCTCTCTTTCCTCGCTCTCTCTTTCCTCGCTCTCTCTCTCTTTCCTCGCGCTCTCTCTCTCTTTCCTCGCGCTCTCTCTCTCTTTCCTCTCTCTCTCTTTCCTCTCTCTCTCTCTCTTTCCTCGCTCTCTCTCTCTTTCCTCGCTCTCTCTCTCTTTCCTCGCTCTCTCTCTCTTTCCTCGCTCTCTCTTTCCTCGCTCTCGCTCTCTTTCCTCGCTCTCGCTCTCTCTTTCCTCTCTCTCTTTCCTCGCTCTCTCTCTCTTTCCTCGCTCTCTCTCTTTCCTCGCTCTCTCTCTCTCTTTCCTCGCTCTCTCTTTCCTCGCTCTCGCTCTCTCTTTCCTCTCTCTCTCTTTCCTCGCTCTCTCTCTCTTTCCTCGCTCTCAGTTCAGTTCAGTTCAGTTCAAATGCTTTATTGGCATGAAAGTTTACAGAGAACCATATTGCCAAAGCTTACATTGCAAAAAGGTACAGTTTTCCAACATTCTGTAGGTGTCAATCGATTTGACATTTGTTGGGTATATACAATATTACTTTTAAACAATATTAATTTTAAACAGTCTTTCTACTTCATTTGGTACGTTCAATATTAATTTTAAACAGTCTTACTTTTAAACAGTCCTCAGGTTGTGACATGTTGTTACATATTTAGCCCCAAGGTATGGTCTGTCTCCTTCTCCTAGGACTAATCTCAATTTTGACAGATCATCCAATTCCTTGAAATCTGGGGTTGTTTGGCTTAGCTTGTTGAATAATATGTTTCTTGATGTGTTGAATTTTTCGCATTTTAGGAGGAAATGCATTTCTGTTTCAACCTCGCCAGCCAGACATTGATCGCATATTCTATTCTCTCTAGGCTGCCAGGATTTCTTGTATCTGCCTTTTTCAATTTCCAGTTGGTGGTCGCTTAGTCTGTACCTGGTGAGGGTCTGTCTCTGTTTTGTGTCTCTGATGGTCGTGAGGTAGTCTGCCAGTTTATATTCTCTTTTTAGGGCCCGGTAACATTCTAATCTGCTTTGGCTTTCGGTTATTTTGTTCCAATGTTCCAGGTAGGTTTCTTTGCATTTTTTAATGATTTGGTTCACTCGGATTGGTGTTTGGACGGCTGTGTTGGTCTGGGGCTGGTCAGGGTCCGGCTGAGTACTTAGTTTCAGTAGCAGCTGACTCAGGGGACTCTTTTCTGGGTTTAGCTCTTGGGTCTGAAAGGCTTTGAAATGAAGGGTGTCTGGGGAGCTAGATTTGAGGTGATTTAGGAAGTTTAGTGCTCGTTTTTGGATGTTTATTATCAGTGGGTATCTGCCTAGTTCGGCTCTGCATGCATTTGTTGGCGTTTTTCTTTGGGTGCGAAGGATGCTTCGGCAGAATTCTGCATGTAGGGCTTCTATTGTGTGTTTTTCCCATTTAGTGTAGCTTTGGTGATTTAGCGGGCCCCATACTTCACTACCGTACAGTGCAATGGGCAGGATTATGCTGTCAAAAATTTTGAGCCAGATTTTGATTGGGATTTGGATGTTGTAGAATTTTCTTTTTATTGCATATAGGGCTCTTCGGGCTTTTTCTTTTAGTGCATTCACTGCTATGCTGAAGCTCCCTGATGCTGTAATAGTTAGACCAAGGTAGGTGTAGCTCATAGTGTGTCCTATAGTGGTATCACTGAGGGTAAACTGGTATTTGTTTTCCTGACATCTGGGTCTTTTCTGAAAAATCATGATGTTGGTTTTCTTTAGATTTACTGTTAGAGCCCAATTTTGGCAGTATTTGTCGAGTAGGTCTAGTTGTTGCTGTAATCCCTGTTCTGTGGGAGACAGCAGAACCAGGTCGTCCGCATAGAACAGGGACTTCACTTCTCCATCCAGGAGACGGAGACCTGGTGACTCGCTTTGCTCCAGCATGTCTGCTAATTCATTTATGTATATGTTGAACAGGGTCGGGCTCAAATTGCAGCCCTGCCGGACGCCTCTTCTCTGGGTGAAGAAATCGGTGCGTTTGTCTCCAATTTTGACCCCGCATTTGTTTTTCAGATACATTGATTTAATAAGGTCATAGACTTTGCCCCCTATTCCACACTGAAGAAGTTTATAATAGAGCCCTTCGTGCCATATAGAGTCAAAGGCTTTCTTGAAGTCGATGAAACAGGCGAATATTTTCCCATTTTTTGTTTGGTGTTTATGTTTTTCAATGAGGGTGTGAAGGGTATAGATATGGTCGGCGGTGCGGTGTTTTGGAAGAAAGCCTATTTGGTTTTTTCTGAGGATATTATGTTTGTTAAGAAAATCAAGTAATCTACTATTTAGAATACTGCAGAATAACTTCCCTAGACAACTGTTGACACAGATGCCGCGGTAGTTATTTGGGTCTGATTTGTTTCCACTTTTATATATGGGGGAGATTAGTCCTTGGCACCAGATATCGGGAAAACAGCCTGAGCGTAATATGATGTTGAATAGTTTGAGTATCGCACCCTGCATCTCCATATTGCTGAACTTTAGCATTTCATTTTTGATGTTGTCTGGGCCACAGGCTTTCTTTAGGTGGAGAGATTTTGTTTTTGTGGCCAGTTCTTTCCATGTGATTGGGGAGTCTAGAGGGTTTTGGTTGTCTTTAATTGTTGCTTCTAATGTGTGGAGTTTTTCTGTGACCTGATGTTGACTTGGGTTTGTTTTGTTTTTTGGGATGTCTTTGTAGAGGTTTTCAAAATGTGTTCTCCAGATGTCGCCATCTTGGATTGGTAATGCTTGCAATTGTGTTGTACTCAGGTTATTCCACATTTCCCAGAATTGTTTTGGATTGGTGGAGTTTTCAATTTCTTCGAGTATTTTGTGGGTATAGTTTTGTGTTTTGTTCCTAATGGTGTGTTTATATCTTTTGAGGGTTTCATTGTATCTAGTACGTAGGTCCGGATTGTTTGGTTGCCGATGCTTTTGGTTTGATATTTTTCTCAGGTCTTTTCTGGCATTTTTGCATTCGTGGTCAAACCATTTCTTATTTTTATTTTGTCTTTTGTGATGCTTCCTCTTCTGTTTCACGAGGTCGGCTTTTACAGCTGCCTCATGGAAGATCATATTTATATCCTCTATGGCCGTGTTTACACCATCTCTGGTGATCTCATATAGATTTTCTTTAAATTTTGAAATTTTACTTGTGAGATCAGGTGAATTTAGTGCTGTGATGAATTTATCTCCACTGTCTGGGGCCCATCTGTATGTCTGGTTTATTTTATGTAGCTTACTGTGTTCCTTTTTTGTGTCTGTAGTTTGGGCAGAAAGTTTAAGGTACACATTTATTTGGTTATGGTCTGAGAGGGGGGATTGCTGCCTGACAGTGAATGCGTTGATACCGCAGGGGTCCAGGTCAGTGATTGTATAGTCCACCACACTAGACCCAAGAGTTGAGGAGTATGTGAGTCTCCCTAGGGAGTCCCCTCTGAACCTACCATTAACTATGTACAGGCCTAAGGCTCGGCAGAGTTGCACTACCTCCCTACCGCTTTTATTTATTTCACGATCAAGGTTGTTCCGATTTGCGATGGCTGGTGTGACATCTAAAGGGGTCTGGCCAAACACATGGTTGTTTCCCTGTGGGTCTATGAAGTCAGGTTCACAACCGGTCCTTGCATTTAGGTCCCCACATATTATCACCTTTCCTTGGGCCTGGAAATGGCTGATTTCCATGTGGAGAGTATCAAATAACTCCTCTTCGAAATATGGCGAATCTATTGGAGGTATGTAGATCGCACATAAGTAAACATCTTTTTTTACTATTCCTATATTTTTATCTAGTTTTAGCCATACGTGTGATTTCCCCTGTTTTACCGGTGAGATGTGTTTGTCCAGTTCTCCCTTATACCACACCAATATTCCCCCGGAGGTTCTGCCCTTGCGTGTTTTAGTGTTCTTTACTGAGGGCACAATGATTTCATGGTACATTGGAGGACAGTGGGTCGGCATGTCCTTTTGGCACCATGTTTCTGTTAACACAATTATATCAATGTCTTTTATAGCTTTTAGGAATTCAGGGTCTGTACTCTTCATCCCAAAAGTTGAGGAGCGGAGGCCCTGGATATTCCAGCAGCTTATGTGGAAAGAACGCATTTATATAGTTCAATAAAACGAAATAAAATGGACCTATTTTGTGGGATGAGTGTGGAAACACTATTTTCTATAATGCTAAGTGATGATTTAGTATAAATTTCATGAGGCATGCACATATATCTATCTAATAATAGTAATAATACTGATAAGATAACAATAATGATAATGATAAATAACAATATTAATAATTTCTCCGGCTTTCTATCAGGCTGTTCAGCATCGTCATGATCTTTCTCAGTTCTTGGTCTACAGTCTGTGGTCTAGAGGGGGGTCTTGGGTCAGGTATAAAAGCACGGTTCTGTTGTCGGTTTTGTAAAGGGGGGTGGGGGACATTGGTGGTCCTGTTTGGGCTCCCAATGGTAGGGGGGGTGGGAGGGCTGCGTCTTTTGGCAGTGTTTATGAGGTTTCTTGCGAAGACCCACATCCGCTGTTTGAGTAGATGTATTTCGTCATAGAGGTCCCTTGTGTTGATGTTTGGATGATGGGCCAGGGAGACGTTGGGGAGGACAGAACATCTCGTGTCGATCTCCCTGTTGGTGTTGTGGATTATATAGGCTGGGGTGTCCTTTCTGGGCAGTAGTGTGGAGATCTCTCTTTCCTCGCTCTCTCTCTCTTTCCTCGCTCTCTCTCTTTCCTCGCTCTCTCTCTCTTTCCTCGCTCTCTCTCTCTTTCCTCGCTCTCTCTTTCCTCGCTCTCTCTCTCTTTCCTCGCTCTCTTTCCTCGCTCTCTCTCTCCTCGCTCTCTCTCCTTCCTCGCGCTCTCTCTCTCTTTCCTCGCTCTCTCTCTCTTTCCTCGCTCTCTCTCTCTTTCCTCGCTCTCTCTCTCTCTTTCCTCGCTCTCGCGCTCTCTCTCTCTCTCTCTCTCTCTCTCTCTCTCTTTCCTCGCTCTCTCTCTCTTTCCTCGCTCTCTCTCTTTCCTCGCTCTCTCTCTCTTTCCTCGCTCTCTCTCTCTTTCCTCGCTCTCTCTCTCTTTCCTCGCTCTCTCTCTCTTTCCTCGCTCTCTCTCTCTTTCCTCGCTCTCTCTCTCTTTCCTCGCTCTCTCTCTTTACTCTCTCTTTACTCTCTCTCTTTCCTCGCTCTCTCTCTCTTTCCTCGCTCTCTCTTTCCTCGCTCTCTCTTTCCTCGCTCTCTCTTTCCTCGCTCTCTCTTTCCTCGCTCTCTCTTTCCTCGCTCTCTCTCTTTCCTCGCTCTCTCTCTTTCCTCGCTCTCTCTCTTTCCTCGCTCTCTCTCTTTCCTCGCTCTCTCTCTTTCCTCGCTCTCTCTCCTTCCTCGCGCTCTCTCTCTCCTTCCTCGCGCTCTCTCTCTCCTTCCTCGCGCTCTCTCTCTCCTTCCTCGCGCTCTCTCTCTCTTTCCTCGCTCTCTCTCTCTTTCCTCGCTCTCTCTCTCTTTCCTCGCTCTCTCTCTCTTTCCTCGCTCTCTCTCTCTTTCCTCGCTCTCTCTCTCTTTCCTCGCTCTCTCTCTCTTTCCTCGCTCTCTCTCTCTTTCCTCGCTCTCTCTCTCTTTCCTCGCTCTCTCTCTCTTTCCTCGCTCTCTCTCTCTTTCCTCGCTCTCTCTCTCTTTCCTCGCTCTCTCTCTCTTTCCTCGCTCTCTCTTTCCTCGCTCTCTCTCTCTTTCCTCGCTCTCGCTCTCTTTCCTCGCTCTCGCCCTCTTTCCTCGCTCTCGCTCTTTCCTCGCTCTCTCTCTCTTTCCTCGCTCTCTCTCTCTTTCCTCGCTCTCTCTCTCTTTCCTCGCTCTCTCTCTCTTTCCTCGCTCTCTCTCTCTTTCCTCGCTCTCTCTCTCTCTCTCTCTCTTTCCTCGCTCTCTCTCTCTCTTTCCTCGCTCTCTCTCTCTTTCCTCGCTCTCTCTCTCTCTTTCCTCGCTCTCTCTCTCTTTCCTCGCTCTCTCTCTCTTTCCTCGCTCTCTCTCTCTTTCCTCGCTCTCTCTCTCTTTCCTCGCTCTCTCTTTCCTCTCTCTCTCTCTCTTTCCTCGCTCTCTCCCTCTTTCCTCGCTCTCAGTTCAGTTCAGTTCAGTTCAGTTCAGTTTTCAGTTCAAATGCTTTATTGGCATGAAAGTTTACAGAGAACCATATTGCCAAAGCTTACATTGCAAAAAGGTACAGTTTTCCAACATTCTGTAGGTGTCAATCGATTTGACATTTGTTGGGTATATACAATATTACTTTTAAACAATATTAATTTTAAACAGTCTTTCTACTTCATTTGGTACGTTCAATATTAATTTTAAACAGTCTTACTTTTAAACAGTCCTCAGGTTGTGACATGTTGTTACATATTTAGCCCCAAGGTATGGTCTGTCTCCTTCTCCTAGGACTAATCTCAATTTTGACAGATCATCCAATTCCTTGAAATCTGGGGTTGTTTGGCTTAGCTTGTTGAATAATATGTTTCTTGATGTGTTGAATTTTTCGCATTTTAGGAGGAAATGCATTTCTGTTTCAACCTCGCCAGCCAGACATTGATCGCATATTCTATTCTCTCTAGGCTGCCAGGATTTCTTGTATCTGCCTTTTTCAATTTCCAGTTGGTGGTCGCTTAGTCTGTACCTGGTGAGGGTCTGTCTCTGTTTTGTGTCTCTGATGGTCGTGAGGTAGTCTGCCAGTTTATATTCTCTTTTTAGGGCCCGCTCTCTCTCTCTTTCCTCGCTCTCTCTCTCTCTCTTTCCTCGCTCTCTCTCTCTTTCCTCGCTCTCTCTCTCTTTCCTCGCTCTCTCTCTCTCTTTCCTCGCTCTCTCTCTCTCTCTTTCCTCGCTCTCTCTCTCTTTCCTCGCTCTCTCTCTCTTTCCTCGCTCTCTCTTTCCTCGCTCTCTCTCTCTTTCCTCGCTCTCTCTCTTTCCTCGCTCTCTCTCTTTCCTCGCTCTCTCTCTTTCCTCGCTCTCTCTCTCTTTCCTCGCTCTCTCTCTCTTTCCTCGCTCTCTCTCTTTCCTCGCTCTCTCTCTCTTTCCTCGCGCTCTCTCTCTCTTTCCTCGCGCTCTCTCTCTCTTTCCTCGCGCTCTCTCTCTCTTTCCTCGCGCTCTCTCTCTCTTTCCTCGCGCTCTCTCTCTCTTTCCTCGCGCTCTCTCTCTCTTTCCTCGCGCTCTCTCTCTCTTTCCTCGCGCTCTCTCTCTCTTTCCTCGCTCTCTCTCTCTTTCCTCGCTCTCTCTCTCTCTTTCCTCGCTCTCTCTCTCTTTCCTCGCTCTCTCTCTCTCTTTCCTCGCTCTCTCTCTCTTTCCTCGCTCTCTCTCTCTTTCCTCGCTCTCTCTCTCTCTTTCCTCGCTCTCTTTCCTCGCTCTCTCTCTCTCTTTCCTCGCGCTCTCTCTCTCTTTCCTCGCGCTCTCTCTTTCCTCGCTCTCTCTCTCTTTCCTCGCTCTCAGTTCAGTTCAGTTCAGTTCAGTTCAAATGCTTTATTGGCATGAAAGTTTACAGAGAACCATATTGCCAAAGCTTACATAGCAAAAAGGTACAGTTTTCCAACATTCTGTAGGTGTCAATCGATTTGACATTTGTTGGGTATATACAATATTACTTTTAAACAATATTAATTTTAAACAGTCTTTCTACTTCATTTGGTATGTTCAATATTAATTTTAAACAGTCTTACTTTTAAACAGTCCTCAGGTTGTGACATGTTGTTACATATTTAGCCCCAAGGTATGGTCTGTCTCCTTCTCCTAGGACTAATCTCAATTTTGACAGATCATCCAATTCCTTGAAATCTGGGGTTGTTTGGCTTAGCTTGTTGAATAATATGTTTCTTGATGTGTTGAATTTTTCGCATTTTAGGAGGAAATGCATTTCTGTTTCAACCTCGCCAGCCAGACATTGATCGCATATTCTATTCTCTCTAGGCTGCCAGGATTTCTTGTATCTGCCTTTTTCAATTTCCAGTTGGTGGTCGCTTAGTCTGTACCTGGTGAGGGTCTGTCTCTGTTTTGTGTCTCTCTCTCTCTTTCCTCGCTCTCTCTTTCCTCGCTCTCTCTCTCTTTCCTCGCTCTCTCTCTCTTTCCTCGCTCTCCCTCTCTTTCCTCGCTCTCTCTCTCTTTGCTCGCTCTCTCTCTTTCCTCGCGCTCTCTCTCTCTCTCTCCTCTCTCTCTCTCTTTCCTCGCTCTCTCTTTCCTCGCTCTCTCTCTCTCTTTCCTCGCTCTCTCTCTTTCCTCGCTCTCTCTCTTTCCTCGCTCTCTCTCTCTTTCCTCGCTCTCTCTCTCTCTTTCCTCGCTCTCTCTCTCTCTTTCCTCGCTCTCTCTCTCTTTCCTCGCTCTCTCTCTCTCTTTCCTCGCTCTCTCTCTTTCCTCGCGCTCTCTCTCTCTCTTTCCTCGCGCTCTCTCTCTCTTTCCTCGCGCTCTCTCTCTCTTTCCTCGCTCTCTCTCTCTTTCCTCGCTCTCTCTCTCTTTCCTCGCTCTCTCTTTCCTCGCTCTCTCTCTTTCCTCGCTCTCTCTCCTCGTGCTCTCTCTCTGTTTCCTCGCTCTCTCTCTCTTTCCTCGCGCTCTCTCTCTCTCCTCGCTCTCTCTCTCTCTCTCCTCGCTCTCTCTCTCTTTCCTCGCTCTCTCTCTCTTTCCTCGCTCTCTCTCTCTTTCCTCGCTCTCTCTCTCTTTCCTCGCTCTCTCTCTCTTTCCTCGCTCTCTCTCTCTTTCCTCGCTCTCTTTCCTCGCTCTCTCTCTCTTTCCTCGCTCTCTCTCTCCTCGCTCTCTCTCTCTTTCCTCGCTCTCTCTCTCTTTCCTCGCTCTCTCTCTCTTTCCTCGCTCTCTCTCTCTTTCCTCGCTCTCTCTCTCTTTCCTCGCTCTCTCTCTCTTTCCTCGCTCTCTCTCTCTTTCCTCGCTCTCTCCTCGCTCTCTCTCTCTTTCCTCGCTCTCTCTCTCTTTCCTCGCTCTCTCTCTCTTTCCTCGCTCTCTCTCTCTCTATCCTCGCTCTCTCTCTCTTTCCTCGCTCTCTCTTTCCTCGCTCTCTCTCTCTTTCCTAGCGCTCGCTCTCTCTTTCCTCGCTCTCTCTCTTTCCTCGCTCTCTCTCTTTCCTCGCTCTCTCTCTCTTTCCTCGCTCTCTCTCTCTTTCCTCGCTCTCTCTCTCTCTTCCCTCGCTCTCTCTCTCTTTCCTCGCTCTCTCTCTCTTTCCTCGCTCTCTCTCTCTCTTTCCTCGCTCTCTCTCTCTTTCCTCGCTCTCTCTTTCCTCGCTCTCTCTCTCTCTCTTTCCTCGCTCTCTCTCTTTCCTCGCTCTCTCTCTCTTTCCTCGCTCTCTCTCTCTTTCCTCGCTCTCTCTCTCTTTCCTCGCTCTCCCTCTCTCTCTTTCCTCGCTCTCTCTTTCCTCGCTCTCCCTCTCTCTCTTTCCTCGCTCTCCCTCTCTCTCTTTCCTCGCTCTCTCTCTCTTTCCTCGCTCTCTCTCTCTTTCCTCGCTCTCTCTCTTTCCTCGCTCTCTCTCTCTCCTCGCTCTCTCTCTCTCTTTCCTCGCTCTCTCTCTCTCTTTCCTCGCTCTCTCTCTCTTTCCTCGCTCTCTCTCTCTCTTTCCTCGCTCTCTCTCTCTCTCGCTCTCTCTCTCTTTCCTCGCTCTCTCTCTCTTTCCTCGCTCTCTCTCTTTCCTCGCTCTCTCTCTCTTTCCTCGCTCTCTCTCTCTTTCCTCGCTCTCTCTCTCTTTCCTCGCTCTCTCTCTCTTTCCTCACTCTCTCTCTTTCCTCGCTCTCTCTCTCTTTCCTCGCTCTCTCTCTTTCCTCGCTCTTTCTTTCCTCCCTCTCTCTTTCCTCGCTCTCTCTCTCTTTCCTCGCTCTCTCTCTCTTTCCTCGCTCTCTCTCTCTTTCCTCGCTCTCTCTCTCTTTCCTCGCTCTCTCTCTCTTTCCTCGCTTTCTCTTTCCTCGCTCTCTCTCTCTTTCCTCGCTCTCTCTCTCTTTCCTCGCTCTCTCTCTCTTTCCTCGCTCTCTCTCTCTTTCCTCGCTGTCTCTCTTTCCTCGCTCTCTCTCTCTCTCTCTTTCCTCTCTCTCTCTCTTTCCTCGCTCTCTCTCTTTCCTCGCTCTCTCTCTCTCTTTCCTCGCTCTCTCTCTCTTTCCTCGCTCTCTCTCTCTTTCCTCGCTCTCTCTCTCTTTCCTCGCTCTCTCTCTCTTTCCTCGCTCTCTCTCTCTTTCCTCGCTCTCTCTCTCTTTCCTCGCTCTCTCTCTCTCTTTCCTCGCTCTCTCTCTTTCCTCGCTCTCTCTCTCTCTTTCCTCGCTCTCTCTCTTTCCTCGCTCTCTCTCTCTTTCCTCGCGCTCTCTCTCTCTTTCCTCGCTCTCTCTCTCTTTCCTCGCTCTCTCTCTCTTTCCTCGCTCTCTCTCTCTTTCCTCGCTGTCTCTCTTTCCTCGCTCTCTCTCTCTCTCTCTTTCCTCTCTCTCTCTCTCTTTCCTCGCTCTCTCTCTTTCCTCGCTCTCTCTCTCTCTCTCTCTTTCCTCGCTCTCTCTCTCTTTCCTCGCTCTCTCTCTCTTTCCTCGCTCTCTCTCTCTTTCCTCGCTCTCTCTCTCTTTCCTCGCTCTCTCTCTCTTTCCTCGCTCTCTCTCTTTCCTCGCTCTCTCTCTCTTTCCTCGCTCTCTCTCTCTTTCCTCGCTCTCTCTCTCTTTCCTCGCTCTCTCTCTCTTTCCTCGCTCTTTCTCTCTCTTTCCTCGCTCTCTCTCTCTCTTTCCTCGCTCTCTCTCTCTCTTTCCTCGCTCGCTCTCTCTTTCCTCGCTCTCTCTTTCCTCGCTCTCACTCTCTTTCCTCGCTCTCTTTCTCCTCGCTCTCTCTCTCTCTCCCTCTTTCTTCGCTCTCTCTATCTTTCCTCGCTCTCTCTCTTTGCTCGCTCTCTCTTTCCTCGCTCTCTCTCTCTCTTTCCTCGCTCTCTCTCTCTTTCTCGCTCTCTCTCTCTTTC
This sequence comes from Somniosus microcephalus, assembly GCF_052327205.1. Taxonomy (NCBI): domain Eukaryota; kingdom Metazoa; phylum Chordata; class Chondrichthyes; order Squaliformes; family Somniosidae; genus Somniosus; species Somniosus microcephalus. The sequence goes on from NC_140987.1 coordinate 211,802,794, forward strand.
TCGCTCTCTCCCTTTCCTCGCTCTCTCTCTCTTTCCTCGCTATCTCTCTCTTTCCTCGCTCTCTCTTTCCTCGCGCTCTCTCTCTCTTTCCTCGCGCTCTCTCTCTCTTTCCTCGCTCTCTCTCTCTTTCCTCGCTCTCTCTCTCTTTCCTCGCTCTCTCTCTCTTTCCTCGCTCTCTCTCTCTTTCCTCGCTCTCTCTCTCTTTCCTCGCTCGCTCTCTCTTTCCTCGCTCGCTCTCTCTTTCCTCGCTCTCTCTCTCTTTCCTCGCTCTCTGTCTCTCTTTCCTCGCTCTCTCTCTCTTTCCTCGCTCTCCCTCTCTCTCTTTCCTCGCTCTCTCTCTCTTTCCTCGCTCTCTCTCTCTTTCCTCGCTCTCTCTCTTTCCTCGCTCTCAGTTCAGTTCAGTTCAGTTCAGTTCAAATGCTTTATTGGCATGAAAGTTTACAGAGAACCATATTGCCAAAGCTTACATAGCAAAAAGGTACAGTTTTCCAACATTCTGTAGGTGTCAATCGATTTGACATTTGTTGGGTATATACAATATTACTTTTAAACAATATTAATTTTAAACAGTCTTTCTACTTCATTTGGTATGTTCAATATTAATTTTAAACAGTCTTACTTTTAAACAGTCCTCAGGTTGTGACATGTTGTTACATATTTAGCCCCAAGGTATGGTCTGTCTCCTTCTCCTAGGACTAATCTCAATTTTGACAGATCATCCAATTCCTTGAAATCTGGGGTTGTTTGGCTTAGCTTGTTGAATAATATGTTTCTTGATGTGTTGAATTTTTCGCATTTTAGGAGGAAATGCATTTCTGTTTCAACCTCGCCGGCCTCTCTCTCTCTCTCTCTCTCTCTCTCTTTCCTCGCTCTCTCTCTCTTTCCTCGCTCTCTCTCTCTTTCCTCGCGCTCTCTCTTTCCTCGCGCTCTCTCTCTCTTTCCTCGCGCTCTCTCTCTCTTTCCTCGCGCTCTCTCTCTCTTTCCTCGCGCTCTCTCTCTCTTTCCTCGCGCTCTCTCTCTCTTTCCGCGCTCTCTCTCTCTTTCCTCGCTCTCTCTCTCTCTTTCCTCGCTCTCTCTCTCTTTCCTCGCTCTCTCTCTTTCCTCGATCTCTCTCTCTTTCCTCGCTCTCTCTTTCCTCGCTCTCTCTTTCCTCGCTCTCTCTTTCCTCGCTCTCTCTTTCCTCGCTCTCTCTTTCCTCGCTCTCTCTCTCTTTCCTCGCTCTCTCTCTCTTTCCTCGCTCTCTCTCTCTTTCCTCGCTCTCTCTCTCTTTCCTCGCTCTCTCTCTCTTTCCTCGCTCTCTCTCTCTTTCCTCGCTCTCTCTCTCTTTCCTCCCTCTCTCTCTCTTTCCTCGCTCTCGCTCTCTTTCCTCGCTCTCTCTCTCTTTCCTCGCTCTCTCTCTCTCTTTCCTCTCTCTTTCCTCGCTCTCTCTCTCTTTCCTCGCTCTCTCTCTCTTTCCTCGCTCTCTCTCTCTTTCCTCGCTCTCTCTCTCTTTCCTCGCTCTCTCTCTCTTTCCTCGCTCTCTCTTTCCTCTCTCTCTCTCTCTTTCCTCGCTCTCTCCCTCTTTCCTCGCTCTCTCTCTCTCTCTTTCCTCGCTCTCTCTCTCTCTTTCCTCGCTCTCTCTCTCTCTTTCCTCGCTCTCTCTCTCTCTTTCCTCGCTCGCTCTCTCTCTTTCCTCGCTCTCGCTATCTCTCTCTCTCTCTCTTTCCTCGCTCTCTCTCTCTTTCCTCGCTCTCTCCCTCTTTCCTCGCTCTCTCTTTCCTCGCTCTCTCTCTCTCTTTCCTCGCTCTCTCTCTCTTTCCTCGCTCTCTCTTTCCTCGCTCTCTCTCTCTTTCCTCGCTCTCTCTTTCCTCGCTCTCTCTCTTTACTCTCTCTCTTTCCTCGCTCTCTCTCTTTCCTCGCTCTCTCTTTCCTCGCTCTCTCTCTTTACTCCAATTCCAATTCCAATTAAAATGCTTTATTGGCATGAAAGTTTACAGAGAACCATATTGCCAAAGCTTACATAGCAAAAAGGTACAGTTTTCCAACATTCTGTAGGTGTCAATCGATTTGACATTTGTTGGGTACATACAATATTACTTTTAAACAATATTAATTTTAAACAGTCTTTGTACTTCATTTGGTACGTTCAATATTAATTTTAAACAGTCTTAATTTTAAACAGTCCTCAGGTTGTGACATGTTGTTACATATTTGGCCCCAAGGTATGGTCTGTCTCCTTCTCCTAGGACTAATCTCAATTTTGACAGATCATCCAATTCCTTGAAATCTGGGGTTGTTTGGCTTAGCTTGTTGAATAATATGTTTCTTGATGTGTTGAATTTTTCGCATTTTAGGAGGAAATGCATTTCTGTTTCAACCTCGCCAGCCAGACATTGATCGCATATTCTATTCTCTCTAGGCTGCCAGGATTTCTTGTATCTGCCTTTTTCAATTTCCAGTTGGTGGTCGCTTAGTCTGTACCTGGTGAGGGTCTGTCTCTGTTTTGTGTCTCTGATGGTCGTGAGGTAGTCTGCCAGTTTATATTCTCTTTTTAGGGCCCGGTAACATTCTAATCTGCTTTGGCTTTCGGTTATTTTGTTCCAATGTTCCAGGTAGGTTTCTTTGCATTTTTTAATGATTTGGTTCACTCGGATTGGTGTTTGGGCGGCTGTGTTGGTCTGGGGCTGGTCAGGGTCCGGCTGAGTACTTAGTTTCCGTAGCAGCTGACTCAGGGGACTCTTTTCTGGGTTTAGCTCTTGGGTCTGAAAGGCTTTGAAATGAAGGGTGTCTGGGGAGCTAGATTTGAGGTGATTTAGGAAGTTTAGTGCTCGTTTTTGGATGTTTATTATCAGTGGGTATCTGCCTAGTTCGGCTCTGCATGCATTTGTTGGCGTTTTCCTTTGGGTGCGAAGGATGCTTCGGCAGAATTCTGCATGTAGGGCTTCTATTGTATGTTTTTCCCATTTAGTGTAGCTTTGGTGATTTAGCGGGCCCCATACTTCACTACCGTACAGTGCAATGGGCAGGATTATGCTGTCAAATATTTTGAGCCAGATTTTGATTGGGATTTGGATGTTGTAGAATTTTCTTTTTATTGCATATAGGGCTCTTCGGGCTTTTTCTTTTAGTGCATTCACTGCTATGCTGAAGCTCCCTGATGCTGTAATAGTTAGACCAAGGTAGGTGTAGCTCATAGTGTGTCCTATAGTGATATCACTGAGGGTAAACTGGTATTTGTTTTCCTGACATCTGGGCCTTTTTTGAAAAATCATGATGTTGGTTTTCTTTAGATTTACTGTTAGAGCCCAATTTTGGCAGTATTTGTCGAGTAGGTCTAGTTGTTGCTGTAATCCCTGTTCTGTGGGAGACAGCAGAACCAGGTCGTCCGCATAGAACAGGGATTTCACTTCTCCATCTAGGAGACGGAGACCTGGTGACTCGCTTTGCTCCAGCATGTCTGCTAATTCATTTATGTATATGTTGAACAGGGTCGGGCTCAAATTGCAGCCCTGCCGGACGCCTCTTCTCTGGGTGAAGAAATCGGTGCGTTTGTCTCCAATTTTGACCCCGCATTTGTTTTTCAGATACATTGATTTAATAAGGTCATAGACTTTGCCCCCTATTCCACATTGAAGAAGTTTATAATAGAGCCCTTCGTGCCATATAGAGTCAAAGGCTTTCTTGAAGTCGATGAAACAGGCGAATATTTTCCCATTTTTTGTTTGGTGTATATGTTTTTCAATGAGGGTGTGAAGGGTATAGATATGGTCGGCGGTGCGGTGTTTTGGAAGAAAGCCTATTTGGTTTTTTCTGAGGATATTATGTTTGTTAAGAAAATCAAGTAATCTACTATTTAGAATACTGCAGAATAACTTCCCTAGACAACTGTTGACACAGATGCCGCGGTAGTTATTTGGGTCTGATTTGTTTCCGCTTTTATATATGGGGGAGATTAGTCCTTGGCACCAGATATCGGGAAAACAGCCTGAACGTAATATGATGTTGAATAATTTGAGTACCGCACCCTGCATCTCCATATTGCTGAACTTGAGCATTTCATTTTTGATGTTGTCTGGGCCACAGGCTTTCTTTAGGTGGAGAGATTTTGTTTTTGTGGCCATTTCTTTCCATGTGATTGGGGAGTCTAGAGGGTTTTGGTTGTCTTTGATTGTTGCTTCTAATGTGTGGAGTTTTTCTGTGACCTGATGTTGACTTGGGTTTGTTTCGTTTATTGGGATGTCTTTGTAGAGGTTTTCAAAATGTGTTCTCCAGATGTCGCCATCTTGGATTGGTAATGCTTGCAATTGTGTTGTACTCAGGTTATTCCACATTTCCCAGAATTGTTTTGGGTTGGTGGAGTTTTCAATTTCTTCTAGTATTTTGTGGGTATAGTTTTGTGTTTTGTTCCTAATGGTGTGTTTATATCTTTTGAGGGTTTCATTGTATCTAGTACGTAGGTCCGGATTGTTTGGTTGGCGATGCTTTTGGTTTGATATTTCTCTCTCTGATACTCTCTCTCTTTCCTCGCTCTCTCTCTCTTTCCTTGCTCTCTCTCTCTTTCCTCGCTCTCTCTCTTTCCTCGCTCTCTCTCTTTCCTCGCTCTCTCTCTCTTTCCTCGCTCTCTCTCTCTTTCCTCGCTCTCTCTCTCTTTCCTCGCTCTCTCTCTCTTTCCTCGCTCTCTCTCTCTTTCCTCGCTCTCTCTCTCTTTCCTCGCTCTCTCTCTCTTTCCTCGCTCTCTCTCTCTTTCCTCGCTCTCTCTTTCCTCGCTCTCTCTCTCCTCGCTCTCTCTCCTTCCTCGCGCTCTCTCTCTCTTTCCTCGCTCTCTCTCTCTTTCCTCGCTCTCTCTCTTTCCTCGCTCTCTCTCTCTTTCCTCGCTCTCTCTCTCTTTCCTCGCTCTCTCTTTCCTCGCTCTCTCTCTCTTTCCTCGCTCTCTCTCTCTTTCCTCGCTCTCTCTCTCTTTCCTCGCTCTCTCTCTCTTTCCTCGCTCTCTCTCTCTTTCCTCGCTCTCGCTCTCTTTCCTCGCTCTCGCTCTTTCCTCGCTCTCTCTCTCTTTCCTCGCTCTCTCTCTCTTTCCTCGCTCTCTCTCTCTTTCCTCGCTCTCTCTCTCTTTCCTCGCTCTCTCTCTCTTTCCTCGCTCTCTCTTTCCTCTCTCTCTCTCTCTTTCCTCGCTCTCTCCCTCTTTCCTCGCTCTCTCTCTCTCTCTTTCCTCGCTCTCTCTCTCTCTCTTTCCTCGCTCTCTCTCTCTCTCTTTCCTCGCTCTCTCTCTCTCTTTCCTCGCTCTCTCTCTCTCTTTCCTCGCTCTCTCTCTCTCTTTCCTCGCTCTCTCTCTCTCTTTCCTCGCTCTCTCTCTCTTTCCTCGCTCTCTCTCTCTTTCCTCGCTCTCTCTCTCTTTCCTCGCTCTCTTTCCTCGCTCTCTCTCTCTTTCCTCGCTCTCTCTCTCTTTCCTCGCTCTCTCTCTCTTTCCTCGCTCTCTCTCTTTCCTCGCTCTCTCTCTTTCCTCGCTCTCTCTCTTTCCTCGCTCTCTCTCTTTCCTCGCTCTCTCTCTCTTTCCTCGCTCTCTCTCTCTTTCCTCGCTCTCTCTCTTTCCTCGCTCTCTCTCTCTTTCCTCGCTCTCTCTCTCTTTCCTCACGCTCTCTCTCTCTTTCCTCGCTCTCTCTCTTTCCTCGCGCTCTCTCTCTCTTTCCTCGCTCTCTCTCTCTTTCCTCGCTCTCTCTCTCTCTTTCCTCGCTCTCTCTCTCTTTCCTCGCGCTCTCTCTCTCTCTTTCCTCGCTCTCTCTCTCTTTCCTCGCTCTCTCTCTCTCTTTCCTCGCTCTCTCTCTTTCCTCGCGCTCTCTCTCTCTTTCCTCGCGCTCTCTCTCTCTTTCCTCGCGCTCTCTCTCTCTTTCCTCGCGCTCTCTCTCTCTTTCCTCGCGCTCTCTCTCTCTTTCCTCGCGCTCTCTCTTTCCTCGCTCTCTCTCTCTTTCCTCGCTCTCTCTCTCTTTCCTCGCTCTCTCTCTCTTTCCTCGCTCTCTCTCTCTTTCCTCGCTCTCTCTCTCTTTCCTCGCTCTCTCTCTCTCTCTTTCCTCGCTCTCTCTCTTTCCTCGATCTCTCTCTCTTTCCTCGCTCTCTCTCTCTCTTTCCTCGCTCTCTCTCTTTCCTCGCGCTCTCTCTCTCTTTCCTCGCGCTCTCTCTCTCTTTCCTCGCGCTCTCTCTCTCTTTCCTCGCGCTCTCTCTCTCTTTCCGCGCTCTCTCTCTCTTTCCTCGCTCTCTCTCTCTCTTTCCTCGCTCTCTCTCTCTTTCCTCGCTCTCTCTCTTTCCTCGATCTCTCTCTCTTTCCTCGCTCTCTCTTTCCTCGCTCTCTCTTTCCTCGCTCTCTCTTTCCTCGCTCTCTCTTTCCTCGCTCTCTCTTTCCTCGCTCTCTCTCTCTTTCCTCGCTCTCTCTCTCTTTCCTCGCTCTCTCTCTCTTTCCTCGCTCTCTCTCTCTTTCCTCGCTCTCTCTCTCTTTCCTCGCTCTCTCTCTCTTTCCTCGCTCTCTCTCTCTTTCCTCGCTCTCTCTCTCTTTCCTCCCTCTCTCTCTCTTTCCTCGCTCTCTCTTTCCTCGCTCTCGCTCTCTTTCCTCGCTCTCTCTCTCTTTCCTCGCTCTCTCTCTCTTTCCTCTCTCTTTCCTCGCTCTCTCTCTCTTTCCTCGCTCTCTCTCTCTTTCCTCGCTCTCTCTCTCTTTCCTCGCTCTCTCTCTCTTTCCTCGCTCTCTCTTTCCTCTCTCTCTCTCTCTTTCCTCGCTCTCTCCCTCTTTCCTCGCTCTCTCTCTCTCTCTCTTTCCTCGCTCTCTCTCTCTCTTTCCTCGCTCTCTCTCTCTCTTTCCTCGCTCTCTCTCTCTCTTTCCTCGCTCTCTCTCTCTCTTTCCTCGCTCTCTCTCTCTCTTTCCTCGCTCGCTCTCTCTCTTTCCTCGCTCTCGCTATCTCTCTCTCTCTCTCTTTCCTCGCTCTCTCTCTCTTTCCTCGCTCTCTCCCTCTTTCCTCGCTCTCTCTTTCCTCGCTCTCTCTCTCTCTTTCCTCGCTCTCTCTCTCTTTCCTCGCTCTCTCTTTCCTCGCTCTCTCTCTCTTTCCTCGCTCTCTCTTTCCTCGCTCTCTCTCTTTACTCTCTCTCTTTCCTCGCTCTCTCTCTTTCCTCGCTCTCTCTTTCCTCGCTCTCTCTCTTTACTCCAATTCCAATTCCAATTAAAATGCTTTATTGGCATGAAAGTTTACAGAGAACCATATTGCCAAAGCTTACATAGCAAAAAGGTACAGTTTTCCAACATTCTGTAGGTGTCAATCGATTTGACATTTGTTGGGTACATACAATATTACTTTTAAACAATATTAATTTTAAACAGTCTTTGTACTTCATTTGGTACGTTCAATATTAATTTTAAACAGTCTTAATTTTAAACAGTCCTCAGGTTGTGACATGTTGTTACATATTTGGCCCCAAGGTATGGTCTGTCTCCTTCTCCTAGGACTAATCTCAATTTTGACAGATCATCCAATTCCTTGAAATCTGGGGTTGTTTGGCTTAGCTTGTTGAATAATATGTTTCTTGATGTGTTGAATTTTTCGCATTTTAGGAGGAAATGCATTTCTGTTTCAACCTCGCCAGCCAGACATTGATCGCATATTCTATTCTCTCTAGGCTGCCAGGATTTCTTGTATCTGCCTTTTTCAATTTCCAGTTGGTGGTCGCTTAGTCTGTACCTGGTGAGGGTCTGTCTCTGTTTTGTGTCTCTGATGGTCGTGAGGTAGTCTGCCAGTTTATATTCTCTTTTTAGGGCCCGGTAACATTCTAATCTGCTTTGGCTTTCGGTTATTTTGTTCCAATGTTGCAGGTAGGTTTCTTTGCATTTTTTAATGATTTGGTTCACTCGGATTGGTGTTTGGGCGGCTGTGTTGGTCTGGGGCTGGTCAGGGTCCGGCTGAGTACTTAGTTTCCGTAGCAGCTGACTCAGGGGACTCTTTTCTGGGTTTAGCTCTTGGGTCTGAAAGGCTTTGAAATGAAGGGTGTCTGGGGAGCTAGATTTGAGGTGATTTAGGAAGTTTAGTGCTCGTTTTTGGATGTTTATTATCAGTGGGTATCTGCCTAGTTCGGCTCTGCATGCATTTGTTGGCGTTTTCCTTTGGGTGCGAAGGATGCTTCGGCAGAATTCTGCATGTAGGGCTTCTATTGTATGTTTTTCCCATTTAGTGTAGCTTTGGTGATTTAGCGGGCCCCATACTTCACTACCGTACAGTGCAATGGGCAGGATTATGCTGTCAAATATTTTGAGCCAGATTTTGATTGGGATTTGGATGTTGTAGAATTTTCTTTTTATTGCATATAGGGCTCTTCGGGCTTTTTCTTTTAGTGCATTCACTGCTATGCTGAAGCTCCCTGATGCTGTAATAGTTAGACCAAGGTAGGTGTAGCTCATAGTGTGTCCTATAGTGATATCACTGAGGGTAAACTGGTATTTGTTTTCCTGACATCTGGGCCTTTTTTGAAAAATCATGATGTTGGTTTTCTTTAGATTTACTGTTAGAGCCCAATTTTGGCAGTATTTGTCGAGTAGGTCTAGTTGTTGCTGTAATCCCTGTTCTGTGGGAGACAGCAGAACCAGGTCGTCCGCATAGAACAGGGATTTCACTTCTCCATCTAGGAGACGGAGACCTGGTGACTCGCTTTGCTCCAGCATGTCTGCTAATTCATTTATGTATATGTTGAACAGGGTCGGGCTCAAATTGCAGCCCTGCCGGACGCCTCTTCTCTGGGTGAAGAAATCGGTGCGTTTGTCTCCAATTTTGACCCCGCATTTGTTTTTCAGATACATTGATTTAATAAGGTCATAGACTTTGCCCCCTATTCCACATTGAAGAAGTTTATAATAGAGCCCTTCGTGCCATATAGAGTCAAAGGCTTTCTTGAAGTCGATGAAACAGGCGAATATTTTCCCATTTTTTGTTTGGTGTATATGTTTTTCAATGAGGGTGTGAAGGGTATAGATATGGTCGGCGGTGCGGTGTTTTGGAAGAAAGCCTATTTGGTTTTTTCTGAGGATATTATGTTTGTTAAGAAAATCAAGTAATCTACTATTTAGAATACTGCAGAATAACTTCCCTAGACAACTGTTGACACAGATGCCGCGGTAGTTATTTGGGTCTGATTTGTTTCCGCTTTTATATATGGGGGAGATTAGTCCTTGGCACCAGATATCGGGAAAACAGCCTGAACGTAATATGATGTTGAATAATTTGAGTACCGCACCCTGCATCTCCATATTGCTGAACTTGAGCATTTCATTTTTGATGTTGTCTGGGCCACAGGCTTTCTTTAGGTGGAGAGATTTTGTTTTTGTGGCCATTTCTTTCCATGTGATTGGGGAGTCTAGAGGGTTTTGGTTGTCTTTGATTGTTGCTTCTAATGTGTGGAGTTTTTCTGTGACCTGATGTTGACTTGGGTTTGTTTCGTTTATTGGGATGTCTTTGTAGAGGTTTTCAAAATGTGTTCTCCAGATGTCGCCATCTTGGATTGGTAATGCTTGCAATTGTGTTGTACTCAGGTTATTCCACATTTCCCAGAATTGTTTTGGGTTGGTGGAGTTTTCAATTTCTTCTAGTATTTTGTGGGTATAGTTTTGTGTTTTGTTCCTAATGGTGTGTTTATATCTTTTGAGGGTTTCATTGTATCTAGTACGTAGGTCCGGATTGTTTGGTTGGCGATGCTTTTGGTTTGATATTTCTCTCTCTGATACTCTCTCTCTTTCCTCGCTCTCTCTCTCTTTCCTTGCTCTCTCTCTCTTTCCTCGCTCTCTCTCTTTCCTCGCTCTCTCTCTTTCCTCGCTCTCTCTCTCTTTCCTCGCTCTCTCTCTCTTTCCTCGCTCTCTCTCTCTTTCCTCGCTCTCTCTCTCTTTCCTCGCTCTCTCTCTCTTTCCTCGCTCTCTCTCTCTTTCCTCGCTCTCTCTCTCTTTCCTCGCTCTCTCTCTCTTTCCTCGCTCTCTCTTTCCTCGCTCTCTCTCTCCTCGCTCTCTCTCCTTCCTCGCGCTCTCTCTCTCTTTCCTCGCTCTCTCTCTCTTTCCTCGCTCTCTCTCTTTCCTCGCTCTCTCTCTCTTTCCTCGCTCTCTCTCTCTTTCCTCGCTCTCTCTTTCCTCGCTCTCTCTCTCTTTCCTCGCTCTCTCTCTCTTTCCTCGCTCTCTCTCTCTTTCCTCGCTCTCTCTCTCTTTCCTCGCTCTCTCTCTCTTTCCTCGCTCTCGCTCTTTCCTCGCTCTCTCTCTCTTTCCTCGCTCTCTCTCTCTTTCCTCGCTCTCTCTCTCTTTCCTCGCTCTCTCTCTCTTTCCTCGCTCTCTCTCTCTTTCCTCGCTCTCTCTCTCTTTCCTCGCTCTCTCTCTCTTTCCTCGCTCTCTCTTTCCTCTCTCTCTCTCTCTTTCCTCGCTATCTCCCTCTTTCCTCTCTCTCTCTCTCTCTTTCCTCGCTCTCTCTCTCTCTCTTTCCTCGCTCTCTCTCTCTCTCTTTCCTCGCTCTCTCTCTCTCTTTCCTCGCTCTCTCTCTCTCTTTCCTCGCTCTCTCTCTCTCTTTCCTCGCTCTCTCTCTCTCTTTCCTCGCTCTCTCTCTCTTTCCTCGCTCTCTCTCTCTTTCCTCGCTCTCTCTCTCTTTCCTCGCTCTCTTTCCTCGCTCTCGCTCTCTTTCCTCGCTCTCTCTCTCTTTCCTCGCTCTCTCTCTCTTTCCTCGCTCTCTCTCTTTCCTCGCTCTCTCTCTTTCCTCGCTCTCTCTCTTTCCTCGCTCTCTCTCTTTCCTCGCTCTCTCTCTCTTTCCTCGCTCTCTCTCTTTCCTCGCTCTCTCTCTCTTTCCTCGCTCTCTCTCTCTTTCCTCACGCTCTCTCTCTCTTTCCTCGCTCTCTCTCTTTCCTCGCGCTCTCTCTCTCTTTCCTCGCTCTCTCTCTCTTTCCTCACGCTCTCTCTCTCTTTCCTCGCTCTCTCTCTTTCCTCGCGCTCTCTCTCTCTTTCCTCGCTCTCTCTCTCTTTCCTCGCTCTCTCTCTCTCTTTCCTCGCTCTCTCTCTCTTTCCTCGCGCTCTCTCTCTCTCTTTCCTCGCTCTCTCTCTCTTTCCTCGCTCTCTCTCTCTCTTTCCTCGCTCTCTCTCTTTCCTCGCGCTCTCTCTCTCTTTCCTCGCGCTCTCTCTCTCTTTCCTCGCGCTCTCTCTCTCTTTCCTCGCGCTCTCTCTCTCTTTCCTCGCGCTCTCTCTCTCTTTCCTCGCGCTCTCTCTTTCCTCGCTCTCTCTCTCTTTCCTCGCTCTCTCTCTCTTTCCTCGCTCTCTCTCTCTTTCCTCGCTCTCTCTCTCTTTCCTCGCTCTCTCTCTCTTTCCTCGCTCTCTCTCTCTCTCTTTCCTCGCTCTCTCTCTTTCCTCGATCTCTCTCTCTTTCCTCGCTCTCTCTCTCTCTTTCCTCGCTCTCTCTCTTTCCTCGCTCTCTCTCTCTTTCCTCGCTCTCTCCCTCTTTCCTCGCTCTCTCTTTCCTCGCGCTCTCTCTCTCTTTCCGCGCTCTCTCTCTCTTTCCTCGCTCTCTCTCTCTTTCCTCGCTCTCTCTCTCTTTCCTCGCTCTCTCTCTTTCCTCGCTCTCTCTCTTTCCTCGCTCTCTCTCTTTCCTCGATCTCTCTCTCTTTCCTCGCTCTCTCTTTCCTCGCTCTCTCTTTCCTCGCTCTCTCTCTCTTTCCTCGCTCTCTCTCTCTTTCCTCGCTCTCTCTCTCTTTCCTCGCTCTCTCTTTCCTCGCTCTCTCTCTCTTTCCTCCCTCTCTCTCTCTTTCCTCGCTCTCTCTTTCCTCGCTCTCGCTCTCTTTCCTCGCTCTCTCTCTCTTTCCTCGCTCTCTCTGTCTCTTTCCTCTCTCTTTCCTCGCTCTCTCTCTCTTTCCTCGCTCTCTCTCTCTTTCCTCGCTCTCTCTCTCTTTCCTCGCTCTCTCTTTCCTCTCTCTCTCTCTCTTTCCTCGCTCTCTCCCTCTTTCCTCGCTCTCTCTCTCTCTTTCCTCGCTCTCTCTCTCTCTTTCCTCGCTCTCTCTCTCTCTTTCCTCGCTCTCTCTCTCTCTTTCCTCGCTCTCTCTCTCTCTTTCCTCGCTCGCTCTCTCTCTTTCCTCGCTCTCGCTATCTCTCTCTCTCTCTCTTTCCTCGCTCTCTCTCTCTTTCCTCGCTCTCTCCCTCTTTCCTCGCTCTCTCTTTCCTCGCTCTCTCTCTCTCTTTCCTCGCTCTCTCTCTCTTTCCTCGCTCTCTCTTTCCTCGCTCTCTCTCTCTTTCCTCGCTCTCTCTTTCCTCGCTCTCTCTCTTTCCTCGCTCTCTCTCTCTTTCCTTGCTCTCTCTCTCTTTCCTCGCTCTCTCTCTTTCCTCGCTCTCTCTCTTTCCTCGCTCTCTCTCTCTTTCCTCGCTCTCTCTCTCTTTCCTCGCTCTCTCTCTCTTTCCTCGCGCTCTCTCTCTCTTTCCTCGCTCTCTCTCTCTTTCCTCGCTCTCTCTCTCTTTCCTCGCTCTCTCTCTCTTTCCTCGCTCTCTCTCCTTCCTCGCGCTCTCTCTCTCTTTCCTCGCTCTCTCTCTCTTTCCTCGCTCTCTCTCTCTTTCCTCGCTCTCTCTCTTTCCTCGCTCTCTCTCTCTTTCCTCGCTCTCTCTCTCTTTCCTCGCTCTCTCTTTCCTCGCTCTCTCTCTCTTTCCTCGCTCTCTCTCTCTTTCGTCGCTCTCTCTCTCTTTCCTCGCTCTCTCTCTCTTTCCTCGCTCTCGCTCTCTTTCCTCGCTCTCGCCCTCTTTCCTCGCTCTCGCTCTTTCCTCTCTCTCTCTTTCCTCGCTCTCTCTCTCTTTCCTCGCTCTCTCTCTCTTTCCTCGCTCTCTCTCTCTTTCCTCGCTCTCTCTCTCTCTTTCCTCGCTCTCTCTCTCTTTCCTCGCTCTCTCTCTCTCTTTCCTCGCTCTCTCTCTCTCTTTCCTCGCTCTCTCTCTCTTTCCTCGCTCTCTCTCTCTTTCCTCGCTCTCTCTCTCTTTCCTCGCTCTCTCTTTCCTCGCTCTCTCTCTCTTTCCTCGCTCTCTCTCTTTCCTCGCTCTCTCTCTTTCCTCGCTCTCTCTCTTTCCTCGCTCTCTCTCTTTCCTCGCTCTCTCTCTCTTTCCTCGCTCTCTCTCTTTCCTCGCTCTCTCTCTCTTTCCTCACGCTCTCTCTCTCTTTCCTCGCTCTCTCTCTTTCCTCGCGCTCTCTCTCTCTTTCCTCGCTCTCTCTCTCTTTCCTCGCTCTCTCTCTCTCTTTCCTCGCTCTCTCTCTCTTTCCTCGCTCTCTCTCTCTTTCCTCGCTCTCTCTCTCTTTCCTCGCTCTCTCTCTTTCCTCGCGCTCTCTCTCTCTTTCCTCGCTCTCTCTCTCTTTCCTCGCTCTCTCTCTCTTTCCTCGCTCTCTCTCTCTTTCCTCGCTCTCTCTCTTTACTCTCTCTTTACTCTCTCTCTTTCCTCGCTCTCTCTCTCTTTCCTCGCTCTCTCTCTCTTTCCTCGCTCTCTCTTTCCTCGCTCTCTCTTTCCTCGCTCTCTCTTTCCTCGCTCTCTCTTTCCTCGCTCTCTCTCTTTCCTCGCTCTCTCTCTTTCCTCGCTCTCTCTCTTTCCTCGCTCTCTCTCTTTCCTCGCTCTCTCTCTTTCCTCGCTCTCTCTCCTTCCTCGCGCTCTCTCTCTCCTTCCTCGCGCTCTCTCTCTCCTTCCTCGCGCTCTCTCTCTCTTTCCTCGCTCTCTCTCTCTTTCCTCGCTCTCTCTCTCTTTCCTCGCTCTCTCTCTCTTTCCTCGCTCTCTCTCTCTTTCCTCGCTCTCTCTCTCTTTCCTCGCTCTCTCTCTCTTTCCTCGCTCTCTCTCTCTTTCCTCGCTCTCTCTCTCTTTCCTCGCTCTCTCTCTCTTTCCTCGCTCTCTCTCTCTTTCCTCGCTCTCTCTTTCCTCGCTCTCTCTCCCTTTCCTCGCTCTCGCTCTCTTTCCTCGCTCTCGCCCTCTTTCCTCGCTCTCGCTCTTTCCTCGCTCTCTCTCTCTTTCCTCTCTCTCTCTCTTTCCTCGCTCTCTCTTTCCTCGCTCTCTCTCTCTTTCCTCGCTCTCTCTCTTTCCTCGCTCTCTCTCTCTTTCCTCGCTCTCTCTCTCTTTCCTCGCTCTCTCTCTCTTTCCTCGCTCTCTCTCTCTTTCCTCGCTCTCTCTCTCTTTCCTCGCTCTCTCTTTCCTCTCTCTCTCTCTCTTTCCTCGCTCTCTCCCTCTTTCCTCGCTCTCAGTTCAGTTCAGTTCAGTTTTCAGTTCAAATGCTTTATTGGCATGAAAGTTTACAGAGAACCATATTGCCAAAGCTTACATTGCAAAAAGGTACAGTTTTCCAACATTCTGTAGGTGTCAATCGATTTGACATTTGTTGGGTATATACAATATTACTTTTAAACAATATTAATTTTAAACAGTCTTTCTACTTCATTTGGTACGTTCAATATTAATTTTAAACAGTCTTACTTTTAAACAGTCCTCAGGTTGTGACATGTTGTTACATATTTAGCCCCAAGGTATGGTCTGTCTCCTTCTCCTAGGACTAATCTCAATTTTGACAGATCATCCAATTCCTTGAAATCTGGGGTTGTTTGGCTTAGCTTGTTGAATAATATGTTTCTTGATGTGTTGAATTTTTCGCATTTTAGGAGGAAATGCATTTCTGTTTCAACCTCGCCAGCCAGACATTGATCGCATATTCTATTCTCTCTAGGCTGCCAGGATTTCTTGTATCTGCCTTTTTCAATTTCCAGTTGGTGGTCGCTTAGTCTGTACCTGGTGAGGGTCTGTCTCTGTTTTGTGTCTCTGATGGTCGTGAGGTAGTCTGCCAGTTTATATTCTCTTTTTAGGGCCCGCTCACTCTCTCTTTCCTCGCTCTCTCTCTCTCTCTTTCCTCGCTCTCTCTCTCTTTCCTTTCCTCGCTCTCTCTCTCTCTTTCCTCGCTCTCTCTCTCTCTCTCTTTCCTCGCTCTCTCTCTCTTTCCTCGCTCTCTCTCTCTTTCCTCGCTCTCTCTCTCTTTCCTCGCTCTCTCTTTCCTCGCTCTCTCTCTCTTTCCTCGCTCTCTCTCTCTTTCCTCGCGCTCTCTCTCTTTCCTCGCTCTCTCTCTTTCCTCGCTCTCTCTCTTTCCTCGCTCTCTCTCTCTTTCCTCGCTCTCTCTCTCTTTCCTCGCTCTCTCTCTTTCCTCGCTCTCTCTCTCTTTCCTCGCGCTCTCTCTCTCTTTCCTCGCGCTCTCTCTCTCTTTCCTCGCGCTCTCTCTCTCTTTCCTCGCGCTCTCTCTCTTTCCTCGCGCTCTCTCTCTCTTTCCTCGCTCTCTCTCTCTTTCCTCGCTCTCTCTCTCTCTTTCCTCGCTCTCTCTCTCTTTCCTCGCTCTCTCTCTCTCTTTCCTCGCTCTCTCTCTCTTTCCTCGCTCTCTCTCTCTCTCTTTCCTCGCTCTCTCTCTCTTTCCTCGCTCTCTCTCTCTTTCCTCGCTCTCTCTCTCTCTTTCCTCGCTCTCTCTCTTTCCTCGCGCTCTCTCTCTCTTTCCTCGCGCTCTCTCTCTCTTTCCTCGCGCTCTCTCTTTCCTCGCTCTCTCTCTCTTTCCTCTCTCTCTCTTTCCTCGCTCTCTCTCTCTTTCCTCGCTCTCTCTCTCTCTCTTTCCTCGCTCTCTCTCTTTCCTCGCTCTCTCTCTTTCCTTGCTCTCTCTTTCCTCGCTCTCTTTCCTCGCTCTCTCTCTTTCCTCGCTCTCTCTCTCTTTCCTCGCTCTCTCTCTCTTTCCTCGCGCTCTCTCTCTCTTTCCTCGCTCTCTCTCTCTTTCCTCGCTCTCTCTCTCTTTCCTCGCTCTCTCTCTTTCCTCGCTCTCAGTTCAGTTCAGTTCAGTTCAGTTCAAATGCTTTATTGGCATGAAAGTTTACAGAGAACCATATTGCCAAAGCTTACATAGCAAAAAGGTACAGTTTTCCAACATTCTGTAGGTGTCAATCGATTTGACATTTGTTGGGTATATACAATATTACTTTTAAACAATATTAATTTTAAACAGTCTTTCTACTTCATTTGGTATGTTCAATATTAATTTTAAACAGTCTTACTTTTAAACAGTCCTCAGGTTGTGACATGTTGTTACATATTTAGCCCCAAGGTATGGTCTGTCTCCTTCTCCTAGGACTAATCTCAATTTTGACAGATCATCCAATTCCTTGAAATCTGGGGTTGTTTGGCTTAGCTTGTTGAATAATATGTTTCTTGATGTGTTGAATTTTTCGCATTTTAGGAGGAAATGCATTTCTGTTTCAACCTCGCCAGCCAGACATTGATCGCATATTCTATTCTCTCTAGGCTGCCAGGATTTCTTGTATCTGCCTTTTTCAATTTCCAGTTGGTGGTCGCTTAGTCTGTACCTGGTGAGGGTCTGTCTCTGTTTTGTGTCTCTCTCTCTCTTTCCTCGCTCTCTCTTTCCTCGCTCTCTCTCTCTTTCCTCGCTCTCTCTCTCTTTCCTCGCTCTCTCTCTCTTTCCTCGCTCTCTCTTTCCTCGCGCTCTCTTTCCTCGCTCTCTCTCTTTCCTCGCTCTCTCTCTTTCCTCGCTCTCGCTCTCTTTCCTCTCTCTCTCTCTTTCCTCTCTCTCTCTCTCTCTTCCTCGCTCTCTCTCTTTCCTCGCTCTCTCTCTTTCCTCGCTCTCTCTCTCTTTCCTCGCTCTCTCTCTTTCCTCGCTCTCTCTCTCTTTCCTCGCTCTCTCTCTCTTTCCTCGCTCTCTCTCTCTTTCCTCCCTCTCTCTCTCTTTCCTCCCTCTCTCTCTCTTTCCTCCCTCTCTCTCTCTTTCCTCCCTCTCTCTCTCTTTCCTCCCTCTTTCCTCGCTCTCTCTCTCTCTTTCCTCGCTCTCTCTCTTTCCTCGCTCTCTCTCTCTCTTTCCTCGCTCTCTCTCTCTTTCCTCGCTCTCTCTCTCTCTTTCCTCGCTCTCTCTCTCTTTCCTCGCGCTCTCTCTCTCTTTCCTCCCTCTCTCTCTCTCTTTCCTCGCTCTCTCTCTCTTTCCTCGCTCTCTCTCTCTCTTTCCTCGCTCTCTCTCTCTTTCCTCGCTCTCTCTCTCTTTCCTCGCTCTCTCTTTCCTCGCTCTCTCTCTCTTTCCTCGCTCTCTCTCTCTTTCCTCGCGCTCTCTCTCTCCTCGCGCTCTCTCTCTCTTTCCTCTCTCTCTCTCTCTTTCCTCGCTCTCTCTTTCCTCGCTCTCTCTTTCCTCGCTCTCGCTCTCTTTCCTCGCTCTCGCTCTCTCTTTCCTCTCTCTTTCCTCGCTCTCTCTCTCTTTCCTCGCTCTCTCTCTTTCCTCGCTCTCTCTCTCTCTTTCCTCGCTCTCTCTTTCCTCGCTCTCGCTCTCTTTCCTCGCTCTCGCTCTCTCTTTCCTCTCTCTCTCTTTCCTCGCTCTCTCTCTCTCTCTCTTTCCTCGCTCTCAGTTCAGTTCAGTTCAGTTCAGTTCAAATGCTTTATTGGCATGAAAGTTTACAGAGAACCATATTGCCAAAGCTTACATAGCAAAAAGGTACAGTTTTCCAACATTCTGTAGGTGTCAATCGATTTGACATTTGTTGGGTATATACAATATTACTTTTAAACAATATTAATTTTAAACAGTCTTTCTACTTCATTTGGTACGTTCAATATTAATTTTAAACAGTCTTACTTTTAAACAGTCCTCAGGTTGTGACATGTTGTTACATATTTAGCCCCAAGGTATGGTCTGTCTCCTTCTCCTAGGACTAATCTCAATTTTGACAGATCATCCAATTCCTTGAAATCTGGGGTTGTTTGGCTTAGCTTGTTGAATAATATGTTTCTTGATGTGTTGAATTTTTCGCATTTTAGGAGGAAATGCATTTCTGTTTCAACCTCGCCAGCCAGACATTGATCGCATATTCTATTCTCTCTAGGCTGCCAGGATTTCTTGTATCTGCCTTTTTCAATTTCCAGTTGGTGGTCGCTTAGTCTGTACCTGGTGAGGGTCTGTCTCTGTTTTGTGTCTCTGATGGTCGTGAGGTAGTCTGCCAGTTTATATTCTCTTTTTAGGGCCCGGTAACATTCTAATCTGCTTTGGCTTTCGGTTATTTTGTTCCAATGTTCCAGGTAGGTTTCTTTGCATTTTTTAATGATTTGGTTCACTCGGATTGGTGTTTGGACGGCTGTGTTGGTCTGGGGCTGGTCAGGGTCCGGCTGAGTACTTAGTTTCAGTAGCAGCTGACTCAGGGGACTCTTTTCTGGGTTTAGCTCTTGGGTCTGAAAGGCTTTGAAATGAAGGGTGTCTGGGGAGCTAGATTTGAGGTGATTTAGGAAGTTTAGTGCTCGTTTTTGGATGTTTATTATCAGTGGGTATCTGCCTAGTTCGGCTCTGCATGCATTTGTTGGCGTTTTTCTTTGGGTGCGAAGGATGCTTCGGCAGAATTCTGCATGTAGGGCTTCTATTGTGTGTTTTTCCCATTTAGTGTAGCTTTGGTGATTTAGCGGGCCCCATACTTCACTACCGTACAGTGCAATGGGCAGGATTATGCTGTCAAAAATTTTGAGCCAGATTTTGATTGGGATTTGGATGTTGTAGAATTTTCTTTTTATTGCATATAGGGCTCTTCGTGCTTTTTCCTTTAGTGCATTCACTGCTATGCTGAAGCTCCCTGATGCTGTAATAGTTAGACCAAGGTAGGTGTAGCTCATAGTGTGTCCTATAGTGGTATCACTGAGGGTAAACTGGTATTTGTTTTCCTGACATCTGGGTCTTTTCTGAAAAATCATGATGTTGGTTTTCTTTAGATTTACTGTTAGAGCCCAATTTTGGCAGTATTTGTCGAGTAGGTCTAGTTGTTGCTGTAATCCCTGTTCTGTGGGAGACAGCAGAACCAGGTCGTCCGCATAGAACAGGGACTTCACTTCTCCATCCAGGAGACGGAGACCTGGTGACTCGCTTTGCTCCAGCATGTCTGCTAATTCATTTATGTATATGTTGAACAGGGTCGGGCTCAAATTGCAGCCCTGCCGGACGCCTCTTCTCTGGGTGAAGAAATCGGTGCGTTTGTCTCCAATTTTGACCCCGCATTTGTTTTTCAGATACATTGATTTAATAAGGTCATAGACTTTGCCCCCTATTCCACACTGAAGAAGTTTATAATAGAGCCCTTCGTGCCATATAGAGTCAAAGGCTTTCTTGAAGTCGATGAAACAGGCGAATATTTTCCCATTTTTTGTTTGGTGTTTATGTTTTTCAATGAGGGTGTGAAGGGTATAGATATGGTCGGCGGTGCGGTGTTTTGGAAGAAAGCCTATTTGGTTTTTTCTGAGGATATTATGTTTGTTAAGAAAATCAAGTAATCTACTATTTAGAATACTGCAGAATAACTTCCCTAGACAACTGTTGACACAGATGCCGCGGTAGTTATTTGGGTCTGATTTGTTTCCACTTTTATATATGGGGGAGATTAGTCCTTGGCACCAGATATCGGGAAAACAGCCTGAGCGTAATATGATGTTGAATAGTTTGAGTATCGCACCCTGCATCTCCATATTGCTGAACTTTAGCATTTCATTTTTGATGTTGTCTGGGCCACAGGCTTTCTTTAGGTGGAGAGATTTTGTTTTTGTGGCCAGTTCTTTCCATGTGATTGGGGAGTCTAGAGGGTTTTGGTTGTCTTTAATTGTTGCTTCTAATGTGTGGAGTTTTTCTGTGACCTGATGTTGACTTGGGTTTGTTTTGTTTTTTGGGATGTCTTTGTAGAGGTTTTCAAAATGTGTTCTCCAGATGTCGCCATCTTGGATTGGTAATGCTTGCAATTGTGTTGTACTCAGGTTATTCCACATTTCCCAGAATTGTTTTGGATTGGTGGAGTTTTCAATTTCTTCGAGTATTTTGTGGGTATAGTTTTGTGTTTTGTTCCTAATGGTGTGTTTATATCTTTTGAGGGTTTCATTGTATCTAGTACGTAGGTCCGGATTGTTTGGTTGCCGATGCTTTTGGTTTGATATTTTTCTCAGGTCTTTTCTGGCATTTTTGCATTCGTGGTCAAACCATTTCTTATTTTTATTTTGTCTTTTGTGATGCTTCCTCTTCTGTTTCACGAGGTCGGCTTTTACAGCTGCCTCATGGAAGATCATATTTATATCCTCTATGGCCGTGTTTACACCATCTCTGGTGATCTCATATAGATTTTCTTTAAATTTTGAAATTTTACTTGTGAGATCAGGTGAATTTAGTGCTGTGATGAATTTATCTCCACTGTCTGGGGCCCATCTGTATGTCTGGTTTATTTTATGTAGCTTACTGTGTTCCTTTTTTGTGTCTGTAGTTTGGGCAGAAAGTTTAAGGTACACATTTATTTGGTTATGGTCTGAGAGGGGGGATTGCTGCCTGACAGTGAATGCGTTGATATCGCAGGGGTCCAGGTCAGTGATTGTATAGTCCACCACACTAGACCCAAGAGTTGAGGAGTATGTGAGTCTCCCTAGGGAGTCCCCTCTGAACCTACCATTAACTATGTACAGGCCTAAGGCTCGGCAGAGTTGCACTACCTCCCTACCGCTTTTATTTATTTCACGATCAAGGTTGTTCCGATTTGCGATGGCTGGTGTGACATCTAAAGGGGTCTGGCCAAACACATGGTTGTTTCCCTGTGGGTCTATGAAGTCAGGTTCACAACCGGTCCTTGCATTTAGGTCCCCACATATTATCACCTTTCCTTGGGCCTGGAAATGGCTGATTTCCATGTGGAGAGTATCAAATAACTCCTCTTCGAAATATGGCGAATCTATTGGAGGTATGTAGATCGCACATAAGTAAACATCTTTTTTTGCTATTCCTATATTTTTATCTAGTTTTAGCCATACGTGTGATTTCCCCTGTTTTACCGGTGAGATGTGTTTGTCCAGTTCTCCCTTATACCACACCAATATTCCCCCGGAGGTTCTGCCCTTGCGTGTTTCAGTGTTTTTTACTGAGGGCACAATGATTTCATGGTACATTGGAGGACAGTGGGTCGGCATGTCCTTTTGGCACCATGTTTCTGTTAACACAATTATATCAATGTCTTTTATAGCTTTTAGGAATTCAGGGTCTGTACTCTTCATCCCAAAAGTTGAGGAGCGGAGGCCCTGGATATTCCAGCAGCTTATGTGGAAAGAACGCATTTATATAGTTCAATAAAACGAAATAAAATGGACCTATTTTGTGGGGGGTCTCTCTCTTTCCTCGCTCTCTCTCTCTCTTTCCTCGCTCTCTCTCTCTCTTTCCTCGCTCTCTCTTTCCTCGCTCTCTCTCTCTTTCCTCGCTCTCTCTCTCTTTCCTCGCTCTCTCTCTCTTTCCTCGCTCTCTCTCTCTTTCCTCGCTCTCTCTTTCCTCGCTCTCGCTCTCTTTCCTCGCTCTCGCTCTCTCTTTCCTCTCTCTCTTTCCTCGCTCTCTCTCTCTTTCCTCGCTCTCTCTCTCTCTTTCCTCGCTCTCTCTCTCTCTTTCCTCGCTCTCTCTCTCTCTTTCCTCGCTCTCTCTCTCTCTTTCCTCGCTCTCTCTCTCTTTCCTCGCTCTCTCTCTCTTTCCTCGCTCTCTCTCTCTCTTTCCTCGCTCTCTCTCTCTTTCCTCGCTCTCTCTCTCTTTCCTCTCTCTCTCTCTCTTTCCTCGCTCTCTCTCTCTTTCCTCGCTCTCTCTCTCTCTTTCCTCGCTCTCTCTCTCCTCGCTCTCTCTCTCTGTCCTCGCGCTCTCTCTCTCTCTTTCCTCCCTCTCTCTCTCTTTCCTCGCGCTCTCTCTCTCTTTCCTCGTTCTCTCTCTCTTTTCTCGCTCTCTCTCTTTCCTCGCTCTCTCTCTCTTTCCTCGCTCTCTCTCTCTTTCCTCGCTCTCTCTCTCTCTTTCCTCGCTCTCTCTCTCTTTCCTCGCTCTCTCTCTCTCTCTTTCCTCGCTCTCTCTCTCTTTCCTCGCGCTCTCTCTCTCTTTCCTCGTTCTCTCTCTCTCTCTTTCCTCGCTCTCTCTCTCTCTCTCTCTCTCTTTCCTCGCTCTCTCTTTCCTCGCTCTCTCTCTCTTTCCTCGCTCTCTCTCTTTCCTCGCTCTCTCTCTTTCCTCGCTCTCTCTCTTTCCTCGCTCTCTCTCTTTCCTCGCTCTCTCTCTTTTCTCGCTCTCTCTCTCTTTCCTCGCTCTCTCTCTCTTTCCTCGTTCTCTCTTTCCTCGCTCTCTCTCTCTTTCCTCGCTCTCTCTCTCTCTCTTTCCTCGCTCTCTCTTTCCTCGCTCTCTCTCTCTCTTTCCTCGCTCTCTCTTTCCTCGCTCTCTCTTTCCTCGCTCTCTCTCTCTTTCCTCGCTCTCTCTCTCTTTCCTCGCTCTCTCTCTCTTTCCTCGCGCTCGCTCAGTTCAGTTCAGTTCAGTTCAAATGCTTTATTGGCATGAAAGTTTACAGAGAACCATATTGCCAAAGCTTACATAGCAAAAAGGTACAGTTTTCCAACATTCTGTAGGTGTCAATCGATTTGACATTTGTTGGGTATATACAATATTACTTTTAAACAATATTAATTTTAAACAGTCTTTCTACTTCATTTGGTACGTTCAATATTAATTTTAAACAGTCTTACTTTTAAACAGTCCTCAGGTTGTGACATGTTGTTACATATTTAGCCCCAAGGTATGGTCTGTCTCCTTCTCCTAGGACTAATCTCAATTTTGACAGATCATCCAATTCCTTGAAATCTGGGGTTGTTTGGCTTAGCTTGTTGAATAATATGTTTCTTGATGTGTTGAATTTTTCGCATTTTAGGAGGAAATGCATTTCTGTTTCAACCTCGCCAGCCAGACATTGATCGCATATTCTATTCTCTCTAGGCTGCCAGGATTTCTTGTATCTGCCTTTTTCAATTTCCAGTTGGTGGTCGCTTAGTCTGTACCTGGTGAGGGTCTGTCTCTGTTTTGTGTCTCTGATGGTCGTGAGGTAGTCTGCCAGTTTATATTCTCTTTTTAGGGCCCGGTAACATTCTAATCTGCTTTGGCTTTCGGTTATTTTGTTCCAATGTTCCAGGTAGGTTTCTTTGCATTTTTTAATGATTTGGTTCACTCGGATTGGTGTTTGGACGGCTGTGTTGGTCTGGGGCTGGTCAGGGTCCGGCTGAGTACTTAGTTTCAGTAGCAGCTGACTCAGGGGACTCTTTTCTGGGTTTAGCTCTTGGGTCTGAAAGGCTTTGAAATGAAGGGTGTCTGGGGAGCTAGATTTGAGGTGATTTAGGAAGTTTAGTGCTCGTTTTTGGATGTTTATTATCAGTGGGTATCTGCCTAGTTCGGCTCTGCATGCATTTGTTGGCGTTTTTCTTTGGGTGCGAAGGATGCTTCGGCAGAATTCTGCATGTAGGGCTTCTATTGTGTGTTTTTCCCATTTAGTGTAGCTTTGGTGATTTAGCGGGCCCCATACTTCACTACCGTACAGTGCAATGGGCAGGATTATGCTGTCAAAAATTTTGAGCCAGATTTTGATTGGGATTTGGATGTTGTAGAATTTTCTTTTTATTGCATATAGGGCTCTTCGGGCTTTTTCTTTTAGTGCATTCACTGCTATGCTGAAGCTCCCTGATGCTGTAATAGTTAGACCAAGGTAGGTGTAGCTCATAGTGTGTCCTATAGTGGTATCACTGAGGGTAAACTGGTATTTGTTTTCCTGACATCTGGGTCTTTTCTGAAAAATCATGATGTTGGTTTTCTTTAGATTTACTGTTAGAGCCCAATTTTGGCAGTATTTGTCGAGTAGGTCTAGTTGTTGCTGTAATCCCTGTTCTGTGGGAGACAGCAGAACCAGGTCGTCCGCATAGAACAGGGACTTCACTTCTCCATCCAGGAGACGGAGACCTGGTGACTCGCTTTGCTCCAGCATGTCTGCTAATTCATTTATGTATATGTTGAACAGGGTCGGGCTCAAATTGCAGCCCTGCCGGACGCCTCTTCTCTGGGTGAAGAAATCGGTGCGTTTGTCTCCAATTTTGACCCCGCATTTGTTTTTCAGATACATTGATTTAATAAGGTCATAGACTTTGCCCCCTATTCCACACTGAAGAAGTTTATAATAGAGCCCTTCGTGCCATATAGAGTCAAAGGCTTTCTTGAAGTCGATGAAACAGGCGAATATTTTCCCATTTTTTGTTTGGTGTTTATGTTTTTCAATGAGGGTGTGAAGGGTATAGATATGGTCGGCGGTGCGGTGTTTTGGAAGAAAGCCTATTTGGTTTTTTCTGAGGATATTATGTTTGTTAAGAAAATCAAGTAATCTACTATTTAGAATACTGCAGAATAACTTCCCTAGACAACTGTTGACACAGATGCCGCGGTAGTTATTTGGGTCTGATTTGTTTCCACTTTTATATATGGGGGAGATTAGTCCTTGGCACCAGATATCGGGAAAACAGCCTGAGCGTAATATGATGTTGAATAGTTTGAGTATCGCACCCTGCATCTCCATATTGCTGAACTTTAGCATTTCATTTTTGATGTTGTCTGGGCCACAGGCTTTCTTTAGGTGGAGAGATTTTGTTTTTGTGGCCAGTTCTTTCCATGTGATTGGGGAGTCTAGAGGGTTTTGGTTGTCTTTAATTGTTGCTTCTAATGTGTGGAGTTTTTCTGTGACCTGATGTTGACTTGGGTTTGTTTTGTTTTTTGGGATGTCTTTGTAGAGGTTTTCAAAATGTGTTCTCCAGATGTCGCCATCTTGGATTGGTAATGCTTGCAATTGTGTTGTACTCAGGTTATTCCACATTTCCCAGAATTGTTTTGGATTGGTGGAGTTTTCAATTTCTTCGAGTATTTTGTGGGTATAGTTTTGTGTTTTGTTCCTAATGGTGTGTTTATATCTTTTGAGGGTTTCATTGTATCTAGTACGTAGGTCCGGATTGTTTGGTTGCCGATGCTTTTGGTTTGATATTTTTCTCAGGTCTTTTCTGGCATTTTTGCATTCGTGGTCAAACCATTTCTTATTTTTATTTTGTCTTTTGTGATGCTTCCTCTTCTGTTTCACGAGGTCGGCTTTTACAGCTGCCTCATGGAAGATCATATTTATATCCTCTATGGCCGTGTTTACACCATCTCTGGTGATCTCATATAGATTTTCTTTAAATTTTGAAATTTTACTTGTGAGATCAGGTGAATTTAGTGCTGTGATGAATTTATCTCCACTGTCTGGGGCCCATCTGTATGTCTGGTTTATTTTATGTAGCTTACTGTGTTCCTTTTTTGTGTCTGTAGTTTGGGCAGAAAGTTTAAGGTACACATTTATTTGGTTATGGTCTGAGAGGGGGGATTGCTGCCTGACAGTGAATGCGTTGATACCGCAGGGGTCCAGGTCAGTGATTGTATAGTCCACCACACTAGACCCAAGAGTTGAGGAGTATGTGAGTCTCCCTAGGGAGTCCCCTCTGAACCTACCATTAACTATGTACAGGCCTAAGGCTCGGCAGAGTTGCAC
Source organism: Somniosus microcephalus (assembly GCF_052327205.1). Taxonomy (NCBI): domain Eukaryota; kingdom Metazoa; phylum Chordata; class Chondrichthyes; order Squaliformes; family Somniosidae; genus Somniosus; species Somniosus microcephalus. The sequence goes on from NC_140987.1 coordinate 211,828,177, forward strand.
TACCTCCCTACCGCTTTTATTTATTTCACGATCAAGGTTGTTCCGATTTGCGATGGCTGGTGTGACATCTAAAGGGGTCTGGCCAAACACATGGTTGTTTCCCTGTGGGTCTATGAAGTCAGGTTCACAACCGGTCCTTGCATTTAGGTCCCCACATATTATCACCTTTCCTTGGGCCTGGAAATGGCTGATTTCCATGTGGAGAGTATCAAATAACTCCTCTTCGAAATATGGCGAATCTATTGGAGGTATGTAGATCGCACATAAGTAAACATCTTTTTTTACTATTCCTATATTTTTATCTAGTTTTAGCCATACGTGTGATTTCCCCTGTTTTACCGGTGAGATGTGTTTGTCCAGTTCTCCCTTATACCACACCAATATTCCCCCGGAGGTTCTGCCCTTGCGTGTTTTAGTGTTCTTTACTGAGGGCACAATGATTTCATGGTACATTGGAGGACAGTGGGTCGGCATGTCCTTTTGGCACCATGTTTCTGTTAACACAATTATATCAATGTCTTTTATAGCTTTTAGGAATTCAGGGTCTGTACTCTTCATCCCAAAAGTTGAGGAGCGGAGGCCCTGGATATTCCAGCAGCTTATGTGGAAAGAACGCATTTATATAGTTCAATAAAACGAAATAAAATGGACCTATTTTGTGGGATGAGTGTGGAAACACTATTTTCTATAATGCTAAGTGATGATTTAGTATAAATTTCATGAGGCATGCACATATATCTATCTAATAATAGTAATAATACTGATAAGATAACAATAATGATAATGATAAATAACAATATTAATAATTTCTCCGGCTTTCTATCAGGCTGTTCAGCATCGTCATGATCTTTCTCAGTTCTTGGTCTACAGTCTGTGGTCTAGAGGGGGGTCTTGGGTCAGGTATAAAAGCACGGTTCTGTTGTCGGTTTTGTAAAGGGGGGTGGGGGACATTGGTGGTCCTGTTTGGGCTCCCAATGGTAGGGGGGGTGGGAGGGCTGCGTCTTTTGGCAGTGTTTATGAGGTTTCTTGCGAAGACCCACATCCGCTGTTTGAGTAGATGTATTTCGTCATAGAGGTCCCTTGTGTTGATGTTTGGATGATGGGCCAGGGAGACGTTGGGGAGGACAGAACATCTCGTGTCGATCTCCCTGTTGGTGTTGTGGATTATATAGGCTGGGGTGTCCTTTCTGGGCAGTAGTGTGGAGATCTCTCTTTCCTCGCTCTCTCTCTCTTTCCTCGCTCTCTCTCTTTCCTCGCTCTCTCTCTCTTTCCTCGCTCTCTCTCTCTTTCCTCGCTCTCTCTTTCCTCGCTCTCTCTCTCTTTCCTCGCTCTCTTTCCTCGCTCTCTCTCTCCTCGCTCTCTCTCCTTCCTCGCGCTCTCTCTCTCTTTCCTCGCTCTCTCTCTCTTTCCTCGCTCTCTCTCTCTTTCCTCGCTCTCTCTCTCTCTTTCCTCGCTCTCGCTCTCTCTCTCTCTCTCTCTCTCTCTCTTTCCTCGCTCTCTCTCTCTTTCCTCGCTCTCTCTCTCTTTCCTCGCTCTCCCTCTTTCCTCGCTCTCTCTTTCCTCGCTCTCTCTCTTTCCTCGCTCTCTCTCTCTCTTTCCTCGCTCTCTCTCTCTCTTTCCTCGCTCTCTCTCTCTTTCCTCGCTCTCTCTCTCTCTCTTTCCTCCCTCTCTCTCTTTCCTCGCTCTCTCTCTCTTTCCTCGCTCTCTCTCTCTTTCCTCGCTCTCTCTCTCTTTCCTCGCTCTCTCTCTTTCCTCGCTCTCTCTCTCTTTCCTCGCTCTCTCTCTCTTTCCTCGCTCTCTCTCTCTTTCCTCGCTCTCTCTCTCTCTTTCCTCGCTCTCTCTTTCCTCGCTCTCTCTTTCCTCGCTCTCTCTCTCTCTTTCCTCGCTCTCTCTCTCTTTCCTCGCTCTCTCTCTCTCCCCGCTCTCTCTCTCTCTCTCTCTCTCTCCTCGCTCTCTCTCTCTCTCTCTCTCTTTTTCCTCGCGCTCTCTCTCTTTCCTCGTGCTCTCTCTCTCTCTTTCCTCTCTCTCTCTCTCTTTTCTCGCTCTCTCTCTCTCTCTCTCCTCGCTCTCTCTTTCCTCGCTCTCTCTTTCCTCGCTCTCTCTTTCCTCGCTCTCTCTTTCCTCGCTCGCTCTCTCTTTCCTCGCTCTCTCTTTCCTCGCTCTCTCTCTTTCCTCGCTCTCTCTTTCCTCGCTCTCTCTCTCTTTCCGCTCTCTCTCCTCGCCCTCTCTCTCTCTCTCCTCGCCCTCTCTCTTTTCTCTCCCTTTCTTCCCTCTCTCTTTCTTCCCTCTCGCTCTTTCCTCGCCCGCCCTCTCTCTCTCTCTTTCCTCGCCCGCCCTCTCTCCCCCTCTCCCCCTCTCTCTCTCTCAATTCAATTCAATTCAATTCAAATGCTTTATTGGCATGAAAGTTTACAGAGAACCATATTGCCAAAACTTACATAGCAAAAAGGTACAGTTTTCCAACATTCTGTAGGTGTCAATCGATTTGACATTTGTTGGGTACATACAATATTACTTTTAAACAATATTAATTTTAAACAGTCTTTGTACTTCATTTGGTACGTTCAATATTAATTTTAAACAGTCTTAATTTTAAACAGTCCTCAGGTTGTGACATGTTGTTACATATTTGGCCCCAAGGTATGGTCTGTCTCCTTCTCCTAGGACTAATCTCAATTTTGACAGGTCATCCAATTCCTTGAAATCTGGGGTTGTTTGGCTTAGCTTGTTGAATAATATGTTTCTTGATGTGTTGAATTTTTCGCATTTTAGGAGGAAATGCATCTCTGTTTCAACCTCGCCGGCCAGACATTGATCGCATATTCTATTCTCTCTAGGCTGCCAGGATTTCTTGTATCTGCCTTTTTCAATTTCCAGTTGGTGGTCGCTTAGTCTGTACCTGGTGAGGGTCTGTCTCTGTTTTGTGTCTCTGATGGTCGTGAGGTAGTCTGCCAGTTTATATTCTCTTTTTAGGGCCCGGTAACATTCTAATCTGCTTTGGCTTTCGGTTATTTTGTTCCAATGTTCCAGGTAGGTTTCTTTGCATTTTTTAATGATTTGGTTCACTCGGATTGGTGTTTGGACGGCTGTGTTGGTCTGGGGCTGGTCAGGGGCCGGCTGAGTACTTAGTTTCAGTAGCAGCTGACTCAGGGGACTCTTTTCTGGGTTTAGCTCTTGGGTCTGAAAGGCTTTGAAATGAAGGGTGTCTGGGGAGCTAGATTTGAGGTGATTTAGGAAGTTTAGTGCTCGTTTTTGGATGTTTATTATCAGTGGGTATCTGCCTAGTTCGGCTCTGCATGCATTTGTTGGCGTTTTTCTTTGGGTGCGAAGGATGCTTCGGCAGAATTCTGCATGTAGGGCTTCTATTGTGTGTTTTTCCCATTTAGTGTAGCTTTGGGGATTTAGCGGGCCCCATACTTCACTACCGTACAGTGCAATGGGCAGGATTATGCTGTCAAATATTTTGAGCCAGATTTTGATTGGGATTTGGATGTTGTAGAATTTTCTTTTTATTGCATATAGGGCTCTTCGTGCTTTTTCTTTTAGTGCATTCACTGCTATGCTGAAGCTCCCTGATGCTGTAATAGTTAGACCAAGGTAGGTGTAGCTCATAGTGTGTCCTATAGTGGTATCACTGAGGGTAAACTGGTATTTGTTTTCCTGACATCTGGGCCTTTTTTGAAAAATCATGATGTTGGTTTTCTTTAGATTTACTGTTAGAGCCCAATTTTGGCAGTATTTGTCGAGTAGGTCTAGTTGTTGCTGTAATCCCTGTTCTGTGGGAGACAGCAGAACCAGGTCGTCCGCATAGAACAGGGATTTCACTTCTCCATCAAGGAGACGGAGACCTGGTGACTCGCTTTGCTCCAGCATGTCTGCTAATTCATTTATGTATATGTTGAACAGGGTCGGGCTCAAATTGCAGCCCTGCCGGACGCCTCTTCTCTGGGTGAAGAAATCGGTGCGTTTGTCTCCAATTTTGACCCCGCATTTGTTTTTCAGATACATTGATTTAATAAGGTCATAGACTTTGCCCCCTATTCCACACTGAAGAAGTTTATAATAGAGCCCTTCGTGCCATATAGAGTCAAAGGCTTTCTTGAAGTCGATGAAACAGGCGAATATTTTCCCATTTTTTGTTTGGTGTATATGTTTTTCAATGAGGGTGTGAAGGGTATAGATATGGTCGGCGGTGCGGTGTTTTGGAAGAAAGCCTATTTGGTTTTTTCTGAGGATATTATGTTTGTTAAGAAAATCAAGTAATCTACTATTTAGAATACTGCAGAATAACTTCCCTAGACAACTGTTGACACAGATGCCGCGGTAGTTATTTGGGTCTGATTTGTTTCCGCTTTTATATATGGGGGAGATTAGTCCTTGGCACCAGATATCGGGAAAACAGCCTGAACGTAATATGATGTTGAATAATTTGAGTACCGCACCCTGCATCTCCATATTGCTGAACTTGAGCATTTCATTTTTGATGTTGTCTGGGCCACAGGCTTTCTTTAGGTGGAGAGATTTTGTTTTTGTGGCCAGTTCTTTCCATGTGATTGGGGAGTCTAGAGGGTTTTGGTTGTCTTTAATTGTTGCTTCTAATGTGTGGAGTTTTTCTGTGACCTGATGTTGACTTGGGTTTGTTTCGTTTATTGGGATGTCTTTGTAGAGGTTTTCAAAATGTGTTCTCCAGATGTCGCCATCTTGGATTGGTAATGCTTGCAATTGTGTTGTACTCAGGTTATTCCACATTTCCCAGAATTGTTTTGGATTGGTGGAGTTTTCAATTTCTTCGAGTATTTTGTGGGTATAGTTTTGTGTTTTGTTCCTAATGGTGTGTTTATATCTTTTGAGGGTTTCATTGTATCTAGTACGTAGGTCCGGATTGTTTGGTTGCCGATGCTTTTGGTTTGATATTTTTCTCAGGTCTTTTCTGGCATTTTTGCATTCGTGGTCAAACCATTTCTTATTTTTATTTTGTCTTTTGTGACTCTTCCTCTTCTGTTTCACGAGGTCGGCTTTTACAGCTGCCTCATGGAAGATCATATTTATATCCTCTATGGCCATGTTTACACCATCTCTGGTGATCTCATATAGATTTTCTTTAAATTTTGAAATTTTACTTGTGAGATCAGGTGAATTTAGTGCTGTGATGAATTTATCTCCACTGTCTGGGGCCCATCTGTATGTCTGGTTTATTTTATGTAGCTTAATGGGTTCCTTTTTTGTGTCTGTAGTTTGGGCAGAAAGTTTAAGGTACACATTTATTTGGTTATGGTCTGAGAGGGGGGATTGCTGCCTGACAGTGAATGCGTTGATATCGCAGGGGTCCAGGTCAGTGATTGTATAATCCACCACACTAGACCCAAGAGTTGAGGAATATGTGAGTCTCCCTAAGGAGTCCCCTCTGAACCTACCGTTAACTATGTACAGGCCTAAGGCTCGGCAGAGTTGCACTACCTCCCTACCGCTTTTATTTATTTCACAATCGAGGTTGTTTCGGTTTGCGATGGCTGGTGTGACATATAGAGGGGTCTGGCCAAACACATGGTTGTTGCCCTGTGGGTCTATGAAGTCAGGTTCACATCCTGTCCTTGCATTTAGGTCCCCACATAGTAGCACCTTTCCTTGGGCCTGGAAATGGCTGATTTCCATGTGGAGAGTGTCAAATATCTCCTCTTCAAAATATGGCGATTCTATTGGAGGTATGTAGATCGCACATAAGTAAACATCGTTTTTTGCTATTCCTATATTTTTATCTAATTTTAGCCATACGTGTGATTTTCCCTGTTTTATCGGTGAGATGTGTTTGTTCAGTTCTCCTTTATACCACACCAGGATTCCCCCGGAGATTCTGCCCTTGCGTGTCTTAGTGTTCTTTACTGAGGGCACAATGATTTCATGGTACATTGGAGGACAGTGGGTCGGCATGTCCTTTTGGCACCATGTTTCTGTTAACACAATTATATCAATGTCTTTTATAGCTTTTAGGAATTCAGGGTCTGTACTCTTCATCCCAAAAGTTGAGGAGCGGAGGCCCTGGATATTCCAGCAGCTTATGTGGAAAGAACGCATTTATATAGTTCAATAAAACGAAATAAAATGGACCTATTTTGTGGGATGCGTGTGGAAACACTATTTTCTATAATGCTAAATGATGATTTAGTATAAATTTCATGAGGCATGCACATATATCTATCTAATAATAGTAATAATACTGATAAGATAACAATAATGATAATGATAAATAACAATATTAATAATTTCTCCGGCTTTCTATCAGGCTGTTCAGCATCGTCATGATCTTTCTCAGTTCTTGGTCTACAGTCTGTGGTCTAGAGGGGGGTCTTGGGTCAGGTATAAAAGCACGGTTCTGTTGTTGGTTTTGTAAAGGGGGGTGGGGGACATTGGTGGTCCTGTTTGGGTTACGGCTCCCAATGGTAGAGGGGGTGGGAGGGCTGCGTCTTTTGGCAGTGTTTATGAGGTTTCTTGCGAAGACCCACATCCGCTGTTTGAGTAGATGTATTTCGTCATAGAGGTCCCTTGTGTTGATGAGGTCTCTCTCTCTCTCTCTCTTCCATTTTGTAGCAGCCGTAGAAACGTATAGAAAATCACTTGCAGATGTATAGCATTTTGAAAGTTGAGAAGAAAATATTTGGGATTTGTAAGACCGAATTGCTCTTTATACAGTACTGTACTGTTCTGTCCACTTTATTTTCTACCTTGATGTTTTATTTCCTATCCTTCATGGCTATGCTGATCTTGCTGGCCATTGTTATCAACTGTACTGAGTGAAGAGAGGAATGTCCATAAAGAGGTTACATACCCATATCTGTTTCATTGGGCAGGCTTGCTACTTTTGAAGGACGTTCGAGCCCCTAAATATGATCATGCTGGTTTCTTCCCCATAAGTTTGTTTGAATTCATAGAGTTGACTGTATATATCCCTGAGCTTATTCTGCCTCGAGGTTCTCTTCTTTCTTTGAATTCTGTGCTGCTGACCTGACAATATCTACAGCCAATATTGAGACTGCCAACTATATTACTGTGGATGCAGTGTCAGGGTTAGAATAAAGGTGGGGACCTCTGAACCACCCTACAAAACCAGGATCAGGTATTTTGACAAAGTTGCTATCCCATATTTGATTTATTGGGTTTTATATACATTGCAGGAAATTCCTTTGGTCTGTTCTATCATGATTCTTGGTTACCAGTTTGTTGCTGGTTTACACCAATGGAGTTGCAGACAAGAGCACCGTTGCTTTATCGAATCATAGAATGGTACAGCACACAAGGAGGCCATTCGGCCCATTGTGCCTGTGCCAGCTCTTTAGTAGAGCTATCCAATTAATTCCTGTTCTTTTCCCATAGCCCTGTAAATGTTTTCCCTTCAAGTATTTATCCAATTCTCTTTTGAAAGTTACTATTGAATCTGCTTCCACCACCCTTTCAGGCAGTGCATTCCAGATCGCAACAATTCTCTGTATAAAAAATAAAGTTTCCCTCATGTCGCCTCTGGTTCTTTTGCCAATCACCTTATGTGGCCCTTTAGAGTGAACTGACTCCACCAAATGCCATAGGCTGCATTGAAGATTTTTCATAGTGTTTTGAAGGTGACCTTTTTCAAATGTTACACCTCTCAAGGAAAGAGCCCAGTGGTTGCACTTCTAAAGTAAAAACAGCATATTTTTGCAAGTGGCATCACAGCTTAATTGGTTCAGGCTTTCTAGTGCCTCCTCCTGGTGGAACTCCAACTGTTACAGAAGCAAATCTGTGTTCTAGATTCTCGGGTGAGCAGGATGAGGCGATATTGAAACTACGTGAAAGTGCCAGTAAAATTTAAGGCTCAACGGTTCTAAAAAATATCTGGCCCTTAAAAGGGGAGTTATTCATTCCTCTCAAACTGTCAGGATGCCTTTTACTGTTAAAAGAATTCACATGTTCTTATGTGGGGAGCAGGAAATCTTTTAAACTGGTAATAGAAAAACCTTTTTACTAGTAGCTAGCATCTGCCGAGCAGCAATGGTACTTTGCTAACCCAATTTTCCTTTTTGTAGTAATTGGGGTCACTTGCCGAAGTTTGTGGACCATTGGTTTGCAACAGGTGCTTGAGAAATGAAGTGATGGATTACCTGATGCATTCTGAGTAGAGGTGCAGGTATGTTTTATTGGGGAGCTCAGCTCTAAAAGTTGTACAACAGCCATATTATGTTGGTTCCCTTAGACCAGAATATATGAGGATTCGTGTCACCGAATGACCTGGGATGTATAATGTATAAGGAGTGAAAATATTCTTTGAATGAAAATGAGATTTTGCCTGTTTTTCTCTGTAATTAAAGTCTTTTTCTTAGCAAGTCATTATGGAAGAAACAGACTTTCTCATGTTTTATGTTACAAGGAGAATTTCATTGCTTAAATCGATCATGGATAGTCTTCAAAAGAAAAAGTCAAAATGATCAAACTGTAGTTCAAAATAGTATGTTAGGGAGGCTGGATGTCATAGAGCTCCGATGTGTATTTTCATTATGGTGTCCAGCTGTAACACACGGGTAATTTTGATTTTGTGCAATGGTGTAAGATGGGTGATTGTGAATCAGCAATCTGTTTCACATCTCCCAGTTCTTATTTCCATTGAAATGTGTGTAAAATGGGCTGCCGATTTGTTGTCACCCATTTTACACTTTCGCAAAGTCAAAATTACCCCAAAGGTATCTGAGGTTCGGTGTAAAAAAATTACCATAAGAGACTCCCTTCCTCCACTCACTGTCAGTATTCACAGAATGCTCTTCCAGTTGTCTTCCGGATTTGAACCCGGGTCCCTGGCGCTGTGAGGCAACAGTGCTAACCACTATGCCACCGTGCTGCCTAGTTGTCTTCCTCCACTCACCCTCAGTATTCACAGAATGCTATTCGAGTTGTCTTCCTCCACTCACCCTCAGTATTCACAGAATGCCATTCTAGTTGTCTTCCTCCACTCACTCTCAGTATTCAGAGAATGCTATTCTAGTTGTCTTCTTCCACTCACTCTCGGTATTCACAGAATGCTATTCTAGTTGTCTTCCTCCACTCACTCACCCTCAGTATTCAGAGAATGCTATTCTAGTTGTCTTCCTCCACTCGCCCTCAGTATTCACAGAATGCTATTCTAGTTGTCTTCCTCCACTCACTCTCGGTATTCACAGAATGCTATTCTAGATGTCTTCCTCCACTCACTCTCAGTATTCAGAGAATGCTATTCTAGTTGTCTTCCTCCACTCACCCTCAGTATTCACAGAATGCTATTCTAGTTGTCTTCCTCCACCCACTCACTCAATATTCACAGAATGCTATTCTAGTTGTCTTCCTCCACTCACTCTCAGTATTCACAGAATGCTATTCTAGATGTCTTCCTCCACTCACTCTCAGTATTCACAGAATGCGATTCTAGTCGTCTTCCTCCACTCACCCTCAGTATTCAGAGAATGCTATTCTAGTTGTCTTCCTGCACCCACTCACCCTCAGTATTCACAGAATGCTATTCTAGTTGTCTTCCTCCACACTCTCAGTATTCACAGAATGCTATTCTAGTTGTTTTCCTCCACACACTCACTCTCAGTATTCACAAAATGCTATTCTAGTTGTCTTTCTCCACTCACTCTCAGTGTTCACAGAATGCTATTCTAGTTGTCTTCCTCCACTCACCCTCAGTATTCACCGAATGCTATTCTAGTTGTCTTCCTCCACTCATTCACCCTCCGTATTCACAGAATGCAATTCTAGTTGTCTTCCTCCACTCACTCTCAGTATTCACAGAATGCTATTCTAGTTGTCTTCCTCCACTCACTCACTCTCAGTATTCACAGAATGCTATTCTAGTTGTCTTCCTCCACTCACCCTGAGTATTCACAGAATGCTATTCTAGTTGTCTTCCTCCACTCACTCTCAGTATTCACAGAATGCTATTCTAGTTGTCTTCCTCCACCCACCTACTCTCAGTATTCACAGCATGCTATTCTAGTTGTCTTACTGCACCCACTCTCAGTATTCACAGAATGCTATTCTAGTTGTCTTCCTCCACTCACTCTCGGTATTTGCAGAATGCTATTCTGGTTGTCTTCCTCCACCCACTCTCAGTATTCACAGAATGCTATTCTAGTTGTCTTCCTCCACCCACTCTCAGTATTCATAGAATGCTATTCTGGTTGTCTTCCTCCACCCACCCTCAGTATTCACAGAATGCTATTCTGGTTGTCTTCCTCCACCCACTCTCAGTATTCACACAATGCTATTCTAGTTGTCTTCCTCCACCCACTCTCAGTATTCACAGAATGCTATTCTAGTTGTCTTCCTCCACTCACCCTCAGTATTCACAGAATCCTATTCTAGTTGTCTTCCTCCACTCACTCTCAGTATTCACACAATGCTATTCTAGTTGTCTTCCTCCACTCACTCACTCTCAGTATTCACAGAATGCTATTCTAGTTGTCTTCCTCCACTCACCCTCAGTATTCACAGAATTCTATTCTAGTTGTCTTCCTCCACCCACGCTCAGTATTCACAGAATGCTATTCTAGTTGTCTTCCTCCACCCACCCACTCTCAGTATTCACAGCATGCTATTCTAGTTGTCTTACTGCACCCACTCTCAGTATTCGCAGAATGCTATTCTGGTTGTCTTCCTCCACCCACTCTCAGTATTCACAGAATGCTATTCTAGTTGTCTTCCTCCACTCACCCTCAGTATTCACAGAATGCTATTCTAGTTGTCTTCCTGCACTTACCCTCAGTATTCACAGAATGCTATTCTAGTTGTCTTCCTCCACTCACCCACTCTCAGTATTCACAGAATGCTATTCTAGTTGTCTTCCTCCACCCACTCTTAGTATTCATAGAATGCTATTCTGGTTGTCTTCCTCCACCCACCCTCAGTATTCACAGAATGCTATTCTAGTTGTCTTCCTCCACCCACCCTCAGTATTCACAGAATGCTATTCTAGCTGTCTTCCTCCACCTACTCTCAGTATTCACAGAATGCTATTCTAGTTGTCTTCCTCCACCCACTCTCAGTATTCACAGAATGCTATTCTAGTTGTCTTCCTCCACCTACTCTCAGTACTCACACAATGCTATTCTAGTTGTCTTCCTCCACTCACTCACCCTCAGTATTCACAGAATCCTATTCTAGTTGTCTTCCTCCACTCATTCACCCTCAGTATTCACAGAATCCTATTCTAGTTGTCTTCCTCCACTCACCCTCAGTATTCACAGAATGCTATTCTAGTTGTCTTCCTCCACTCACCCTCAGTATTCACAGAATGCTATTCTAGTTGCCTTCCTCCACTCACCCTCAGTATTCACAGAATGCTATTCTAGTTGTCTTCTTCCACTCACCTTCAGTATTCACAGAATGCTATTCGAGTTGTCTTCCTCCACTCACTCTGATTATTCACAGAATGCTATTCTGGTTGTCTTCCTCCACTCACTCACTCTCAGTATTCACAGAATGCTATTCTAGTTGTCTTCCTCCACTCACTCTCAGTATTCACAGAATGCTATTCTCGTTGTCTTCCTCCACTCACCCTCAGTATTCACAGAATGCTATTCTAGTTGTCTTCCTCCACCCACTCACTCTCAGTATTCACAGAATGCTATTCTAGTTGTCTTCCTCCACCCACTCATTCTCAGTATTCACAGAATGCTATTCTAGTTGACTTCCTCCACTCACTCTCGGTATTCACAGAATGCTATTCTAGTTGTGTTCCTTCACCCACTCACCCTCAGTATTCACAGAATGCCATTCTAGTTGTCTTCCTCCACTCACCCTCAGTATTCACAGAATGCTATTCTAGTTGTCTTCCTCCACTCACCCTCAGCATTCACAGAATGCTATTCTAGTTGTCTTCCTCCACCCACTCACTCTCATTATTCACAGAATGCTATTCTAGTTGTCTTCCTCTGCTCACTCTCAGTATTCACAGATTGCTATTCTAGTTGTCTTCCTCCACCCACTCACCCTCAGTATTCACAGAATGCTATTCTAGTTGTCTTCCTCCACTCACCCTCAGTATTCACAGAATGCTATTCTAGTTGTCTTCCTCCACTCACCCTCAATATTCACAGAATGCTATTCTAGTTGTCTTCCTCCACTCACTCTCAGTATTCACAGAATGCTATTCTGGTTGTCTTCCTCCACCCACTCACCCTCAGTATTCACAATGCTATTCGAGTTGTCTTCCTCCACTCACTCTCAGTATTCACAGAATGCTATTCTAGTTGTCTTCCTCCACCCACGCTCGGTATTCACAGAATGCAATTCTAGTTGTCTTCCTCCACTCACCCTCAGTATTCACAGAATGCTATTCTAGTTGTCTTCCTCCACCCACTCACCCTCAGTATTCACAGAATGCTATTCTGGTTGTCTTCCTGCACTTACCCTCAGTATTCACAGAATGCTATTCTAGTTGTCTTGCTCCACTCACCCACTCTCAGTATTCACAGAATGCTATTCTAGTTGTCTTCCTCCACCCACTCTCAGTATTCATAGAATGCAATTCTGGTTGTCTTCCTCCACTCACCCTCAGTATTCACAGAATCCTGTTCTAGTTGTCTTCCTCCACTCACTCTCAGTATTCACACAGTGCTATTCCAGTTGTCTTCCTCCACTCACTCACTCTCAGTATTCACAGAATGCTTTTCTAGTTGTCTTCCTCCACTCACTCACCCTCAGTATTCACAGAATGCTATTCTAGTTGTCTTCCTCCACTCACCCTCAGTATTCACAGAATGCTATTCTAGTTGTCTTCCTCCACTCACTCTCAGTATTCACAGAATGCTATTCTAGTTGTCGTCTTCCACTCACTCTCAGTATTCACAGAATGCTATTCTAGTTGACTTCCTCCACTCACTCTCGGTATTCACAGATTGCTATTCTAGTTGTCTTCCTCCACCCACTCATTCTCAGTATTCACAGAATGCTATTCTAGTTCTCTTCCTCCACCCACTCACCCTCAGTATTCACAGAATGCTATTCTAGTTGTCTTCCTCCACTCACTCTCCGTATTCACAGAATGCTATTCTAGTTGTCTTCCATCACTCACCCTCAGTATTCACAGAATGCTATTCTATTTGCCTTCCTCCACCCACTCACCCTCAGTAATCACAGAATGCTATTCTAGTTGTCTTCCTCCACCCACTCTCAGTATTCACAGAATGCTATTCCAGTTGTCTTCCTCCACCCACTCACGCTCAGTATTCACAGAATGCTATTCTAGTTGTCTTCCTCCACTCACACTCAGTATTCACAGAATGCTATTCTAGTTCTCTTCCTCCACCCACTCTCAGTATTCACAGAATGCTATTCTAGTTGTCTTCCTCCACCCACTCACCCTCAGTATTCACAGAATGCTATTCTAGTTGTCTTCCTCCAGCCACTCACTCTCAGTATTCACAGAATGCTATTCTAGTTGTCTTCCTCCACCCACTCCCCATCAGTATTCACAGAATGCTATTTTAGTTGTCTTCCTCCACTCACTCTTGGTATTCGCAGAATGCTATTCTTGTTGTCTTCCTCCACCCACTCACTCTCAGTATTCACAGAATGCTATTCTAGTTGTCTTCCTCCACCCACTCTCAGTATTCACAGAATGCTTTTCTAGTTGTCTTCCTCCACTCACTCTCAGTATTCACAATGCTATTCTAGTTGTCTTCCTCCACCCACTCATTCTCAGTATTCACAGAATCCTATTCTAGTTGACTTCCTCCACTCACTCTCGGTATTCACAGAATGCTATTCTAGTTGTCTTCCTCCACCCACTCATTCTCAGTATTCACAGAATGCTATTCTAGTTCTCTTCCTCCACCCACTCACCCTCAGTAATCACAGAATGCTATTCTAGTTGTCTTCCTCCACCCATTCTCAGTATTCACAGAATGCTATTCTAGTTGTCTTCCTCCACTCACTCTCAGTATTCACAGAATGCTATTCTAGTTGTCTTCCTCCACCCACCTACTCTCAGTATTCACAGAATGCTGTTCTAGTTGTCTTCCTCCACTCACCCTCAGTATTCACAGAATGCTTTTCTAGTTGTCTTCCTCCACCCACTCTCAGTATTCACAGAATGCTATTCTAGTTGTCTTCCTCCACCCACTCACGCTCAGTATTCACAGAATGCTATTCTAGTTGTCTTCCTCCACCCACTCTCAGTATTCACAGAATGCTATTCTAGGTGTATTCCTCCACCCACTCACCCTCAGTATTCACAGAATGCTATTCTAGTTGTCTTCCTCCACTCACACGCAGTATTCACAGAATGCTATTCTCGTTGTCGTCCTCCACCCACCCACTCTCATTATTCACAGAATGCAATTCTAGTTGTCTTCCTCCACTCACCCTCAGTATTCGCAGAATGCTATTCTAGTTGTCTTCCTCCACCCACTCACTCTCAGTATTCACAGAATGCTATTCTAGTTGTCTTCCTCCACCCACTCACTCTCAGTATTCACAGAATGCTATTCTAGTTGAATCCTCCACCCACTCTCATTATTCACAGAATGCTATTCTAGTTGTCTTCCTCCACTCACTCACCTTCAGTATTCACAGAATGCAATTCTCGTTGTCTTCCTCCACCCACTCTCAGTACTTACAGAATGCTATTGCAGTTGTCTTCCTCCATTCACTCACTCTCAGTATTCACAGAATGCTATTCTAGTGGTCTTCCTCCACTCACTCTCAGTATTCACAGAATGCTATTCTAGTGGTCTTCCTCCACCCACTCACCCTCAGTATTCACAGAATGCTATTCTAGTTGTCTTCCTCCACCCAATCACCCTCAGTATTCACAGAATGCTATTCTCGTTGTCTTCCTCCACTCACTCTCAGTATTCACAGAATGCTATTCTAGTTGTCTTCCTCCACCCACTCACTCTCAGTATTTACAGAATGCTATTCTAGTTGTCTTCCTCCACTCACGCTCAGTATTCGCAGAATGGTATTTTAGTTGTCTTCCTCCACCCACCCTCAGTATTCACAGAATGCTATTCTGTTTGTCTTCCTCCACACACTCTCAGTATTCACACAATGCTATTCTAGTTGTTTTCCTCCACCTACTCTCAGTGTTCACAGAATGCTATTCTAGTTGTCTTCCTTCACTCACTCTCAGTATTCACACGATGCTATTCTAGTTGTCTTCCTCCACTCACTCACCCTCAGTATTCACAGAATCCTATTCTAGTTGTCTTCCTTCACTCACTCTCAGTATTCACACAATGCTATTCTAGTTGTCTTCCTCCACTCACTCAGTATTCACAGAATGCAATTCTAGTTGCCTTCCTCCATTCACTCACTCAGTATTCACAGAATGCTATTCTAGTGGTCTTCCTCCACCCACTCACCCTCAGTATTCACAGAATGCTATTCTAGTTGTCTTCTTCCACTCACTCAGTATTCACAGAATGCTATTCTAGTTGTCTTCCTCCACTCTCTCTCAGTATTCACAGAATGCTATTCTCGTTGTCTTCCTCCACTCACTCTCAGTATTCACAGAATGCTATTCTAGTTGTCTTCCTCCACTCACGCTCAGTATTCGCAGAATGGTATTTTAGTTGTCTTCCTCCACCCACTCTCAGTATTCACATCTTGCAATTCTAGTTGTCTTCCTCCACCCACTCTCAGTATTCACAGAATGCTATTCTAGTTGTCTTCCTCCATTCAGTCACTCTCCGTATTCACAGAATGCTATTCTAGTGGTCTTCCTCCACCCACTCACCCTCAGTATTCACAGAATGCTATTCTAGTTGTCTTCCTCCACTCTCTCTCAGTATTCACAGAATGCTATTCTCGTTGTCTTCCTCCACTCACTCTCAGTATTCACAGAATGCTATTCTAGTTGTCTTCCTCCACTCACTCTCAGTATTCACAGAATGCCATTCTAGTTGTCTTCTTCTTCTCACACTCAGTATTCACAGAATGCTATTCTAGTTGGCTTCCTCCTCCCACTCACCCGCAGCATTCACAGAATGCTATTCTAGTTGTCTTCCTCCACCCACTCACCCTCAGTATTCACAGAATGCTATTCGAGTTGTCTTCCTCCACTCACTCACCCTCAGTATTCACAGAATGCTATTCTAGTTGTCTACCTCCACTCACACTCAATATTCACAGAATGCTATTCTAGTTGTCTTCCTCCACCCACTCTCGGTACTCACAGAATGCTATTCTAGTTGTCTTCCTCCACTCACTCTCAGTATTCACAGAATGCTATTCTAGTTGTCTTCCTCCACTCACCCTCAGTATTCACAGAATGCTATTCTAGTTGTCTTCCTCCACTCACCCTCAGTATTCACAGAATGCTATTCTAGTTGTCTTCCTCCACCCACGCTCGGTATTCACAGAATGCTATTCTAGTTGTCTTCCTCCACTCACCCTCAGTATTCACAGAATGCTATTCTAGTTGTCTTCCTCCACCCAGTCACCCTCAGTATTCACAGAATGCTATTCTAGTTGTCTTCCTGCACTTACCCTCAGTATTCACAGAATGCGATTCTAGTTGTCTTCCTCCACTCACCCACTCTCAGTATTCACAGAATGCTATTCTAGTTGTCTTCCTCCACCCACTCTCAGTATTCATAGAATGCTATTCTGGTTGTCTTCCTCCACCCACCCTCAGTATTCACAGAATGCTATTCTGTTTGTCTTCCTTCACTCACTCTCAGTATTCACACGATGCCATTCTAGTTGTCTTCCTCCACTCACTCACCCTCAGTATTCACAGAATGCTATTCTAGTTGTCTTCCTCCACTCACTCACCCTCAGTATTCACAGAATCCTATTCTAGTTGTCTTCCTCCACTCACCCTCTGTATTCACAGAATGCTATTCTAGTTGTCTTCCTCCACTCACCCTCAGTATTCACAGAATGCTATTCTAGTTGTCTTCCTCCACTCACCCTCAGTATTCACAGAATGCTATTCTAGTTGTCTTCCTCCACTCACTCTCATTATTCACAGAATGCTATTCTGGTTGTCTTTCTCCACTCACTCACTCTCAGTATTCACAGAATGCTATTCTAGTTGTCTTCCTCCACTCACCCCCAGTATTCACAGAATGCGATTCTAGTTGTCTTCCTTCACTCACTCTCAGTACTCACAGAATGCTATTCTGGTTGTCTTCCCCCACCCACTCACCCTCAGTATTCACAGAATGCTATCCTAGTTGTCGTCTTCCACTCACTCTCAGTATTCACAGAATGCTATTCTCGTTGTCTTCCTCTGCTCACTCTCAGTATTCACAGATTGCTATTCTAGTTGTCTTCCTCCACCCACTCATTCTCAGTACTCACAGAATGCTATTCTAGTTCTCTTCCTCCACCCACTCACCCTCCGTATTCACAGAATGCTATTCTAGTTGTCTTCCTCCACCCACTCATTCTCAGTATTCACAGAATGCTATTCTAGTTGTCTTCCTCCACTCACTCACTCTCAGTATTCACAGAATGCTATTCTAGTTGTCTTCCTCCACTCACCCTCAGTATTCACAGAATGCTATTCTAGTTGTCTTCCTCCACTCACCCTCAGTATTCACAGAATGCTATTCTGGTTGTCTTCCTCCACCCACTCACCCTCAGTATTCACAGAATGCTATTCTAGTTGTCGTCTTCCATTCACTCTCAGTATTCACAGAATGCTATTCTAGTTGTCTTCCTCTGCTCACTCTCAGTATTCACAGATTGCTATTCTAGTTGTCTTCCTCCACCCACTCACCCTCAGTATTCACAGAATGCTATTCTAGTTGTCTTCCTCCACTCACTCTCCGTATTCACAGAATGCTATCCTCGTTGTCTTCCATCACTCACCCTCAGTATTCACAGAATGCTATTCTAGTTGTCTTCCTCCACCCACTCACCCTCAGTAATCACAGAATGCTATTCTAGTTGTCTTCCTCCACTCATGCTCAGTATTCACAGAATGCTACTCTAGTTGTCTTCCTCCACCCACTCTCAGTATTCACAGAATGCTATTCTAGTTGTCTTCCTCCACCCACTCACGCTCAGTATTCACAGAATGCTATTCTAGTTGTCTTCCTCCACTCACACTCAGTATTCACAGAATGCTATTCTAGTGGTCTTCCTCCACCCACTCTCAGTATTCACAGAATGCTATTCTAGTTGTCTTCCTCCACTCACTCTCAGTATTCACAGAATTCTATTCTAGTTGTCTTCCTCCACTCCCTCTCAGTATTCACAGAATGCTATTCTACTTGACTTCCTCCACTCTCTCTCGGTATTCACAGAATGCTATTCTAGTTGTCTTCCTCCACCCACTTGCTCTCAGTATTCACAGAATGCTATTCTAGTTGTCTTCCTCCACCCACTTGCTCTCAGTATTCACGGAATGCTTTTCTAGTTGTCTTCCTCCACTCACTCTCAGTCTTCACAGAATGCTATTCTAGTTGTCTTCCTCCACCCACTCACCCTCAGTATTCACAGAATGCTATTCTCGTTGTCGTCCTCCACCCACCCACTCTCAGTATTCACAGAATGCAATTCTAGTTGTCTTCCTCCACCCACTCTCAGTATTCACAGAATGCTATTCTAGTTGTCTTCCTCCACTCAGTCTCAGTATTCACAGAATGCTATTCTGGTTGTCTTCCCCCACCCACTCACCCTCAGTATTCACAGAATGCTATTCTAGTTGTCGTCTTCCACTCACTCTCAGTATTCACAGAATGCTATTCTAGTTGTCTTCCTCCACCCACTCACCATCAGTATTCACAGAATGCTATTCTAGTTGTCTTCCTCCACCCACTCTCAGTATTCACAGAATGCTATTCTAGTTGTCTTCCTCCACCCACTCATTCTCAGTATTCACAGAATGCTATTCTAGTTGACTTCCTCCACTCACTCTCGGTATTCACAGAATGCTATTCTAGTTGTGTTCCTTCACCCACTCACCCTCAGTATTCACAGAATGCTATTCTAGTTGTCTTCCTCCACCCACTCATTCTCAGTATTCACAGAATGCTATTCTAGTTGTCTTCCTCTGCTCACTCTCAGTATTCACAGAATGCTATTCTAGTTGTCTTCTTCTGCTCACTCTCCATATTCACAGAATGCTATTCTAGTTGTCTTCCATCACTCACCCTCAGTATTCACAGAATGCTATTCTAGTTGTCTTCCTCCACCCACTCACCCTCAGTAATCACAGAATGCTATTCTAGTTGTCTTCCTCTGCTCACTCTCAGTATTCACAGATTGCTATTCTAGTTGTCTTCCTCCACCCACTCACCCTCAGTATTCACAGAATGCTATTCTAGTTGTCTTCCTCCACTCACTCTCCGTATTCACAGAATGCTATTCCAGTTGTCTTCCATCACTCACCCTCAGTATTCACAGAATGCTATTCTGGTTGTCTTCCTCCACTCACTCACCCTCAGTATTCACAGAATCCTATTCTAGTTGTCTTCCTCCACCCACTCACCCTCAGTATTCACAGAATGCTACTCTAGTTGTCTTCCTCCACTCACCCTCAGTATTCACAGAATGCTATTCTAGTTGTCTTCCTCCACACACTCACTCTCAGTATTCACAGAATGCTATTCTAGTTGAATTCCTCCACCCACTCTCAGTATTCACAGAATGCTATTCTAGTTGTCTTCCTCCACCCACTCACGCTCAGTATTCACAGAATGCTATTCTAGTTGTCTTCCTCCACTCACACTCAGTATTCACAGAATGCTATTCTAGTTGTCTTCCTCCACCCACTCTCAGTATTCACAGAATGCTATTCTAGTTGTCTTCCTCCACTCACTCTCAGTATTCACAGAATGCTATTCTAGTTGTCTTCCTCCACCCACTCGCTCTCAGTATTCACAGAATGCTATTCTAGTTGTCTTCCTCCACTCACTCACTCTCAGTATTCACAGAATGCTATTCTAGTTGTCTTCCTCCACTCACCCTCAGTATTCACAGATTGCTATTCTAGTTGTCTTCCTCCACTCACTCACCCTCAGTATTCACAGAATGCTATTCTAGTTGTCTTCCTCCACTCACTCTCAGTATTCACAGAATGCTATTCTGGTTGTCTTCCTCCACCCACTCACCCTCAGTATTCACAGAATGCTATTCTAGTTGTCTTCCTCCACTCACTCTCAGTATTCACAGAATGCTATTCTAGTTGTCTTCCTCCACTCACCCTCAGTATTCACAGAATGCTATTCTACTTGTCTTCCTCCACTCACCCTCAGCATTCACAATGCTATTCGAGTTGTCTTCCTCCACTCACTCTCAGTATTCACAGAATGCTATTCTAGTTGTCTTCCTCCACTCACTCTCAGTATTCACA
The DNA here is from genome assembly GCF_052327205.1 of Somniosus microcephalus. Lineage (NCBI taxonomy): Eukaryota > Metazoa > Chordata > Chondrichthyes > Squaliformes > Somniosidae > Somniosus > Somniosus microcephalus. The sequence continues at coordinate 211,848,488 of NC_140987.1, forward strand.
GAATGCTATTCTAGTTGTCTTCCTCCACCCACGCTCGGTATTCACAGAATGCTATTCTAGTTGTCTTCCTCCACTCACCCTCAGTATTCACAGAATGCTATTCTCGTTGTCTTCCTCCACCCACTCACCCTCAGTATTCACAGAATGCTATTCTAGTTGTCTTCCTGCACTTAACCTCAGTATTCACAGAATGCTATTCTAGTTGTCTTCCTCCACTCACCCACTCTCAGTATTCACAGAATGCTATTCTGGTTGTCTTCCTCCACCCACCCTCAGTATTCACAGAATGCTATTCTGGTTGTCTTCCTCCACTCACCCTCAGTATTCACAGAATGCTATTCTAGTTGTTTTCCTCCACTCACTCACCCTCAGTATTCACAGAATCCTATTCTAGTTGTCTTCCTCCACTCACTCTCAGTATTCACACAATGCTATTCTAGTTGTCTTCCTCCACTCACTCACTCTCAGTATTCACAGAATGCTATTCTAGTTGTCTTCCTCCAGTCACTCACCCTCAGTATTCACAGAATCCTATTCTAGTTGTCTTCCTCCACTCACCCTCAGTATTCACAGAATGCTATTCTAGTTGTCTTCCTCCACTCACCCTCAGTATTCACAGAATGCTATTCTAGTTGTCTTCCTCCACTCACCCTCTATTCACAGAATGCTATTCTAGTTGTCTTCCTCCACCCACCTACTCTCAGTATTCACAGAATGCTGTTCTAGTTGTCTTCCTCCACTCACCCTCAGTATTCACAGAATGCTTTTCTAGTTGTCTTCCTCCACCCACTCTCAGTATTCACAGAATGCTATTCCAGTTGTCTTCCTCCACCCACTCACGCTCAGTATTCACAGAATGCTATTCTAGTTGTCTTCCTCCACCCACTCTCAGTATTCACAGAATGCTATTCTAGGTGTATTCCTCCACCCACTCACCCTCAGTATTCACAGAATGCTATTCTAGTTGTCTTCCTCCACTCACACGCAGTATTCACAGAATGCTATTCTCGTTGTCGTCCTCCACCCACCCACTCTCATTATTCACAGAATGCAATTCTAGTTGTCTTCCTCCACTCACCCTCAGTATTCGCAGAATGCTATTCTAGTTGTCTTCCTCCACCCACTCACTCTCAGTATTCACAGAATGCTATTCTAGTTGTCTTCCTCCACCCACTCACTCTCAGTATTCACAGAATGCTATTCTAGTTGAATCCTCCACCCACTCTCATTATTCACAGAATGCTATTCTAGTTGTCTTCCTCCACTCACTCACCTTCAGTATTCACAGAATGCAATTCTCGTTGTCTTCCTCCACCCACTCTCAGTACTTACAGAATGCTATTGTAGTTGTCTTCCTCCATTCACTCACTCTCAGTATTCACAGAATGCTATTCTAGTGGTCTTCCTCCACTCACTCTCAGTATTCACAGAATGCTATTCTAGTGGTCTTCCTCCACCCACTCACCCTCAGTATTCACAGAATGCTATTCTAGTTGTCTTCCTCCACCCAATCACCCTCAGTATTCACAGAATGCTATTCTCGTTGTCTTCCTCCACTCACTCTCAGTATTCACAGAATGCTATTCTAGTTGTCTTCCTCCACCCACTCACTCTCAGTATTTACAGAATGCTATTCTAGTTGTCTTCCTCCACTCACGCTCAGTATTCGCAGAATGGTATTTTAGTTGTCTTCCTCCACCCACCCTCAGTATTCACAGAATGCTATTCTGTTTGTCTTCCTCCACACACTCTCAGTATTCACACAATGCTATTCTAGTTGTTTTCCTCCACCTACTCTCAGTATTCACAGAATGCTATTCTAGTTGTCTTCCTTCACTCACTCTCAGTATTCACACAATGCTATTCTAGTTGTCTTCCTCCACTCACTCACTCACTCAGTATTCACAGAATGCAATTCTAGTTGTCTTCCTCCATTCACTCACTCAGTATTCACAGAATGCTATTCTAGTGGTCTTCCTCCACTCACTCTCAGTATTCACAGAATGCTATTCTAGTGGTCTTCCTCCACCCACTCACCCTCAGTATTCACAGAATGCTATTCTAGTTGTCTTCCTCCACTCACTCTCAGTATGCACATAATGCTATTCTAGTTGTCTTCTTCCACTCACTCAGTATTCACAGAATGCTATTCTAGTTGTCTTCCTCCACTCACTCTCAGTATTCACAGAATGCTATTCTAGTTGTCTTCCTCCACTCACGCTCAGTATTCGCAGAATGGTACTTTAGTTGTCTTCCTCCACCCACTCTCAGTATTCACATCTTGCAATTCTAGTTGTCTTCCTCCACCCACTCTCAGTATTCACAGAATGCTATTCTAGTTGTCTTCCTCCATTCACTCACTCTCCGTATTCACAGAATGCTATTCTAGTGGTCTTCCTCCACCCACTCACCCTCAGTATTCACAGAATGCTATTCTGGTTGTGTTCCTCCACTCACTCTCAGTATGCACATAATGCTATTCTAGTTGTCTTCTTCCACTCACTCAGTATTCACAGAATGCTATTCTGGTTGTCTTCCTCCACTCTCTCTCAGTATTCACAGAATGCTATTCTCGTTGTCTTCCTCCACTCACTCTCAGTATTCACAGAATGCTATTCTAGTTGTCTTCCTCCACTCACCCTCAGTATTCACAGAATGCTATTCTAGTTGCCTTCCTCCACTCACCCTCAGTATTCACAGAATGCTATTCTAGTTGTCTTCTTCCACTCACCTTCAGTATTCACAGAATGCTATTCGAGTTGTCTTCCTCCACTCACTCTGATTATTCACAGAATGCTATTCTGGTTGTCTTCCTCCACTCACTCACTCTCAGTATTCACAGAATGCTATTCTAGTTGTCTTCCTCCACTCACTCTCAGTATTCACAGAATGCTATTCTCGTTGTCTTCCTCCACTCACCCTCAGTATTCACAGAATGCTATTCTAGTTGTCTTCCTCCACCCACTCACTCTCAGTATTCACAGAATGCTATTCTAGTTGTCTTCCTCCACCCACTCATTCTCAGTATTCACAGAATGCTATTCTAGTTGACTTCCTCCACTCACTCTCGGTATTCACAGAATGCTATTCTAGTTGTGTTCCTTCACCCACTCACCCTCAGTATTCACAGAATGCCATTCTAGTTGTCTTCCTCCACTCACCCTCAGTATTCACAGAATGCTATTCTAGTTGTCTTCCTCCACTCACCCTCAGCATTCACAGAATGCTATTCTAGTTGTCTTCCTCCACCCACTCACTCTCATTATTCACAGAATGCTATTCTAGTTGTCTTCCTCTGCTCACTCTCAGTATTCACAGAATGCTATTCTAGTTGTCTTCCTCCACTCACTCACTCTCAGTATTCACAGAATGCTATTCTAGTTGTCTTCCTCCACTCACCCTCAGTATTCACAGAATGCTATTCTAGTTGTCTTCCTCCACTCACCCTCAATATTCACAGAATGCTATTCTAGTTGTCTTCCTCCACTCACTCTCAGTATTCACAGAATGCTATTCTGGTTGTCTTCCTCCACCCACTCACCCTCAGTATTCACAATGCTATTCGAGTTGTCTTCCTCCACTCACTCTCAGTATTCACAGAATGCTATTCTAGTTGTCTTCCTCCACCCACGCTCGGTATTCACAGAATGCAATTCTAGTTGTCTTCCTCCACTCACCCTCAGTATTCACAGAATGCTATTCTAGTTGTCTTCCTCCACCCACTCACCCTCAGTATTCACAGAATGCTATTCTGGTTGTCTTCCTGCACTTACCCTCAGTATTCACAGAATGCTATTCTAGTTGTCTTGCTCCACTCACCCACTCTCAGTATTCACAGAATGCTATTCTAGTTGTCTTCCTCCACCCACTCTCAGTATTCATAGAATGCAATTCTGGTTGTCTTCCTCCACTCACCCTCAGTATTCACAGAATCCTGTTCTAGTTGTCTTCCTCCACTCACTCTCAGTATTCACACAGTGCTATTCCAGTTGTCTTCCTCCACTCACTCACTCTCAGTATTCACAGAATGCTTTTCTAGTTGTCTTCCTCCACTCACTCACCCTCAGTATTCACAGAATGCTATTCTAGTTGTCTTCCTCCACTCACCCTCAGTATTCACAGAATGCTATTCTAGTTGTCTTCCTCCACTCACTCTCAGTATTCACAGAATGCTATTCTGGTTGTCTTCCCCCACCCACTCACCCTCAGTATTCACAGAATGCTATTCTACTTGTCGTCTTCCACTCACTCTCAGTATTCACAGAATGCTATTCTAGTTGTCTTCCTCCACCCACTCACCATCAGTATTCACAGAATGCTATTTTAGTTGTCTTCCTCCACTCACTCTCGGTATTCACAGAATGCTATTCTAGTTGTCTTCCTCCACCCACTCACCCTCCGTATTCACAGAATGCTATTCTAGTTGTCTTCCTCCACCCACTCACCCTCAGTATTCACAGAATGCTATTCTAGTTGTCGTCTTCCACTCACTCTCAGTATTCACAGAATGCTATTCTAGTTGACTTCCTCCACTCACTCTCGGTATTCACAGATTGCTATTCTAGTTGTCTTCCTCCACCCACTCATTCTCAGTATTCACAGAATGCTATTCTAGTTCTCTTCCTCCACCCACTCACCCGCAGTATTCACAGAATGCTATTCTAGTTGTCTTCCTCCACTCACTCTCCGTATTCACAGAATGCTATTCTAGTTGTCTTCCATCACTCACCCTCAGTATTCACAGAATGCTATTCTATTTGCCTTCCTCCACCCACTCACCCTCAGTAATCACAGAATGCTATTCTAGTTGTCTTCCTCCACCCACTCTCAGTATTCACAGAATGCTATTCCAGTTGTCTTCCTCCACCCACTCACGCTCAGTATTCACAGAATGCTATTCTAGTTGTCTTCCTCCACTCACACTCAGTATTCACAGAATGCTATTCTAGTTCTCTTCCTCCACCCACTCTCAGTATTCACAGAATGCTATTCTAGTTGTCTTCCTCCACCCACTCACCCTCAGTATTCACAGAATGCTATTCTAGTTGTCTTCCTCCAGCCACTCACTCTCAGTATTCACAGAATGCTATTCTAGTTGTCTTCCTCCACCCACTCCCCATCAGTATTCACAGAATGCTATTTTAGTTGTCTTCCTCCACTCACTCTTGGTATTCGCAGAATGCTATTCTTGTTGTCTTCCTCCACCCACTCACCCTCAGTATTCACAGAATGCTATTCTAGTTGTCTTCCTCCACCCAATCACCCTCAGTATTCACAGAATGCTATTCTCGTTGTCTTCCTCCACTCACTCTCAGTATTCACAGAATGCTATTCTAGTTGTCTTCCTCCACCCACTCACTCTCAGTATTTACAGAATGCTATTCTAGTTGTCTTCCTCCACTCACGCTCAGTATTCGCAGAATGGTATTTTAGTTGTCTTCCTCCACCCACCCTCAGTATTCACAGAATGCTATTCTGTTTGTCTTCCTCCACACACTCTCAGTATTCACACAATGCTATTCTAGTTGTTTTCCTCCACCTACTCTCAGTATTCACAGAATGCTATTCTAGTTGTCTTCCTTCACTCACTCTCAGTATTCACACAATGCTATTCTAGTTGTCTTCCTCCACTCACTCACTCACTCAGTATTCACAGAATGCAATTCTAGTTGTCTTCCTCCATTCACTCACTCAGTATTCACAGAATGCTATTCTAGTGGTCTTCCTCCACTCACTCTCAGTATTCACAGAATGCTATTCTAGTGGTCTTCCTCCACCCACTCACCCTCAGTATTCACAGAATGCTATTCTAGTTGTCTTCCTCCACTCACTCTCAGTATGCACATAATGCTATTCTAGTTGTCTTCTTCCACTCACTCAGTATTCACAGAATGCTATTCTAGTTGTCTTCCTCCACTCACTCTCAGTATTCACAGAATGCTATTCTAGTTGTCTTCCTCCACTCACGCTCAGTATTCGCAGAATGGTACTTTAGTTGTCTTCCTCCACCCACTCTCAGTATTCACATCTTGCAATTCTAGTTGTCTTCCTCCACCCACTCTCAGTATTCACAGAATGCTATTCTAGTTGTCTTCCTCCATTCACTCACTCTCCGTATTCACAGAATGCTATTCTAGTGGTCTTCCTCCACCCACTCACCCTCAGTATTCACAGAATGCTATTCTGGTTGTGTTCCTCCACTCACTCTCAGTATGCACATAATGCTATTCTAGTTGTCTTCTTCCACTCACTCAGTATTCACAGAATGCTATTCTGGTTGTCTTCCTCCACTCTCTCTCAGTATTCACAGAATGCTATTCTCGTTGTCTTCCTCCACTCACTCTCAGTATTCACAGAATGCTATTCTAGTTGTCTTCCTCCACTCACCCTCAGTATTCACAGAATGCTATTCTAGTTGCCTTCCTCCACTCACCCTCAGTATTCACAGAATGCTATTCTAGTTGTCTTCTTCCACTCACCTTCAGTATTCACAGAATGCTATTCGAGTTGTCTTCCTCCACTCACTCTGATTATTCACAGAATGCTATTCTGGTTGTCTTCCTCCACTCACTCACTCTCAGTATTCACAGAATGCTATTCTAGTTGTCTTCCTCCACTCACTCTCAGTATTCACAGAATGCTATTCTCGTTGTCTTCCTCCACTCACCCTCAGTATTCACAGAATGCTATTCTAGTTGTCTTCCTCCACCCACTCACTCTCAGTATTCACAGAATGCTATTCTAGTTGTCTTCCTCCACCCACTCATTCTCAGTATTCACAGAATGCTATTCTAGTTGACTTCCTCCACTCACTCTCGGTATTCACAGAATGCTATTCTAGTTGTGTTCCTTCACCCACTCACCCTCAGTATTCACAGAATGCCATTCTAGTTGTCTTCCTCCACTCACCCTCAGTATTCACAGAATGCTATTCTAGTTGTCTTCCTCCACTCACCCTCAGCATTCACAGAATGCTATTCTAGTTGTCTTCCTCCACCCACTCACTCTCATTATTCACAGAATGCTATTCTAGTTGTCTTCCTCTGCTCACTCTCAGTATTCACAGAATGCTATTCTAGTTGTCTTCCTCCACTCACTCACTCTCAGTATTCACAGAATGCTATTCTAGTTGTCTTCCTCCACTCACCCTCAGTATTCACAGAATGCTATTCTAGTTGTCTTCCTCCACTCACCCTCAATATTCACAGAATGCTATTCTAGTTGTCTTCCTCCACTCACTCTCAGTATTCACAGAATGCTATTCTGGTTGTCTTCCTCCACCCACTCACCCTCAGTATTCACAATGCTATTCGAGTTGTCTTCCTCCACTCACTCTCAGTATTCACAGAATGCTATTCTAGTTGTCTTCCTCCACCCACGCTCGGTATTCACAGAATGCAATTCTAGTTGTCTTCCTCCACTCACCCTCAGTATTCACAGAATGCTATTCTAGTTGTCTTCCTCCACCCACTCACCCTCAGTATTCACAGAATGCTATTCTGGTTGTCTTCCTGCACTTACCCTCAGTATTCACAGAATGCTATTCTAGTTGTCTTGCTCCACTCACCCACTCTCAGTATTCACAGAATGCTATTCTAGTTGTCTTCCTCCACCCACTCTCAGTATTCATAGAATGCAATTCTGGTTGTCTTCCTCCACTCACCCTCAGTATTCACAGAATCCTGTTCTAGTTGTCTTCCTCCACTCACTCTCAGTATTCACACAGTGCTATTCCAGTTGTCTTCCTCCACTCACTCACTCTCAGTATTCACAGAATGCTTTTCTAGTTGTCTTCCTCCACTCACTCACCCTCAGTATTCACAGAATGCTATTCTAGTTGTCTTCCTCCACTCACCCTCAGTATTCACAGAATGCTATTCTAGTTGTCTTCCTCCACTCACTCTCAGTATTCACAGAATGCTATTCTGGTTGTCTTCCCCCACCCACTCACCCTCAGTATTCACAGAATGCTATTCTACTTGTCGTCTTCCACTCACTCTCAGTATTCACAGAATGCTATTCTAGTTGTCTTCCTCCACCCACTCACCATCAGTATTCACAGAATGCTATTTTAGTTGTCTTCCTCCACTCACTCTCGGTATTCACAGAATGCTATTCTAGTTGTCTTCCTCCACCCACTCACCCTCCGTATTCACAGAATGCTATTCTAGTTGTCTTCCTCCACCCACTCACCCTCAGTATTCACAGAATGCTATTCTAGTTGTCGTCTTCCACTCACTCTCAGTATTCACAGAATGCTATTCTAGTTGACTTCCTCCACTCACTCTCGGTATTCACAGATTGCTATTCTAGTTGTCTTCCTCCACCCACTCATTCTCAGTATTCACAGAATGCTATTCTAGTTCTCTTCCTCCACCCACTCACCCGCAGTATTCACAGAATGCTATTCTAGTTGTCTTCCTCCACTCACTCTCCGTATTCACAGAATGCTATTCTAGTTGTCTTCCATCACTCACCCTCAGTATTCACAGAATGCTATTCTATTTGCCTTCCTCCACCCACTCACCCTCAGTAATCACAGAATGCTATTCTAGTTGTCTTCCTCCACCCACTCTCAGTATTCACAGAATGCTATTCCAGTTGTCTTCCTCCACCCACTCACGCTCAGTATTCACAGAATGCTATTCTAGTTGTCTTCCTCCACTCACACTCAGTATTCACAGAATGCTATTCTAGTTCTCTTCCTCCACCCACTCTCAGTATTCACAGAATGCTATTCTAGTTGTCTTCCTCCACCCACTCACCCTCAGTATTCACAGAATGCTATTCTAGTTGTCTTCCTCCAGCCACTCACTCTCAGTATTCACAGAATGCTATTCTAGTTGTCTTCCTCCACCCACTCCCCATCAGTATTCACAGAATGCTATTTTAGTTGTCTTCCTCCACTCACTCTTGGTATTCGCAGAATGCTATTTTTGTTGTCTTCCTCCACCCACTCACTCTCAGTATTCACAGAATGCTATTCTAGTTGTCTTCCTCCACCCACTCTCAGTATTCACAGAATGCTTTTCTAGTTGTCTTCCTCCACTCACTCTCAGTATTCACAATGCTATTCTAGTTGTCTTCCTCCACCCACTCATTCTCAGTATTCACAGAATCCTATTCTAGTTGACTTCCTCCACTCACTCTCGGTATTCACAGAATGCTATTCTAGTTGTCTTCCTCCACCCACTCATTCTCAGTATTCACAGAATGCTATTCTAGTTCTCTTCCTCCACCCACTCACCCTCAGTAATCACAGAATGCTATTCTAGTTGTCTTCCTCCACCCATTCTCAGTATTCACAGAATGCTATTCTAGTTGTCTTCCTCCACTCACTCTCAGTATTCACAGAATGCTATTCTAGTTGTCTTCCTCCACCCACCTACTCTCAGTATTCACAGAATGCTGTTCTAGTTGTCTTCCTCCACTCACCCTCAGTATTCACAGAATGCTTTTCTAGTTGTCTTCCTCCACCCACTCTCAGTATTCACAGAATGCTATTCTAGTTGTCTTCCTCCACCCACTCACGCTCAGTATTCACAGAATGCTATTCTAGTTGTCTTCCTCCACCCACTCTCAGTATTCACAGAATGCTATTCTAGGTGTATTCCTCCACCCACTCACCCTCAGTATTCACAGAATGCTATTCTAGTTGTCTTCCTCCACTCACACGCAGTATTCACAGAATGCTATTCTCGTTGTCGTCCTCCACCCACCCACTCTCATTATTCACAGAATGCAATTCTAGTTGTCTTCCTCCACTCACCCTCAGTATTCGCAGAATGCTATTCTAGTTGTCTTCCTCCACCCACTCACTCTCAGTATTCACAGAATGCTATTCTAGTTGTCTTCCTCCACCCACTCACTCTCAGTATTCACAGAATGCTATTCTAGTTGAATCCTCCACCCACTCTCATTATTCACAGAATGCTATTCTAGTTGTCTTCCTCCACTCACTCACCTTCAGTATTCACAGAATGCAATTCTCGTTGTCTTCCTCCACCCACTCTCAGTACTTACAGAATGCTATTGCAGTTGTCTTCCTCCATTCACTCACTCTCAGTATTCACAGAATGCTATTCTAGTGGTCTTCCTCCACTCACTCTCAGTATTCACAGAATGCTATTCTAGTGGTCTTCCTCCACCCACTCACCCTCAGTATTCACAGAATGCTATTCTAGTTGTCTTCCTCCACCCAATCACCCTCAGTATTCACAGAATGCTATTCTCGTTGTCTTCCTCCACTCACTCTCAGTATTCACAGAATGCTATTCTAGTTGTCTTCCTCCACCCACTCACTCTCAGTATTTACAGAATGCTATTCTAGTTGTCTTCCTCCACTCACGCTCAGTATTCGCAGAATGGTATTTTAGTTGTCTTCCTCCACCCACCCTCAGTATTCACAGAATGCTATTCTGTTTGTCTTCCTCCACACACTCTCAGTATTCACACAATGCTATTCTAGTTGTTTTCCTCCACCTACTCTCAGTATTCACAGAATGCTATTCTAGTTGTCTTCCTTCACTCACTCTCAGTATTCACACGATGCTATTCTAGTTGTCTTCCTCCACTCACTCACCCTCAGTATTCACAGAATCCTATTCTAGTTGTCTTCCTTCACTCACTCTCAGTATTCACACAATGCTATTCTAGTTGTCTTCCTCCACTCACTCACTCACTCAGTATTCACAGAATCCTATTCTAGTTGTCTTCCTCCACTCACCCTCAGTATTCACAGAATGCTATTCTAGTTGTCTTCCTCCACTCACCCTCAGTATTCACAGAATGCAATTCTAGTTGCCTTCCTCCATTCACTCACTCAGTATTCACAGAATGCTATTCTAGTGGTCTTCCTCCACCCACTCACCCTCAGTATTCACAGAATGCTATTCTAGTTGTCTTCTTCCACTCACTCAGTATTCACAGAATGCTATTCTAGTTGTCTTCCTCCACTCTCTCTCAATATTCACAGAATGCTATTCTCGTTGTCTTCCTCCACTCACTCTCAGTATTCACAGAATGCTATTCTAGTTGTCTTCCTCCACTCACGCTCAGTATTCGCAGAATGGTATTTTAGTTGTCTTCCTCCACCCACTCTCAGTATTCACATCTTGCAATTCTAGTTGTCTTCCTCCACCCACTCTCAGTATTCACAGAATGCTATTCTAGTTGTCTTCCTCCATTCAGTCACTCTCCGTATTCACAGAATGCTATTCTAGTGGTCTTCCTCCACCCACTCACCCTCAGTATTCACAGAATGCTATTCTAGTTGTCTTCCTCCACTCTCTCTCAGTATTCACAGAATGCTATTCTCGTTGTCTTCCTCCACTCACTCTCAGTATTCACAGAATGCTATTCTAGTTGTCTTCCTCCACTCACTCTCAGTATTCACAGAATGCCATTCTAGTTGTCTTCTTCTTCTCACACTCAGTATTCACAGAATGCTATTCTAGTTGGCTTCCTCCTCCCACTCACCCGCAGCATTCACAGAATGCTATTCTAGTTGTCTTCCTCCACCCACTCACCCTCAGTATTCACAGAATGCTATTCGAGTTGTCTTCCTCCACTCACTCACCCTCAGTATTCACAGAATGCTATTCTAGTTGTCTACCTCCACTCACACTCAATATTCACAGAATGCTATTCTAGTTGTCTTCCTCCAGCCACTCTCGGTACTCACAGAATGCTATTCTAGTTGTCTTCCTCCACTCACTCTCAGTATTCACAGAATGCTATTCTAGTTGTCTTCCTCCACTCACCCTCAGTATTCACAGAATGCTATTCTAGTTGTCTTCCTCCACTCACCCTCAGTATTCACAGAATGCTATTCTAGTTGTCTTCCTCCACCCACGCTCGGTATTCACAGAATGCTATTCTAGTTGTCTTCCTCCACTCACCCTCAGTATTCACAGAATGCTATTCTAGTTGTCTTCCTCCACCCACGCTCGGTATTCACAGAATGCTATTCTAGTTGTCTTCCTGCACTTACCCTCAGTATTCACAGAATGCGATTCTAGTTGTCTTCCTCCACTCACCCACTCTCAGTATTCACAGAATGCTATTCTAGTTGTCTTCCTCCACCCACTCTCAGTATTCACAGAATGCTATTCTGTTTGTCTTCCTTCACTCACTCTCAGTATTCACACGATGCCATTCTAGTTGTCTTCCTCCAGTCACTCACCCTCAGTATTCACAGAATGCTATTCTAGTTGTCTTCCTCCACTCACTCACCCTCAGTATTCACAGAATCCTATTCTAGTTGTCTTCCTCCACTCACCCTCAGTATTCACAGAATGCTATTCTAGTTGTCTTCCTCCACTCACCCTCAGTATTCACAGAATGCTATTCTAGTTGTCTTCCTCCACTCACCCTCAGTATTCACAGAATGCTATTCTAGTTGTCTTCCTCCACTCACTCTCATTATTCACAGAATGCTATTCTGGTTGTCTTTCTCCACTCACTCACTCTCAGTATTCACAGAATGCTATCCTAGTTGTCGTCTTCCACTCACTCTCAGTATTCACAGAATGCTATTCTCGTTGTCTTCCTCTGCTCACTCTCAGTATTCACAGATTGCTATTCTAGTTGTCTTCCTCCACCCACTCATTCTCAGTACTCACAGAATGCTATTCTAGTTCTCTTCCTCCACCCACTCACCCTCCGTATTCACAGAATGCTATTCTAGTTGTCTTCCTCCACCCACTCATTCTCAGTATTCACAGAATGCTATTCTAGTTGTCTTCCTCCACTCACTCACTCTCAGTATTCACAGAATGCTATTCTAGTTGTCTTCCTCCACTCACCCTCAGTATTCACAGAATGCTATTCTAGTTGTCTTCCTCCACTCACCCTCAGTATTCACAGAATGCTATTCTGGTTGTCTTCCTCCACCCACTCACCCTCAGTATTCACAGAATGCTATTCTAGTTGTCGTCTTCCATTCACTCTCAGTATTCACAGATTGCTATTCTAGTTGTCTTCCTCCACCCACTCACCCTCAGTATTCACAGAATGCTATTCTAGTTGTCTTCCTCCACTCACTCTCCGTATTCACAGAATGCTATCCTCGTTGTCTTCCATCACTCACCCTCAGTATTCACAGAATGCTATTCTAGTTGTCTTCCTCCACCCACTCACCCTCAGTAATCACAGAATGCTATTCTAGTTGTCTTCCTCCACTCATGCTCAGTATTCACAGAATGCTACTCTAGTTGTCTTCCTCCACCCACTCTCAGTATTCACAGAATGCTATTCTAGTTGTCTTCCTCCACCCACTCACGCTCAGTATTCACAGAATGCTATTCTAGTTGTCTTCCTCCACTCACACTCAGTATTCACAGAATGCTATTCTAGTGGTCTTCCTCCACCCACTCTCAGTATTCACAGAATGCTATTCTAGTTGTCTTCCTCCACTCACTCTCAGTATTCACAGAATTCTATTCTAGTTGTCTTCCTCCACTCCCTCTCAGTATTCACAGAATGCTATTCTACTTGACTTCCTCCACTCTCTCTCGGTATTCACAGAATGCTATTCTAGTTGTCTTCCTCCACCCACTCACCCTCAGTATTCACAGAATGCTATTCTCGTTGTCGTCCTCCACCCACCCACTCTCAGTATTCACAGAATGCAATTCTAGTTGTCTTCCTCCACCCACTCTCAGTATTCACAGAATGCTATTCTAGTTGTCTTCCTCCACTCAGTCTCAGTATTCACAGAATGCTATTCTGGTTGTCTTCCCCCACCCACTCACCCTCAGTATTCACAGAATGCTATTCTAGTTGTCGTCTTCCACTCACTCTCAGTATTCACAGAATGCTATTCTAGTTGTCTTCCTCCACCCACTCACCATCAGTATTCACAGAATGCTATTCTAGTTGTCTTCCTCTGCTCACTCTCGGTATTCACAGAATGCTATTCTAGTTGTGTTCCTTCACCCACTCACTCTCCGTATTCACAGAATGCTATTCTAGTTGTCTTCCTCCACCCACTCTCAGTATTCACAGAATGCTATTCTAGTTGTCTTCCTCCACCCACTCATTCTCAGTATTCACAGAATGCTATTCTAGTTGACTTCCTCCACTCACTCTCGGTATTCACAGAATGCTATTCTAGTTGTGTTCCTTCACCCACTCACCCTCAGTATTCACAGAATGCTATTCTAGTTGTCTTCCTCCACCCACTCATTCTCAGTATTCACAGAATGCTATTCTAGTTGTCTTCCTCTGCTCACTCTCAGTATTCACAGAATGCTATTCTAGTTGTCTTCTTCTGCTCACTCTCCATATTCACAGAATGCTATTCTAGTTGTCTTCCATCACTCACCCTCAGTATTCACAGAATGCTATTCTAGTTGTCTTCCTCCACCCACTCACCCTCAGTAATCACAGAATGCTATTCTAGTTGTCTTCCTCTGCTCACTCTCAGTATTCACAGATTGCTATTCTAGTTGTCTTCCTCCACCCACTCACCCTCAGTATTCACAGAATGCTATTCTAGTTGTCTTCCTCCACTCACTCTCCGTATTCACAGAATGCTATTCTAGTTGTCTTCCTCCACTCACCCTCAGTATTCACAGAATGCTATTCTAGTTGTCTTCCTCCACACACTCACTCTCAGTATTCACAGAATGCTATTCTAGTTGAATTCCTCCACCCACTCTCAGTATTCACAGAATGCTATTCTAGTTGTCTTCCTCCACCCACTCACGCTCAGTATTCACAGAATGCTATTCTAGTTGTCTTCCTCCACTCACACTCAGTATTCACAGAATGCTATTCTAGTTGTCTTCCTCCACCCACTCTCAGTATTCACAGAATGCTATTCTAGTTGTCTTCCTCCACTCACTCTCAGTATTCACAGAATGCTATTCTAGTTGTCTTCCTCCACCCACTCGCTCTCAGTATTCACAGAATGCTATTCTAGTTGTCTTCCTCCACCCACTCTCACTATTCACAGAATGCTTTTCTAGTTGTCTTCCTCCACTCACTCTCAGTATTCACAGAATGCTATTCTAGTTGTCTTCCTCCACTCACTCACTCTCAGTATTCACAGAATGCTATTCTAGTTGTCTTCCTCCACTCACCCTCAGTATTCACAGATTGCTATTCTAGTTGTCTTCCTCCACTCACTCACCCTCAGTATTCACAGAATGCTATTCTAGTTGTCTTCCTCCACTCACTCTCAGTATTCACAGAATGCTATTCTGGTTGTCTTCCTCCACCCACTCACCCTCAGTATTCACAGAATGCTATTCTAGTTGTCTTCCTCCACTCACTCTCAGTATTCACAGAATGCTATTCTAGTTGTCTTCCTCCACTCACCCTCAGTATTCACAGAATGCTATTCTACTTGTCTTCCTCCACTCACCCTCAGCATTCACAATGCTATTCGAGTTGTCTTCCTCCACTCACTCTCAGTATTCACAGAATGCTATTCTAGTTGTCTTCCTCTACTCACTCTCAGTATTCACAGAATGCTATTCTAGTTGTCTTCCTCCACCCACGCTCGGTATTCACAGAATGCTATTCTAGTTGTCTTCCTCCACTCACCCTCAGTATTCACAGAATGCTATTCTCGTTGTCTTCCTCCACCCACTCACCCTCAGTATTCACAGAATGCTATTCTAGTTGTCTTCCTGCACTTAACCTCAGTATTCACAGAATGCTATTCTAGTTGTCTTCCTCCACTCACCCACTCTCAGTATTCACAGAATGCTATTCTGGTTGTCTTCCTCCACCCACCCTCAGTATTCACAGAATGCTATTCTGGTTGTCTTCCTCCACTCACCCTCAGTATTCACAGAATGCTATTCTAGTTGTTTTCCTCCACTCACTCACCCTCAGTATTCACAGAATCCTATTCTAGTTGTCTTCCTCCACTCACTCTCAGTATTCACACAATGCTATTCTAGTTGTCTTCCTCCACTCACTCACTCTCAGTATTCACAGAATGCTATTCTAGTTGTCTTCCTCCAGTCACTCACCCTCAGTATTCACAGAATCCTATTCTAGTTGTCTTCCTCCACTCACCCTCAGTATTCACAGAATGCTATTCTAGTTGTCTTCCTCCACTCACCCTCAGTATTCACAGAATGCTATTCTAGTTGTCTTCCTCCACTCACCCTCTATTCACAGAATGCTATTCTAGTTGTCTTCCTCCACCCACCTACTCTCAGTATTCACAGAATGCTGTTCTAGTTGTCTTCCTCCACTCACCCTCAGTATTCACAGAATGCTTTTCTAGTTGTCTTCCTCCACCCACTCTCAGTATTCACAGAATGCTATTCCAGTTGTCTTCCTCCACCCACTCACGCTCAGTATTCACAGAATGCTATTCTAGTTGTCTTCCTCCACCCACTCTCAGTATTCACAGAATGCTATTCTAGGTGTATTCCTCCACCCACTCACCCTCAGTATTCACAGAATGCTATTCTAGTTGTCTTCCTCCACTCACACGCAGTATTCACAGAATGCTATTCTCGTTGTCGTCCTCCACCCACCCACTCTCATTATTCACAGAATGCAATTCTAGTTGTCTTCCTCCACTCACCCTCAGTATTCGCAGAATGCTATTCTAGTTGTCTTCCTCCACCCACTCACTCTCAGTATTCACAGAATGCTATTCTAGTTGTCTTCCTCCACCCACTCACTCTCAGTATTCACAGAATGCTATTCTAGTTGAATCCTCCACCCACTCTCATTATTCACAGAATGCTATTCTAGTTGTCTTCCTCCACTCACTCACCTTCAGTATTCACAGAATGCAATTCTCGTTGTCTTCCTCCACCCACTCTCAGTATTCACAGAATGCTATTCTAGTGGTCTTCCTCCACTCACTCTCAGTATTCACAGAATGCTATTCTAGTGGTCTTCCTCCACCCACTCACCCTCAGTATTCACAGAATGCTATTCTAGTTGTCTTCCTCCACCCAATCACCCTCAGTATTCACAGAATGCTATTCTCGTTGTCTTCCTCCACTCACTCTCAGTATTCACAGAATGCTATTCTAGTTGTCTTCCTCCACCCACTCACTCTCAGTATTTACAGAATGCTATTCTAGTTGTCTTCCTCCACTCACGCTCAGTATTCGCAGAATGGTATTTTAGTTGTCTTCCTCCACCCACCCTCAGTATTCACAGAATGCTATTCTGTTTGTCTTCCTCCACACACTCTCAGTATTCACACAATGCTATTCTAGTTGTTTTCCTCCACCTACTCTCAGTATTCACAGAATGCTATTCTAGTTGTCTTCCTTCACTCACTCTCAGTATTCACACAATGCTATTCTAGTTGTCTTCCTCCACTCACTCACTCACTCAGTATTCACAGAATGCAATTCTAGTTGTCTTCCTCCATTCACTCACTCAGTATTCACAGAATGCTATTCTAGTGGTCTTCCTCCACTCACTCTCAGTATTCACAGAATGCTATTCTAGTGGTCTTCCTCCACCCACTCACCCTCAGTATTCACAGAATGCTATTCTAGTTGTCTTCCTCCACTCACTCTCAGTATGCACATAATGCTATTCTAGTTGTCTTCTTCCACTCACTCAGTATTCACAGAATGCTATTCTAGTTGTCTTCCTCCACTCACTCTCAGTATTCACAGAATGCTATTCTAGTTGTCTTCCTCCACTCACGCTCAGTATTCGCAGAATGGTACTTTAGTTGTCTTCCTCCACCCACTCTCAGTATTCACATCTTGCAATTCTAGTTGTCTTCCTCCACCCACTCTCACTATTCACAGAATGCTATTCTAGTTGTCTTCCTCCATTCACTCACTCTCCGTATTCACAGAATGCTATTCTAGTGGTCTTCCTCCACCCACTCACCCTCAGTATTCACAGAATGCTATTCTGGTTGTGTTCCTCCACTCACTCTCAGTATGCACAGAATGCTATTCTGGTTGTCTTCCTCCACTCTCTCAGTATTCACAGAATGCTATTCTCGTTGTCTTCCTCCACTCACTCTCAGTATTCACAGAATGCTATTCTAGTTGTCTTCCTCCACTCACTCTCAGTATTCACAGAATGCCATTCTAGTTGTCTTCTTCTTCTCACACTCAGTATTCAGAGAATGCTATTCTAGTTGGCTTCCTCCACCCACTCACCCTCAGTATTCACAGAATGCTATTCTAGTTGTCTTCCTCCACTCACACGCAGTATTCACAGAATGCTATTCTCGTTGTCGTCCTCCACCCACCCACTCTCATTATTCACAGAATGCAATTCTAGTTGTCTTCCTCCACTCACCCTCAGTATTCGCAGAATGCTATTCTAGTTGTCTTCCTCCACCCACTCACTCTCAGTATTCACAGAATGCTATTCTAGTTGTCTTCCTCCACCCACTCACTCTCAGTATTCACAGAATGCTATTCTAGTTGAATCCTCCACCCACTCTCATTATTCACAGAATGCTATTCTAGTTGTCTTCCTCCACTCACTCACCTTCAGTATTCACAGAATGCAATTCTCGTTGTCTTCCTCCACCCACTCTCAGTACTTACAGAATGCTATTGTAGTTGTCTTCCTCCATTCACTCACTCTCAGTATTCACAGAATGCTATTCTAGTGGTCTTCCTCCACTCACTCTCAGTATTCACAGAATGCTATTCTAGTGGTCTTCCTCCACCCACTCACCCTCAGTATTCACAGAATGCTATTCTAGTTGTCTTCCTCCACCCAATCACCCTCAGTATTCACAGAATGCTATTCTCGTTGTCTTCCTCCACTCACTCTCAGTATTCACAGAATGCTATTCTAGTTGTCTTCCTCCACCCACTCACTCTCAGTATTTACAGAATGCTATTCTAGTTGTCTTCCTCCACTCACGCTCAGTATTCGCAGAATGGTATTTTAGTTGTCTTCCTCCACCCACCCTCAGTATTCACAGAATGCTATTCTGTTTGTCTTCCTCCACACACTCTCAGTATTCACACAATGCTATTCTAGTTGTTTTCCTCCACCTACTCTCAGTATTCACAGAATGCTATTCTAGTTGTCTTCCTTCACTCACTCTCAGTATTCACACAATGCTATTCTAGTTGTCTTCCTCCACTCACTCACTCAGTATTCACAGAATGCAATTCTAGTTGTCTTCCTCCATTCACTCACTCAGTATTCACAGAATGCTATTCTAGTGGTCTTCCTCCACTCACTCTCAGTATTCACAGAATGCTATTCTAGTGGTCTTCCTCCACCCACTCACCCTCAGTATTCACAGAATGCTATTCTAGTTGTCTTCCTCCACTCACTCTCAGTATGCAAATAATGCTATTCTAGTTGTCTTCTTCCACTCACTCAGTATTCACAGAATGCTATTCTAGTTGTCTTCCTCCACTCACTCTCAGTATTCACAGAATGCTATTCTAGTTGTCTTCCTCCACTCACGCTCAGTATTCGCAGAATGGTACTTTAGTTGTCTTCCTCCACCCACTCTCAGTATTCACATCTTGCAATTCTAGTTGTCTTCCTCCACCCACTCTCAGTATTCACAGAATGCTATTCTAGTTGTCTTCCTCCATTCACTCACTCTCCGTATTCACAGAATGCTATTCTATTGGTCTTCCTCCACCCACTCACCCTCAGTATTCACAGAATGCTATTCTGGTTGTGTTCCTCCACTCACTCTCAGTATGCACATAATGCTATTCTAGTTGTCTTCTTCCACTCACTCAGTATTCACAGAATGCTATTCTGGTTGTCTTCCTCCACTCTCTCTCAGTATTCACAGAATGCTATTCTCGTTGTTTTCCTCCACTCACTCTCAGTATTCACAGAATGCTATTCTAGTTGTCTTCCTCCACTCACTCTCAGTATTCACAGAATGCCATTCTAGTTGTCTTCTTCTTCTCACACTCAGTATTCACAGAATGCTATTCTAGTTGGCTTCCTCCTCCCACTCACCCGCAGCATTCACAGAATGCTATTCTAGTTGTCTTCCTCCACCCACTCACCCTCAGTATTCACAGAATGCTATTCGAGTTGTCTTCCTCCACTCACTCACCCTCAGTATTCACAGAATGCTATTCTAGTTGTCTTCCTCCACTCACACTCAATATTCACAGAATGCTATTCTAGTTGTCTTCCTCCACTCACTCTCAGTATTCACAGAATGCTATTCTAGTTGTCTTCTTCCACTCACCCTCAGTATTCACAGAATGCTATTCTAGTTGTCTTCCTCCACTCACCCTCAGTATTCACAGAATGCTATTCTAGTTGTCTTCCTCCACCCACGCTCGGTATTCACACAATGCTATTCTAGTTGTCTTCCTCCACTCACCCTCAGTATTCACAGAATGCTATTCTAGTTGTCTTCCTCCACCCAGTCACCCTCAGTATTCACAGAATGCTATTCTAGTTGTCTTCCTGCACTTACCCTCAGTATTCACAGAATGCGATTCTAGTTGTCTTCCTCCACTCACCCACTCTCAGTATTCACAGAATGCTATTCTAGTTGTCTTCCTCCACCCACCCGCAGTATTCACAGAATGCTATTCTGTTTGTCTTCCTTCACTCACTCTCAGTATTCACACGATGCCATTCTAGTTGTCTTCCTCCACTCACTCACCCTCAGTATTCACAGAATGCTATTCTAGTTGTCTTCCTTCACTCACTCTCAGTATTCACACAATGCTATTCTAGTTGTCTTCCTCCACCCACTCACGCTCAGTATTCACAGAATGCTATTCTAGTTGTCTTCCTCCACTCACACTCAGTATTCACAGAATGCTATTCTAGTTGTCTTCCTCCACCCACTCTCAGTATTCACAGAATGCTATTCTAGTTGTCTTCCTCCACTCACTCTCAGTATTCGCAGAATGCTATTCTAGTTGTCTTCCTCCACCCACTCGCTCTCAGTATTCACAGAATGCTATTCTAGTTGTCTTCCTCCACCCACTCTCACTATTCACAGAATGCTTTTCTAGTTGTCTTCCTCCACTCACTCTCAGTATTCACAGAATGCTATTCTAGTTGTCTTCCTCCACTCACTCACTCTCAGTATTCACAGAATGCTATTCTAGTTGTCTTCCTCCACTCACCCTCAGTATTCACAGATTGCTATTCTAGTTGTCTTCCTCCACTCACTCACCCTCAGTATTCACAGAATGCTATTCTAGTTGTCTTCCTCCACTCACTCTCAGTATTCACAGAATGCTATTCTGGTTGTCTTCCTCCACCCACTCACCCTCAGTATTCACAGAATGCTATTCTAGTTGTCTTCCTCCACTCACTCTCAGTATTCACAGAATGCTATTCTAGTTGTCTTCCTCCACTCACTCACTCTCAGTATTCACAGAATGCTATTCTAGTTGTCTTCCTCCACCCACCCGCAGTATTCACAGAATGCTATTCTGTTTGTCTTCCTTCACTCACTCTCAGTATTCACACGATGCCATTCTAGTTGTCTTCCTCCACTCACTCACCCTCAGTATTCACAGAATGCTATTCTAGTTGTCTTCCTTCACTCACTCTCAGTATTCACACAATGCTATTCTAGTTGTCTTCCTCCACCCACTCACGCTCAGTATTCACAGAATGCTATTCTAGTTGTCTTCCTCCACTCACACTCAGTATTCACAGAATGCTATTCTAGTTGTCTTCCTCCACCCACTCTCAGTATTCACAGAATGCTATTCTAGTTGTCTTCCTCCACTCACTCTCAGTATTCGCAGAATGCTATTCTAGTTGTCTTCCTCCACCCACTCGCTCTCAGTATTCACAGAATGCTATTCTAGTTGTCTTCCTCCACCCACTCTCACTATTCACAGAATGCTTTTCTAGTTGTCTTCCTCCACTCACTCTCAGTATTCACAGAATGCTATTCTAGTTGTCTTCCTCCACTCACTCACTCTCAGTATTCACAGAATGCTATTCTAGTTGTCTTCCTCCACTCACCCTCAGTATTCACAGATTGCTATTCTAGTTGTCTTCCTCCACTCACTCACCCTCAGTATTCACAGAATGCTATTCTAGTTGTCTTCCTCCACTCACTCTCAGTATTCACAGAATGCTATTCTGGTTGTCTTCCTCCACCCACTCACCCTCAGTATTCACAGAATGCTATTCTAGTTGTCTTCCTCCACTCACTCTCAGTATTCACAGAATGCTATTCTAGTTGTCTTCCTCCACTCACTCACTCTCAGTATTCACAGAATGCTATTCTAGTTGTCGTCTTCCACTCACTCTCAGTATTCACAGAATGCTATTCTAGTTGTCTTCCTCCACCCACTCACCATCAGTATTCACAGAATGCTATTCTAGTTGTCTTCCTCTGCTCACTCTCGGTATTCACAGAATGCTATTCTAGTTGTGTTCCTTCACCCACTCACCCTCCGTATTCACAGAATGCTATTCTAGTTGTCTTCCTCCACCCACTCACTCTCAGTATTCACAGAATGCTATTCTAGTTGTCTTCCTCCACCCACTCATTCTCAGTATTCACAGAATGCTATTCTAGTTGACTTCCTCCACTCACTCTCGGTATTCACAGAATGCTATTCTAGTTGTGTTCCTTCACCCACTCACCCTCAGTATTCACAGAATGCTATTCTAGTTGTCTTCCTCCACCCACTCATTCTCAGTATTCACAGAATGCTATTCTAGTTGTCTTCCTCTGCTCACTCTCAGTATTCACAGAATGCTATTCTAGTTGTCTTCCTCTGCTCACTCTCCATATTCACAGAATGCTATTCTAGTTGTCTTCCATCACTCACCCTCAGTATTCACAGAATGCTATTCTAGTTGTCTTCCTCCACCCACTCACCCTCAGTAATCACAGAATGCTATTCAAGTTGTCTTCCTCTGCTCACTCTCAGTATTCACAGATTGCTATTCTAGTTGTCTTCCTCCACCCACTCACCCTCAGTATTCACAGAATGCTATTCTAGTTGTCTTCCTCCACTCACTCTCCGTATTCACAGAATGCTATTCCAGTTGTCTTCCATCACTCACCCTCAGTATTCACAGAATGCTATTCTGGTTGTCTTCCTCCACTCACTCACCCTCAGTATTCACAGAATCCTATTCTAGTTGTCTTCCTCCACCCACTCACCCTCAGTATTCACAGAATGCTATTCTAGTTGTCTTCCTCCACTCACCCTCAGTATTCACAGAATGCTATTCTAGTTGTCTTCCTCCACTCACCCTCAGTATTCACAGAATGCTATTCTAGCTGTCTTCCTCCACCCACTCACCCTCAGTAATCACAGAATGCTATTCTAGTTGTCTTCCTCCACTCATGCTCAGTATTCACAGAATGCTATTCTGGTTGTCTTCCTCCACTCGCCCTCAGTATTCACAGAATGCTATTCTAGTTGTCTTCCTCCACACACTCACTCTCAGTATTCACAGAATGCTATTCTAGTTGAATTCCTCCACCCACTCTCAGTATTCACAGAATGCTATTCTAGTTGTCTTCCTCCACCCACTCACGCTCAGTATTCACAGAATGCTATTCTAGTTGTCTTCCTCCACTCACACTCAGTATTCACAGAATGCTATTCTAGTTGTCTTCCTCCACCCACTCTCAGTATTCACAGAATGCTATTCTAGTTGTCTTCCTCCACTCACTCTCAGTATTCACAGAATGCTATTCTAGTTGTCTTCCTCCACCCACTCGCTCTCAGTATTCACAGAATGCTATTCTAGTTGTCTTCCTCCACCCACTCTCACTATTCACAGAATGCTTTTCTAGTTGTCTTCCTCCACTCACTCTCAGTATTCACAGAATGCTATTCTAGTTGTCTTCCTCCACTCACTCACTCTCAGTATTCACAGAATGCTATTCTAGTTGTCTTCCTCCACTCACCCTCAGTATTCACAGATTGCTATTCTAGTTGTCTTCCTCCACTCACTCACCCTCAGTATTCACAGAATGCTATTCTAGTTGTCTTCCTCCACTCACTCTCAGTATTCACAGAATGCTATTCTGGTTGTCTTCCTCCACCCACTCACCCTCAGTATTCACAGAATGCTATTCTAGTTGTCTTCCTCCACTCACTCTCAGTATTCACAGAATGCTATTCTAGTTGTCTTCCTCCACTCACCCTCAGTATTCACAGAATGCTATTCTACTTGTCTTCCTCCACTCACCCTCAGCATTCACAATGCTATTCGAGTTGTCTTCCTCCACTCACTCTCAGTATTCACAGAATGCTATTCTAGTTGTCTTCCTCCACTCACTCTCAGTATTCACAGAATGCTATTCTAGTTGTCTTCCTCCACCCACGCTCGGTATTCACAGAATGCTATTCTAGTTGTCTTCCTCCACTCACCCTCAGTATTCACAGAATGCTATTCTAGTTGTCTTCCTGCACTTAACCTCAGTATTCACAGAATGCTATTCTAGTTGTCTTCCTCCACTCACCCACTCTCAGTATTCACAGAATGCTATTCTGGTTGTCTTCCTCCACCCACCCTCAGTATTCACAGAATGCTATTCTGGTTGTCTTCCTCCACTCACCCTCAGTATTCACAGAATGCTATTCTAGTTGTTTTCCTCCACTCACTCACCCTCAGTATTCACAGAATCCTATTCTAGTTGTCTTCCTCCACTCACTCTCAGTATTCACACAATGCTATTCTAGTTGTCTTCCTCCACTCACTCACTCTCAGTATTCACAGAATGCTATTCTAGTTGTCTTCCTCCAGTCACTCACCCTCAGTATTCACAGAATCCTATTCTAGTTGTCTTCCTCCACTCACCCTCAGTATTCACAGAATGCTATTCTAGTTGTCTTCCTCCACTCACCCTCAGTATTCACAGAATGCTATTCTAGTTGTCTTCCTCCACTCACCCTCTATTCACAGAATGCTATTCTAGTTGTCTTCCTCCACCCACCTACTCTCAGTATTCACAGAATGCTGTTCTAGTTGTCTTCCTCCACTCACCCTCAGTATTCACAGAATGCTTTTCTAGTTGTCTTCCTCCACCCACTCTCAGTATTCACAGAATGCTATTCCAGTTGTCTTCCTCCACCCACTCACGCTCAGTATTCACAGAATGCTATTCTAGTTGTCTTCCTCCACCCACTCTCAGTATTCACAGAATGCTATTCTAGGTGTATTCCTCCACCCACTCACCCTCAGTATTCACAGAATGCTATTCTAGTTGTCTTCCTCCACTCACACGCAGTATTCACAGAATGCTATTCTCGTTGTCGTCCTCCACCCACCCACTCTCATTATTCACAGAATGCAATTCTAGTTGTCTTCCTCCACTCACCCTCAGTATTCGCAGAATGCTATTCTAGTTGTCTTCCTCCACCCACTCACTCTCAGTATTCACAGAATGCTATTCTAGTTGTCTTCCTCCACCCACTCACTCTCAGTATTCACAGAATGCTATTCTAGTTGAATCCTCCACCCACTCTCATTATTCACAGAATGCTATTCTAGTTGTCTTCCTCCACTCACTCACCTTCAGTATTCACAGAATGCAATTCTCGTTGTCTTCCTCCACCCACTCTCAGTACTTACAGAATGCTATTGTAGTTGTCTTCCTCCATTCACTCACTCTCAGTATTCACAGAATGCTATTCTAGTGGTCTTCCTCCACTCACTCTCAGTATTCACAGAATGCTATTCTAGTGGTCTTCCTCCACCCACTCACCCTCAGTATTCACAGAATGCTATTCTAGTTGTCTTCCTCCACCCAATCACCCTCAGTATTCACAGAATGCTATTCTCGTTGTCTTCCTCCACTCACTCTCAGTATTCACAGAATGCTATTCTAGTTGTCTTCCTCCACCCACTCACTCTCAGTATTTACAGAATGCTATTCTAGTTGTCTTCCTCCACTCACGCTCAGTATTCGCAGAATGGTATTTTAGTTGTCTTCCTCCACCCACCCTCAGTATTCACAGAATGCTATTCTGTTTGTCTTCCTCCACACACTCTCAGTATTCACACAATGCTATTCTAGTTGTTTTCCTCCACCTACTCTCAGTATTCACAGAATGCTATTCTAGTTGTCTTCCTTCACTCACTCTCAGTATTCACACAATGCTATTCTAGTTGTCTTCCTCCACTCAGTCACTCACTCAGTATTCACAGAATCCTATTCTAGTTGTCTTCCTCCACTCACCCTCAGTATTCACAGAATGCTATTCTAGTTGTCTTCCTCCACTCACCCTCAGTATTCACAGAATGCAATTCTAGTTGTCTTCCTCCATTCACTCACTCAGTATTCACAGAATGCTATTCTAGTGGTCTTCCTCCACTCACTCTCAGTATTCACAGAATGCTATTCTAGTGGTCTTCCTCCACCCACTCACCCTCAGTATTCACAGAATGCTATTCTAGTTGTCTTCCTCCACTCACTCAGTATTCACAGAATGCTATTCTAGTTGTCTTCCTCCACTCTCTCTCAGTATTCACAGAATGCTATTCTCGTTGTCTTCCTCCACTCACTCTCAGTATTCACAGAATGCTATTCTAGTTGTCTTCCTCCACTCACGCTCAGTATTCGCAGAATGGTACTTTAGTTGTCTTCCTCCACCCACTCTCAGTATTCACATCTTGCAATTCTAGTTGTCTTCCTCCACCCACTCTCAGTATTCACAGAATGCTATTCTAGTTGTCTTCCTCCATTCACTCACTCTCCGTATTCACAGAATGCTATTCTAGTGGTCTTCCTCCACCCACTCACCCTCAGTATTCACAGAATGCTATTCTGGTTGTGTTCCTCCACTCACTCTCAGTATGCACATAATGCTATTCTAGTTGTCTTCTTCCACTCACTCAGTATTCACAGAATGCTATTCTAGTTGTCTTCCTCCACTCTCTCTCAGTATTCACAGAATGCTATTCTAGTTGTCTTCCTCCACTCACTCTCAGTATTCACAGAATGCCATTCTAGTTGTCTTCTTCTTCTCACACTCAGTATTCACAGAATGCTATTCTAGTTGGCTTCCTCCTCCCACTCACCCGCAGCATTCACAGAATGCTATTCTAGTTGTCTTCCTCCACCCACTCACCCTCAGTATTCACAGAATGCTATTCGAGTTGTCTTCCTCCACTCACACTCAATATTCACAGAATGCTATTCTAGTTGTCTTCCTCCACCCACTCTCGGTACTCACAGAATGCTATTCTAGTTGTCTTCCTCCACTCACTCTCAGTATTCACAGAATGCTATTCTAGTTGTCTTCCTCCACCCACTCACCCTCAGTATTCACAGAATGCTATTCTAGTTGTCTTCCTGCACTTAACCTCAGTATTCACAGAACGCTATTCTAGTTGTCTTCCTCCACTCACCCACTCTCAGTATTCACAGAATGCTATTCTGGTTGTCTTCCTCCACTCACGCTCAGTATTCGCAGAATGGTATTTTAGTTGTCTTCCTCCACCCACCCTCAGTATTCACAGAATGCTATTCTGTTTGTCTTCCTCCACACACTCTCAGTATTCACACAATGCTATTCTAGTTGTTTTCCTCCACCTACTCTCAGTATTCACAGAATGCTATTCTAGTTGTCTTCCTTCACTCACTCTCAGTATTCACACAATGCTATTCTAGTTGTCTTCCTCCACTCAGTCACTCACTCAGTATTCACAGAATCCTATTCTAGTTGTCTTCCTCCACTCACCCTCAGTATTCACAGAATGCTATTCTAGTTGTCTTCCTCCACTCACCCTCAGTATTCACAGAATGCAATTCTAGTTGTCTTCCTCCATTCACTCACTCAGTATTCACAGAATGCTATTCTAGTGGTCTTCCTCCACTCACTCTCAGTATTCACAGAATGCTATTCTAGTGGTCTTCCTCCACCCACTCACCCTCAGTATTCACAGAATGCTATTCTAGTTGTCTTCCTCCACTCACTCAGTATTCACAGAATGCTATTCTAGTTGTCTTCCTCCACTCTCTCTCAGTATTCACAGAATGCTATTCTCGTTGTCTTCCTCCACTCACTCTCAGTATTCACAGAATGCTATTCTAGTTGTCTTCCTCCACTCACGCTCAGTATTCGCAGAATGGTACTTTAGTTGTCTTCCTCCACCCACTCTCAGTATTCACATCTTGCAATTCTAGTTGTCTTCCTCCACCCACTCTCAGTATTCACAGAATGCTATTCTAGTTGTCTTCCTCCATTCACTCACTCTCCGTATTCACAGAATGCTATTCTAGTGGTCTTCCTCCACCCACTCACCCTCAGTATTCACAGAATGCTATTCTGGTTGTGTTCCTCCACTCACTCTCAGTATGCACATAATGCTATTCTAGTTGTCTTCTTCCACTCACTCAGTATTCACAGAATGCTATTCTAGTTGTCTTCCTCCACTCTCTCTCAGTATTCACAGAATGCTATTCTAGTTGTCTTCCTCCACTCACTCTCAGTATTCACAGAATGCCATTCTAGTTGTCTTCTTCTTCTCACACTCAGTATTCACAGAATGCTATTCTAGTTGGCTTCCTCCTCCCACTCACCCGCAACATTCACAGAATGCTATTCTAGTTGTCTTCCTCCACCCACTCACCCTCAGTATTCACAGAATGCTATTCGAGTTGTCTTCCTCCACTCACACTCAATATTCACAGAATGCTATTCTAGTTGTCTTCCTCCACCCACTCTCGGTACTCACAGAATGCTATTCTAGTTGTCTTCCTCCACTCACTCTCAGTATTCACAGAATGCTATTCTAGTTGTCTTCCTCCACCCACTCACCCTCAGTATTCACAGAATGCTATTCTAGTTGTCTTCCTGCACTTAACCTCAGTATTCACAGAACGCTATTCTAGTTGTCTTCCTCCACTCACCCACTCTCAGTATTCACAGAATGCTATTCTGGTTGTCTTCCTCCACCCACCCTCAGTATTCACAGAATGCTATTCTGGTTGTCTTCCTCCACTCACCCTCAGTATTCACAGAATGCTATTCTAGTTGTTTTCCTCCACTCACTCACCCTCAGTATTCACAGAATCCTATTCTAGTTGTCTTCCTCCACTCACTCTCAGTATTCACACAATGCTATTCTAGTTGTCTTCCTCCACTCACTCACTCTCAGTATTCACAGAATGCTATTCTAGTTGTCTTCCTCCAGTCACTCACCCTCAGTATTCACAGAATCCTATTCTAGTTGTCTTCCTCCACTCACCCTCAGTATTCACAGAA
Source organism: Somniosus microcephalus (assembly GCF_052327205.1). Lineage (NCBI taxonomy): Eukaryota > Metazoa > Chordata > Chondrichthyes > Squaliformes > Somniosidae > Somniosus > Somniosus microcephalus. The sequence continues at coordinate 211,877,608 of NC_140987.1, forward strand.
TGCTATTCTAGTTGTCTTCCTCCACTCACCCTCAGTATTCACAGAATGCTATTCTAGTTGTCTTCCTCCACTCACCCTCTATTCACAGAATGCTATTCTAGTTGTCTTCCTCCACCCACCTACTCTCAGTATTCACAGAATGCTGTTCTAGTTGTCTTCCTCCACTCACCCTCAGTATTCACAGAATGCTGTTCTAGTTGTCTTCCTCCACTCACCCTCAGTATTCACAGAATGCTATTCTAGGTGTATTCCTCCACCCACTCACCCTCAGTATTCACAGAATGCTATTCTAGTTGTCTTCCTCCACCCACTCTCAGTATTCACAGAATGCTATTCTAGGTGTATTCCTCCACCCACTCACCCTCAGTATTCACAGAATGCTATTCTAGTTGTCTTCCTCCACTCACACGCAGTATTCACAGAATGCTATTCTCGTTGTCGTCCTCCACCCACCCACTCTCATTATTCACAGAATGCAATTCTAGTTGTCTTCCTCCACTCACCCTCAGTATTCGCAGAATGCTATTCTAGTTGTCTTCCTCCACCCACTCACTCTCAGTATTCACAGAATGCTATTCTAGTTGTCTTCCTCCACCCACTCACTCTCAGTATTCACAGAATGCTATTCTAGTTGAATCCTCCACCCACTCTCATTATTCACAGAATGCTATTCTAGTTGTCTTCCTCCACTCACTCACCTTCAGTATTCACAGAATGCAATTCTCGTTGTCTTCCTCCACCCACTCTCAGTACTTACAGAATGCTATTGTAGTTGTCTTCCTCCATTCACTCACTCTCAATATTCACAGAATGCTATTCTAGTGGTCTTCCTCCACTCACTCTCAGTATTCACAGAATGCTATTCTAGTGGTCTTCCTCCACCCACTCACCCTCGGTATTCACAGAATGCTATTCTAGTTGTCTTCCTCCACCCAATCACCCTCAGTATTCACAGAATGCTATTCTCGTTGTCTTCCTCCACTCACTCTCCGTATTCACAGAATGCTATTCTAGTTGTCTTCCTCCACCCACTCACTCTCAGTATTTACAGAATGCTATTCTAGTTGTCTTCCTCCACTCACGCTCAGTATTCGCAGAATGGTATTTTAGTTGTCTTCCTCCACCCACCCTCAGTATTCACAGAATGCTATTCTGTTTGTCTTCCTCCACACACTCTCAGTATTCACACAATGCTATTCTAGTTGTTTTCCTCCACCTACTCTCAGTATTCACAGAATGCTATTCTAGTTGTCTTCCTTCACTCACTCTCAGTATTCACACAATGCTATTCTAGTTGTCTTCCTCCACTCACTCACTCACTCAGTATTCACAGAATCCTATTCTAGTTGTCTTCCTCCACTCACCCTCAGTATTCACAGAATGCTATTCTAGTTGTCTTCCTCCACTCACCCTCAGTATTCACAGAATGCAATTCTAGTTGTCTTCCTCCATTCACTCACTCAGTATTCACAGAATGCTATTCTAGTGGTCTTCCTCCACTCACTCTCAGTATTCACAGAATGCTATTCTAGTGGTCTTCCTCCACCCACTCACCCTCAGTATTCACAGAATGCTATTCTAGTTGTCTTCCTCCACTCACTCTCAGTATGCACATAATGCTATTCTAGTTGTCTTCTTCCACTCACTCAGTATTCACAGAATGCTATTCTAGTTGTCTTCCTCCACTCTCTCTCAGTATTCACAGAATGCTATTCTAGTTGTCTTCCTCCACTCACGCTCAGTATTCGCAGAATGGTACTTTAGTTGTCTTCCTCCACCCACTCTCAGTATTCACATCTTGCAATTCTAGTTGTCTTCCTCCACCCACTCTCAGTATTCACAGAATGCTATTCTAGTTGTCTTCCTCCATTCACTCACTCTCCGTATTCACAGAATGCTATTCTAGTGGTCTTCCTCCACCCACTCACCCTCAGTATTCACAGAATGCTATTCTGGTTGTGTTCCTCCACTCACTCTCAGTATGCACATAATGCTATTCTAGTTGTCTTCTTCCACTCACTCAGTATTCACAGAATGCTATTCTAGTTGTCTTCCTCCACTCTCTCTCAGTATTCACAGAATGCTATTCTAGTTGTCTTCCTCCACTCACTCTCAGTATTCACAGAATGCCATTCTAGTTGTCTTCTTCTTCTCACACTCAGTATTCACAGAATGCTATTCTAGTTGGCTTCCTCCTCCCACTCACCCGCAGCATTCACAGAATGCTATTCTAGTTGTCTTCCTCCACCCACTCACCCTCAGTATTCACAGAATGCTATTCGAGTTGTCTTCCTCCACTCACTCACCCTCAGTATTCACAGAATGCTATTCTAGTTGTCTTCCTCCACTCACACTCAATATTCACAGAATGCTATTCTAGTTGTCTTCCTCCACCCACTCTCGGTACTCACAGAATGCTATTCTAGTTGTCTTCCTCCACTCACTCTCAGTATTCACAGAATGCTATTCTAGTTGTCTTCCTCCACTCACCCTCAGTATTCACAGAATGCTATTCTAGTTGTCTTCCTCCACTCACCCTCAGTATTCACAGAATGCTATTCTAGTTGTCTTCCTCCACCCACGCTCGGTATTCACACAATGCTATTCTAGTTGTCTTCCTCCACTCACCCTCAGTATTCACAGAATGCTATTCTAGTTGTCTTCCTCCACCCAGTCACCCTCAGTATTCACAGAATGCTATTCTAGTTGTCTTCCTGCACTTACCCTCAGTATTCACAGAATGCGATTCTAGTTGTCTTCCTCCACTCACCCACTCTCAGTATTCACAGAATGCTATTCTAGTTGTCTTCCTCCACCCACCCGCAGTATTCACAGAATGCTATTCTGTTTGTCTTCCTTCACTCACTCTCAGTATTCACACGATGCCATTCTAGTTGTCTTCCTCCACTCACTCACCCTCAGTATTCACAGAATGCTATTCTAGTTGTCTTCCTTCACTCACTCTCAGTATTCACACAATGCTATTCTAGTTGTCTTCCTCCACCCACTCACGCTCAGTATTCACAGAATGCTATTCTAGTTGTCTTCCTCCACTCACACTCAGTATTCACAGAATGCTATTCTAGTTGTCTTCCTCCACCCACTCTCAGTATTCACAGAATGCTATTCTAGTTGTCTTCCTCCACTCACTCTCAGTATTCACAGAATGCTATTCTAGTTGTCTTCCTCCACCCACTCGCTCTCAGTATTCACAGAATGCTATTCTAGTTGTCTTCCTCCACCCACTCTCACTATTCACAGAATGCTTTTCTAGTTGTCTTCCTCCACTCACTCTCAGTATTCACAGAATGCTATTCTAGTTGTCTTCCTCCACTCACTCACTCTCAGTATTCACAGAATGCTATTCTAGTTGTCTTCCTCCACTCACCCTCAGTATTCACAGATTGCTATTCTAGTTGTCTTCCTCCACTCACTCACCCTCAGTATTCACAGAATGCTATTCTAGTTGTCTTCCTCCACTCACTCTCAGTATTCACAGAATGCTATTCTGGTTGTCTTCCTCCACCCACTCACCCTCAGTATTCACAGAATGCTATTCTAGTTGTCTTCCTCCACTCACTCACTCTCAGTATTCACAGAATGCTATTCTAGTTGTCGTCTTCCACTCACTCTCAGTATTCACAGAATGCTATTCTAGTTGTCTTCCTCCACCCACTCACCATCAGTATTCACAGAATGCTATTCTAGTTGTCTTCCTCTGCTCACTCTCGTTATTCACAGAATGCTATTCTAGTTGTGTTCCTTCACCCACTCACCCTCCGTATTCACAGAATGCTATTCTAGTTGTCTTCCTCCACCCACTCACTCTCAGTATTCACAGAATGCTATTCTAGTTGTCTTCCTCCACCCACTCATTCTCAGTATTCACAGAATGCTATTCTAGTTGACTTCCTCCACTCACTCTCGGTATTCACAGAATGCTATTCTAGTTGTGTTCCTTCACCCACTCACCCTCAGTATTCACAGAATGCTATTCTAGTTGTCTTCCTCCACCCACTCATTCTCAGTATTCACAGAATGCTATTCTAGTTGTCTTCCTCTGCTCACTCTCAGTATTCACAGAATGCTATTCTAGTTGTCTTCCTCTGCTCACTCTCCATATTCACAGAATGCTATTCTAGTTGTCTTCCATCACTCACCCTCAGTATTCACAGAATGCTATTCTAGTTGTCTTCCTCCACCCACTCACCCTCAGTAATCACAGAATGCTATTCTAGTTGTCTTCCTCTGCTCACTCTCAGTATTCATAGATTGCTATTCTAGTTGTCTTCCTCCACCCACTCACCCTCAGTATTCACAGAATGCTATTCTAGTTGTCTTCCTCCACTCACTCTCCGTATTCACAGAATGCTATTCCAGTTGTCTTCCATCACTCACCCTCAGTATTCACAGAATGCTATTCTGGTTGTCTTCCTCCACTCACTCACCCTCAGTATTCACAGAATCCTATTCTGGTTGTCTTCCTCCACCCACTCACCCTCAGTATTCACAGAATGCTATTCTAGTTGTCTTCCTCCACTCACCCTCAGTATTCACAGAATGCTATTCTAGTTGTCTTCCTCCACTCACCCTCAGTATTCACAGAATGCTATTCTAGCTGTCTTCCTCCACCCACTCACCCTCAGTAATCACAGAATGCTATTCTAGTTGTCTTCCTCCACTCATGCTCAGTATTCACAGAATGCTATTCTGGTTGTCTTCCTCCACTCACCCTCAGTATTCACAGAATGCTATTCTAGTTGTCTTCCTCCACACACTCACTCTCAGTATTCACAGAATGCTATTCTAGTTGAATTCCTCCGCCCACTCTCAGTATTCACAGAATGCTATTCTAGTTGTCTTCCTCCACCCACTCACGCTCAGTATTCACAGAATGCTATTCTAGTTGTCTTCCTCCACTCACACTCAGTATTCACAGAATGCTATTCTAGTTGTCTTCCTCCACTCACTCTCAGTATTCACAGAATGCTATTCTAGTTGTCTTCCTCCACCCACTCGCTCTCAGTATTCACAGAATGCTATTCTAGTTGTCTTCCTCCACCCACTCTCACTATTCACAGAATGCTTTTCTAGTTGTCTTCCTCCACTCACTCTCAGTATTCACAGAATGCTATTCTAGTTGTCTTCCTCCACTCACTCACTCTCAGTATTCACAGAATGCTATTCTAGTTGTCTTCCTCCACTCACCCTCCGTATTCACAGATTGCTATTCTAGTTGTCTTCCTCCACTCACTCACCCTCAGTATTCACAGAATGCTATTCTAGTTGTCTTCCTCCACTCACTCTCAGTATTCACAGAATGCTATTCTGGTTGTCTTCCTCCACCCACTCACCCTCAGTATTCACAGAATGCTATTCTAGTTGTCTTCCTCCACTCACTCTCAGTATTCACAGAATGCTATTCTAGTTGTCTTCCTCCACTCACCCTCAGTATTCACAGAATGCTATTCTACTTGTCTTCCTCCACTCACCCTCAGCATTCACAATGCTATTCGAGTTGTCTTCCTCCACTCACTCTCAGTATTCACAGAATGCTATTCTAGTTGTCTTCCTCCACTCACTCTCAGTATTCACAGAATGCTATTCTAGTTGTCTTCCTCCACCCACGCTCGGTATTCACAGAATGCTATTCTAGTTGTCTTCCTCCACTCACCCTCAGTATTCACAGAATGCTATTCTAGTTGTCTTCCTCCACCCACTCACCCTCAGTATTCACAGAATGCTATTCTAGTTGTCTTCCTGCACTTAACCTCAGTATTCACAGAATGCTATTCTAGTTGTCTTCCTCCACTCACCCACTCTCAGTATTCACAGAATGCTATTCTGGTTGTCTTCCTCCACCCACCCTCAGTATTCACAGAATGCTATTCTGGTTGTCTTCCTCCACTCACCCTCAGTATTCACAGAATGCTATTCTAGTTGTTTTCCTCCACTCACTCACCCTCAGTATTCACAGAATCCTATTCTAGTTGTCTTCCTCCACTCACTCACTCTCAGTATTCACAGAATGCTATTCTAGTTGTCTTCCTCCAGTCACTCACCCTCAGTATTCACAGAATCCTATTCTAGTTGTCTTCCTCCACTCACCCTCAGTATTCACAGAATGCTATTCTAGTTGTCTTCCTCCACTCACCCTCCGTATTCACAGATTGCTATTCTAGTTGTCTTCCTCCACTCACTCACCCTCAGTATTCACAGAATGCTATTCTAGTTGTCTTCCTCCACTCACTCTCAGTATTCACAGAATGCTATTCTGGTTGTCTTCCTCCACCCACTCACCCTCAGTATTCACAGAATGCTATTCTAGTTGTCTTCCTCCACTCACTCTCAGTATTCACAGAATGCTATTCTAGTTGTCTTCCTCCACTCACCCTCAGTATTCACAGAATGCTATTCTACTTGTCTTCCTCCACTCACCCTCAGCATTCACAATGCTATTCGAGTTGTCTTCCTCCACTCACTCTCAGTATTCACAGAATGCTATTCTAGTTGTCTTCCTCCACTCACTCTCAGTATTCACAGAATGCTATTCTAGTTGTCTTCCTCCACCCACGCTCGGTATTCACAGAATGCTATTCTAGTTGTCTTCCTCCACTCACCCTCAGTATTCACAGAATGCTATTCTAGTTGTCTTCCTCCACCCACTCACCCTCAGTATTCACAGAATGCTATTCTAGTTGTCTTCCTGCACTTAACCTCAGTATTCACAGAATGCTATTCTAGTTGTCTTCCTCCACTCACCCACTCTCAGTATTCACAGAATGCTATTGTGGTTGTCTTCCTCCACCCACCCTCAGTATTCACAGAATGCTATTCTGGTTGTCTTCCTCCACTCACCCTCAGTATTCACAGAATGCTATTCTAGTTGTTTTCCTCCACTCACTCACCCTCAGTATTCACAGAATCCTATTCTAGTTGTCTTCCTCCACTCACTCTCAGTATTCACACAATGCTATTCTAGTTGTCTTCCTCCACTCACTCACTCTCAGTATTCACAGAATGCTATTCTAGTTGTCTTCCTCCAGTCACTCACCCTCAGTATTCACAGAATCCTATTCTAGTTGTCTTCCTCCACTCACCCTCAGTATTCACAGAATGCTATTCTAGTTGTCTTCCTCCACTCACCCTCAGTATTCACAGAATGCTATTCTAGTTGTCTTCCTCCACTCACCCTCTATTCACAGAATGCTATTCTAGTTGTCTTCCTCCACCCACCTACTCTCAGTATTCACAGAATGCTGTTCTAGTTGTCTTCCTCCACTCACCCTCAGTATTCACAGAATGCTTTTCTAGTTGTCTTCCTCCACCCACTCTCAGTATTCACAGAATGCTATTCCAGTTGTCTTCCTCCACCCACTCACGCTCAGTATTCACAGAATGCTATTCTAGTTGTCTTCCTCCACCCACTCTCAGTATTCACAGAATGCTATTCTAGGTGTATTCCTCCACCCACTCACCCTCAGTATTCACAGAATGCTATTCTAGTTGTCTTCCTCCACTCACACGCAGTATTCACAGAATGCTATTCTCGTTGTCGTCCTCCACCCACCCACTCTCATTATTCACAGAATGCAATTCTAGTTGTCTTCCTCCACTCACCCTCAGTATTCGCAGAATGCTATTCTAGTTGTCTTCCTCCACCCACTCACTCTCAGTATTCACAGAATGCTATTCTAGTTGTCTTCCTCCACCCACTCACTCTCAGTATTCACAGAATGCTATTCTAGTTGAATCCTCCACCCACTCTCATTATTCACAGAATGCTATTCTAGTTGTCTTCCTCCACTCACTCACCTTCAGTATTCACAGAATGCAATTCTCGTTGTCTTCCTCCACCCACTCTCAGTACTTACAGAATGCTATTGTAGTTGTCTTCCTCCATTCACTCACTCTCAGTATTCACAGAATGCTATTCTAGTGGTCTTCCTCCACTCACTCTCAGTATTCACAGAATGCTATTCTAGTGGTCATCCTCCACTCACTCTCAGTATTCACAGAATGCTATTCTAGTGGTCTTCCTCCACCCACTCACCCTCAGTATTCACAGAATGCTATTCTAGTTGTCTTCCTCCACCCAATCACCCTCAGTATTCACAGAATGCTATTCTCGTTGTCTTCCTCCACTCACTCTCAGTATTCACAGAATGCTATTCTAGTTGTCTTCCTCCACCCACTCACTCTCAATATTTACAGAATGCTATTCTAGTTGTCTTCCTCCACTCACTCTCAGTATTCACAGATTGCTATTCTAGTTGTCTTCCTCCACTCACTCACCCTCAGTATTCACAGAATGCTATTCTAGTTGTCTTCCTCCACTCACTCTCAGTATTCACAGAATGCTATTCTGGTTGTCTTCCTCCACCCACTCACCCTCAGTATTCACAGAATGCTATTCTAGTTGTCTTCCTCCACTCACTCACTCTCAGTATTCACAGAATGCTATTCTAGTTGTCGTCTTCCACTCACTCTCAGTATTCACAGAATGCTATTCTAGTTGTCTTCCTCCACCCACTCACCATCAGTATTCACAGAATGCTATTCTAGTTGTCTTCCTCTGCTCACTCTCGTTATTCACAGAATGCTATTCTAGTTGTGTTCCTTCACCCACTCACCCTCCGTATTCACAGAATGCTATTCTAGTTGTCTTCCTCCACCCACTCACTCTCAGTATTCACAGAATGCTATTCTAGTTGTCTTCCTCCACCCACTCATTCTCAGTATTCACAGAATGCTATTCTTGTTGACTTCCTCCACTCACTCTCGGTATTCACAGAATGCTATTCTAGTTGTGTTCCTTCACCCACTCACCCTCAGTATTCACAGAATGCTATTCTAGTTGTCTTCCTCCACCCACTCATTCTCAGTATTCACAGAATGCTATTCTAGTTGTCTTCCTCTGCTCACTCTCAGTATTCACAGAATGCTATTCTAGTTGTCTTCCTCTGCTCACTCTCCATATTCACAGAATGCTATTCTAGTTGTCTTCCATCACTCACCCTCAGTATTCACAGAATGCTATTCTAGTTGTCTTCCTCCACCCACTCACCCTCAGTAATCACAGAATGCTATTCTAGTTGTCTTCCTCTGCTCACTCTCAGTATTCACAGATTGCTATTCTAGTTGTCTTCCTCCACCCACTCACCCTCAGTATTCACAGAATGCTATTCTAGTTGTCTTCCTCCACTCACTCTCCGTATTCACAGAATGCTATTCCAGTTGTCTTCCATCACTCACCCTCAGTATTCACAGAATGCTATTCTGGTTGTCTTCCTCCACTCACTCACCCTCAGTATTCACAGAATCCTATTCTGGTTGTCTTCCTCCACCCACTCACCCTCAGTATTCACAGAATGCTATTCTAGTTGTCTTCCTCCACTCACCCTCAGTATTCACAGAATGCTATTCTAGTTGTCTTCCTCCACTCACCCTCAGTATTCACAGAATGCTATTCTAGCTGTCTTCCTCCACCCACTCACCCTCAGTAATCACAGAATGCTATTCTAGTTGTCTTCCTCCACTCATGCTCAGTATTCACAGAATGCTATTCTGGTTGTCTTCCTCCACTCACCCTCAGTATTCACAGAATGCTATTCTAGTTGTCTTCCTCCACACACTCACTCTCAGTTTTCACAGAATGCTATTCTAGTTGAATTCCTCCACCCACTCTCAGTATTCACAGAATGCTATTCTAGTTGTCTTCCTCCACCCACTCACGCTCAGTATTCACAGAATGCTATTCTAGTTGTCTTCCTCCACTCACACTCAGTATTCACAGAATGCTATTCTAGTTGTCTTCCTCCACCCACTCTCAGTATTCACAGAATGCTATTCTAGTTGTCTTCCTCCACTCACTCTCAGTATTCACAGAATGCTATTCTAGTTGTCTTCCTCCACCCACTCGCTCTCAGTATTCACAGAATGCTATTCTAGTTGTCTTCCTCCACCCACTCTCACTATTCACAGAATGCTATTCTAGTTGTCTTCCTCCACTCACTCACTCTCAGTATTCACAGAATGCTATTCTAGTTGTCTTCCTCCACTCACCCTCCGTATTCACAGATTGCTATTCTAGTTGTCTTCCTCCACTCACTCACCCTCAGTATTCACAGAATGCTATTCTAGTTGTCTTCCTCCACTCACTCTCAGTATTCACAGAATGCTATTCTGGTTGTCTTCCTCCACCCACTCACCCTCAGTATTCACAGAATGCTATTCTAGTTGTCTTCCTCCACTCACTCTCAGTATTCACAGAATGCTATTCTAGTTGTCTTCCTCCACTCACCCTCAGTATTCACAGAATGCTATTCTACTTGTCTTCCTCCACTCACCCTCAGCATTCACAATGCTATTCGAGTTGTCTTCCTCCACTCACTCTCAGTATTCACAGAATGCTATTCTAGTTGTCTTCCTCCACTCACTCTCAGTATTCACAGAATGCTATTCTAGTTGTCTTCCTCCACCCACGCTCGGTATTCACAGAATGCTATTCTAGTTGTCTTCCTCCACTCACCCTCAGTATTCACAGAATGCTATTCTAGTTGTCTTCCTCCACCCACTCACCCTCAGTATTCACAGAATGCTATTCTAGTTGTCTTCCTGCACTTAACCTCAGTATTCACAGAATGCTATTCTAGTTGTCTTCCTCCACTCACCCACTCTCAGTATTCACAGAATGCTATTCTGGTTGTCTTCCTCCACCCACCCTCAGTATTCACAGAATGCTATTCTAGTTGTTTTCCTCCACTCACTCACCCTCAGTATTCACAGAATCCTATTCTAGTTGTCTTCCTCCACTCACTCTCAGTATTCACACAATGCTATTCTAGTTGTCTTCCTCCACTCACTCACTCTCAGTATTCACAGAATGCTATTCTAGTTGTCTTCCTCCAGTCACTCACCCTCAGTATTCACAGAATCCTATTCTAGTTGTCTTCCTCCACTCACCCTCAGTATTCACAGAATGCTATTCTAGTTGTCTTCCTCCACTCACATCAGTATTCACAGAATGCTATTCTAGTTGTCTTCCTCCACTCACCCTCTATTCACAGAATGCTATTCTAGTTGTCTTCCTCCACCCACCTACTCTCAGTATTCACAGAATGCTGTTCTAGTTGTCTTCCTCCACTCACCCTCAGTATTCACAGAATGCTTTTCTAGTTGTCTTCCTCCACCCACTCTCAGTATTCACAGAATGCTATTCCAGTTGTCTTCCTCCACCCACTCACGCTCAGTATTCACAGAATGCTATTCTAGTTGTCTTCCTCCACCCACTCTCAGTATTCACAGAATGCTATTCTAGGTGTATTCCTCCACCCACTCACACGCAGTATTCACAGAATGCTATTCTCGTTGTCGTCCTCCACCCACCCACTCTCATTATTCACAGAATGCAATTCTAGTTGTCTTCCTCCACTCACCCTCAGTATTCGCAGAATGCTATTCTAGTTGTCTTCCTCCACCCACTCACTCTCAGTATTCACAGAATGCTATTCTAGTTGTCTTCCTCCACCCACTCACTCTCAGTATTCACAGAATGCTATTCTAGTTGAATCCTCCACCCACTCTCATTATTCACAGAATGCTATTCTAGTTGTCTTCCTCCACTCACTCACCTTCAGTATTCACAGAATGCAATTCTCGTTGTCTTCCTCCACCCACTCTCAGTACTTACAGAATGCTATTGTAGTTGTCTTCCTCCATTCACTCACTCTCAGTATTCACAGAATGCTATTCTAGTGGTCTTCCTCCACTCACTCTCAGTATTCACAGAATGCTATTCTAGTGGTCTTCCTCCACCCACTCACCCTCAGTATTCACAGAATGCTATTCTAGTTGTCTTCCTCCACCCAATCACCCTCAGTATTCACAGAATGCTATTCTCGTTGTCTTCCTCCACTCACTCTCAGTATTCACAGAATGCTATTCTAGTTGTCTTCCTCCACCCACTCACTCTCAGTATTTACAGAATGCTATTCTAGTTGTCTTCCTCCACTCACGCTCAGTATTCGCAGAATGGTATTTTAGTTGTCTTCCTCCACCCACCCTCAGTATTCACAGAATGCTATTCTGTTTGTCTTCCTCCACACACTCTCAGTATTCACACAATGCTATTCTAGTTGTTTTCCTCCACCTACTCTCAGTATTCACAGAATGCTATTCTAGTTGTCTTCCTTCACTCACTCTCAGTATTCACACAATGCTATTCTAGTTGTCTTCCTCCACTCACTCACTCACTCAGTATTCACAGAATCCTATTCTAGTTGTCTTCCTCCACTCACCCTCAGTATTCACAGAATGCTATTCTAGTTGTCTTCCTCCACTCACCCTCAGTATTCACAGAATGCAATTCTAGTTGTCTTCCTCCATTCACTCACTCAGTATTCACAGAATGCTATTCTAGTGGTCTTCCTCCACTCACTCTCAGTATTCACAGAATGCTATTCTAGTGGTCTTCCTCCACCCACTCACCCTCAGTATTCACAGAATGCTATTCTAGTTGTCTTCCTCCACTCACTCTCAGTATGCACATAATGCTATTCTAGTTGTCTTCTTCCACTCACTCAGTATTCACAGAATGCTATTCTAGTTGTCTTCCTCCACTCTCTCTCAGTATTCACAGAATGCTATTCTCGTTGTCTTCCTCCACTCACTCTCAGTATTCACAGAATGCTATTCTAGTCTTCCTCCACTCACGCTCAGTTTTCGCAGAATGGTACTTTAGTTGTCTTCCTCCACCCACTCTCAGTATTCACATCTTGCAATTCTAGTTGTCTTCCTCCACCCACTCTCAGTATTCACAGAATGCTATTCTAGTTGTCTTCCTCCATTCACTCACTCTCCGTATTCACAGAATGCTATTCTAGTGGTCTTCCTCCACCCACTCACCCTCAGTATTCACAGAATGCTATTCTGGTTGTGTTCCTCCACTCACTCTCAGTATGCACATAATGCTATTCTAGTTGTCTTCTTCCACTCACTCAGTATTCACAGAATGCTATTCTAGTTGTCTTCCTCCACTCTCTCAGTATTCACAGAATGCTATTCTCGTTGTCTTCCTCCACTCACTCTCAGTATTCACAGAATGCTATTCTAGTTGTCTTCCTCCACTCACTCTCAGTATTCACAGAATGCCATTCTAGTTGTCTTCTTCTTCTCACACTCAGTATTCACAGAATGCTATTCTAGTTGGCTTCCTCCTCCCACTCACCCGCAGCATTCACAGAATGCTATTCTAGTTGTCTTCCTCCACCCACTCACCCTCAGTATTCACAGAATGCTATTCGAGTTGTCTTCCTCCACTCACTCACCCTCAGTATTCACAGAATGCTATTCTAGTTGTCTTCCTCCACTCACACTCAATATTCACAGAATGCTATTCTAGTTGTCTTCCTCCACCCACTCACCCTCAGTATTCACAGAATGCTATTCTAGTTGTCTTCCTCCACCCACTCACCCTCAGTATTCACAGAATGCTATTCGAGTTGTCTTCCTCCACTCACTCACCCTCAGTATTCACAGAATGCTATTCTAGTTGTCTTCCTCCACTCACTCTCAGTATTCACAGAATGCTATTCTAGTTGTCTTCCTCCACTCACCCTCAGTATTCACAGAATGCTATTCTAGTTGTCTTCCTCCACTCACCCTCAGTATTCACAGAATGCTATTCTAGTTGTCTTCCTCCACCCACGCTCGGTATTCACACAATGCTATTCTAGTTGTCTTCCTCCACTCACCCTCAGTATTCACAGAATGCTATTCTAGTTGTCTTCCTCCACCCAGTCACCCTCAGTATTCACAGAATGCTATTCTAGTTGTCTTCCTGCACTTACCCTCAGTATTCACAGAATGCGATTCTAGTTGTCTTCCTCCACTCACCCACTCTCAGTATTCACAGAATGCTATTCTAGTTGTCTTCCTCCACCCACCCGCAGTATTCACAGAATGCTATTCTGTTTGTCTTCCTTCACTCACTCTCAGTATTCACACGATGCCATTCTAGTTGTCTTCCTCCACTCACTCACCCTCAGTATTCACAGAATGCTATTCTAGTTGTCTTCCTTCACTCACTCTCAGTATTCACACAATGCTATTCTAGTTGTCTTCCTCCACTCACTCACTCACTCAGTATTCACAGAATGCTATTCTAGTTGTCTTCCTCCACTCACCCTCAGTATTCACAGAATCCTATTCTAGTTGTCTTCCTCCACTCACCCTCAGTATTCACAGAATGCTATTCTAGTTGTCTTCCTCCACTCACCCTCAGTATTCACAGAATGCTATTCTAGTTGTCTTCCTCCACTCACCCTCAGTATTCACAGAATGCTATTCTAGTTGTCTTCCTCCACTCACTCTCATTATTCACAGAATGCTATTCTGGTTGTCTTTCTCCACTCACTCACTCTCAGTATTCACAGAATGCTATTCTAGTTGTCTTCCTCCACTCACCCCCAGTATTCACAGAATGCTATTCTGGTTGTCTTCCCCCACCCACTCACCCTCAGTATTCACAGAATGCTATCCTAGTTGTCGTCTTCCACTCACTCTCAGTATTCACAGAATGCTATTCTCGTTGTCTTCCTCTGCTCACTCTCAGTATTCACAGATTGCTATTCTAGTTGTCTTCCTCCACCCACTCATTCTCAGTACTCACAGAATGCTATTCTAGTTCTCTTCCTCCACCCACTCACCCTCCGTATTCACAGAATGCTATTCTAGTTGTCTTCCTCCACCCACTCATTCTCAGTATTCACAGAATGCTATTCTAGTTGTCTTCCTCCACTCACTCACTCTCAGTATTCACAGAATGCTATTCTAGTTGTCTTCCTCCACTCACCCTCAGTATTCACAGAATGCTATTCTAGTTGTCTTCCTCCACTCACCCTCAGTATTCACAGAATGCTATTCTGGTTGTCTTCCTCCACCCACTCACCCTCAGTATTCACAGAATGCTATTCTAGTTGTCGTCTTCCATTCACTCTCAGTATTCACAGAATGCTATTCTAGTTGTCTTCCTCTGCTCACTCTCAGTATTCACAGATTGCTATTCCAGTTGTCTTCCTCCACCCACTCACCCTCAGTATTCACAGAATGCTATTCTAGTTGTCTTCCTCCACTCACTCTCCGTATTCACAGAATGCTATCCTCGTTGTCTTCCATCACTCACCCTCAGTATTCACAGAATGCTATTCTAGTTGTCTTCCTCCACCCACTCACCCTCAGTAATCACAGAATGCTATTCTAGTTGTCTTCCTCCACTCATGCTCAGTATTCACAGAATGCTATTCTAGTTGTCTTCCTCCACACACTCTCTCTCAGTATTCACAGAATGCTACTCTAGTTGTCTTCCTCCACCCACTCTCAGTATTCACAGAATGCTATTCTAGTTGTCTTCCTCCACACACTCACTCTCAGTATTCACAGAATGCTATTCTAGTTGTATTCCTCGACCCACTCTCAGTATTCACAGAATGCTATTCTAGTTGTCTTCCTCCACCCACTCTCAGTATTCACAGAATGCTATTCTAGTTGTCTTCCTCCACCCACTCACGCTCAGTATTCACAGAATGCTATTCTAGTTGTCTTCCTCCACTCACACTCAGTATTCACAGAATGCTATTCTAGTGGTCTTCCTCCACCCACTCTCAGTATTCACAGAATGCTATTCTAGTTGTCTTCCTCCACTCACTCTCAGTATTCACAGAATTCTATTCTAGTTGTCTTCCTCCACTCCCTCTCAGTATTCACAGAATGCTATTCTACTTGACTTCCTCCACTCTCTCTCGGTATTCACAGAATGCTATTCTAGTTGTCTTCCTCCACCCACTTGCTCTCAGTATTCACAGAATGCTATTCTAGTTGTCTTCCTCCACCCACTTGCTCTCAGTATTCACAGAATGCTTTTCTAGTTGTCTTCCTCCACTCACTCTCAGTCTTCACAGAATGCTATTCTAGTTGTCTTCCTCCACCCACTCACCCTCAGTATTCACAGAATGCTATTCTCGTTGTCGTCCTCCACCCACCCACTCTCAGTATTCACAGAATGCAATTCTAGTTGTCTTCCTCCACCCACTCTCGGTATTCACAGAATGCTATTCTAGTTGTCTTCCTCCACTCAGTCTCAGTATTCACAGAATGCTATTCTGGTTGTCTTCCCCCACCCACTCACCCTCAGTATTCACAGAATGCTATTCTAGTTGTCGTCTTCCACTCACTCTCAGTATTCACAGAATGCTATTCTAGTTGTCTTCCTCCACCCACTCACCATCAGTATTCACAGAATGCTATACTAGTTGTCTTCCTCTGCTCACTCTCGGTATTCACAGAATGCTATTCTAGTTGTGTTCCTTCACCCACTCACCCTCCGTATTCACAGAATGCTATTCTAGTTGTCTTCCTCCACCCACTCACTCTCAGTATTCACAGAATGCTATTCTAGTTGTCTTCCTCCACCCACTCATTCTCAGTATTCACAGAATGCTATTCGAGTTGACTTCCTCCACTCACTCTCGGTATTCACAGAATGCTATTCTAGTTGTGTTCCTTCACCCACTCACCCTCAGTATTCACAGAATGCTATTCTAGTTGTCTTCCTCTGCTCACTCTCAGTATTCACAGAATGCTATTCTAGTTGTCTTCCATCACTCACCCTCAGTATTCACAGAATGCTATTCTAGTTGTCTTCCTCCACCCACTCACCCTCAGTAATCACAGAATGCTATTCTAGTTGTCTTCCTCTGCTCACTCTCAGTATTCACAGATTGCTATTCTAGTTGTCTTCCTCCACCCACTCAACCTCAGTATTCACAGAATGCTATTCTAGTTGTCTTCCTCCACTCACTCTCCGTATTCACAGAATGCTATTCCAGTTGTCTTCCATCACTCACCCTCAGTATTCACAGAATGCTATTCTGGTTGTCTTCCTCCACTCACTCACCCTCAGTATTCACAGAATCCTATTCTAGTTGTCTTCCTCCACCCACTCACCCTCAGTATTCACAGAATGCTATTCTAGTTGTCTTCCTCCACTCACCCTCAGTATTCACAGAATGCTATTCTAGTTGTCTTCCTCCACTCACCCTCAGTATTCACAGAATGCTATTCTAGCTGTCTTCCTCCACCCACTCACCCTCAGTAATCACAGAATGCTATTCTAGTTGTCTTCCTCCACTCATGCTCAGTATTCACAGAATGCTATTCTAGTTGTCTTCCTCCACACACTCACTCTCAGTATTCACAGAATGCTATTCCAGTTGTATTCCTCCACCCACTCTCAGTATTCACAGAATGCTATTCTAGTTGTCTTCCTCCACCCACTCACGCTCAGTATTCACAGAATGCTATTCTAGTTGTCTTCCTCCACTCACACTCAGTATTCACAGAATGCTATTCTAGTTGTCTTCCTCCACCCACTCTCAGTATTCACAGAATGCTATTCTAGTTGTCTTCCTCCACTCACTCTCAGTATTCACAGAATGCTATTCTAGTTGTCTTCCT
The DNA here is from genome assembly GCF_052327205.1 of Somniosus microcephalus. Classification (NCBI taxonomy): domain Eukaryota; kingdom Metazoa; phylum Chordata; class Chondrichthyes; order Squaliformes; family Somniosidae; genus Somniosus; species Somniosus microcephalus. The sequence goes on from NC_140987.1 coordinate 211,895,122, forward strand.
CCACCCACTCGCTCTCAGTATTCACAGAATGCTATTCTAGTTGTCTTCCTCTTCTCACTCTCAGTATTCACAGAATGCTATTCTGGTTGTCCTCCTCCACCCACTCTCACTATTCACAGAATGCTTTTCTAGTTGTCTTCCTCCACTCACTCTCAGTATTCACAGAATGCTATTCTAGTTGTCTTCCTCCACTCACTCACTCTCAGTATTCACAGAATGCTATTCTAGTTGTCTTCCTCCACTCACCCTCAGTATTCACAGATTGCTATTCCAGTTGTCTTCCTCCACTCACTCACCCTCAGTATTCACAGAATGCTATTCTAGTTGTCTTCCTCCACTCACTCTCAGTATTCACAGAATGCTATTCTGGTTGTCTTCCTCCACCCACTCACCCTCAGTATTCACAGAATGCTATTCTAGTTGTCTTCCTCCACTCACTCTCAGTATTCACAGAATGCTATTCTGATTGTCTTCCTCCACCCACTCACCCTCAGTATTCACAGAATGCTATTCTAGTTGTCTTCCTCCACTCACCCTCAGTATTCACAGAATGCTATTCTACTTGTCTTCCTCCACTCACCCTCAGCATTCACAATGCTATTCGAGTTGTCTTCCTCCACTCACTCTCAGTATTCACAGAATGCTATTCTAGTTGTCTTCCTCCACTCACTCTCAGTATTCACAGAATGCTATTCTAGTTGTCTTCCTCCACCCACGCTCGGTATTCACAGAATGCTATTCTAGTTGTCTTCCTCCACTCACCCTCAGTATTCACAGAATGCTATTCTAGTTGTCTTCCTCCACCCACTCACCCTCAGTATTCACAGAATGCTATTCTAGTTGTCTTCCTGCACCTTAACCTCAGTATTCACAGAATGCTATTCTAGTTGTCTTCCTCCACTCACCCACTCTCAGTATTCACAGAATGCTATTCTGGTTGTCTTCCTCCACCCACCCTCAGTATTCACAGAATGCTATTCTGGTTGTCTTCCTCCACTCACCCTCAGTATTCACAGAATGCTATTCTAGTTGTTTTCCTCCACTCACTCACCCTCAGTATTCACAGAATCCTATTCTAGTTGTCTTCCTCCAGTCACTCACCCTCAGTATTCACAGAATCCTATTCTAGTTGTCTTCCTCCACTCACCCTCAGTATTCACAGAATGCTATTCTAGTTGTCTTCCTCCACTCACCCTCAGTATTCACAGAATGCTATTCTAGTTGTCTTCCTCCACTCACCCTCTATTCACAGAATGCTATTCTAGTTGTCTTCCTCCACACACCTACTCTCAGTATTCACAGAATGCTGTTCTAGTTGTCTTACTCCACTCACCCTCAGTATTCACAGAATGCTTTTCTAGTTGTCTTCCTCCACCCACTCTCAGTATTCACAGAATGCTATTCTAGTTGTCTTCCTCCACCCACTCATGCTCAGTATTCACAGAATGCTATTCTAGTTGTCTTCCTCCACCCACTTTCAGTATTCACAGAATGCTATTCTAGTTGTATTCCTCCACCCACTCACCCTCAGTATTCACAGAATGCTATTCTAGTTGTCTTCCACCACTCACACGCAGTATTCACAGAATGCTATTCTCGTTGTCGTCCTCCACCCACCCACCCTCATTATTCACAGAATGCAATTCTAGTTGTCTTCCTCCACTCACTCTCAGTATTCACAGAATGCTATTCTAGTTGTCTTCCTCCACTCACCCTCAGTATTCACAGAATGCTATTCTAGTTGTCTTCCTCCAGCCACACACTCTCATTATTCACCGAATGCTATTCTAGTTGTCTTCCTCCACCCACTCACTCTCAGTATTCACAGAATGCTATTCTAGTTGTCTTCCTCCACTCACTCTCAGTATTCACAGAATGCTATTCTAGTTGTCTTCCTCCACTCACTCACCTTCAGTATTCACAGAATGCAATTCTAGTTGTCTTCCTCCACCCACTCTCAGTACTTACAGAATGCTATTGTAGTTGTCTTCCTCCACTCGCGCTCAGTATCCACAGAATGCTATTCTAGTTGTCTTCCTCCACTCACTCTCAGTATTCACATCTTGCAATTCTAGTTGTCTTCCTGCACCCACTCTCAGTATTCACAGAATGCTATTCTAGTGGTCTTCCTCCACTCACTCTCAGTATTCACAGAATGCTATTCTAGTTGTCTTCTTCCACTCACTCAGTATTCACAGAATGCTATTCTAGTTTTGTTCCTCCACTCTCTCTCAGTATTCACAGAATGCTATTCTCGTTGTCTTCCTCCACTCACTCTCAGTATTCGCAGAACGGTATTTTAGTTGTCTTCCTCCACCCACTCTCAGTATTCACATCTTGCAATTCTAGTTGTCTTCCTCCACCCACTCTCAGTATTCACAGAATGCTATTCTAGTTGTCTTCCTCCATTCACTCACTCTCCGTATTCACAGAATGCTATTCTAGTGGTCTTCCTCCACTCGCTCTCAGTATTCACAGAATGCTATTCTAGTTGTCTTCCTCCACCCACTCTCAGTATTCACAGAATGCTATTCTAGTTGTCTTCCTCCACCCACTCACCCTCAGTATTCACAGAATGCTATACTAGTTGTCTTCCTCCACTCACTCAGTATTCACAGAATGCTATTCTAGTTGTCTTCCTCCACTCTCTCTCAGTATTCACAAAATGCTATTCTCGTTGTCTTCCTCCACTCACTCTCAGTATTTACAGAATGCTATTCTAGTTGTCTTCCTCCACTCACTCTCAGTATTCACAGAATGCTATTCTAGTTGTCTTCCTCCTCCCACTCACCCTCAGCATTCACAGAATGCTATTCTAGTTGTCTTCCTCCACTCAATCTCAGTATTCACAGAATGCTATTCTAGTTGTCTTCCTCCACCCACTCACGCTCAGTATTCACAGAATGCTATTCTAGTTGTCTTCCTCCACCCACTCTCGGTATTCACGGAATGCTATTCTAGTTGTCTTCCTCCACTCACTCTCATTATTCAGAGAATGCTATTCTAGTTGTATTCCTCCACCCACTCACCATCATTTTTCAAAGAATGCTATTCTAGTTGTCTTCCTCCACTCACTCTCAGTATTCACAGAATGCAATTCTAGTTGTCTTCCTCCACTCACACTCAATATTCACAGAATGCTATTATAGTTGTCTTCCTCCACCCACTCTCGGTTTTCACAGAATGCTATTCTAGTTGACTTCCTCCACCCACTCGCTCTCAGTATTCACAGAATGCAATTCTAGTTGTCTTCCTCCACTCACTCTCAGTATTCACAGAATGCTATTCTAGTTGTCTTCCTCCAGCCACACTCTCTCATTATTCACAGAATGCAATTCAAGTTGTATTCACCCACCCACTCTCAGTATTCACAGAAAGCTATTCTAGTTGTCTTCCTCCAGCCACTCACTCTCAGTATTCACAGAATGCTATTCTAGTTGTCTTCCTCCACTCTCTCTCAGTATTCACAGAATGCTATTCTCGTTGTCTTCCTCCACTCACTCTCCGTATTCACAGAATTCTATTCTAGTTGTCTTCCTCCACTCTCTCTCAGTATCCACAGAATGCTATTCTAGTTGTCTTCCTCCTCCCACTCACCCTCAGCATTCACAGAATGCTATTCTAGTTGTCTTCCTCCACTCACTCTCAGTATTCACAGAATGCTATTCTAGTTGTCTTCCTCCACCCACTCACCCTCAGTATTCACAGAATGCTATTCGAGTTGTCTTCCTCCACTCACTCTCAGTATTCACAGAATGCTATTCTAGTTGTCTTCCTCCAGCCACACTCTCTCATTATTCACAGAATGCAATTCAAGTTGTATTCCCCCACCCACTCTCAGTATTCACAGAAAGCTATTCTAGTTGTCTTCCTCCAGCCACTCACTCTCAGTATTCACAGAATGATATTCTAGTTGTCTTCCTCCACCCACTCACTCTCAGTATTCACAGAATGCTATTCTAGTTGAATCCTCCACTCACTCTCAGCATTCACAGAATGCTATTCTAGTTGTCTTCCTCCACTCACTCTCAGTATTCACAGAATGCTATTCTAGTTGTCTTCCTCCACCCACTCACCTTCAGTATTCACAGAATGCAATTCTAGTTGTCTTCCTCCTCCCACTCTCAGTACTTACAGAATGCTATTCTAGTTGTCTTCCTCCACCCACGCTCAGTATTCACAGAATGCTATTCTAGTTCTCTTCCTCCACCCACTCTCATTATTCACAGAATGCTATTCTAGTTGTCTTCCTCCACCCACTCACTCTCAGTATTCACAGAATGCTATTCTAGTTGTCTTCCTCCACTCACGCTCAGTATTCACAGAATACTATTCTAGTTGTCTTCCTCCACCCACTCACTCTCAGTATTCACAGAATGCTATTCTAGTTGTCTTCCTCCTCCCACTCACCCTCAGCATTCACAGAATGCTATTCTAGTTGTCTTCCTCCACTCACTCTCAGTATTCACAGAATGCTATTCTAGTTGTCTTCCTCCACCCACTCACCCTCAGTATTCACAGAATGCTATTCGAGTTGTCTTCCTCCACTCACTCTCAGTATTCACAGAATGCTATTCTAGTTGTCTTCCTCCAGCCACACTCTCTCATTATTCACAGAATGCAATTCAAGTTGTATTCCCCCACCCACTCTCAGTATTCACAGAAAGCTATTCTAGTTGTCTTCCTCCAGCCACTCACTCTCAGTATTCACAGAATGATATTCTAGTTGTCTTCCTCCACCCACTCACTCTCAGTATTCACAGAATGCTATTCTAGTTGTCTTCCTCCACCCACTCTCAGTATTCACAGAATGCTATTCTAGTTGTCTTCCTCCATTCACTCACTCTCAGTATTCACAGAATGCTATTCTAGTTGACTTCCTCCACTCACTCTCAGTATTCACAGAAAGCTATTCTAGTTGTCTTCCTCCACCCACTCACCCTCAGTATTCACAGAATGCTATACTAGTTGTCTTCCTCCACTCACTCTCAGTATGCACATAATGCTATTCTAGTTGTCTTCTTCCACTCACTCTCAGTATTCACAGAATGCTATTCTAGTTGTCTTCCTCCACTCTCTCTCAGTATTCACAGAATGCTATTCTAGTTGTCTTCCTCCACCCACTCACACTCAGTATTCACAGAATGCTATTCTAGTTGTCTTCCTCCATCCACTCTCAGTATTCACAGAATGCTATTCTAGTTGTCTTCCTCCACCCACTCACCCTCAGTATTCACAGAATGCAATTCTAGTTTCTTCCTCCACTCACACTCAATATTCACAGAATGCTATTCTAGTTGTCTTCCTCCACCCACTCTCGGAATTCACAGAATGCTATTCTAGTTGTCTTCCTCCACTCACTCTCAGTATTCACAGAATGCTATTCTAGTTGTCTTCCTCCACTCCCTCTCAGTATTCACAGAATGCTATTCTAGTTGTCTTCCTCCACTCACTCTCGGTATTCACAGAATGCAATTCTAGTTGTCTTCCTCCACTCACTCTCATTATTCACAGAATGCAATTCTAGTTGTATTGCTCCACCCACTCTCGGTATTCACAGAATGCTATTCTAGTTGTCTTCCTCCACTCACTCTCAGTATTCACAGAATGCTATTCTAGTTGTCTTCCTCCACTCACTCTCATTATTCACAGAATGCAATTCTAGTTGTATTGCTCCACCCACTCTCGGTATTCACAGAATGCTATTCTAGTTGTCTTCCTCCACTCACTCTCGGTATTCACAGAATGCAATTCTAGTTGTCTTCCTCCACTCACTCTCATTATTCACAGAATGCAATTCTAGTTGTATTGCTCCACCCACTCTCAGTATTCACAGAATGCTATTCTAGTTCTCTTCCTCCACTCACTCTCATTATTCACCGAATGCTATTCTAGTTCTCTTCCTCCACCCACTCTCATTATTCACAGAATGCTATTCTAGTTGTCTGTCTTCACTCACTCACCTTCAGTATTCACAGAATGCAATTCTAGTTGACTTCCTCCACTCACTCTCGGTATTCACAGAATGCTATTCTAGTTGTCTTCCTCTTCTCACTCTCAGTATTCACAGAATGCTATTCTAGTTGTCTTCCTCCACCTGCTCGCTCTCAGTATTCACAGAATGCTATTCTAGTTGTTTTCCTCCACCCACTCTCAGTATTCACAGAATGCTTTTCTAGTTGTCTTCCTCTTCTCACTCTCAGTATTCACAGAATGCTATTCTAGTTGTCTTCCTCCACCCACTCACCCTCAGTATTAACAGAATGCTATTCTCGTTGTCGTCCTCCACCCACCCACTCTCACTATTCACAGAATGCAATTCTAGTTGTCTTCCTCCACCCACTTTCAGATTTCTCAGAATGCAATTCTAGTTGTCTTCCTCCACTCACCCTCAGTATTCACAGAATGCTATTCTAGTTGTCTTCCTCCACTCTCTCTCATTATTCACAGAATGCAATTCTAGTTGTATTCCCCCACCCACTCTCAGTATTCACAGAAAGCTATTCTCGTTGTCTTCCTCCACCCACTCACTCTCAGTATTCACAGAATGCTATTCTAGTTGTCTTCCTCCACCCACTCACTCTCAGTATTCACAGAATGCTATTCTAGTTGAATCCTCCACTCACTCTTAGTATTCACAGAATGCTATTCTAGTTCTCTTCCTCCACCCACTCTCAGTATTCACAGAATGCTATTCTAGTTGTCTTCCTCCACTCTCTCTCAGTATTCACAGAATGCTATTCTCGTTGTCTTCCTCCACTCACTCGCCGTATTCACAGAATTCTATTCTAGTTGTCTTCCTCCACTCTCTCTCAGTATCCACAGAATGCTATTCTAGTTGTCTTCCTCCTCCCACTCACCCTCAGCATTCACAGAATGCTATTCTAGTTGTCTTCCTCCACTCACTCTCAGTATTCACAGAATGCTATTCTAGTTGTCTTCCTCCACCCACTCACCCTCAGTATTCACAGAATGCTATTCGAGTTGTCTTCCTCCACTCACTCTCAGTATTCACAGAATGCTATTCTAGTTGAATTCCTCCACCCACTCACCCTCCGTATTCACAGAATGCTATTCTAGTTGTCTTCCACCATCCACTCTCAGTATTCACAGAATGCTATTCTAGTTGTCTTCCTCCACTCACTCTCAGTATTCACAGAATGCTATTCTAGTTGTCTTCCTCCACTCCCTCTCAGTATTCACAGAATGCTATTCTAGTTGTCTTCCTCCACTCACTCTCGGTATTCACAGAATGCAATTCTAGTTGTCTTCCTCCACTCACTCTCATTATTCACAGAATGCAATTCTAGTTGTCTTCCTCCACCCACTCTCAGTATTCACAGAATGCTATTCTAGTTGTCTTCCTCCACTCACTCTTGGTATTCCCAGGATGCATTTCTAGTTGTCTTCCTCCACTCACTCTCGGTATTCACAGAATGCAATTCTAGTTGTATTGCTCCACCCACTCTCAGTATTCACAGAATGCTATTCTAGTTGTCTTCCTCCACCCACTCGCCCTCAGTATTCACAGAATGCTATTCTAGTTGTCTTCCTCCACTCACTCTCAGTATTCACAGAATGCTATTCTAGTTGTCTTCCTCCACCCACTCTATTCACAGAATGCTATTCTAGTTGTCTTCCTCCACCCACTCTCTGTATTCACAGAATGCTTTTCTAGTTGTCTTCCCCCACTCACCCTCAGTATTCACAGAATGCTATTCTAGTTGTCTTCATCCACTCACTCTCAGTATTCACAGAATGCTTTTCTAGTTGTCTTCCCCCACTCACTCTCAGTATTCACAGAATGCTATTCTAGTTGTCTTCATCCACTCACTCTCAGTATTCACAGAATGCTATTCTAGTTGTCTTCCTCCACCCACTCACACTCAGTATTGACAGAATGCTATTCTAGTTGTCTTCCTCCACCCACTCACTCTCAGTATTCACAGAATGCTATTCTAGTTGTCTTCCTCCACGCACTCTCAGTATTCACAGAATGCTTTTCTAGTTGTCTTCCTCCACTCACTCTCAGTATTCACAGAATGCTATTCTAGTTGTCTTCCTCCACCCACTCACCCTCAGTATTCACAGAATGCTATTCTAGTTGTCTTCCTCCACCCACTCACTCTCAGTATTCACAGAATGCTATTCTAGTTGTCTTCCTCCACTCACTCTCAGTATTCACAGAATGCTATTCTAGTTGTCGTCTTCCACTCACTCTCAGTATTCACAGAATGCTTTTCTAGTTGTCTTCCTCCACTCACTCTCAGTATTCACAGAATGCTATTGTAGTTGTCTTCCTCCACCCACTCACCCTCAGTATTCACAGAATGCTATTCTAGTTGTCTTCCTCCACCCACTCACTCTCAGTATTCACAGAATGCTATTCTAGTTGTCTTCCTCCACTCACTCTCAGTATTCACAGAATGCTATTCTAGTTGTCGTCTTCCACTCACTCACCCTCAGTATTCACAGAATGCTATTGTAGTTGTATTCCTCCACTCACTCTCAGTATTCACAGAATGCTTTTCTAGTTGTCTTCCTCCACTCACTCTCAGTATTCACAGAATGCTATTCTAGTTGGCTTCCTCCACTCACACCCTCAGTATTCACAGAATGCTATTGTGGTTGTCTTCCTCCACTCACTCACCCTCAGTATTCACAGAAAGCTATTCTAGTTGTCTTTCTCCACTCACTCACCCTCAGTATTCAGAGAATGCTATTCTAGTTGTCTTCCTCCACTCACTCTCAGCATTCACAGAATGCTATTCTAATTGTATTCCTCCACCCACTCTCAGTATTCACAAAATGCTATTCTAGTTGTCTTCCTCCACCCACTCACCCTCAGCATTCACAGAATGCTATTCTAGTTGTCTTCCTCCACTCACCCTCAGTATTCACAGAATGCTATTCTAGTTGTCTTCCTCCACCCACTCACACTCCGTATTCACAGAATGCTATTCTAGTTGTCCATCTCCACCCACTCACTCTCAGTGTTTACAGAATGCTATTCTAGTTGTCTTTTTCCATTCACTCTCAGTATTCACAGAATGCTATTCTAGTTGTCTTCCTGCACTCACTCTCAGTATTCACAGAATGCTATTCTAGTTGTCTTCCTGCACCCACTCTCTGTATTCACAGAATGCTATTCTAGTTGTCTTCCTCCACTCACCCTCAGTATTCACAGAATGCTATTCTAGTTGTCTTCCTCCACTCACCCTCAGTATTCACAGAATGCTATTCTAGTTGTCTTCCTGCACCCACTCACTCTCAGTATTCACAGAATGCTATTCTAGTTGTCTTCCTCCACTCACTCTCAGTATTCACAGAATGCTATTCTAGTTGCAGCTGCCTTGAGACTATAAAATGTCCTCAACTTAATATTGCTTGAATAATGCAGCTTTTCAGGATTGAGGAAGCCAATAAAAATTGCAGTGTGATTGATTTTCACTGTGTTTCAGGAGCTAGGGTATATTTAAAGACCCAGCAGAAGTCATTGTAGGATCTTGCCTTTGTAGGCATTTGTTTTCAGAAAGTTTCTCTAACGTTAGCCCCTTCCAATATCCTCATATTTCAACCATCGGTATTTTGTTTTATAATGATCTGTTTAGGGAAGAGTGGACTTCTGCCGAATGATACCTGTTCATCCTGAGTCTGACACAATGGTGTAAGACTCTTCAGGAGGAATTTACAGCTCAGCAGCCTAGCTTAATGGTTTCTCAGGTCTTTACCCGTGTCCCACAAAGTAATAATTGGACACGCTTTCCCATGGCTTTGAGATAAATCGGCCCAAGAATAAAACACATTAACAAATTCACTATCCTTTATGGATTAGAGTGCCCACATGCAAACACTTGAACTCAGAGCTTTCAGAATCTGGGTGGCATATAAACAGTTGGCAGTATATCTAGCCTTGAAAGAATCGGCCTCTGCTGCAGGGTTGGTCAGTGGGTTAATGGGCTGGCAACCACAGTAATATGTTAACTGCCTATTGTTGAAAATACATCCATTTTTAACTTTGGTCTGAACTGGTCTTTGTAATGTAGCTAAGACAGCATTTAATTTTCCTCTTGATAAACAAACAGTAGGCAAATGATCTCTCTTCACTTTTTCATGCGTAGAGTTAGAATAATTCTGAAGAAGGACTTTCAGCCTGCTCCTTCTTGAGTACCAGGCTTTAGTGGTGAAGCAGCTTTCATTTGGAATGCACACATAACAATTTTTAAACCACATTGGATGTTCCTTCATAAAGTAATCTCCGATTCTATCTCTCATGAGCTTTCTATCCTTTCATTCTATCCAGTTTCTTACACTTCTGAAATAGAGTGCATTGGATGTGAAAAAGCCTAGCCTTGCTATCTGGATAGAATAAAACTCGTAGGTTGAGACAGCCTTTTGTTCTTTACGCAATGCATTGACCAAAGCTAAGATTTACGGGTTCAAACTCTATTTAAGGACTCGAGCAGAAAATCTAATCTGGCATTTCAGATGCAGTATTGAAGAAATGGTGCATTGTCGGAAGAGCGATTCTTCAGATGAAGCATTGAGCCAAGGCTCGTCTGCCTTTTCAGCTGGATTACTTGAAGAGAAGCAGGGAGTTCTTCCAGTGTCCTTGCCAACATTCTTCCCTCAGCCAGCATCAACAATAGATCAACTGATCATTCATATCATTGCTATTGATGGGACATACTGGGCTGGATTTTGTCAATGGGGATGTGATGGAGGCGGGACTCCCACTTTTTGGGTTGTAGTCCCGCCTCCATCGATTTGTGGCCAACCCACACGATTTTCCCTTGATTGACCTTGTTAAGCCCGCCCAGCGGGCTCAGCAGGCCAATTAAGGGACACCCGGTTACAGGTGACGTCAGGGATTGACATTTCATCTGTTAAGAGCTTTTGACAGATGAAATATCAGCGTTTGACAGCTCCGTGAATGTACTGACGTGCTCCTATCTAGTTATCCAGCAAGTTAAACACAAGTTAAACACTTATTCAAAATAATTCTTTGTGAAGCCGTTTGCTGTTTGAAGCCTTTACTTGAACAATTTTTGTGAAACTGTAAACAAAGACAAAGTATGTTTTGTACATAAACTGAGTACTATACATTCGATATTACATAAGATATAAACATATTTACAACAGTAGAATAGACTAATTGTATAACTAACTAACATTTGGACTAACTTCTATAACGATCAAATATTAACCTTTTATAAACATAGTATTATCAAAATACTACTCTGACAACGTTGCTATTATGCTAACAAACAAAAATACTCACAGATATTGCGCTTGGCCTAACATATGAAATCAGATTACATTGGATTGTGAAACCCTCATGGAATCCTCCATTACTGCCAGATTCTTCCTGGGATTCTACTTCCTGGGTTACGCAGGAAGAAAGGTACGAAGGTCAAATGACCTCTGTTTCATTCAAACACACTGCTAACACATAACCACCACCCGAGGGTGCTATCTGCACATAAAATAGTCCATCGGTCCAGAACACTCCCCGTCTGGGGTCGTTAACGACTCCACATAGTCCGAACTCCACTTGTCACTGGAGTCCTCTGGCGACAAAAGAAGAACCACCTCAGAGACGGTCCGTCGGTGTCGATGATAGGATGCAGCTTCCGTAGACTGCTGTGAGGGGGTAGGTTGCGTTCTGCTACGCACAGTTCCAGTCTGTGTATGGTGAGGTCTGGCTGGGGCGCCAACTTGCCTCTGTCAAAGATGAAGCCGATTTTGCTTTGTCCTTCTTGAGTGGTGACCTTCAGATAAGCCACACTTGCAATGGCCTTAGCGGATGCGTCTGCAAAGACGCAAAGCTCTTTGAATTGGGCATTTAAGGGAGAGAAAGACGAATAGCAGCGAGGTATTCGGATCTCCTGTAAGTCTTGGAGTGAGTCTCTCCATCTGTCCCACTCTGCTTCCATCTCTTCAGGGAGAGGTGAATCCCACTCTTCAGCGCGTGTGGAGAGTTCCCTGAGGAGCAGCCTGCCTTGTGTGGTGACAGGGGCTAAGAAGTCGAGAGGGTCGTATAGGCTGTTGACTGTAGAGAGCACTCCTCTATGTGTGAAGGGTTTCTTGACGTCTAAGACTTGGAACATGAACGTGTCTGTTGCTATGTTCCACAACACCCCTAGGCTACACTGTAGGGGGAGGTCATCAGTGAAGAGGTCTAGGTCTTTGACATCCTTAGCACGATCTTCAGGGGGGAATGCCTCCATCACTGCTGGTCTGTTAGAGGCTATCTTGTGCAGCCTGAGGTTGGATAGTGCAAGTAGTTCCTGGGCTCGTCCGAGGGTACTGATGGCCTCTGCGTCGGTCGGGAATGACTTCAGTGCGTCGTCGACATAGAACTCTCGTTCGATGAACCCTCTCACATCACTGCCAAAGTCGTCGTCTTCTTCCTTGGCAGCCCTCCTTAGTCCGTATATGGCGACAGCAGGGGATGGGCTATTCCCAAAGACATGGATATGCATTCTGTAGTCCACAATGTCTCTATTGGGGTCATTGTCCCGATACCACAGGAAGCGGAGGAAGTCTCTGTGGTCTTCTCTCACCACGAAGCAATGAAACATGTGCTGGATATCGGCAGTGATGGCGACGGGCTCTTTTCTGAATCTCATGAGCACTCCCAAGAGGCTGTTGTTAAGATCGGGCCCTGTGAGGAGTACGTCGTTGCGAGAGACTCCCTGATATGGTGCACTGGAGTAAACACCATGCGGATCTGACTACTGCATGGGGTAAGGTAGCTTGGACGACTATTCTCCAAGATGGAAGTCTTGAGTGTGCTCACCTGAGATGGCTTGTTCTCTAGTGTGCGACGTCCTACAGGGTACACATTAACGAGGCATATCTTGGAGCATGCTCTTGCACTCACTCCTTCTCCACACACCTCGGTGCACCCACTCCTTCTTCACACACCTCGGTGCACCTGGATGTAATCTCCGGACCGGCAGCTCCCTCTCTCTCCCCGCCGCGCTCTGAAGCGGGAGGGGGGCGACTCTGACTCCCAAGGAGCTGGGCCTGGGTGTAGTGCTGAAACGTGCCGATCCCTTTCACATTCTGTGCATTTTGCATCTACCTTGCAGTTCTTGGCGAGATGGCTCGTGGAAGAGCAGCACTTGAAACATATAGAGTTCTCTTGAAGATATTGTTTCCGATCTTCCAGGGACATCTCCCTGAAGCCTCTGCACTTCTTTAAAGGATGGGGCTTGTTGTGGATAGGGCATTGTTTGCTCATATCCTCAGGTTTCTTCTGAATCTTTGTGTGCTCAGTTGAGGACACTTGCATTTTGTGGACAGATATTGGTGTCTTTCCATGTCTGTCGAACTTGTCTCTTCTGGCAAGTGCTGGGTGGGCGGAGAAGAAGTTGAAGCTAGGGTCGTTCCTGGCTTTGGCTTCTTTACGGATGAATTTAACGAACGCAGAGAATGGTGGGAACGCCACGTTGTGCTTTAGCTTGAACTTTGATCCAAACGTTATCCACTTCTCCTGCAGGTTAAATGGAAGCTTCTCAATGATGGGACTTACCCCTCTGGAAGTGTCTAAGTACGATAGACCGGGTAGATAGCCGTCCTGCTTTGCGGCTTTGAGTTCCGACAGCAGATCTCCAAGGTCGTGGAGCTTCTGGGGTTCCTTACTCGTCAACCTCGGAAAGTTCTCCAACCTGTCAAAGAGAGCCCTTTCAATGGCTTCGGGCGAGCCGTAGCTTTCTTCCAGCCTCGCCCAAGCCTTCTTCAACCCCTCTGGCAGCTGTCCCACATTGGCCGCTTTCATCCTGCAGGCCTGTCCGGCGGACTCTGGGCCGAGCCATTTGATAAGGAGGCCGAGCTCTTCTCCTGCCGACAGGTCTAAGCTCGATATGGCATCGTGGAAGCAGGACTTCCAAGCCCGATAATTCTCCGGCCTGTCATCAAACTTGATTAACCCTGAAGTCACCAGCTGGGTGCGTGCAAGGTATTTGGCGAGGTCATAGGTGCTGGGACCTGTGCCAGGGTTGCCTTGGCTAGGGGCTCTGTTGGGGGTCTCAAGGAACCGAGAGGGGATTTGCCTCTGACTTTCTCTATTCAGCATCCTATTCCTCTGCACGGTGTCTTCCGTTCTGCTGGGGGAGACTCTGCGGCTTGAGGTACGCCGTCTGCTTTGACCTTGATTGGCAACTTGTGGCATGTTATACGAAGTGCTTGCGTCTGTAGAGATGTGCGGGCCTTCATCCGTTTCTCCTGTAAACTGTATGTCGGCATGGTCGCTCACGTAATCTATGGTGCGCTGTCGTGGACTCTGCCACGGAACGGGAATTAAAGGTTTGTAAGCTGTCTTGGGATCAGCTCTGTCCAAAATTGCCTCGAATTCTTGTGTCTCAGCTAATGCAGCATCTCTTTTTGTTGCTGCAGAGCGTCTAATGTGGCTTGGAGACGGGCCTGTTCAGCCTGGCGTTCCACTTGGTGACGGGCCTGTTCCGCTTGGAATTCAGCTTGGAGTCGGGCCTGTTCTGCTTGGAGTCGGGCCTGTTCTGCTTGGAGTCGGGCCTGTTCTGCTTGGAGTCGGGCCTGTTCTGCTTGGAGTCGGGCCTGTTCTGCTTGGAGTCGGGCCTGTTCTGCTTGGGGTTCAGCTTGGAGACGGGCTTGTCTTACTTTTATTTCTATTTCACTGTTCGCATGCGCAGCTCTGGCTTGAGCTGCCACTAGCTTAGCCCGTGCTCTGGCGATAGTCACGCTTATTCCAGAACCACCTGATGACCGTGAACCAGCTTGCGATCTGACGTAACCGGAGCTTATAGACCGATTGTCACCTTCTACAGTTTCGTCTGCCTGTTTAAGGTCTTCTCCTCGCTGCAAAGCATTTTCGTTATTATCTTCTGACATGTTGATGTGCTCTACGAGGTTAAGGCTTACTCTGGGTTCCTCCTGCTCCGCTCTGCACAGCTAGCCGTATTGCTATCTTTTCACTGATATCTTTTCACTGTACTGGCCGCGCTGGACGTGCTCCTATCTAGTTATCCAGCAAGTTAAACACTTATTCAAAATAATTCTTCGTGAAGCCGTTTGCTGTTTGAAGCCTTTACTTGAACAATTTTTGTGAAACTGTAAACAAAGACAAAGTATGTTTTGTACATAAACTGAGTACTATACATTCGATATTACATAAGATATAACATATTTACAACAGTAGAATAGATTAATTGTATAACTAACTAACATTTGGACTCACTTCTGTAACTATCAAATATTAACCTTTTATAAACATTATATTGTCAAAATACTACTCTGACAACGTTGCTATCATGCTAACAAACAAAGATACTCACAGATATTGCGCTTGGCCTAACATATGAAATCAGATTACATTGGATTGTGAAACCCTCATGGAATCCTCCATTACTGCCAGGTTCTTCCTGGAATTCTACTTCCTGGGATTCTACTTCCTGGGTTACACAGGAAGAAAGGTACGAAGGTCAAATGACCTGTCACAGGAAGAAAGGAACAAAGGTCAAATGACCTCACACAGGAAGAAAGGAACAAAGGTCAAATGACCTCTGCTTCATACAAACACACTGCTAACACATAACCACCACCAGAGGGTGCTATCTGCACATAAAATAGTCCATCGGTCCAGAACACACTTTACACACACCAAACACACTTACCTCTGCACTCATGCACCCATCACTCACCTGAGCACCGGACATCTTGAACCTGCCAAGCCCTTCAGCCCGACGGTCCGTCTCGCTAACTTGGCGTGGTTTAGAGCCGTCGGGCAGCCCACACTTCAGGGATAAAAATAGGGATTAGGCCAAAAACTGCCTGTTAACTACCTGTTAACAGGCAGTTAATTGGCACTAATCCCCTTCCCGCCTTGGGGAGGCAGCTGCCAGCACAGGTCGGATATCCGCCTCTTGGGAAACGGGGTTGGGGGCGGGAAGGGTTCGTGCCCCCCGATTCTGCAATTTTCCCCCCACTCCCGCCTCCAAACCCGCCTCCACGGGGCTTGGAAATTCGAGCCCACTGTGTGAAAAATCGCTGTAGTGTTTGCCTATTATAAGTGCGACTGCACTTTAGCAAGAGTGGAGAGTTAACTTAATAGGGTAAAGATAATTCATATCTTGAAGTATTTATTTTGAATTTGGCTTGAAAATTCAAAAAACAGGATGAGACTACTTAGTGTCACATGGCGACGTTCATATAACATAAAGGAAAGGAAAGACTTGCATTTATATAGCGCCTTTCATGACCACCGGACGTCTCAAAGCACTTTACAGCCAATTAAGTACTTTTGAAGTGGAGTCACTGTTGTAATGTGGGAAATGCGGCAGCCAATCTGCGCACAGCAAGCTCCCACAAACAGCAATGTGATAATGACCAGATAACCTGTTTTTGTTACGTTGGTTGAGGGATAAATATTGGCCAGGACACCGGGGATAACTCCCCTGCTCTTCTTCGAAATAGTGCCATTGGATCTTTTACGTCCACCTGAGAGAGCAGACGGGGCCTCGGTTTAACGTCACCTCCAACAGTGCAGCATTCCCTCAGCACTGTACTGGAGTGTCAGCCTAGCTTTATGTGTTCAAGTCTCTGGAGTGGGACATTCCTAATTATCATGCAACATTGGACCAAAATATTCTACTTAAAAAAAACACTTTAACTACTTACTACAATAGTGGGAAATTAATGCTGGATATTTTGTGTGATAGTTTGCATGTACACAGAATCGGAAGCAAAACCAAACTTGAAATGACTAAATTAGACAAAATTTGGGTATGTTGTAAGGGGTGGTGTGTGTGGTCAGCTTTACCTCTGACTCCCTGAGCGGTTCGAATCGCTCTCACTCCCTTGGTTCTAGACTTTGGACTTATTTGGGGGTTGTAATGAAATTGCAACAGACACCTGAGTTGGTCAAAAGAATTGAGATTTTTATTTTTGAGACAGGAAAATATACAATACAATAAATCTTATACTGTAAAAAGGGGGAACACTCGGAATATGCGAGGGAGAATTACAACAGACAAAAATCCCTTACCCTCCCAACCCCACTATCCAAACTAGGTTGAAAACTAGAGGACCAGGAAATGCTCACCAAATGACTTTCTTGACAGATTGTAGAGGTTCGCGATTTCGGGGTTCTCTTTAGTTGTGGCGGTTGGGGCCTGCCGTACCCCGGATGTGGTGGAAGACTGCACCTGCGTTGGGTCTTCAGTCTTGGTTTGTCCGCTGATGCGGTTAGCTGCATAGTTGGATTTATCGGGTAGGTACCCAATTTTCTTTGGTTAGGTAAAGTTTTTAGGGTCTTTTGTGTCAAATCTTACCCAGGGGTAAGTCAGACTAGCCTGTAGAGTGGAAACAAGTTTTTGAGTTTCGAATTCTCGGTGGTTGGTTTCTTGTTGGTCGCGGTGGCCCAATATTACCTGTTTGGTGGTAATATTGGCAGTTGTTGGTTTCTTGAGGCCTTTGGTTGCCGCGATTTCCTTTTCCTTCTGTTTCGTTCTTCTTTCTTCAAGTCTCCGATTTGAACTGTACTGTCTTTCGAACGCAGCGATGATGTTAATCTCTCCTGGATGCTGTCTTGCCTTTGTCGAACTCACTGCTGAACTGTTTCACTGAACAAGCAGGCCTCAATTATACTGGTTTGAGGCCTGGCTTATCTGACCGCCAAATCTCTGGTTCTTTTGTTAATTTTGGCGGGCTCGTTATTTTTAATATGTTTTAAATCCTCAACGAGCTTCGGGGATGGTCCATCTATTTTTAATTGGCTTTTAACTGGTTTCGGGATTGTCTTGAAATCAGTTTAAAATGTGTAAAGCGTTTTGGAAATCTTTCTGATTGGTTTTAAACTGCTGTTTGATTGTCTTTTCCTGCTGGGGCCAGGTTCTCTTTTGTTGACTGTTGGCATGTACTGTTTTATTCATGTTCTTGGTGGCTCTGTGAGTTTCAGTGGGAACAGTTTTTATTGTCTTATGTAAAGGTTGAGGTGGCCCAGAACATTCCCAGATGGCCCAATACTCAAACTGTCTGTGTTTCAGGGGCCTATCCCACCTCCCCTTTGTCACAGTTTTCGCAGGCCTGAACATGCCTTTTAAACCAGCCAAATCTTCCTGGGGTCTTGATTTTAAGCCCCTTTGGCCCGATATTAATTCAAACAGTCCAAATCTCTTCTTTCTTGCTTTGGGGGAATTTGTATAATTTTGCGAGCCTTACAATGTGCAAAATTAACGTTAATTTTCATTTCACATAGGGAGAAAATGTGGAATTCTCTGCCACAAACTGTTGTTGAAGCTCTGCAAATTCTTTCAATAGGGAATTAGCTGGTTGCTTGAAAAAGAGGAAGATTAAAGGCTATGTGGAGTGAGTAGGAGGGTGGAATTTGACTAGATGGCTCATGTGGAGAAAAACACCAGCACCGATGTGATGGGCTAAATGACCTGTTTCTGTGCTGTTACATTCTATGATTCCGTGAGCCAGGTCACCTTGGGTTGCTCTTGCACACCACTAATGGCTCTTTGTGGGGTGGAATTGGCAGAGGATGAGGGGCATGTCACTGTCCATCTTCAGTTTGGCGGAAATGAGGAAAACATTACTACAGTATTTTAAAAATACACCAACAGAATATGTTAAGAAAACCATTGGATTCTTTTTAAAGAATGTACTATGTTTTCACATTTTTAACATACCTATTTAATAAAAGAAACTGCAGATTTAACACATACTCCAGGATAAGACCCTCCAGAGCTCTGATGATGATCTGCACATTAACCCATCTTTCCTTTGTTCTGATGCTGACACACGTATTGTGAATTTCCAACATTTTCTGTTTTTATTAATGTCCTTCAAGGGCCTGTTGCTATATGCAGTTATGTGAAAAATACTTTTATTTTAAATTGCTTAACTTTTAGTTTTAAAGTGAAATTTTAAAATTCAATTTTAAATATCACAGAATCACAGAACCCCACAATGCAGATAGAGGCCATTTCGGCCCATCGAGCCTGCACCGACACATATCCCACCCGATCCCCGTAACCCCACGTATTTAATCCCCCTAACACTAAGGGTCAATTTATCATAGCCAATCAACCTAACCCGCACATCTTTGGACTGTGGGAGGAAACCGGAGCACCCGGAGGAAACCCACGCAAACACGGGGAGAATGTGCAAACTCCACACAGACAGTCGCCCGAGGCCAGATTTGAACCCGGGTCCCTGGTGCTGTGAGGCAACAGTGCTAACCACTATGCCACCGTGCTACTAGTCAACAGTGACTAGTATTGTGATTAGGGAGTTTTGAGGCTAAGTAATAAAGTGGCATAGACATCTGATTTAGACTCAACTCCCAGCACCCTATTCTGGTCAGTGCTTTCAGTGGAGCAGTAGGACTCCATCTGAGCCAGAATTAATGAAGAAACAATACAATTTGGTACTTAATTTTGGATATGTGGTAAGAATCAGGGCCCTGATTGGGAAGTTATTGTTTTAAACTCTTTAAATCTTCCCCAGTTCTATCTGGGTACATGGATCACATTTTTATTCAGTTGTGACATGATTTTATTTGGTTTCTCCAATTTAGGTTAATATGTGCCTAAGAATTTCTAATTAAAATCTAATACACAGGGCTGGATTTTAGCCATTGGGGGCGGGTCAGGTGGTCGGCAGTTCCTGCTGCCGCCTCCAATGTCAGGCGGGATAATTTACCAATTTTTGCCCTAATTGGGCACTTGATTCCCAGCGTGTGGGAACCCCTGTCCCAATGAGTCTTTTGGTCCTGAAACTCGCCTCTGATGACGTCATTTATGCAGCTGCATTTAAGGCCTGCAAGCAGCCTTGGTTCATTTTCTGCCGCACAACTTTTATTTGGGATTGTTCTGAGGGATTTGTGGTGCAGAGATGTCAACCTCAAGGTCCAAGGCCGCACCCCGCTTTGATGAGGACTCCCTCCAAGCTCTGGTGAAGGGAGCCAGAGCTCAGAAAGAGGTGCTGTTTCCTTCTCAGGAGGTCAGTGCCATCTCAATGTGCAGCAGAACCTGGCTGCAGTGCAGAAAGAGGTTTAATGACCTTCTCCGCACATGAAAAGTGAGTATGACATCACCATGACCCTCAATCTGCTTCCCATCGCCTCTCATCACCAGCACTCTGCATTGTCAACCACCTCCTCCACATCCCACTTAACCCTTACATCCCTTGCACCCTTAACCATTCCCTCTCTGTCTCTATGTACACATTCACTTAAATATTCGACTATGCTGCCCTCACACTCCCTATCACTGTTATACTATGACAACAACTTACAACACACAGGGAGGGCCTTTGGTCTTGGGATCTCACTCCATCTTTGAGTCCTTCTAAGCATCTATGCTATGGATTCTCTACACTCCATCATTCTCACTCAAACTCCACTTGTGTCCCTCATTGCAGGAAAAGAGAGCCCACAATAAGAGGGAAAGGCCGAAGACAGGAGGAGGGCCACCCTCAATAGCCCAGCTCACCAGCGCAGAGGAGGCGGCCCTCGACATCGTGGGAGTCGAGGAGGATGTGCAAGTGGGGGACGGACAGACGGGTGCATCAGAGCAAGCTGGTGACAGAATAGTTTTGCATCTCTCATTTACATTGCATGAGTGACTGATATTGATTCTGATGCTCTAACACATGATGATCTGCACAATTCCATGTGCATGCAACGTTTATATCACATGTCTAACTCTTTCCTTTACTTCCCCACAGGACCATCGACAGCCCCCCTCCCCACTGTCCAGGAGGAACAGCCTGAGCCAGAAGACTCCTCAGAGGAAGCTGCAACCTCAGGGCGCAGAGTCAGCATAATTAAGCGCACCCAGCAATAGTGCAGACACTCACACCTCGGTGGAACCTTCGGGACATAGAGAAGTGTTTCACCTGGTGTATCACAGCTCACAAGTGAGCATCAGCAGATTGGTGGAGACAGGGACAGCAGTGGAGAGTCCTCGTCGGAGGGTCACTGCGAGTGTGGAGAGGATGGAGGAGTCCCATCACTAACATGAGCAGAGCCTTTGTGGAGGCATTGGTGCATGAACGCATCACCACGGAAAGGATGGCAATCTCCCTAGAAAGGATGGCTACCTCCGTGGTAAGGATGGCTACCGTAGAGGAGAGGATGGCTACAGCCATGGAGGAGCTAAGTCGCCAAGGTCTTGAAAACATGGTCATTGTTCAGAATAGACTGACATCTCTGGAGGAGAGACGGCCAGCTATTGAGCAGAGAAACCAGACCTTCATGGAAGTCCTCTGGAGTAGGACTGCCAGTGCAGAAATGGGTCCTCATGGCAGCCCTGAAGAGCAGCAAGGTGCTGTCAAACCACTTGCTAGCTCTGAAGTGGAGCTGACCCATGAGAGGGATGTTGGTGGCAGACAACAAGGAAGTGGGGGCTCCTCTCCAAGCGCTCACACGACCATGCCACTGCAGAGCCCTTGGTCAGAGTCCTCACCCAACTGAGATGGGCGTCTCAGCCCCTGCACAGCCGCAGGAGCAGCAAATTGTTGGCAAGCCCTCACAGGCTCGCAACCCCAGAGGATGCCCGCCAAAGGTGTGGAGGCAAGAGCAGCATGAAAGTGAGCAAGGGGCCACCACATCTGCTGAAGCCACAGGGGAGGCACCATGTAGGAGCAAGCGTAAGAGGAAGATAAAGCACAAGTAGTCACAAGGATAGTCACTTGGGTGTTCTGTTGTGTTTAATTGTGAAATGGCATCTTTGACTGTTATAAAATGAATTGATGGCAAACTGTTGAAATTGTGGGCTGTGTCCTTTCGCAAATGGGACTTCCACATTGAGGGCTCAGGGCGTCTTGGAATTGTCAGTATGGTGGCCAGAGTGATAGGAAGCCGCAGGTTCTTGTTCATTGTCGATGGTATGGTAAGAAGGTGTGAGCCAAATGTGTTTGATTGGGCAGCCTTAGCAAATCTGGCCAAGCTGAGTGCATCCCGGGCAGCAGTGTTGTCGCGTGCTGCTGCCGCTGGTTCATGCGCCTCCGCAAGGTCTTCACTCTCACCATCCTCCTCCTCCTCCTCATCCTCATCTGAGGAGATAAGCGATGAGCCACTTGTACCTCAGGCAGCTGCAAGCCATGATGCTGTGCCATGTTGTGAAGTGCACAGCAGCCCACGATGATTTTGGAGACCCTGGCTGCTGAGTACTGCAGGGCTTCACCTGATCTATCAAGGCATCTGAATCGCATCTTCAACAAGCCGATGGTTTGCTCGATAATGGATCTGGTGGAAATGTGGCTGGAGTTGTAGCTCTCCTCCGCTTTGTTGGATGGCCTCCTGAACGGCGTCATTAGCCACGTCTTCAGGGGATAGCACTTGTCTCCAAGTAGCCATCCGAAAAGTTGGTTTGGCAGACTGAAGAGCGGAGGCACACTAGACTGCTGCAGGATGAAGGAGTCATAGAAACATAGAAGACAGGAGCAGGAGTAGGCCATTCGGCCCCTCGAGCCTGTTCCGCCATTTCATGAGATCATGGCTGATCATCCAAATTCTGTACCCGTTCCCTGCTTTCTCCCCATATCCCTTGATCCCTTTAGCCTTAAGAAATATATCTAACTCCTTGAATATATTTAATGAATTGGCTTCAACTGCCTTGTGTGGTAGAGAATTCCACAGGTTCACCACTCTCTGGGTGAAGAAATTCTTCCTCATTTCAGTCCTAAATGGCTTACCCCTTACCCTTAGACTGTGACCCCTGGCTCTGGACTCCCCCGCCATCGGGAACATCCTTCCTGCATCTAGTCTGTCTAGTCCTGCTAGAATTTTATAAGTTTCAATGAGATCCCCTCTCATTCTTCTAAACTCTAGCGAATATAAGCCTAATTGACCCAATCTCTCTTCATACATCATTCCTGCCATCCCAGGTATCAGTCTGGTGAACCTTTGCTGCACTCCCTCCATGGCAAGAACATCCTTCCTCAGATAAAGCGACCAAAACTGCACACAATACTCAAGGTGTGGTCTCACCAAGGCCCTGTACAACTGCAGCAAGACGTCCTTGCTCCTGTACTCGAATCCTCTCGCTATGAAGGCCAACGTACCATTTGCCTTCTTAACCGCCTGCTGCACCTGCATGCTTACCTTCAGCGACTGGTGCACAAGGACACCCAGGTCTCTTTGCACTGCCCCTTTTTTCAATCTATTGCCATTCAGATAATAATCTGTCTCCCTGTTTTTGCCACCAAAGTGGATAACCTCACATTTATCCACATTATACTGCATCTGCCCAATCACCCAACCTGTCCAAATCATACTGGAGTTTCTCTGCATCCTCCTCACAGCACACACGCCCACCCAGCTTTGTGTCATCTGCAATCTTGGAGATATTACATCTAGTTCCCTCGTCTAGATCATTAATATATATTGTGAATAGCTGGGGTCCTCGGACCGATCTCTGCGGTACCCCACTAGTCACTGCCTGCCACTCATTAAAAAAAAACCGTTTATTCCAACTCTTTGCTTCCTGTCTGCCAACCACTTCTCTATCCAAATCAGTACCTTACCCCCAATCCCATGTGCTTTAACTTTGCCCGCTAATCTCTTATGCGGGACCTTATCGAAAGCCTTCTGAAAGTCCAAATACACCACATCCACTGGTTCTCCCTTATCTATCCTACCAGTTCCATCCTCAAAAAAATTCCAGTAGTTTAGTCAAGCATTTGTAAATCCATGTTGACTTTGTCTGATCCTGTCACTGTTTTCCAAGTGCTCTGCTATTACATCTTTTATAATGGACTCTAGCATTTTCCCCACTACTGATGTCAGGCTTACCGGTCTATAATTCCCCGTTTTCTCTCTACCACATTTTTTAAATAGTGGGGTTACATTAGCTACCCTCCAATCCATGGGAACTATTCCAGAGTCTATAGAATTTTGGAAGATGACCAGCAATGTATCTACTATTTCCAGGGCCACTTCCTTAAGTACCCTAGGATGTAGATTATCAGACCCTGGGGATTTATCGGCCTTCAATCCCATCAATTTCCCTAACACCATTTCCCTACAAATACTGATTTAATTCAATTCCTCCCTCTCATTAAACTCTATGTTCCCCGACATCTCTAGGAGGTTATTTGTGTCCTCCTTTGTGAAGACAGAACCAAAGTACAGGTATGTATTTAATTGGTCTGCCATTTCTTTGTTCCCCATTATAAATTCCCCAGATTCTGACTGCAAGGGACCTACACTTGACTTCACCAATCTTTTTCTCTTCACATATCTATAGAAGCTTTTATAGTCAGTTTTTATGTTCCCTGCAAGCTTACTCTAATATTCTATTTTCCCCCTCTTAATTAATCCCTTTGTCCTCCTTTGCTGAATCCTAAACTGCTCCCAATCCTCAGGTTTGCTGCTTTTTCTGGCCAATTTATATGTCCTCTCCTTGGATCTTATGCTATCCCTAATTTGCCTTGTTAGCAAGTGTTGAGTCACCTTTTTTGTTTTATTTTTATGCCAAACAGGGATGAACAAATTCTGTCGTTCATCCATGCGATCATTAAATGTTTGCCTTTGCCTATCCACTGTCAACCCTTTAAGTAATGCTCACCAATCCATCCTAGCCAACTCGCGCCTCATACCATTGTTGTTTCCTTTATTTAAAATGAGGACCCTAGTCTCTGAGTCAGCTACTTCACTCTCCATTTTAATGAAGAATTCTATCATATTTTGATCGCTCCTCCCCAAGGGGCCTCGCACAACAAGATTGCTAATTAATCCTGCCAGTCATGGCAACTGCCAGGGTACTTGGTGCAAACATGCAAAATTTCCTTCTTGTGGTTACGCACCAGCTGCACGTTGAGGGAGTGGAAGCCCTTGCGGTTGACAAAAAGACCTGGATTGTGATGCGGTGCCTTAAGAGCTACATGTGTGCAGTCTATGACGCCCTGCACCCTTGGAAAGCCTGCCATATTAGCAAATCCAACTGCACGCGCGGTTATACTTGCTTGATTCTTGGAGAAGTTGATGTAATTGTGCGCCTTGGCAAAGAGGGCATCGGTTACCTGCGTGATGCAAGTGTGTGCAGCCGCCTGGGAGATGCCGCTGATGTCTGCTGTTGATCCCTGGAATGAGCCTGAAGCAAAAAAGTTGAGTGCGGTGGTGACTTTTACAGCTACAGGTAGACTATCCTTTATCCGAAAACCTCGGGACCAGCCGAGTTTCGGATAAAGGAGAATTTCGGATTTCGGAAGGTGGGTCGGCGGGGGTCCGCGGGGGGTCGTGCGCACGACTTACGCTGACGCTCAGCGTAAGTCAGTCGGGGTCGGCGGGGTCCGCGGGGGGGTCGGCGGTTGTCGGGGTCGGCGGTTGTCGGGGCTGGCGGGGTCGGCGGTTGTCGGGGCCGGCGGGGCCCGCGGGGGGGTCGGCGGTTGTCGGGGCCGGCGGGGTCCGCGGGGGGGTCGGCGGTTGTCGGGGCTGGCGGGGTCGGCGGTTGTTGAGGCCGGCGGGGCCCGCGGGGGGGTCGGCGGTTGTCGGGGCCGGCGGGGTCCGCGGGGGGGTCGGCGGTTGTCGGGGCTGGCGGGGTCGGCGGTTGTCGGGGCCGGCGGGGCCCGCGGGGGGGTCGCCGGTTGTCGGGGCCGGCGGGGTCCGCGGGGGGGTCGGCGGTTGTCGGGGCTGGCGGGGTCGGCGGTTGTCGGGGCCGGCGGGGTCCGCGGGGGGGTCGGCGGTTGTCGGGGCGCGGGGGGTCGTGTGCACGACTTACCCTTTATCCGAACTTCCGAAACCGGAACCCTCTAAAAACCGAAGGTTTTTTCGTTCATACGCACGACTTACGCTGAACGAAAAAACCTTCGGTTTTTAGAGGGTTTCGGTTTTCGGGAGTCCGGATAAAGGGTAGTCTACCTGTACTGGTAAGGGTTGTCCACCCACTCCTCTGGGCTCCAGGTCTTGCTGCAGCATTGCGCAGATTTCACCTACTACCTCGTTCTCAGTCATGTTGAGGTAGCTCATCCTCTGCCCGTAAACCCTGTTTTGGGGGTATCTCCTGCGGCGACGTGCTTCCATGCGCTGGCGCCTTCTGGCCTGTGCAGCTTCAGGTGGGTGAGCAGCAGCTTGGCGCTCCTGTTGTTGCTCCTGCTGTTGGTGTTGCTGTTGTTCCGGGTTCTGCTGCTGCTGCTGCTGCTGCTGGTCTTCGTGCGAATCTGAGGTCCAGGGGGAAAGGAAATAAATGGTTCCCATGCTGCAGGTATATACCTCCGTTGAGGAAGCGCTCAGTCAAGGTGGAGAGAGGGTTTTCCCAAGAGGTCACAGTGGAGATGGATCTCAGCTTCAACACTTGCAAAATCAGTAGACGTGCAAAAAGTTCTCCAAGACCTGAGAAAAGAAAGTTCTGCCACCTGCAAATGATCCTTGTTGAAAACTCTGTTTTTATGGTGGAGCTGCAGCTGTTAGTAAGCCAGCCGCTTGTGAACCCACACGGTTAGCTGGCGTGCTCCAGGGGAGACGTGCAGCACGCAGGAAATGTGGTAAACTCTGAAAGGCCTCTCAAAATGGGATTATAGAGGTACTTAAGTGGTAGTTAAGTGCCTTAAGGGCGGGACCGAAAGGGAGTCTGGAAGTCCGCATTTGGGAAAGTTGTGCAGAGGCGGGTTGAAGGCGGGATCGGAGCCCAACGCCATTTTTTGCAACTTTCCCACCTGACCCGCCTCCTCGGGCCTGGCAAAATCCAGCCCTCAGAGTCCAGTCTAAGGCTAGTTACATTTTTACAAATTTCCCAAAACTTACCCCCCTCAAAAAGGAAAAAAAGAAAGACTTGCATTTATATTGTGCCTTTCACAACCACCAGACGTCCAAAAGCACTTTACAGCCAATGAAGTACTTTTTGAACTGTAGTCACTGTTGTAATGCAGGAACCGTAGCAGTCAATTTGCGCACAGCAAACTCCCACAAACAGCAATGTGATAATGACCAGCCAATCTGTTTTAGTGATGTTGATTGAGGGATAAATATTGGCCAGGACACTGGGATAACTCCCCTGCTGTTCTTCGAAACAGTGCCCTGGGATCTTTTACATCCACCTGAGAGCAGACGGGGTCTCAGTTTAACTTCTCATCCAAAAGACGGCACCTCCGATGGTGCAGCACTCCCTCGGTACTGCACTAGAGTGTTAGCCTAGACTGTTGTGCTCAAGTTTCTGGAGTGGGAGTTGAACACGCAACCTTCTGACTCAGCCTGAGCCACGGCTGACACATAGAAAGGAATTTTAACCTGAAAAAACGGGTGGGTTGGGGTGGGGGAAGTTAAAGTATTAAAAATCTAAATCCTGACCCTAAACTACCGCCAAACTGCCCACTTCCGGATTTAACAGGACGTGGGGCGGGTAGCCAACCTGCTGCCAGGAGGCGGGTTGACACTTTAATTATGATAGTGAGGCCTGATGCCTCTGCTTTAACCTGCTGTGCAGGTTTAACTGACCTGCCGGGGACCCCGGGCCTCGGGATTCCCGGTAGCTACAGCGAGGCGAGGATTGCCTCGGGGAGCACGCTTTGTCGGCTGGGAGGAGCGGGAGTGCTTCCCCTGGTCCCCTGAGCTCACCCACCATCAGCCTGCCCCATACAAACAGCACCCTCTGCCCCCCTCCCCCCCTCGAGGTCGGGGTTCAGATCCCCGCCCACGGGCTTGAAACCGCCCCCCCACCCCCACCCCGATCGGACCCCGCACCTACCTGTCTCTTGCAGCCTCCTGCCAAGCCTTCCCCACCTGACTGGAAGCCAGTCTGTCAATCAGGCTGGCTTCCAGGCGGGGGACCTGTCCATGACATCACACGCAGGCCATGGAGTTAAAACCCCACAGCGTGCGGGGAAACTTGGGTTTCCCGCGGTCCCCCGGGGCCCACCCCACCACTCTGGGCAGGCCAGAAACGTCAAAATTCCGGCCATAGTCTTTAATAATTCTATAATTAAAATAATATTTTGTCTTGGTAAGGTTCTACATTGGCTCAGAAGTCCATTGGACCATCACCAGATATTTGTCACAATTTGCTACATCTTTATCGGAGGATTGGTGTCCAGTGCCTAAGGAAACCTTCTTTGGCTGTTATCAGGAAAAACTAGACTGCTTCCTGCCAACTACTTTAAAGTAATAGCTTTGGGTTAAGTTAAATAAGATATAACAATTTCATATTAAAAAACTTAAGAATTTCAGCATAATGGTACCTAAATTATAGCCATGAAAGGGAGATTATTACTAATGTATTCACTCTTCAATGTATTGCAATGCCAGAATGCAGCATAGGTCCACAAACTTGGTAATTAAACTGTCCAGTATGTTTTGTGTAATATATTGTGCTAACTTCTCTTCCTGAAGAATTAGCCTGTCTCTAAATGCAATCTAGTTATCAGTTACAGCATTTAAATCTATTGCACTAGTTTTGTTCAGTAGGTTTCGTTGTACAAAAGTACATGTAAATATTTGAAGCTAGGTGTCTTTTGCCAGTTTTAGCTTCTTGTAATATCCTCAAGTTCTGGGATAAGGATGAGAGGAGTCATGGGCCAGCTGGTGATACTAATGGATGCCTTAGTTGAAGGAACTAAAATGTTTTGATTGATGCAGACCAATACTTTTGTCTGATCAGTGTGTGCTAGTTTTTAAAATTGATAACTGTTTCCACAATTTAAGGCCTGGGTTGTATTGTATAGGTACTGTGGAAGAGTGATATAAATTAGAAATAGAAACAGAAAATGCTGGAAATACTCAGCAGGTCAGGCAGCATCTGTGGAGAGAGAAACAGAGTTAACATTTCAGGTCGATGACCGTCCAGCATTTTCTGTTTTTATTTCAGATTTCCAGCATCCGCAGTATTTTGCTTTTAATATAAATTAGATGTGGTTTCTTTATACTATGCCTTAGAAATCCATAGAAATTACAATATAGAAAGAAACAGGCTATTTGGCCCAACCAGTCCATGGTGGCATTTACCATCCATGTGAACAAATAGTTCCAATCCCATTTACTCATGCTGTTCCTTTTCCTTCATCCACCTATCCAATCTAATCTTGAATGTTGGCATAGTTTCTGCCTCAGCCAATAAGCTTGGAAGTGAATTCCATAGCCTCTCAACCTCTGTGTAGACATTTATCCTGCCCTCTGTTGTAGAACGCTTACTTTTAATCTTGTATCTGAGGTCCCTCGTTCTCGACCCCTCAACTACTGGAAACAGTCTGCTTCAGTCTACCCCGACCCATCTTTCATAATTTTAATCACATCTATCATGCTGACCCATAATCTGCATTTTTTAAACAAAAAAAAAATCAGTATTTCAAGTCTTTTTTCATATTTGTATTTCCTCATACCAGGTAGTACTCTAGTGAATCTGTACTGTGTTATTTCTAAAGCATGAATATCCTTCCTAAGGACGAAGCAGTACTCTAACTGAGACGCAGATTTCTTTTCTTTGTAGTTTGCGTTAAGCTACTAAAAGGCAGCTCCTCTCGATTAAGGCAGAACAAGA
Organism: Somniosus microcephalus; assembly: GCF_052327205.1. Lineage (NCBI taxonomy): Eukaryota > Metazoa > Chordata > Chondrichthyes > Squaliformes > Somniosidae > Somniosus > Somniosus microcephalus. Next base: position 211,924,581 of record NC_140987.1, read on the forward strand.
TAGCTGTCTGTTTTCCAATAAGTCTCAGGTAGTTCAGAGGACAAGGAAATCAAGGGATATGGGGATAGTGCAGGAAAGTGGAGTTGAGGTAGAAGATCAGCCATGATTTTATTGAATGGCGGAGCAGGCTCGAGGGGCCAAATGGCCTACTCCTGCTCCTATTTCTTATGTTCTTATGACAAGATCCTTCTTAATTTGTTTATGTTTTTAATGTTACCTGTAAAGATTTACACTACCAAATGAAATTTGATAATGTTATTATCTGTTTGGTGCAGGGGATGGGAGGGGAATGGGCTTGCTTGCCTGTGGATCGGTTATTGCAGTTGCACTGTCTTCCCTATCACATTTAAGTGCCAGTGGGGAACCAGCTATTGAAACTAAATTCAATTTGGCATATTATTTTTCAGTTTGGTACTATCAAGATTAGGTTTATATCTGTCTCTAAATATTGTATACTCTTCTCTTGCCGTGCACAATGGATGGGAAATTTATTCATTGTATATTTTTATTATTTGTTCTTGGGATGTGGGTTTTACTGGCAAGGCAGATTTATTGCCTGTCCCTAGATACCTTGAGGGCACTAGGGGTCAACCACCTAGTGTGGGACTGCAGTCACATATAGGAAAGACTAGGTAGGGGTAGTAGGTTCCCTTCCCTGAAGGACATTAGTAAACCAGTTAGGCTTTTACAAAAAAACAGCAGCCTTCATGGTCATTTTCTGGTGTTAGCCTCATAAATGATCAGATTTATTGAGTTCAATTTCACGATTTGCCATGGTGGGATATGAACTTGCCACCATTAGGCTACTGTACTTATAATGTGGTTGAGTGAGAATAGCGTTAGCTTTGGTTTGCTTCAGTTTTATGTCATGAGAGTGATTTAGCCAAGTCCAGGAGAACTGTTGTTAATATATAAAATCCCTTTGTATTGCATGCTATTTTATCAATACTAAGTACTCTCTTGATGTCTCCGTTTCAACTGCCACTGTTGGCTACAACAGCCGAACAAATGACAATGGGGAAAAAAACACATACTTGCCAAGCTGCATGGGAAAGAGCCCTTCATAATGATTAGTGAAGATGGACCATGGCAAATTTTTGCAAGGTGTAAAAGAGATAGTTTGTCAACTCTGTCAAAGGTCTTTTCAGTACTTTTAAAAATTCATTAATGGGATGTGGGTGTCACTAGCAATGCCAGCATTTATTGCCCATCCCTAATTGCCTTGAGAAGGTGGTGGTGAGCTGCCATTTCAGAGGGCAGTTAAGAGTCAGCCACATTTCTGGTTCTGGAGTCACATATAGGCCAGACCGGGTAAGGACAGCAGATTTCCTTCCCTAAAGGACATTAGTGAACCAGATGAGTTTTTATGACAGTCCGGTAGTTTCATGGTCACCATTACTGATGCTAGCTTTTTATTCCAGATTTATTTAATTAACTGAATTTAAATTCCCCAGCTGCCGTTGTGGGATTTGAACTAACATCTCTAGATCATTAGTCCAGTAACATAACCACTAAGCTACCATACCCCCACCAGTATGTAAGAATATAGCAGTTGGTGGAGAACATCCCATACCAGAACTGTATGGATTTTTAGGAGGAGAATGATCTACCCAAACTGATTTGATTTAGATCATTATAAGTAAAGTCAGTTTTACTTTTGCAGGTATTTTGCCTGAAGAGAGACTTTTTTTTTACATGTTCTTGTTTTCACCTTGCTCCCCTAAAGGTTGTGACTTAGGATGTTTCTTCTGAGCTGTGGCAGCCCTGTTGTATCTTGCTCAATCAACCAGACCAGTTGCTGAGTGTTAGTGGACTACTCAGTGTGAGGTTGATCCGGTCCTCATTTGATCACCATGCACACACTTTCTAGCCGGGATCATTGACGAGTGATCAGGAGCAGGACTCCTGGACAATATTTTTCCCTTCCTAAATTGGGAGCATAATGCTAAATTTAGCACCCTAACCACATATTGTCCTACAGTTGCCTTACTCTTGAAGATCCTTGTCTGGTTGAGTTGAAATAATAGCGAAGAAAGAGATTGCTGTTATTCTGGTACACATTTATTAAATGTTTCTTTAAACACTTTCAGCTTATATCATAAATTATGAATGTTCCTCACATAATCAGTGGGAATTCACCCTTGGCTATGGCTTTGCTCCAGTCATTGATGCAGCAGATACAGCTGTGAGAAACATGACTTTTGGAAAATAGTTCTTTTGCTCTTATTGGGACCTACAAAATCTCAAGCAAACTGAGCATTAGCCCTTAAAACAGTGTACTTTATGGCTCTAATAGCCTGAATACAGACCTCTTATTATTAATGGAGCAGCTGAGCATGCAGTTTGCTTGGCCCACCTCTTCCATCATAGTATCCCAGTATCGTCGCTGTCTTTTTAAGGGAAATCTAGTTATAAGGGAAATAACTTCTGTTATAACAACAGAAAACGCTGGAAAAACTCAGCAGGCCAGGCAACATCTGTGGAGAGAGAAACAGAGTTAACGTTTCAGGTCGAAGACCCTTCGTCAGAACTGAGAAAAAAGCAGGAAATGAAACGGATGAAAAAGCAAGTTTGGGGGCTGGGAAATGGGGGAGGTCTGTGAGAGGTGAAGAGACATCAAGAGATATTCAAGACGAGACGAGATGGTAATAGGACAGGTAAAGAGACAAAAGATGGCTCTGGATGAAGTGTGAAATGTGCTGGCAGAATGAAAGACAGCTGCCATGTGGGAGAGAGAAAAAAAGGGAAAAGGCACAAACCAAAAGTGTGGATAAAAAATGTAAAAATATGATTGGGGCCGAGGTTATGATCTGAAATTGTTGAACTCGATATTGAGTCCGGAAGGCTGTAAAGTGCCTAATCGGAAGATGAGGTGCTGTTCCTCGAGTTTACGCTGAGCTTCCGTGGAACAATGCAAGAGGCCGCGGACGGTGAGGTCTGAGTGGGAATGGAGCGGTGAATTGAAATGACAGGCGACCGGAAGCTCAGGGTCACCCTTACGGACTGAACGGAGATGTTCCGCAAAGCGGTCACCCAATCTGCGTTTGGTCTCCCCAATGTAGAGGAGACCGAGGAGACCACATCGTGAGCAGCGAATACAGTATACTAGATTGCAAGAAGTACAAGTAAATCGCTGTTTCACCTGGAAGGGGTGTTTGGGGCCCTGGACAGTGGGAAGGGGGGAGGTATAAGGGCAGGTGTTGCATCTCCTGCGCTTGCACGGGAAGGTGCCGGGCAAAGGGGAAGGGGTGCTGTGGGTGATAGAGGAGTGGACTAGGGTGTCTCGGAGGGAGCGGTCCCTACGGAATGCTGAAAGGGGAGGGGAAGATGCGTTTGGTGGTGGGATCACGTTGGAGGTGGTGAAAATGGCAGAGGATGATCCATTGAATGTGGAGGCTGGTGGGGTGATAGGTGAGGACAAGGGGAACCCTATTGTGGTTCCGGGAGGGCGGGGCAGGGGTGAGGGCAGAAGTGCAGGAGATAGAACGGACACGGTCGAGGGCCGTGTCAAACATGGTAGAGGGGAATCCTCGGTTGAGGAAAAAGGAAGACGTGTTGGAAGCACTGGTGTGGAAGGTGGTATCGTCAGAGCACATGCGGCGGAGACGGAGAAACTGGGGGAATGGAATAGAGTCCTTACAGGAGGCGGGGTGGGAGGAAGTGTAGTCCAGGTAGCTGTGGGAATCAGTGGGCTTGTAGTGAATGTTGGTCGATAACCTATCCCCAGAGATGGAGACGGAGAAGTCGAGGAAGGGAAGGGAAGAGTCAGAGATGGACCATGTGAAGGTGAGGGAAGGGTGGAAATTGGAGGCAAAGTGAATGAAATTGTCTAGTTCAGGGCGAGAGCAGGAAACGGCACCAATACAGTCATCAATGTACTGGAAAAAGAGGTGAGGGAGGGGACCCGAGTAGGACTGGAACAAAGAGTGTTCCACATATCTCACAAAAAGGCAGGCATAGCTAGGACCCATGCGGGTACCCATAGCAACACCTTTAATTTGGAGGAAATGACTGGAGTCAAAGGAGAAGTTGTTCAATGTGAGAACAAGTTCAGCCAGGCGGAGGAGGATGGTGGTGGTTGGGGACTGGTTGGGCCTCTGTTCAAGGAAGAAGCGGAGCGCCCTCAGGCCATCCTGGTGGGGGATGGAGGTGTAGAGGGATTGTACGTCCATGGTGACAAGGAGGCGGTTGGGGCCAGGAAACTGGAAACTGTTAAAGTGGCGGAGGGCGTCAGAAGAGTCGTGGATGTAGGTGGGAAGAGACTGGACAAGGGGAGGAAAAATAGAGTCGAGATAAGAAGAGATAAGTTCCATGGGGCAAGAACAGGCTGAAACGATGGGTCTACCAGGGCAGTCCTGTTTGTGGATCTTGGGAAGGAGGTAGAAGCTGGCTGTGCGGGGTTGGGGAACTATGAAGTTGGTGGCAGCGGGGGGAAGATCTCCAGAGGAGATGAGGTCAGTGACAGTCTTGGAAACGGTGGTTTGATGTTCAGTTGTGGGGTCATGGTCCAGGTGGAGGTAGGAGGAGGTGTCGGAGAGTTGGCGTTCAGCTTCCGCTAGGTAGAGTTATTGGAGCTTGTAACTTAAAGCAGTCAATTAAATAGACAGCCATTCTGCTACATTCTTTAAGTCGTTGCCTCAAGAATTTAATTTGCTCTGACTTTATATATATTTTTCTCGAAAGATTACGACGTTTTTAGTTGATTTAATGTTATGGGAACCCTATTCTTTACAGATAATCACACTTTCGTTATACTAGTCATTGGCACTAGATAATAATTTTAATAATGAAGATGCACGGTAATACCGGCATGTTCCTCCGCATCAATGTAAAGTAAGTCAGTCATTCAATATTCTAAAGTGGATAGTCTTGCTTTAAGGGAACAGTGCTGTGGCACTCTTGATCTGTTGCTGCACCTCTTGTTGACTCTTGAACGTTTGAAGCATTTTGTAGATATAAACATTCATAAATGTTAATGATCATGCCAAGCAGTAATAAATTATTAGCAGAAATCAACACTGCTTGTGTGCATGCTAGCATAGTTTTAATTGCATAACGGAAATGTTGGTTATTTTGCATGAACACTAGGGAGCCACAGAATTTAATGCACTTTTAGCTTAAACGTGTTTCTTGTGCATGAATCAGGCAATGACTCAGTTGGCCAATGTGGGATGCTGGAAAATAGTTCCAAACGAGAAATGCCCATTGCATGCCCTCACCTATTGTTCTCAGAATAACCTTCCCCCACCTATTGTTTTATCTTCCTAACTCTTGGATACCCTGTACCCCGCCCCCCACCTTCAAATTCCCTCAAAAACACTTGGATACATCTGTGTAATTGTGTATTCCAATCTAGAGGACCTTTTTTTACAATCAGTTTTTATTTCCAATTTAAACACCTGTTTTGTTTGTTTTTCAGCTTTGTAGCATCGAAAACTAGGTGAAAACAAATAGTCCAATCCCAATAAACCCATGTAAATCTGGAGAAAAGAAGCATAAATCAGTTTGCATTTTGAACATCACTAAACCTGTAATAAACAAGCAGGCACTAACAGAAAGGCAAGGTAAAGCTAAATGACAACTGAGAATTATTTATATAATTTAGACACCACTTTTATGGGCTCAAAAGTAATATGCAAATTAAGTTTCCATGAGCACAAAATATTGTCAAGCTATTTTAACAGTAAAACACAATATTTGTGAATGAACTATGTGCTGCAAAAAGTTGACAGCCAAAACCAGGGGTCACCATCTCAGAATAAGGGGTCGGCCATTTAGGACTGAGATGAGAAGAAATTTCTTCACTCGGAGGGTGGTGAATCTTTGGAATTCTCTACCCCAGAGGGCTGTAGAGGCTCAGTTGTTGAGTGTATTCAAGACAGAGATCAATGGATTTTTTGGATATTAAGGGAATGGAGGAAAGTGGAGTTGAAGTAGAAGATCAGCCATGATCTCATTGAATGGCGGAGCAGGCTCGAAGGACCGAATGGCCTACTCCTGCTCCTATTTCTTATGTTCTTATGTAAAATCAATGTTTAAAATAGCACAGCAACACCATAGTATCGAGACGCACAAATGTTTAAAAAATCTTACTAAAATATGAAATAGTTGATACTAAAGTTTAATTTTGCAATACGTCCGTGATGGTTTATTGCGATCATTGTATGCAGTGTATCCATTTTGTTAATAATGTATCTATAGTCATTATCAAGGCTTTACAACGTGTGCCCTGACATTATGGTTGCAATGTAGATATATCTCTGGAAATGGTTTCTTTTTTGGTATGAAAACAGTGAGAAATTTTGAGTTTTTTTCCCCCTCGGATTTGAGAGGAAATCAGTTTTGTCAATAGCATTCTTCCCCCTCCAATGACTTGTATTTTTTGCCAGATAACCTATTATGCATGTCTCTAATTGTTTTCTAAGGCCCCACTATACTAGACAGGACGTGCTGGAGGCTGTATCTTAATTCAGTGCATAGAATGTGACCAAACTCTGCCTTGCTTCATGGGGGTGAGGGGATTGAAGACATGCCTGAGCTGTTGGTGATGGTAGTGAGGTTTTCTATTTTTATACTGGGACTTAGTTTATCAGTGGAGAGAGAGAAACATATTTATGATGTGTTTTAGGGATGCTTTTGTAACAGAAGGATATTTCACTCCTGCTGATGGATGCATATTTTTGAATAATTATTAAATAAATCTATAGCTGCACATGAGTAATACTGCTGCAAATAAAGCTACTAAATTGTCATGTGCTTAAGGTTCTGTGTAGTGATCTGTGATTTTGGCTATTCGGAGCATGAGGGTTTAAATCGGGGGAGCTGCAGAGTAGAGGCAGGACACTTGCCACAGAGAAGGCACATTACATAGAATATATGGTGCAGAAACAGACCATTTGGCCCAACCAGTTCATGCTGGTGTTTATGCTCCGCTCGAGCCTCCTCCCATCTTTCATCATCTAACTCTGTCAGCATAACCCTCTATTCCCTTTTCCCTCATATGCTTATCTAATCTCCCCTTAAATGCATCTATACTATTTGCCTCAACCACTCCCTGTGGTAGCGAGTTCCACATTCTCACCACTCTTTGGGTAAAGAAGTTTCTTCTGAATTCCCTATTGGATTTCTTGGTGACTATCTTATATTGATGGCCTCTAGTTATGCTCTTCCCCATAAGTGGAAACATTCTCCTCTGTATCTACTCGATCAAAACCTTTCATAATTTTAAAGACTTCTATGAGGTCACCCCTCAGCTGCCTTTTTTCAAGCGAAAAGAGACCCAGCCTGTTCATCCTTCCCTGATAGGTATACCCTCGCATTTCTGGTATCATCCTTGTAAATCGTCTCTGTATCCTCTCCAGTGCCTCTATATCCTTTTTGTAGGGTGAATCTTCCAAGTTTTAAAGTAGTTCACGTTTTGGCAGGCAGTTCATTGATATCTGGCTATTTATTCTCTTGGATATTGAATTGGCCTGAGGACTCCTAAAAGGAGAAATATTTATCACCTTACAGCTCTTTGTACATTTTACCCCATCAGATTTTATATTTGCTGTAGTAGCAGTTGATTTTTTGAAATGTAAAATAAATTCTGTTTCTATGGCAGCAAATTTACACATCCTACCTTTCTGAAAGTTAAAAATGACACAAAGTGTTCAGTGTTGAAGTTATTGTTTGTGCTGTGTGTGAAATTACTAATAGGTTTACTTTTTTGTTTTCAGTGTTTGCAGATGTCGCATAACTTTAACCAGAATGAAAACATTTGCCTGGGAGAACAGCAATTTCAACAGTTCTGTAAATTGTTTATTAGGCATTCAGATGAAATCTACAATGGCTGGGAGTGGAGGCAGAAGGTATGCTGGCGTTTAGTATATTTCAGTTAAACTGGAACATTCGTAGAACTTTAGGGAGATCAAATATATTTCACTTCTTTTAAATTTTGGTTTTATATATCTCCACTTTGAGTCTTTTCCCTCTTTCCCCTCCCCCATAACTTACTCACTTTCCTGGGTCAGCTGTGGCTCAGTGGGGAGCACCCCTCGCCTCTGAGTCAGAAGGTTGTGAGTTCATAAAGCTAGGCTGACACTCCAGTGCAGTGCTGAGGGAGAGCTGCACTGTTGGAGGTGCCGTCTTTCGGATGAGACATTAAACCAAGGCCCCGTCTGCTCTCTCAGGTGGACGTAAAAGATCCCATGGCACTATTTCGAAGAATGCCGGGGAGTTATTCCTGGTGTCCTGGCCTATATTTATCCCTCAATCAACATCACTAAAAACAGATTATCTGGTCATTATCACATTGCTGTTTGTGGGACCTTGCTGTGCGCAAATTGGCTGCCGCGTTTCCCACATCACAACAGTGACTACACTTCAAAAGTACTTCATTGACTATAAAGCGCTTTGAGATGTCTGGTGGTCGTGAAAGGCACTATATCAATTTCCGTCCGCCCGTCCCTTCCTCCCTTCCCCCCGGAAATGCATTTGGACGTGTTCTGACTTTGTCATGCTGTTCCCATGGTACACAGATTTGTATGCCTCGATTTTAAAGAGGGTCGGCCACCCAATTCCTGGCCATCCTAATGTTTACAGCGGCATTCAGCCCTGGATGAGGCTCCTGCTAAAAGCAGGCGGAGGCCTACTTAACATGCAAAAGTCACGACCCAATGATGTCATCGTCGCCACAACTTACTTTTAACCTCACCACAGGGGGAATCCCGCGCTGTCTCCAGTGGGGCAGGGAGGCTCAGGGCCGCGATTGGGATGTGGGGGGGGTGGTGGTGAAGCATGAGAGGATTGGGGCTGGGAAGGCCAAAGGCTTCCTTGTGAGGCCTGGGGTGAGCATTCCTGCTCCTCCTGGCCCATAAGGAGCTTAAAAACAGGCAAAGTTTTTAAACTTACCTCGGCCTCTTCTGGCTAGTCAGCTCTGATGTCATCTCACTTGTTGTTTAAACAAAAGTATTCACAAACTCAATGCAACAGGCCTAAAGGGACTGAATAAAGTAAGTGATGTTAAAGTTGAGTAAATCATTTGTATTTAGACTTTTTTTTAAACGGGTCGATAGTCTATTTTTTTAAGTTTGGAGGAAGTGAATTTTATGCAATAATGAGTCCAGATGTGGGAATTTCTTTTATTATTCATGGCTAAGATATGGGTGTCATTGGTGAGGCCAGAATTTATTCTTGAAGGTAGTGGTGGGCAATGTTCCCTGTAATTTCTTTTTGGGTCGGGCTGTGCAACTCATTCAAACTTCTGAGCATGCGTGGTTTTGCCACTTGGAAACCGGCAAGCGGCCTGCGCAGGAGCTTCAGACAGCGCAGCTAAACGGGAACATTGGTGGTGGGCCTCCAACTTGAACTGCTGCAGTCTGTGTGATGAAGGTACTCCTACAGTGCTGTTCGGTAGGGAGTTCCCGGACTTTGACCCAGTGATGATGAAGGAACGCTGATATATGTCCAAGTTGGGATGGTGTGTGACTTCAAGGGGTTGGTGTTCTCCTGCACCTGCTGCCCTTGTCCTTCTAGGTGGTGGAGGTCGCAGGTTTGAGAAGTACTGCTGAAGAAACCTTGGCGATTAGCTGCTGTGCATCCTATAGATAGTACACAGTGCAGCCACGATATGCCAATAGTAGAGGGAGTGGATGCCTAAGCTGGTGGATGGGGTGACGATTAAGTTCTTTTGTCCTGGAATGTTTCTGTTGCTGGTCACTACTGGAGCAGGTTCTATCTACTTCAGTATGTAATTTTGCATTTAGTTGAATCCGGGGGAAGCTTTGTTGTGTTTAATGAGATTCATGTAATTTACTTGATCCATGTGCTGTGAGACACTAAATTTTACCACATCCCATCAAATGTGATTATGTTTGGAAAACTGAGGAGGATGAGTGGAATCAATCAAGATGTAATGTGTGAAACTTGTATATTTGCACAAGAATGAACTATCTGCACATTAATGCATTGTTGTTAACTGTATTTTATCACCAGGTCATGTTATTCATTGCTTAATGTGAGCTGCAATTACATGATAATCTTGGAATTCTTGGTAGTTAATTTTTTGTTTAGTCAATAATCTAAGCTTCCTCATCTTTCGTTACTAGTAAAATTGTGCCTAAGAAATTGAAATTTAAAAAAATGCTATTTGACTGTTTTAATTTCCTTGTGCACTATACCAAGCAGTGTAATGTCTGGTGACAAATGTGGTAAGTGGCTGTTTTCAGTGGGAGGAAACTTGATTTTCGTATTCAGATGAAATTTCAAGACTAAATTGGATTTAGGAACTAGATATTGGATGTATGTTCTGTATATTAAATCCATCTGACTCTTAATTCAAATTATGATTTTTTTAAAGAATTGAATTCCCATTTTGCTGTGCTATTTACATTGCTTAATTGAAATTGTAGGATAATTCAAATTTTTGGAGCAATAAACATTGAATTTATCAGAACTGAGCCTCGAGTTCCCTTTAAGAAATTTGCAGTACACTAAATAACATGGCCAGTGATCTACTGTGGGCCTTATCAACTGCAAGAGAAATGCTTTTGCTGCAGTAAAATGCACTGCATTAAAATTCTACACTATGAATTTATCTTTACAGGAGCTCGATGAGGGGTACATGGTAAAAGTACACTTGAGATCTAAACATTCCAAAAACAACTTAGTTGTGGGGGATCATTGCCTTCAAGGTCTTCCGTATCATGAAGCAGAGCCTCTTTGTGAGGAAGAGGTGAGAATAACTGATTAACTAAACACTTCTAGTAAATGGTTTTCGATTCTGTTGTACTTGCATTGTATGCACCAAAATGCCTTTCTTATATTGTGAAGTTTATAAATGAATATATCATGAACTCACTTGGGACAGATATATTAAGTATAGCCCCATAGTTAGCAACATTTTCTATGAAAAGTTAAGGTTTAATCTGTGTTAATACCATTTTTAATGTTATGAAGAGGTGCTCCACCAACTCAGAAGAAATGACCTTGCACAATGCAGGAAAAATAATGAGACTATTTCCTCCCTGATGCCCAGAAAAGATTCTGCCGTACAAACGCAAGTGTTCCAGAAATATGATTAAATTATTAACACTTTAAGTACCATGCTGAATACCTGAAAATAATTTTACAGTCTAACTGGAAATTTTAAATGAATATATGTTGCAGGATAAGGCCTCATTCGTATATTCATCTGAAAAAGATAATTCCATGTAAATTTAAGATAAGTAGTTTTACTGACAATTGGCTGTCCTTTTAAGCAGGGTGCTGCCATTGCTACATATCTGAAGCTGCGTTGTGTCTTCACTTAGCCTTGGGTCACAGCGTTCCTACTGTTTTCAGTGGAGTTAGGTGGGTGAGGATTTGGTGCTGAAACTGAGGTTAAGTGAATTACTTGTATGTTTCAGCAGTTTGAATTACTCACTTAACTTGTTTAAAGATCAGAACTTGTTTAAAGATCAGACTTTGATCAAAAGATCGAATGGATTTGTTCCTTTGATTTAGTTAACAGCATGGTTCCTTTGATAGGAAAGAACCTATTTGTTTCATTGGATAGATTTTTGCATGTGATAACCGTTGTGAAAATCTTCCTATCTTCTGAGATTTGAACATTTGTATTATCTGTTTAGTCATTGTCAGTTGTGTATGTATACATGTGTTTTTATAAAAACTTTACATATGTGTACACTTACTGTCCATCAAACTTCAGATGTCCGTCACATTTGAGATGGCACATGCTATCTAATGTAAATTTATGTCATTCTTTAAAGAAAAGTAGTATAAACAAATAAACTTAGTCACTTGCAATGCTCAGAATAGCCTAGGAACAGAAAATACCAGAGCCACAATGTTTGCAGGTTCTTATTTGACCTTTCCACAATCAAAACATCATGGTCCTGATCTCTAGTGTGAAGAGCAATTAACCTTTCAGTGAAATCACCCGGTGTTTACTTATTTATTGGACTTTATAGCCTTTACAGCTCCAAGTAGGCTTCCGACCACATATCAGCTAAGCCCTAAGCTCTGGAATTCCTTCCCTAAACCCCCCCCCCCCGCCTCTCTACCTCTCTCTCCTCCTTTAAGACGTTCCTTAAAATCTACCTCTTTGACCATCTGTCCTAATATCTCCTTATGTGCCTTGGTACCAAATTTTGTTTGATAATGCTCCTGTGAAGTGCCTTAGGATGTTTTACTACTTTAAAGGCGCAATATAAATTCAAGTTGTTGTTATAAAAGGGCATGTAGTTATACTTTAGCAGCAGAATAACACAATGTGCTTTACATTGTATAATGTTCCAGTCTTTAAATAGCACATCTTATGCCTTGGTGAGCAGCACCATGGAAGATTAATTTTCAATATTATATAAACAAAATGTATGTCTAATACATATTTCCTGTGTGCTACATTAAAAAAAACAAAGGCAGGGTTGTGACCCAAAACCTTCAGTGTAGTTAAACCCTGACTACCCAGGTTTTACTGAGCAGCATTTAGATTTTGTGGCCTTAAGGAACACATTTACCTTAGCAGCAGGATAATACATTCTCCATTTCCTCTAACTTACTGTGAGCAACATCACAGGAGATCTTCTAGTAATATACAATAAATGGGGCTTTTGCATGCATTTCTCATCTGTCGTGTTGCACCTCCTATGTTACATGGAAACATAGAAGATAGGAGCAGGAGTAGGCCATTCAGCCCCTCGAGCCTGCTCCGCCATTCAATGCGATCATGGCTGATCATCCAAATTCAGTACCCGGTCCCTGCTTTCTCCCCATACCCCTTGATCCCTTTAGCCTTAAGAAATATATCCAACTCCTTCTTCAATATATTTAATGTATTGGCCTCTACTGCCTTCTGTGGTAGAGAATTCCACAGGTTCACCACTCCCTGGTTGAAGAAATTCCTCCTCATTTCTGTCCTAAATGGCCTACCCCTTATCCTTAGACTGTGTAAGAAGTCACACAACACCAGGTTATAGTCCAACAGTTTTATTTGAAATCACAAGTTTTCGGAGCGCTGCTCCTTCATCAGATGAAGTGAAGAGATGCCTATAGACACAGATTATATAGTCAGAGAATAATGCCAGATGATTACAGGTAATCTTTCTAACTGCCATTTATCACACCTCGGCAGAGAGATAATCACAGCAATCAAAGGTGTGAATGGTGTCCAAACAGGTCAGTCAGGAAAACATTACATCAAAGAACAATGAGGTGGGGTCACAAGGGGTAAAATGTTGCAGATGCTGGGGTCTGTATGAAAAGCAAAAAACAGACAAAAAACATTTTGCTGGAAATCACAGCAGGTCCGGCCGCATCTGTGTAGAGAGAACAAGCCAATGACGACTCGAGTCTGGATGACCCTACATCAGGTGGGGTTACATGTAGCGTGACATGAACCCAAGATCCCGGTTGAGGCCGTCCTCATGAGTGCGGAACTTGGCTATCAGTTTCTGCTCTACGATTTTGCATTGTCGTGTGTCTCGAAGGCCGCCTTGGAGAATGCTTACCCGAAGATCGGAGGCTGAATGTCCTTGACTGCTGAAGTGTTCCCCGACTGGGAGGGAACACTCCTGCCTGGCGATTGTTGCACGGTGTCCGTTCATCCGTTGTTGCAGTGTCTGCATGGTCTCGCCGATGTACCATGCTCCAGGGCATCCTTTCCTGCAACGTATGAGGTAGACAATGTTGGCCGAGTCACATGAGTATGTACCTGGTGGGTGGTGTCCTCACGTGTGATGATGGTATCTGTGTTGATGATCTGGCATGTCTTGCAGAGGTTGCCATGGCAGGGTTGTGTGGTGTCGTGGTCGCTGTTCTCCTGAAAGCTGGGTAATTTGCTGCGAACGATGGTCTGAGGTTAGGTGGCTATTTGAAGGCGAGTAGTGGAGGCGTGGGGATGGCCGTAGCGAGAAATCCCTACTAAACAAAGTGAAGATTTGCTTAACTGATATTGACCCGGATTTCGCAGTCAGCGGCTAAAGAACGGCGCTCACTGTTCATCAAACTTGCAGCTGCCCACAGACTTTTTGTGGGCTTTTGAGCGGCAACTTAGGTTCCTAGAGATCATTTTCAGTGCAGCACCCTCTCCAGGGGATCTCTGGCATGTGTGAGTGGGGCAAGCAACGGCATGGCTCGTCAACCAATCAGATTGAAGAATCCTCACTGAGACACGCAGAGTCTAAACCAGGATGTATCACTTCAAATATTTAATTAATTGTAGAACCATGTACAGAAAGTGAAACAAATAGCGGGAACGAAAGATGGAATTAAGAGAGAGATAAAAGAGACAAAGAAAAAGTAAAAAGTGATTTTAATTTTTTTTTAAATCTCCCAACAATAAGTCAGTTCTCAAGGAATGTAACTCCACACTTGTAATATTAAATTTTCAGTGCCAGAGAGGTTGTTTGGCAGTAATTAAGATGTATCACGCCGCTAAAAACTCACTTGACCTTTTCTGGCGTATTTAGTGGGTAACTATTGGGTAAGTACAGCAATTCACACCTTTACGTGGGTTTTAATGCCGAGTCTTTTGGCGAGGTACCAGTGTAGCGCAGCTTATGGAGGAGCAGGGCAAATTGGACAGTAACTTCCTGATTTCTGTGTTTAACTGCGCATGTGCGGACTCCAAAGTAGCTGTCCGATTTACTCCATAATAACAGTGAGCGCTGATAATCTCACCAGTATTCTTCAAAATCTGGGCCATTGCGATCCAAATACTCCAGTAAGCCAAATGAGTTCAAAGATCACTGAAGTAGCACTTTGTTTTGGTGCCAAAGGGAAGTTCTCCACTGTGCCTACTTACTCCCAGCTCCTCCTACCTAAAAAAAAGAATTCTTGGTGGTTAACACTGTCTAGACCATTTAAATTTATACAGCAGTATGTTGGCAATCATGTCCACTCTACGTTTAGGCATTGCTAACAAGGAAAGTGAGAATTGCTGTCAGTGGGTACCCTTTATAAGATGAACATAAATGTAAAGATAATATTTGCTCAGGTGCCAATTTATCTTCATCCATGCCTTCGTTTATACAGGGTTTCTTAACAACCTACTGGATAAACGAATATTTAGCTTGTAGGATGCTCTGTGGGTCCCACTTGTTAGCATTGATTTTGCTTGCTTTGTTAGTTGCTTGTGAATTTCTGAATATACTTAATTCTCCATCATTCATCAGTCTTCATATAGAAATTGCATTGCCTGGCATGTTCAGGGAAAATCACAAGGAGCACCATCCCTTTAAGAATTTTGAGCTATGTGCATCAAATGACTGATCCCCATTTAGCTGTATATTGGGTCTTGCATCATCTGCAGCAGTCTTGGCTGTTAAACATAATTTTAGAGGTTTATGTAATGGACAGTCTAAATACCTTCACGTGTCAGATACAATCATAGAATGTTACACCACTGAAATAGCCCTTTCTGCCTGCGCTGGCTCTTTGAAAGAGCTATCCAATTAGTTCCACTCCCTTGCTCTTAACCCATAGTCCTGCAAATTTTTCCTTTTGAAGTATATATCCAGTTCTCTTTTGAAAGTTACTATTGAATTTGCTTCCACCACCCTTTCAGGCAGTGCACTCCAGATCACAACTCAGTACGTAAAAAAAAAATCTCCTCATCTCCCCTCTGGTTCTTTTGCCAATTATGTTAAATCTGTGTCCTCTGGTTACGGACTCACTCGCTGGTGGAAACAGTTCTTTATCACCATTTTTGATGAGCAATATTAGGGGTAAACATCAGATATTTTCCCAATTAGAAGGAAAAGTTATTTTATATTTGCGTTTCAGCACTTTTTGTTTGTTAGACTTTGTTCCCTTAACAGGTTTTTGACTGGGCACGGCCTACTTCAATTTAGGCCTGGTTGAGTCATTATTGACTTCCTGTGAATGCCAGCTCCTGGTTTTTTGACTTGCTTAGTTGCCACCTGAATTGCAGAAAGTGCTGCTAGTACTTTTGCTTGTATTTAAGAAGCTGTTTGATGAGCAGATCCATCTCACCTTTGAAAGCTATAAAAAAAAAAAGCACCGGTAGAGTTTGAATGGCATTCTTGCCACGCACCTAGGCCCAGCCCAGTAGACTTTGTCTCTTTTCAAGAAGCGCATAAAAAAGGAATCCTTCCATGCCTCATGGGGTGATACACCTGGGTGCAGAGGGCTCAGTAATGCACAAGAAGTAATCCCTACATCTACTTGACAACAATAATCTGTTGTTGGGACAGTGCTGTCATTTATAGATTGATCCATTGGGAGGACAGGAATTGTATCCTATAATCCTCGAGCAGAAGTTTTTCTGTTTGGATGAAGGATTGAGAAGTACAAAGTAGAGGAATATTCCTTAAATTTGAGATGTTTCCTTGATTATTAAGAGGGATCTAAGTCTGAACCAATTAGGTTCTTCCTGTTTCTTGGCACCTTTTATACTGTAACTGTTTTTTGAGGAATGAGGATGACCATCCTTACTGAAGCAAATGTGGCATTTCTATTGATGCAATATTAATTTATTTTTACTGTAATAGATATGCATAACTCTATTATTTGTTACTATATATGTGCTATTATGCAGTGTTGCCTTGTATATGTATGAGTAGAAATTGTGTCCAAAAGATTTTAGTCTGCAGTGTCGAGACCACGTGTGCTGCCGTTTTGATTTGTATGTCAAACTTGCCATCTAATTGCGTATAGTCTTGATGTTTATATAATTAGAGATGAGGGATGTCATAAATCTCATCATCGAAAAACTACCTATGAAATAACACTGGACGGCCAGCTGGTGGCGCCGTCCAAGGAGTATAAATACTCGGGCGTTGGCCCCAGCTTGTCAGGGACATTTTGTAAAGACAAGGAGCTAGTGGATACAACTAGACCTCCATGTTCTGGAATAAGTTGATTAAAGCCTTGCTTTATGCTTAAACCAAGTGCGTAGTGAGTTTTATTACGTCAAGGGATATGGTAAGAATGCAGGTAGGTGGGTTGATGCATGGAAAAAGGGACGTACTTGTTCCTTGTTGGACTCGATGGCCTTTTCTTATTTTTAAGTGAGCCTCACAATATTTGTTAGAACTCTGAATTTTACTAACATAATTGCCAGAACATACCAAATGTTAGCGATTTTAAACATATAACCATTGTGTTAGGTATCTAAAGAAGTTCAACTTTTTGGTTTTATAGTAAGTTCAGGGATGACGAAGACTGAACTGCTTTGTTGCCATTCAGTTCACAACATGCAAGATTGCATGGATATGAACATGCAAATAAATTAACAAAATGTAAAATACTGCAGATGCTGGAAATATGAAATGAACAGAAAATGCTGGATACACAGCAGGTCAGGTATTATCTAAGGAGAGAAGAGACATGTTAACATTCAGCTGTAGAGCCTTCATAGGTACTAGAAAATATTATAGATAATCAGCATTTAAAAAGGAATAGAACAAGGTGAAGGGGAATATATGCACATGCACTCGCACAAAAGTAAGCTGAAGTGGAAACCAGTGATAAAGCATGCACTCTCACTCTGGCAATGGACAAGAGTGCTGCAACCTTCTGCTCCACTGTGCTGATGCTTTTTAAAATTATACTTCTCCTCTATCCATTCCCACTCATAAAGGCAGCTAATAGTAGTCTTCTCTGTCTGCGCTGCAGATGAAAAAATAGAAGAACGGCCTTACAGATTTCTCCATATTTTAAAAATCAGATTCCTAATGTATGACCTATTTACAGTACTTTAAAAGAAAATTATTGCACTGGTGGCTCTATATTTTATTAGTTGTACATGAGTGTTAAGTTCAGAACCTACATGGAGGACTGCAACAAATTACAGGAAGACATTCATAAACTTGCAGAATGGGCATATAATTGGCAAATGAAATTCAACACAGATAAATGTGAGGTATTACATTTTGGTAGGAAGAGGTCACTTATTACTTGGAGGGTGTGAGTCTAGGTGGGGTAGAGGAACAAAGGGATCTCGGAGTACAAATACACAAATTACTTAAAGTAGCAACATAGGTTAACAAGGCCATAAAAAAGCAAACCAAGCACTAGGGTTTATTTCTAAAGGGATAGAATTGAAAAGTAGTGAAGTTATGCTAAACTTGTATCGAACCTTGGTTAGACCACATTTGGAGTACTGTGTACAATTCTGGTTGCCATATTATAAAAAGGATATAGAGGCACAGAGAAGATTTACAAGGATGATATCAGAAATGCGAGGGTATACCTATCGGGGAAGGATGAACAGGCTGGGTCTCTTTTTGCTTGAAAAAAGAAAGCTCAGGGGTGATCTAATTCAGGTCTTTAAAATTATGAAATATTTTGATAGAGTGGATACAGAGAGAGTGTTTCCACTTGTGGGGAAGAACATAACTAGAGGCCATCAATATAAGATAGTCACCAAGAAATCCAATGGAGAATTCAGAAGAAACTTCTTTGCCCAGATAGTGGTGAGAATGTGGAACTCGCTACCACAGGGAGTGGTTGAAGCGAATAGTATAGATGCATTTAAAGGGAGGCTAGATAAGCATATGAGGGAGAAGGGAATAGAGGGTTATGCTGATAGATTTAGATGAGGAAAGACAGGAGGGGGCTCGAGTGGAGCATAAACGCCGACATGAACTGGTTGGGCTGAATGGCCTGTTTCTGGGCTGTATATTCTATGTAATCCTATATACATGATAGTCAGACATTACATTGCATAAATGAATTGACACAGGAAGTTAGAATATATGTACAACTCCTGAAATGTTTCCAAAGCTGGATTTACATTGCACTCTTTGGGGATGACAATTGGTGTGAGACAGCTTCCTAGAGGAGGCCTCCTATGACTCCAGTACACTTGCTAGTGTTCAAAGTTATGCTCCCACTTTTACATTGCAAACCAAAAACAACTTTGCATGGGCACAAAAATGTTAGTATACATTGCAGCCTCAGTTAGTTCTTGGTAGTTACTGTGTTACTTATTTCTAGCTTTGAAGTTATTCCATACAACTCATTGAGGCTTTCCTGAAAAGAGGTTCCAAATAGTAAGCTGATGTACTTCTCTGTCAGATGATTCTAATAAAGAAATTCAAAACATGCAGGAATATTAAAACATATTTTAAAGTCTAAACCATGCCTTACATAGTTATTATCCATTAACTAATAGTGGGGGTGGGAGGGTCCCAGTGGAGAGAAATCTAGAATGCTAAAGAGAAAAGACAAGGAAGCAGTGCAGGAAAGTGATTGTATCAGGAAGGGACAGAGCGTACAAACAAGAGTGCACTAACAAGTAGGGTCCGGGTAAGAAAAAATGGTAATAAGACAAATAGGACCATAGTACAAAAAAATGTTATGATGTCTAAAAATGTTAAAAAGGCAAATCTAAAGGCATTGTATCTGAATGCACAAAGCATTCGTAATAAGGTAGATGAATAAAGAGTGCAAATAGATGTAAACGGATACGATATAATTGCGATTACGGAGACATGGTTGCAGGGTGACCAAGGCTGGGAGCTGAATATCCAACGATATTCGATATTTAGGAAGGGACAGGTAAAAAGTAAAAGGAGGTGGGGTGGCGTTGTTAGTAAAGGATGAAATCAGAGCAATAGTGAGAATGGATATTGGCTCAGAAAATCAAGATGCAGAATCAGTCTGGGTGGAGCTAAAAAGCATCAAGGGGCAGAAAACATTGGTGGGAGTTGTCTATAGGCCTCCAAACAGTAGTGGTGATATCGGGGACGGCATCAAACAAGAAATTAGAGATGCATGTAACAAGGGTACTACAGTAATCATGGGTGGCTTTAATCTACATATAGACTGGCCAAACCAAATTAGCATAATACTGTGGAGGATGAATTCCTGGAATGTGTACGAGATGGTTTTTTAGACCAGTACGTTAAGGAGCCAACTAGGGAACAGGCTATCCTAGTTTGGGTATTGTGCAATGAGAAGAGGTTAATTAATAATCTTGTTGTGTGGGGTCCTTTAAGGAAGAGTGTCCATAACATGATAGAATTCTTCATTAAGATGGAAAGTGAAATAGTCCAATCCGAAACTAGGGTCCTAAATCTAAACAAAGGAAACTACGAAGGTATGAGGAGTGAGTTGGCTATGATAGATTGGGGAGCTTCATTAAAAGGCATGACGGTGGATAGGCAATGGCTAACATTTAAGGAACTAATGCATGAATTGCAACCATTATACATTCCTTTCTGGCGCAAAAACACAAAAGGAAAAGCAGCCCAACCATGGCTAACAAAAGAAATTAAGGATAGTATTAGATCCAAAGAGCAGTCATATAAAGTTGCCAGAAAAAGTAGCAAGCCTGAGGATTGGGAGCAGTTTAGAATTCAGCAAAAAAGGACCAAGAGATTGATTAAGAGGGGAAAATAGAGTATGAGAGTAAACTTTCAAAGAACATAAAAGCGTACTGTAAAAGCTTTTACAAGTATGTAAAAAGAAAAAGATTAGTAAAGACAAATGTAAATCCCTTACAGTCAGAAACGGGAGAATTTATAATGGGGAACAAGGAACTGGCTGAGCAATTAAACAAATACTTTGGTTCTGTCTTCATGGAAGAGGACACAAATAACTTCCCAGAAATGCTAGGGAACCAAGGGTCTAGTGAGAAGGAGGAATTAAAGGAAATTAGTATTAGTAAACAAGTAGTGCTGGAGAAATTAATGGAACTGAAAGCCGATAAATCCCCAGGGCCTGATAATCTGCATCCCAGAGTATTAAAAGAGGTAGCCATGGAAATAGTGGATGCATTGGTTGTCATCTTCCAAAACTCTGTAGATTATGGAACAGTTCCTGCAGATTGGAGGATGGCAAATATAACCCCATTATTTAAAAAAGGAGGGAGAGAAAACAGGGAACTACAGACCAGTTAGCCTAACATCAGTAGTAGGGAAAATGCTATAGTCTATTATAAAGGATGTGATAACAGGACACTTAGAAAATATCAACAGGATTAGACAAAGTCAACATGGATTTATGAAAGGGAAATCGTGTTTGACAAACCTACTGGAGTTTTTTGAGGATGTAACTGGTAGAATAAATGAGAGAACCAGTGGATGTGGTGTGTTTGGATTTTCAGAAGGCCTTTGATAAATCCCACATAAGAGGTTAGTGTGCAAAATTAAAGCACATGGGATTGGGGGTATATTTACTGGCATGGATTGAAAATTGGTTAACAGCCAGGAAACAGAGAGTAGGAATAAATGGGTCTTTTTCGGGGTGGCAGGCGGTGACTAGTGGGGTACCGCAGGGATCAGTGCTTGGGCCCCAGCTACTTCATAATATATATCAATGATTTGGATGAGTGAACCAAATGTAATATTTCCAAGTTTGCTGACGACACGAAACTAGGTGGGATTGTGAGTTGTGAGGAGGATGCAAAGAGGCTTCAAGGCGATTTAGACAAGTTGAGTGAGTGGGAAAATACATGGCAGATGCAGTATAACGTGGATAAATGTGAAGTTATCCACTTCGATAGGAAAAACAGAAAGGCAGAGTATTATTTAAATGGTGATAGATTGGGAAATATTGATGTAAAAAGGGACTTGGGTGTCCTTGTACACCAATCACTGAAAGCAAACAAGCCATTAGGAAGGCAAATGGTATGTTGGCCTTCATTGCAAGAGGATTTAAGTACAGGAGCAAGGGTGTCTTACTACAGTTACATAGGGCCTTGGTGAGACCATACCTGGAGTACTGTGTGCAGTTTTGGCCTCCTTACCTAAGAAAGGATATACTTGCCATAGAGGGAGTGCAGCAAAGGTTCACCAGACTGATTCCTGGGATGGCAGGACTGTCGTATGAGGAGAGATTGGGTCGACTAGGCCTGTATTCACTAGAGTTAAGAAGAATGAGAGGGGATCTCATTGAAACGTATAGAATTCTGATAGGGCTAGACAGACTGGATGCAGGGAGGATGTTTCCCCTGGCTGGGGGTCGAGAACGCGGGGTCACAGTCTCGGGATACGGGGCCTGCTTTTACCAGCATAAAAGTTGAAAAAAAGTATTTTAAAAAATTTCACTCATGTATAATATAAAAATACTTTTAAAAAAGATAAGTTTATTTTCAGCCCCGTAAAAAACTTTATTTTTTTTTTAAAAATTAAATTTTTGTTTAAAATATTTAATGTAATTTTAACTCATTTTAAAAACGTGATGATTTAAAAAAAAATGTATTTCATGTTTTGATGTGTTTTTGGGGTGATCTCCATTCATACTTTTGACGGGTCTATCTGTCAAAAGTATGAAGGGAGATTCCCTTCTCCTATTGGCAGGCCTGGCCCATGTGATCCCAGGGACGCCTGCGAACTGCCTGCGCCCCTGGGGTACGTGGGCCCTGCACATTTCGATTGTGGAGAGGCCCAGGATCGGAAGTGTCCGGACCTCAGAAGCCCTCGGGTAAGTTCGTAGATTATTTTTCCAATAGGAGGCATCCGTATGCAGGAAGCCGCCTATCGGAAATTATGGGCCAATATATTTAAGATGGAGATAGATATATTTCTAGACACAAAAGGCATCAAGGGGTAAAAAGCATTAGTCCCGCCCACAGACGCAGTGATTGGCCAACCATCAGGCGACTGAACTGTAGGATTGGTCAATCGTGACGGCACAGGATTGGTCGACCTTGACGTCAGTCAATCAATGCTAATTAGCAGATAATGAGTGACGTGAAGGTTGACCAATCCTACCGCTCATTAGCGTTGAGTGACATGATGGTTGACCAATTGGGGGGCGTTTCATGGCGTTTGTGGGCGGGGCCTAATCATACAAACTGCCGAGCGGGAGCTGAGCTGAGGTGAGTGGCGGCCATTAAACACCTGCCGGGCCCCAAGCTCAAAAAATGGTAATGGAGGTGAGGAAATTGTTGATTCATTAGTATTGACACATTAAATATAGATTTCCAGCAAAAAAAAAGTTGGTTTTAAAAGAAAAAAAAATCCATTTGCAAAGGGGACTCGGGCTTTCCCTCCCCTCGGCGGTGGATGAGCTGCCTGCAGGCCTCGAAGCCTCGGCCTCTCCTCGCCAGCCACGCCTGAGCTAGGCACCGCCCGTCCCGCTGGGCCCGATTCCAAACCAGCGGCCCGCGATCGCCGCCATCTTGGTAAAGGCTGGCGGGTCGGAGCCGAGCATTGCCATCGCCGCCATCTTGGTAAAGGCTGGCAGGTCGGGACGGAGCCTAGCGGGAGGTGAGTTGGGGTCACTCGGCCCGGTCCTCGGCTCCATTTGCGGCCGGGGACTCGGGCTTTCCCCCCCTCGGCCCGGTCCCGGGGCTCGGCTCCGTTTGCGGCCGGGGACTCGGGCTTTCCCCCCCTTGGCCCGGTCCCGGGGCTCGGCTCCGTTTGCGCCCGCGGGCCGGGGACTCGGCCTTTCCCCCCCTCGGCCCGGTTTTGGGGCTTGGTATTGTTTGCGGCCGCAGGCCGCCGACTCGGCCTTTCCCCCCCTCGGCCCGGTCCCGGGGCTCGGCTCCATTTGCGGCCCCGGTCCGGGGACTCGGCCTTTCCCCCCCTCGGCCCGGTCCCGGGGCTCGGCTCAGTGTCCGGGCCTGAGGCGCTAGGGAGGGAGAGGGGAGGGAGGGAGGGAGAGGGGAGGGAGGGACAGAGAGGAAAGCAGGGAGAGACAGGGGGAGTGGGAGGGAGAGAGAGAGGGGGAGGGAGAGAGGCAGGGAGAGGAGAGGGGGAGAGGGAGAGAGAGGGGAGGGAGGGAGAGAGAGCGGGGGGAGGGGGAGAGACAGGGGCAGGGAGAGAGAGAGAGGGGCAGGGAGAGAGAGAGGGGTGAGGGAGGGAAAGAGTCAGGGGGTGGAAGAGGGAGGGAGAGCTCGCCTTCCTTCCTTCCTTCGCAGGTGTCCATCGGGCCAGGCCTGAGGCGCTCCTTCCCCCCCTCTCTCTCCAGGCTAATCCCGAACTAAATCCAGCAGTCTCTCTCTCTCTTCCCCCCCCCCGTCTCCCTCTTCTCCCCCCCAGTCTCTCTCTCTCTCACTCCCCCGTCTCTCTCTCTCTCTCTTCCCCCCAGTCTCTCTCTCTCTCTCTCTTCCCCCCAGTCTCTCTCTCTCTCTCTCCCCCCCCAGTCTCTCTCTCTCTCTCTCCCCCCCAGTCTCTCTCTCTCTCTCTCCCCCCCCAGTCTCTCTCTCCCCCCCAGTCTCTCTCTACTCCCCCCAGTCTCTCTCTCTCTCTCTCTCTCTCTTCCAACAACAACATGCCCTCAAAAAACCCTCGGCACCGCCGGGCACTCCAGCAAGTAATATATAAGTGGAGATGTGCATTGATGGTTTGTCTGCATTATGATATCAATTATTACTTTGAAGGTAAAGTTCCCAGAATGCACTTCTTCTCAGTGGCCAATGTCACACCTGTGAAATGGAACTTTTGGAGAAGACTGTTTCTGAACTAAGCTTTAGTCTGATGGTAATTTTTGAATTGGGCTTATTGTAACATTGCTGTCCTTCAGTTGTCAAAGTATCATCCTAGTCTTTGTGGGAATTCTATAAAGAAATGCAATATTTTTCTTCTGCTTCCCACCCCAAAACACTAAACCCATGATTGAGTAACAGATTCTTTAGATCAGATCTTTGTATGTAGACTTCCATAGCTGAAAGAAAAGTTGGAAAATCACATGATACTCTTTATGCCTTTCCATGCATGAAATTCCACCACACCAAGCAGGTTAAAATGTAAGTTCTCCTTTTCAAATTACCCTACAGCGGGTGGGAGAACTGTGAAAGAAAAAAAATTGCACTCATGTGGCCCCCTTCATGTCCTCCGGACATCTCAGAATGCCTCAAAGCTAATGAATTATTTTTGAAATGTAGTCGCTGTTGTTCTTAGACAAACACAGCAGCCAGTTTGTGCACTGCAAGGTCCCACAAACGGCAGTGAGATAAATGGCCAGTTAATCTGATTTGGCGGTTGAAGGGTAAATGTCAGTCTGGACACGAGGAGAATTCCCCTGCTCTTCTTTGAATAATGCCATGGGATCATATTTAAGTCCACCTGAGAGGGAGGATGGGGGTCTCAGTTTAATGTTTTGTCTGACAATGCAGCACCTTTTTGGTATTGCATTGATCCAAATCATGCCATGTAAGGAAGTCCCCTAACCTTGTGGAAGGAATTTATTGGTTTAAAAGATCTTGTAAGTATGAAAATGATGGCCTATGTCTTGCCCAACCCACAAGAGAGCATCCAAAATGGAATGAGCTTTATTCAGTGAGGACTAATGAGCTGCCATCCCAAAAAAAGGGCCAAATTTGAAATAGGATGGGGATGAATTGGCCTGTTCCACTTCCACCATGGGTGTTTATCTATTGTAGAGGCCCAGAGTAGAAATGACTGCAGCACAGTGGGGAGCCACCAATCAACTGATCGATGTGTGCTTTGCAATAGTTTAATTCTTTTAAAAACAAAAATGACTGGAAATCTGTAAAGAGAAGAGACAGATTTTGAGATTTCAAGTATGTACCCTTCATCAACTTGTCTTTTAAGAACATAAGAAATAAGAGCAGCAGTAGGCCATACGGCCCCTCGAGACTGCTCCGCCATTCAATAAGATCATGGCTGATCATCGACCTCAACTCCACTTTCCCGCCCGATCTCCATATCCCTTGATTCCCCTAGAGTCCACAAATCTATCTATCTCAGCCTTGAATACACTCAAAGACTCAGCATCCACAGCCCTCTGGGGCAGAGAATTCCAAAGATGAAGAAATTCCTCCTCATCTCAGTCTTAAATGGCCGACCCCTTATCCTGAGACCATGCCCCCTAGTTTTAGACACTCCAGCCAGGGGAAACAACCTCTCAGCATCTATCCTGTCAATATCCCTTCAGAATCTTGTATGTTTCAATGAGATCACCTCTCATTCTTCTAAACGCCAGAGAGTATAGACCCATTCTACACAATCTCTCATCATAGGACAGCCCTCTCATCCCAGGAATCAATCGAGTGAACCTTCAATCACCGCCTCCAAGGCAAGTATATCCTTCCTTAGATATGGAGACCAAAACTGTGCACAGTACTCCAGGTGTGGTCTCACCAAGGCCCTGTACAATTGTAGCAAGACTTCCTTACTCTTATACTCCAACCCCCTTGCAATAAAGGCCAACATGCCATTTGCCTTCCTTATTGCTTGCTGTACCTGCATGCTAGCTTTCTGTGTTTCTTGCACGAGGACACCCAAATCTCTCTCAACACCAACATTTGAACGTTTCTCACCATTTAAAAAATATTCTGTTTTTCTATTCTTCCTACCAAAGTGAAAAACCTCACATTTCCCGACATTATACTCCATCTGCCACCTTACTGCCCACTTCGTCTATCTATATCCCTTTGCAGACTTTGTGTTCTCCTCACAGCTTACTGTCCCACCTCACTACAGTTGCTGATTCTCCTGCTGTGTATTCTCAGTATTTTCTTTTTATTTTAGGTTTCTGACATTTGCAGTTTCTCCTGTTTTATTTAAGTCTTTTAATGGTTTTTTTTTAATTGTTAAAATTCAGAAGTTGGTTGTTTGCTTAAGTTATTAATTTTCACACTGTCCATACTTTGCCATGTGTACCTCCCACGTTACATAGCTAACATCTGTAAAAACTACATGATATTTTTAATCTACCAAAATACAGGAACCAGTAATACAAAAAATCTACATTTTGGAAAAATTCCATTACAGTTACGAATGCATTGAAAAGAATTGTACAAGAGAAAAGCCAGTCTAATTTTATGTCATTCATGAAACAGAATAATTATTGTGACAAAACAATATTTATTTACTTCACACGTATTTTAGATTTGTCTCAGTATCTTCTCGTACTTAACATTTGGGCAAAGAAAGTGTGTGAGAGAGAACACGCACTTGGCATTCCCTGTCAATACAGAATTATATGACCTGATTTTTATAAAGACCGAGCAATATCCAGCCACTGTGACTGCTTATCATGGATAAGCTCTACAAAGCCCCTAAAGAGTGATTTGATCCTCTTGTTTTTTCACACTGATTCCCTCATTTCTCTTGCCTTGTGCAGACAATCTATGCCAGTCATCTAACCCTGCCCTATCACAGAGTGAGGCAAGTGATGTGTGCATCATAAAGTTACATTGGCCCGGAATTTGTGGCCAGCGGCGAAGTAAACTTCGCACAAAGATCTTGCGATCTCTGTGTCGAGAAGTTCGGGTTTTCCGACGTTCAATTCAAATCAACGGAGGTTAGTGGGGATCCCCTAGTGCAAGCTGCTGTGACGTCAACAAGCTATCTAAGCAGCCAATCAAAACACAGATTTCTCACAGACAACAAACCAGAAAGTGAGTAAGCTCTTAAAATTCTAACTTTTTAAAAGTGTTAGAGAGAGCAAAACAAAGATTGGGGCTCTCTCGTGGGGAAAAAGGCAAACCTGAAATAAAGATGAACAAACTTAAAAAAAAACTAAATTAAAAAAAAGTTTCTTATTTTTTCATTTTAGTAAAAATTAAAATTTTGATACTGCACAAAATTAAAATTAGTTTTTCAGGCCTATAACGTTTGTTTAGCAGCCAATTCGCTGTTAAACCCCAGTTACACCTAATCCCTTTGGGTCTAACTTTTAGTGGGGAATTTAACAGTGTAATTACTGCGGAAGAGCCGAAGTTTTCATCAGTTTCCCTGATTTGAGAGATTACACTGATTGCCGGCTCTGTGGGGGTTGGGGCGAGGCGAGATACAGCGCAGCCTGTGGAGGAGCAGTGAATGACAGACGCCAACTTCAGGATTCCTGCATGTGCTAAATCCCAAATTTGCGGTCAGTTTCAAAGGCGGAATGCCAGTTTGCAGTCTTCCGGACCGCAAATTCTGGGCCATTATATTTGACAAATATTCATAGGCTTTGGGCCAACCTTGCTGGTGGCATAGCTTCTTACAAAACTGATATACTAGCTATCTGTGACTCATTCTTAACTGAGCAGGCACGAAATAAGGCTGAATCCAGATCTGGCTATGATCCTGTTTGGCAGAATCATGCACCAGATAGTAATGGGATTTCCTTTCACTTCAACCATGGCATACCATCCTCTCAGAAGTAAGATCTAAATTGAATAGTTTTGAGGCCCTGTGGGCAGAAGAACTGCTCAAGGAGAGGAAGCTCATTTTGGCAACAGTTTACCATTTAGCAACTGATCCTTTCTCACTTGCCTGCAAACTACCATTCCAAAATCTAATCCATAATAACCATAATAATATAAGAAATAGGAGCAGGAGTAGGCCATTCAGCCATTTGGCCTTTCGAGCCTTCTCCGCCATTCAATAAGTTCATGGCCGATGTTCTACCTCAACTCCACCTTCCCACACTCCTAGGTGTTCCATTTTCCTCATAAATAACTTGCCACTACGAGGATTGGCTTGGAAATAAAAGGTCACTGTTTTGACTGTGGTCTTATTTGTAATTGCTGATGGCTTCACTTAGCTCCGTTTACTCTCCAGGTGGAGGTAATGTCAACTTAGATCTAGCTTAGTCAACTCTGTAGATCAAATGGAACTCATTGCAAAGAACCCAATGGCATGTTTGACCACAAGTTGGTCTTCGTGCAAGCAGCCTTTTCGTAGAATCATAGAATGGTTACAGCACGGAAGGCGGCCATTCGGCCCGTCGAGCCCGTGCCGGCTCTCTGCAAGAGCACTTCAGCTAGTCCCACTCCCCCAACCTTTCCTCGTAGCTCTGCCAATGTTTTTCTTTCAGGTACTTGTCCAACTCCCTTTTGAAAGCCATGATTGAGTCTGCCTCCACCACCCTTTCAGGCAGTGCATTCCAGATCCTAATCACCCGCTGAGTAAAAAAGTTTTTCCTCATGTCGCCTTTGGTTCTTTTTCCAATCACCTGAAATCTGTGTCCTCTGGTTCTCGACCCTCCTGTCAATGGGAACAGTTTCTCTCTATCCACTCTGTCCAGGCCCCTCATGATTTTGATTACCTCAATCAAATCTCCTTTCAATCTTCCCTGCACCAAGGAGAACAACCCCAGCTTCTCCAGTCTATCCATATAACGAAGTCCCTCACCCTGGAATCATTCTCGTAAATCTTTTCTACACCCTCTCTTAAGGCCTTCTCATCCTTCCTAAAGTGCGGTGCCAAAAATTAGACATAATACTCCAGTTGAGGCCGAACCAGTGTTTTATACAGGTTCATCATCATTTCCAAGATTTTGTACGCTATGGGCTGGATTTTGATACTGGAGGCATGTAGGAGGCGGGACTACAACTTTTGGGGTTGTAGTCCCGCCTCCATCGAGTTGTGGCCAACCATGCGATTTTCACTTGATTGACCTTGCTAAGGGCCACCCAGCAACAGGTGACGTCACAGATTGACATTTCATCTGTCAACAGCTTTTGACAGATGAAATATCAGCGTTTGACAGCTCTTTGAAGCTGTCAAACACTGACAATCTGTACACTAAGTTAATTCCTTCCTCTCAGGCTGATTTAGAGATCTCTCCAGAACAGAAAGCTGAATGCTGCAACTTTTGACAGCTCGCGGCCATTCTGCTTTCTGTGCCGGTGAGATGAGGGACTCCTGAAACCTGAAGGCAGGAAGGCTGTAAAGGTAATTAAACTTATTTAAACACTTTACACACACCAAACACACTTACCTCTGCACTCATGCACCCATCACTCACCTGAACACCAGACATCTCGAACCCGACGGTCCGCCTCGCTAACTTGGCCTCGTTTGGAGCCGTCGGGAATCCCACACTTCAGGAATAAAAATATGGATTAGGCTAAAAACTGCCTGTTAACTACCTAACAGGCAGTTAATTGGCACTAATCCCCTTCCCGCCTCGGGGAGGCAGCTCCCAGCACAGGTCAGGTATCTGCCTCCTTTGAAACTGGCATGGAGGCGGGATGGGTTCGTGCCCCCCGATTTCGCGATTTTAACCCCCCACATGCCTCCAATCCCGCCTCCACGGCCCAATCAAAATCCTGCCCTATACCTCTATTCATGAAGCCCAGGATGCTGTAAGCTTTTTTAACTGCTTTCTCAACCTGCCCTGCCACCTTCAACGATTTGTGCACATATACCCCCAGGTCTCTCTGTTCATGCACCCCCTTTAGGATTGTACCCTTTTAGTTTATATTTCCTCTCCTCATTCTTTCTACCAAAATGTATCACTTCACACTTTTCTGCATTAAATTTCATCTGCCACGTGTCCACCCATTTCACCAGCCTGTCTATGTCTTCCTGAAGTCTATCACTATCCTCCTCACTGTTCACTATACTTCCAAGTTTTGTATCTGCAAATTTTGAAATTGTGCCCTGTACACCCACATCCAAGTCATTAATATATATCAAGAAAAGCAGTGGCCCTAGTACCGACCCCTGGGGAACACCACTGTATACCTTCCTCCAGTCTGAAAAACAAGCGTTCACCACTGCTCTCTGTTTCCTGTCACTTAGCCAATTTCGTATGCATGCTGCCACTGTCCCCTTTATTCCATGGGCTTCAACTTTGCTGGCAAGCCTATTATGTGGCACTTTGTCGAACGCCTTTTGGAAATCCATGTACACCACGTCAACCGCATTGCCCTCATCAACCCTCTCTGTTACCTCATCAAAAAACTCGATCAAGTTGGTTAAAGACGATTTGTCTTTAACAAATCCGTGCTGGCTTTCCTTAATTAATCCACATTTGTCCAAGTGACTGTTCATTTTGTCCCTGATTATTGTTTCTAAAAGCTTCCCCACTACTGAGGTTAAACTGACCGGCCTATAGTTGCTGGGTTTATCCTTACACCCTTTTTTGAACAAGGGTGTAACATTTGCAATTCTCCAGTGCTCTGGCACTAGCCCCATTTCTGAGGAGGATTGGAAGATTGTGGCCAGTACCTCCGCAATTTCTTCCTTCACTTCCCTCAGCATCATAGGCTGAATCCCATCTGGTCCTGGTGACTTATCTACTTTAAGTACAGCCAGCCTTTCTCGTACCTCCTTTATCAATTCTTATCCCATCCAGTATCTCCTCTATCTCCTCCTTCACTATGTCTATGGTAGCATCCTCTTCCTTGGTGAAAACAGATGCAAAGTACTCATTTAGTACCTCAGCCATACCCTCTGCCTCCATGAGTAAGTTTCCTTTTTGTTAGTATCTTAAAAGGAATAAGCACAAGATATGGCAATACACATTGCATGTTAGATCTGTCTCAAGCAGACAGATGCTACCTTGGACTGGCATCCCAACTACCAATGAAAACATCTAGGTTTCATTTAGGTTCAGACCAAGCAAACCTAATTTAGTGTACCTGATGCCATCCAAGCAGCTAAATTTTTTGATCGTGCTCACACAGCACTGTTTAGAAGAACAACATTCAGAAAGGGCCATTAGTTAAAAAATGGAAATATTTTTGTTGATGGGGAAAATTGGGCAAACAGTTTTCATACTAAATTCTAATGGGAAAAGCCCTGAAGTACAAGTCCATGATTCTCAGATTAACCACATGAACTGGTAGAAGAGAAACCCTTGTTTGGAACGTTGGGCCCAAAGCTATTATCCTCCCTCTTGATGAAGATGGAATCCTATTTCATAAGGTAGAGATTTTGAATATATATTGGCTGAAAATTCATCTGAAAGTTGACCACCTCAAAAGATTCACTCAGAAAAGCTATTGACCATGACTTGTGTCCTTAATACCCTATCTGAGGAACTAGCTGCTGCTTTAACTTCCTCTGCCTCTTTCCTCTGTTTCAACTTTTCTGTGGATTACTGTTATCATCTGAGTGAGTGGAAAGTTGCAAACATGATGCCTATTCATCAATAGATTATATTTGGAGTGACATTACAAGAGTTGGTAGTGCTTAAATTACACATCTGTTTTTGAAGAACTGTGCTGCACCTCAGCATTTTGTGTCAGTATGTGTAGAATAACAATGGCAAGATTCGCATGTCACTTTCTTATCTATGGAACCCTTTCCCAATTGGCCATAGTGCTCTTCCTTGTAAGCAAATGCTGAATGATTACATGCTGAACCAATGTGTCAGCTTATTTTTTTTTTACCTTGAAACAAAAAGAAATACAGTTAAGCTTATATGGCTCACTATCAACTTGCCATCTATAAGAACATAAGAATTAGGAGCAAGAGTAGGCCATACGGCCCCTTGAGCCTGCTCCGCCATTCAATAAGATCATGGCTGATCTTCGACCTCAACTCCACTTTCCTGTCCAATCTCCATATCTCTTGATTCCCCTAGAGTCCAAAAATCTATCTATCTCAGCCTCGAATGTACTCAATGACTCAGCATCCACAGCCCTCTGGGTAGAGAATTCCAAAGATTCACAACCCTCTGAGTGAAGAAATTCCTCCTCATCTCAGTCTTAAATGGCCGACCCCTTATCCTGAGACCATGCCCCCAGTTCTGGACACTCCAGCCAGGGGAAACAACCGCTCATCATCTACCCTGTCAATCCCCCTCCGAATCTGATATGTTTCAATGAGATCACCTCT
Organism: Somniosus microcephalus; assembly: GCF_052327205.1. NCBI lineage: Eukaryota > Metazoa > Chordata > Chondrichthyes > Squaliformes > Somniosidae > Somniosus > Somniosus microcephalus. The sequence goes on from NC_140987.1 coordinate 211,957,004, forward strand.
CATTCTTCTAAACTCCAATGAGTTTAGGCCCAACCTACTCAATCTCTCCTCATAGGACAACCCTTTCATCCCAGGGATCAATCTAGTGAACCTTCGCTGTACCGCCTCTAAGGCAAGTATGTCCTTCCTCAGATAAGGAGACCAAAACTGTGCACAGTACTCCAGGTGTGGTCTCACCAAAGCCCTGTATAATTGTAGTAAGACTTCCTTACTCTTGTACTCTAACCCCCAGCAATAAAGGCCAACGTGCCATTTGCCTTCCTGATTGCTTGTTGTACCTGCACGTTAACTTTCCGTGTTTCCTGTACGAGGACACCTCGATCTCTCTCAACATTAGCATTGAATGAATAGTTTCTCACCATTTAAAAAATATTCTGTTTTTCTATTCTTCCTACCAAAGTGAATAACCTCACATTTCCTCACATTAAACTCCATCTGCCACCTTATTGCCCACTCACTGAAACTGTCTATATCTCTTTGAAGACTCTTTGTGTCCTCCTCACAGCTTGCTTTCCAACCTAGCTTTGTATCGTCAGGAAACTTGGATACATTGCACTCGGTCCCTTCATCTAATCATCAATATTGATTGTAAATAGCTGAGGTCCAAGCATTGATCCTTGCGGCATCTCACTAGTTACAGCCTGCCAACCTGAAAATGACCTGTTTATCCCTACTCTCTGTTTTCTGTCCCTTAACCAATCCTCTATTCATGCTAATATAGCACACCCAACCCCATGAGCCCTTATCTTGCACAGTGGCCTTTTATGTGGCACCTTTTTGAATGCCTTTTGGAAATCCAAATATACTATATCCACTGGTTCCCCTTTATCTACCCTGCTAGGTACATTCTCAAAAAATTCAAATAAATTTGTTAAACACGATTTCCCTTTCATAAAACTACGTTGACTCTGCCTAATCATATTACGATTTTTTAAGTGCCCTGCAACCACTTCCTTAATAATGGATTCCAGCATTTTCCCGACAACTGATGTCCGGCTAACTGGCCTGGAGTTCCCTGTTTTCTCTCTCCCTCCTTTTTTGAATCTAAGTAACTTGCCACGTTTATCAGTCTTTGAATGGCAGGTTTCGAAGAACATGATCATTATGTCAGAATTTATCAAAATACTAAATCAACATCTCTAGAAGTAACTTTGACTTCTGAGGTCTGACAGAATTGTCTCCTTGGATTACCTGAAGTAGGAGAAAGAGCATCACATCCACTTCTTAACGTTTGCTGTTCAGAAGTACTTTTAACCTTTGGACAGTCTAATGAGGAAAAATGGATTCTTATTAAGGACAGGAATGTTGAAAAATCAGTAAAGATTGGTTTGTTTACTTATGGATGCACTGTCAGCACGTTGGCACAGGGACAAGCTGTATGGATTACTGTTCTTCTGATGTATTTGATTTTGTAAAGTGAAGCCATTTTAATCATTCTCCATAGGTCATCAGATGCATACAGTAACAATCTAAATTTATACTGCAAATTTAGCATCGGAAAACATTCTAACCGCTTCATGGTTGTTGCTCAGACCTAATTAGAGAGTAGGATTAGGGGAGGTTTCTGTAAGTGCAGCAGAAGTAAGTGGAGAGAGATTTGATAGTGGTATTTAAAATAGTTGAAGGACTAGATTGTGTTCCTAATAGATTATTTCAATTTGGTATATTGGAGAAGACCAGGAGACATACATACACGTTATGCAAGGGTAGGGCTAGGTTAGATATTAGGCAGTTCTGCTGTTCCCAGAAGATAGTAGACCTATAAAACAAGTTGCCGGCTCGTTCTAAGAATATCCCAACACTGGACAAACAGGGGGCTAAAGGGGGGGAGGAGCTAAACACGATCAAAATCACTAAGGAAGTGGTACTCAGTAAAATAATGGGACTCAAGGTGGATAAATCACCTGGACCTGATGGCTTACATCCTAGGGTCTTGAGGGAAGTGGCGGTAGGGATTGTGGATGCATTGGTAATAATTTTCCAAAACTCCCTGGACTCGGCAAAGGTCCCGGCAGACTGGAAAACTGCTAATGTAACACCCTTATTTAAAAAGGGCAGTAGACAGAAGGCTGGAAACTATAGACCGGTTAGCCTAACATCTGTGGTAGGTAAAATTTTGGAGTCTATTATTAAGGAGACAGTAACAGGACATTTGGATAATCATAATTTAATAGGACAAAGTCAGCATGGTTTTATGAAGGGGAAGTCATGTTTGACAAATTTGCTGGAGTTCTTTGAGGAAGTAACATATAGGGTGGATAAAGGGGAACCAGTGGACATAGTGTACTTAGACTTCCAAAAGGCATTTGACAAGGTGCCACACAAAAGATTATTGCTTAAGATAAAAAATCACGGGATTGGGGGTAATATTATGGCATGGATAGAGGATTGGCTATCTAACAGAAGGCAGAGTTGGGATAAATGGTTCATTCTCAGACTGGCAATCAGTAACTAGTGGTGTTCCGCAGGGGTCAGTGCTGGGTCCCCAACTCTTTACAATCTATATTAATGATTTGGAGGAGGGGACCGAGTGTAACATATCAAAGTTTGCAGATGATACTAAGATGGGAGGGAAAGTAGTGAGTGAGGAGGATATAAAAAACCTGCAAGGGGACATAGACAGGCTAAGTAAGTGGGCAGAGATTTGGCAGATGGAATACAATACTGGAAAGTGTGAGGTTATGCACTTTGGCAGGAAAAATTGTAGAGCAAGTTATTATCTTAATGGCAAGAAACTGGAAAGTACTGTAGTACAAAGGGATCTGGGGGTCCTGGTGCACGAAACTCAAAAGGTTAGTATGCAGGTGCAGCAAGTGATTAAGAAGGCCAATGGAATGTTGGCTTTCATTGCTAGGGGGATAGAATATAAAAATAGGGAGGTATTGCTTCAGTTGTACAAGGTATTGGTGAGACTGCACCTGGAATACTGCATACAGTTTTGGTGTCCATACTTAAGAAAGGACATACTTGCTCTCGAGTCAGTACAAAGAAGGTTCACTCGGTTAATCCCGGGGATGAGGGGATGGACATATGAGGAGAGGTTGAGTAGATTGGGACTCTACTCATTGGAGTTCAGAAGAATGAGAGGCGATCTTATTGAAACATGTAAGATTGTGAAGGGGTTGGATCGGGTGGATGCGGGGAGGATGTTCCCGATGATGGGTGAAACTAGAACTAGGGGGCATAGTCTTAGAATAAGGGGCTGCTCTTTCAAAACTGAGATGAGGAGGAACTACTTCACTCAGAGGGTGATAGGTCCATGGAATATGCTGCCCCAAAAAGCTGTAGAAGCTACATCATTACATAAATTTAAAACAGAAATAGACAGTTTCCTAGAAGTAAAGGGAATTAAGGGTTACGGGGAGCGGGCAGGAATTTGGACATGAGTCTAGGTTCGGATCGGTCATGGCCCTGTGGGTAGCGGAGCGGGCCCAGGGGCCGTGTAGCCTGATCCTGCTCCTATTTCGTGTGTCTAATTCTGTTAGATTCAGGAGATGGTTCTGTGATAGTAGATTGGCGGTTAGGATCAGATCAGCCATGATCTTATTGAATGGTGGAGCAGGCTCGAGGGGCCGATTGGCCTACTCCTGCTCCTATTTCTTATGTTCTTATGTTCGGTGAGTGCTGAGTTTCTGCATACCTTCAAAAGAGAATTGGATCAGTTCATGGCTGGGGCAGAGACATCTTATAAAAGATAGGTTAAAAACTAGGTAATACAAGCATGGTCAATGTGGTCTCCTGGACTAGATTCAATCGCCTAAAAGGTTGGAAAGGAATTTTCCAGATTTTTTCTGAGTTTTTATGTGTTTTTATTTTGCCTCTCCCAGGAGATTACATGGGTGCTGATGGGCAGTGGTTGTCTAATCATGATGTTTCAGGCATCATAACTATGTGGGGCAGTTTTGATGGACCAGATAGTTTTTTCCTAAAGGCTGCGAAATTTGAACCTTTAGTGCTGGCTGTTCAGGCCAGTTTGAAAGAAAAAATGGTGGCTACCTCGCTTCCGCCCACTTCCGACGCGTAACACAGCTGCCATTTTGGGCAGGTCGGCAACACTGCCGTTGCCTGCGCTCGCCGCACACATTTAAATGATCCAGATCATGATGTCAATCAGTGTGCAACGCCTGAATTGACGCACTATCTGTGATTTTGTATATCGCCGCTCTGAATACCACCTCTCCAAGCCACGCATGGAAGAACGAGCATGCAGCAGTACAACAGAGACGCTGCCAGCGCTTCTTAAAGGGACTCGCACAACTTTCAGGTAAGTTTAGATTTTTGCTTCTGGACTGGTTTCTTTACATTTTATTGGCGTAGTGGTTTGGTGCAATGTATTAAAAAAGTTGTCAAAGTGTGCAGGGAGTGCTGTTGGGTGTTTACTAAGCTTTGGCTCTTAAAGGAAGGCCTCTGAGAAGACCACTTGCTCCCAGTCCTGGGGGCTCTAGTTGCAGTCTCCCTTGGGCTGTAGCATGGTGTGGAGATGGAGCAGAGGCAGCTGGGGACAAGCTGCTTACAGAGGGAGGAGGAAGCAGAAGAGGAGCAACAATATGCCCCAGAACCAACAAGGGGGCAGGTCTTATTAGATTTAGTAATGATTAATGAACCATGTTTAATTAACGGTGCGTGAACATTTATCTAATAGCGATCATAATATTATCGAGTTCAACGTAGTGTTTGAAAGAGAGAAATGTGAAACAGCTACTAAGATTCTAGATTTAAGCAAGGCTGACTTCAATGCATTAAGACGGAGACTGTCCACAGTAAATGGGGCAACTCTGTTAATGGGCAAAACGACATTAGATCAGTGGGAGGTGTTCAAAAAAGAGTTTAATGTGATAAAGAACCAGTTTATACCCCTGAGGGGCAAGAGCTTTACTTGCCAAAAAAAAGCCATGGATGACTAAAGAGGTAAGGGATAAGATAAATTTAAAAGAAAAAGCATACAAAAATGCAAAAAATAGCACAGATTCTGGTGAATGGGAATGATACAAAGAACAGCAAAGGGTGACAAAACAGATAGTTAGAGCTACAAAAAGGGAGTATGAAAAGAAACTTGTAAGGGATATCAAAATCAACACAACATTTTTTTACAATTATATTAGGAAAAAGAGGGTGGTCAGGAGCAATGTTGGCCCCTTAAAAACTTTTATCAGTGGTATTGTCAATGATAATAAAGAAATGGCGGACAATTTGAATAATTACTTTGGGCTAGATTTTCGGTGAGCCGTCAGGCGGAGTTTCAGGCGTGTGGGGTGGGGGGAAATCCCGACTTTGGGGGTCCCGCCACCATCCTGCCCAAAACCCCGCCCCACATAAGTTTCAGGGGTGGCGGGTACCTGCCCCGCACTGGGACCCGCCGACCCCCGGTGGGAAGAGATTAGTGCCAATTAACTGCCTGTTAACAGGTAGTTAACAGGCAGTTTTTAGCCTAATCCCCATTTTGAGGGGTGTCGTGTGGGTTTCCCAACGGCTCCAAACCACGCCAGGTTAGAGCAGCGGGCCGTCGGGTTGAATGAGTTGGAGGGGTCGCGATGTCGGCGCTCAGGTGAGTGATGGGTGCATGAGTGTAAAGGTAAGTGTGTTTGGTGTGTTAAAGTGTGTAAAGAACTTTTACTTACCTTAACAGCCTTTCTTCCTGTAGCCGTCGGGAGCGCAGCACTCAGCCGGAACTGAAAGCTGAATGGCTGCAATCTGTCAAAAGTGACAGCCTTCAGCTTTTAGTGCTGCTGAGATTTCTAAATGAGTCTGCGCAGAAGGACTCATCTTAGAAATCAGACTGTCAGTGTTTGACAGCTTCAAACAGCTGTAAAACACTGATATTTCATCTGTCAGAAATCTTGACAGATGAAATTGCAGTCTGTGACGTCACCTGTTGCCGGGTGGCCGTTAATTGGCCTGCTGAGCCCGCTGGGTGGGTTCAACAAGGTCAATCAAGGGAAAATCGTGCGGATTGGCCGGATGTCGAAGTAGGCGGGTCAGAAACCCGAAAGGGGAAGTCCCGCCTTCTTCCCGACAGGTTCGACAAAATCGACCCCTTTGTGTCAGTATTTACAGTAGAGGAAGTGATGCGCTATCAATAACTCGAAAGACTGAGATTAAGCGAGTAATTAACAGGCTTTTATTAACAAGAGAATGAAGGTGTGCCTTGAGTGGTCGACCGGTCCAGAATACAGAGGGACTGTGGAGCAGTCACCTTTATACCTGGACTCGTGGGAGGAGTCAGCCGAGACATGTACAGGCATGTACACAGTGGAATACAAACAGTGGTTTACCACATTCACCCCTTGTTTAAAAAGGAGTCCGGCGGGGTGAAGTGTATTAAAAGTTAGTGTATTGGAGTCTCTCCGGAGGTCTTGTCTGCCGCTGTGATCGACATGGCGACGGCAGGGGTAGTGAAGCTTCCGGCGTCGAGTCCCGTGTAGGCTGGGACACTGGTGTGTAGTCCTCGTAGGTGTCGAGCGGGTCGCAGGGCCCAGGCCCGCCGTCTGCTGGGGCTGGATATCGGGTCGTGGGGGGGGGGGGTGGTAGTGGGTAGTGGGTTACTGCGGCCCCCGAGGGTGCGAGCTCTCGTATGGAGACTGTGTCCTCCCGCCCGTCCGGGTACGCAATGTAAGCATACTGGGGGTTGGCATGGAGGAGGTCGACCCTTTCGACCAGGGGGTCTGTTTTATGGGTCCTCACGTGTCTTCTCAGTAGGACCGGCCCTGGGGACGTCAGCCATTGCGGTAGCGATGTCCCCGATGTGGACTTCCTTGGGAAGACAAACATTTTCTCATGAGGGATGGCGTTAGTGGCAGTGCAGAGCAGTGACCGAATAGAGTGGAGCGCATCGGGGAGCACATCCTGCCAGCGGGAGGTCGGAAGGCCTCTAGACTTTAAGGCTAGCAGGGCGGCCTTCCAGACTGTCGCATTCTCTCTTTCCACCTGTCCGTTCCCCCGGGGGTTGTAACTGGTGGTCCTGCTTGTGGCAATACCCCTAGCGAGCAGGTACTGATGGAGTTCGTCGCTCATAAACGATGAGCCCCGGTCGCTATGGATATAGCTGGGGAAACCGAACAGGGTGAAGAGGTCGTTCAGACATTTAATGACCGTGGCACTGGTCATGTCCGGGCAGGGGATGGCGAACGGGAAACGGGAGTACTCATCAATAATGTTGAGGAAGTACACATTGTGGTCGGAGGAGGGGAGAGGCCCTTTAAAATCAACGCTCAGGCGCTCGAAGAGGCGAGTGGCTTTTATCAGGTGAGCCCTGTCTGGTCTATAAAAGTGCGGTTTGCACTCAGCGCAGACTTGGCAGTTCCTGGTCATGGTCCTGACCTCCTCAGGCCTTGATGAAGTGGAAGAACCTGGTGACCCCCGGGTGGCAGAGGTCATTGTGGAGGGCCCGCAGTCTATCGATCTGCGCGCTGGCGCAGGTGCCATGCGATAGAGCATCCGGGGGTTCATTGAGCTTCCTGGGCCAGTACAAGATCTCGTAATTGTAGGTGGAAAGTTCGATTCTCCACCTCAAGATCTTGTCGTTTTTGATTTTGCCCCTCTTTGTTGTTAAACATAAACGCAACTGAACGCTGGTCAGTGAGCAGGGTAAATCGTTTTCCGGCCAGGTAGTGCCTCCAATGACGCACAGCCTCCACAATAGCCTGGGCCTCCTTCTCAACGGCGGAGTGTCTGGTCTCCGGGCCCTGGAGGGTTCGTGAAAAGAAGGCCACGGGTCTCCCCGCCTGGTTGAGGGTAGCGGCCAGGGCAAAGTCGGACGCGTCGCTTTCCACCTGGAAGGGGATGGATTCGTCCACTGCGTGCATGGTGGCTTTGGCAATGTCTTCCTTGATACGGTGGAAGGCTAAGCCGGCCTCTGCCGTCACGGGAAAAGAGGTGGACTTGATCAGCGGACGGGCCTTGTCCGCATAGTAGGGGACCCACTGGGCGTAATAAGAGAAAAACCCGAGGCACCTCTTCAGGGCCTTGAGGCAGTGGGGCAGTGGGAGTTCCATAAGGGGACGCATCCGGTCGGGGTCGGGACCGATGACTCCGTGTTCCACAACACAGCCAAGGATGGCGAGGCGGGTTGTGCGGAATATGCACTTCTCCTTGTTATACGTCAGGTTGAGGAGTTTGGCGGTGCAGAGGAAATTTTCGAGGTTTGCGTCATGGTCCTGCAAGTCATGGCCGCAGATGGTCACATTGTCCAATGGGAAGGTGGCCTGCAACGCATTTTGATCGACCATCCGGTCCATCTCCCTTTGGAAGACGGAGACCCCGTTGGTGACGCCAAAGGGAACCCTAAGGAAGTGATAGAGGCGGTCGTTTGCCTCAAAGGCAGTATACTGGCGGTCCTCAGGGCGGATAGGGAGCTGGTGGTACGCTGATTTCAGGTCAATGGTCGAGAAGACGCGGTACTGCGCGATCTGGTTGACCATATCAGCTATACGGGGGAGTGGGTAAGCGTCCAGCAGGGTGTAGCGATTTATTGTCTGGCTGTAGTCGATGACCAGGCGCTGCTTCTCGCCAGTCTTAACGACCACAACCTGGGCTCGCCAGGGGCTGGTGCTGCCCTCAATAATCCCCTCCTTCAGGAGCCGCTCCACTTCGGTTTTAATGAAAACCCTGTCCCCGGCACTGTATCGCCTGCTCTTTGTGGCGATGGGCTTACAGTCGGGAGTGAGGTTAGCAAACAGTGGGGGGGGGGGGGGGTGACTCTGAGTGTGGAGAGGTTGCACCTGGTGCGCGGCGGGCAATTTGGAAGCTGCTGGCTGCGGACTGTGAGTGGGGGGAGGGGTCCACCGTACGCCATCGTAACACTTTTAAGGTGGCACTGAAAATCTAACCCCAGTAGAACGGCGGCGCAGAGGTGGGGCAGGACCAGAAGTTTAAAATTATCGTACACAGTCCCATCTACTACGAGTGTCACCACGCAGTAGCCACCAATGTCCGCCGACTGGGACTCAGAGGCCATAGAAATCTGCTGGTGCGCAGGCAGGACTGGGAGAGAGCAACGCCGCACCGTGTCGGGGTGGATGAAGCTCTCCGTGCTCCCAGAGTCAAAAAGGCAGATTGTTTCGTGACCATTTACCTTAATGTCCATTGTGGACCGGGCCAGCTGGTGCGGTCTCGCTTGGTCCAGCGTAACGGAGGCCAGCGTAGGGGTCGGTGTGTCGCTGCGGGTATCAGATGAGGCGGTGTTGGGGGCCTGCTGCGTCCCGGCTGTTGTCCAAGATGGCGGCGTCCATGATCCCCATGTGGCTGGAGGCGTCCAAAATGGCTGCTGTTCGGTGGTTCGCACATGGCTGGGGCCCAAGATGGCGGCCCGCACGGCCCACACGCGGCGCTGCTGGGGTTCGGGGTGGCTTTGGCCCTGCAGATGCTGGCGTAGTGTCCTTTCTTCCCGCAGCCCGAGCAGATCGCATTTTTCGCCGGGCAGCGCGCTCTGGGGTGTTTGGCCTGGCCACAGAAGTAGCATTTCTGGCCTTTGGGCACTGCTGTCTGGCCTTGGGACACTGCTGCGGTAGTTGGGCCGTTGCTGGGATGTGGCTGGGGTGGCACGGCGCTATGAGGCGGTCCTACCGTGTCCCAGGCTGTTGTTCCCCGCGGCATCCACGGTGCAGAGGAGTAGGCGTCCATGCCCCGGTAGGCTGCGTCCAATGATAGTGCGAGTTCAGAGGCCTTGTTGAGATCGAGGTCACTCTGCTCCAACAGTCGCTGTCGGGTGTAATTGGACCTGTGGCCCGCTACAAAAGCATCCCGGATAGGTTCCTCTGTGTACACGGCGGCCTTTACTTCCTTACAACCACAGGCCCGACCAAGCACAGACAGTGCCTGAAGGTATTCCTCGGTCGATTCCCCAGGTTGTTGTTTACGACTCCCCAGGAGGTGCCTAGCGTACATCTCGTTCACTGGGCGCGTGTACTGGTCCTTGAGGAGCTTGATAGCATCCGCGTACGAGGTCGCGTCTTGGATGACCGAGTACACTCGGTGGTTCACTTTGGAGGTCAGGACATCCAGTTTGTCCTCGTCCGATTTGACTGTTTCAGCGGAGGCGATCAGAAATTTTTCAAAACACCTAAGCCAGTGAGTAAACTTGGTGGATGAGTCCGCCTCCCGATGATCTAAGTCCAGGCATGCTGGTGTGAGGATCTTCTCCATTATAAAAATCTTGTTAATAAAATTGATGCGCTATCAATAACTCGAAAGACTGAGATTAAGCGAGTAATTAACAGGATTTTATTAACAAGAGAATGAAGGTGTGCCTCGAGTGGTCGACCAGTCCAGAATACAGAGGGACTGTGGAGCAGTCACCTTTATACCTGGACTTGTGGGAGGAGTCAGCCGAGACATGTACAGGCATGTACACAGTGGAATACAAACAGTGGTTTACCACAGGAAGAAGATAGCGTGCCAAGGAAACTAATATTGATTCGGGGCAGGGACTCACCAAAATTACCGTAAGCAAGATAACAGTAATGAAGAAAATAATGGGACTAAAGAGTGACAAATCCCCAGGATCAGATGGTTTCCATCCCAGGAAAAGGAGCTAGGTTAGAACATTGCAGATGCCCTAACTACAATCTTCCAGAGTTCTCTCAATTCAGGAACCGTTCCTTTAGATTGGAAAATTGCACATGTCACCCTGATATTTAAGAAGGGTGAAAGAGGGATACCAGGGGATTATAGACCAGTTAGCCTAACATCTGTTCTCGGGGAAATTAGTCGAGTCTGTCATCAAGGATGGAATGACTGAACACCTTGAAAATTTTCAGTTGATCGGTGAGAGCCAGCATGGATTTGTAAAGGGTAGGTCATGCCTGATGAACCTAGTTGAATTTTTTGAAGAGGTGACTAAAGTAGTGGACAGGGGAATGTCTATGGATGTAATTTATATGGACTTCCAGAAGGGATTTGATAAAGTCCCGATAAGAGACTGTTATCTAAGGTTGAAGCTCATGAAATTGAAGGCAAACTATTGACCTGGTTAGGAAGTTGGCTGAATGGCAGGAGACAGAGAGTGAGGATAATGGGCAGATACTCTAATTGGCAGGATGTGACTAGTGGTGTCCCGCAAGGATCTGTGTTGGAGCCTCAACTATTCATTGTGTTTATTAATGACTTAGATGATGGGATAGAAAGCCACATATCCAAGTGACTAGTGGGGTACCGCAAGGATCGGTCCTAGGACCCCAGCTATTCACAATATATATTAATGATCTGGACGAGGGAATTGGATGTAATATCTCCAAATTTGCAGACGACACAAAGCTGGGTGGGAGGGTATGCTGTGAGGAGGATGTCGTGAAACTCCAGTACGATTTGGACATGTTGGGTGATTGGGCAGAAACATGGCAAATGCACTATAATGTGGATAAATGTGAGGTTATCCACTTTGGTGGCAAAAACAGGAAGGCAGATTATTATTTGAATGGCAATAGATTGGGAGAAGGGGAAGTGCAGAGAGACCTGGGTGTTCTTGTGCACCAGTCGCTGAAGGTAAGCATGCAGGTGCAGCAGGCGGTTAAGAAGGCAAATGGTATGTTGGCCTTCGTAGCAAGAGGGTTTGAGTACAGGAACAAGGATGTCTTGCTACAGTTGTACAGGGCCTTGGTGAGATCGCACCTTGAGTATTGTGTGCAGTTTTGGTCGCCTTACCTGAGGAAGGATGTTCTTGCCATGGAAGGAGTGCAGCGAAGATTCACCAGGCTGATACCTGGGATGGCAGGAATGACGTACGAGGAGAGATTGGGTCGATTGGGCTTGTACTCACTGGAGGTTAGAAGATTGAGAGGGGATCTCATCGAAACCTATAAAATTCTGTCAGGCCTGGACAGACTAGATGCAGGAAGGATGTTCCCGATGGCCGGGGAGTCCAGAACTAGGGGTCATAGTCTAAGGATAAGGGTAAGCCATTTAGGACTGAGATGAGGAGGAATTTCTTCACCCAGAGAGTGGTGAACCTCTGGAATTCTCTACCACAGAAGGCAGTGGAGGCCAATTCATTAAATATATTCAAGAAGGAGTTGGATATATTTCTTAAGGCTAAAGGGATCAAGGGATATGGGGAGAAGGCAGGAACGGGGTACTGAATTTGGATGATCAGCCATGATCTCATTGAATGGCGGAGCAGGCTCGAGGGGCCGAATGGCCTACTCCTGCTCCTATCTTCTATGTTTTTCTATGTTTCTATGCTGATGACACAAAGATAGGCGGCATTGTCAGCAGTGTAGATGGAAGCATAAAATTACTAAGAGATATCGATAGATTAAGTGAATGGGCAAAACTGTGGCAAATGGATTTCAGTGTAGGTAAATGTGAAGTCATCCTTTGGACCTAAAAAGGATAGAACAGAACATATTCTGCATTGCAGTGCCCCTGCCCGTTTTTTAGCGTTATCGAATCTCACCTCCAAATTATTTTATCTATTTACATGCACAGGAAAGAATTAAACATAGTAGTCAACCAGATAGATATATTCTTGAGAAGGTCAGAGCTTCCAAACCTAACTTAGATGTAGACAATGGTACCAGTCTTACAGATTTGAATGTCTTATTGACATTCTATAGATACTAGTTGTTTCAGGAAATCTCTGAAGAAGCTGCCTTTTACCTTCAAAATGGAATCTGAATACAACTTCATCTAGCATAGCTTCTCTAACAAAGCTCAGCTCTGGGTTGATCAAGATGCTGTTGGGTTGACTTTAAGCAGCCATCCAGGATAGGGAGTAGGACTTGGTTCTGGCAGGTGCAGAACAGATTGGTTTTGCTCTTACCAATTTTGAGCTGCAAAAAATGAGTTTGCATCTGTGACTTGATATCAGACAGGTAAATGAAAGGAATGCCAGCAGGTATAGAATCATTGAATGGTTACAGCACGGAAGGAGGCCATTCAGCCTGTTGAGCCCGTGCCGACTCTCTTGAAGAGCACTTCAGCTAGTCCCACTCCCCTGCCCTTTCCCCGTAGCCCTGCAAATTTTTTTCCTTCGGGTATTTATCCAACTCCCTTTTGAAAGCCGTGATTGAGTCTGCCTCCACCACCCTTTCAGGCGGTGTTTTCCAGATCCTATACATTCGCACAGTAAAAAAGGTTTTTCCTCATGTCGCCTTTGATTCTTTTGCCAATCACCTTAAATCTGTGTCCTCTAGTTCTCGACCTTTCTGCCAATGGGAACAGTTTATCTCTATCTACTGTGTCCAGACCACTCATGATTTTGAACACCTCTATCAAATCTCCTCACTCTTCCCTGCTCTAAGGAGAACAACCCCAGCTTCTCCAGTCTATCCACGTAACTGAAGTCCCTCGTCCATGGAATCATTCTCGTTAATCTTTTCTATGCCCTCGCTAAGGCCTTCACATCTTTCCTAAAGTGCGGTGCCCAGAATTGGACACAGTACTCCAGTTGAGGCTGAACCAGTGTTTTATACAGGTTCACCATAATTTCCATGCTTTTGTACTCTGGGGGCTCGAATTTCCAAGCCCCGTGGAGGCGGCTTTGGAGGCGGGAGTGGGGGGAAAATTGCAGAATCGGGGGGCACGAACCTTTCCCGGCGCCAACCCGCCTCCATGCCCATTTCCCAGGAGGCGGGTACCCGACCTGTGCTGGGAGCCGCCTCCCTGAGGCGGGAAGGGGATTAGTGCCAATTAACTGCCTGTTAAAAGGTAGTTAACAGGCAGTTTATTGGCCTAATCCCTATTTTTAGCCCTGAAGTGTGGGCTCCCCAACAGCTCCAAACCACGCCAAGTTAGCGAGGCGAACCGTCGGGCTGAAGGGCTTGGAGGGTTCGAGATGTCCGGTGTTCAGGTGAGTGATGGCTGCATGAGTGCAGAGGTAAGTGTGTTTGGTGTGTGTAAAGTGTTTAAATAAGTTTTACATACCTTTACTTACTAATGCAGGCTTCCTTCTTTCAGGTCTCGGGAGTCCCTCATCTCACCGGCACAGAAAGCAGAATGGTCGTGAGCTGTCAAAAGTTGCAGCATTCTGCTTTCTGTTCTGGAGAGATTTCTAACTGAATCTGTGGAGAAGGACTCAAGTTAGAAGTCAGATTGTCAGTATTTGACAGCTTCACAGATTTGTCAAACGCTGATATTTTATCTGTCAAAAGCTCTTGACAAATGAAATGTCAATCCCTGAACTCACCTGTAACCGGGTGTCCCTTAATTGGCCTGCTGAGCCCGCTGGGCGAGCTCAACAAGGTCAATCGAGGGAAAATCGTGTAGGTTGGCCACAAATCGATGGAGGCGGGACTACAACCCAAAAAGTGGGAGTCCCCCCTTCATCACATCCCCATTGATAAAATCCACCCCATACCTCTATTCATGAAGCCGAGGATCCCGTAAGCTTTTTTTAACTGCTTTCTCAACCTGCCCTGCCACCTTCAACGATTTGTGCACATATACCCCCAGGTCTCTCTGTTCATGCACCCCCTTTAGGATTGTACTCTTTAGTTTATATTTCCTTTCCTCATTCTTTCTACCAAAATGTATCACTTCACACTTTCCTCCATTAAATTTCATCTGCCACGTGTCCGCCCATTCCACCAGCCTGTCTATGTCTTCCTGAAGTCTATCACTATCCTCCTCACTGTTCACTATACCTCCGAGTTTTGTGTCATCTGCAATTTTTGAAATTGTGCCCTGTACACCCATGAAACTATCGGATTGTTGTAAAAACCCATCTGGTTCACTAATGTCCTTTAGGGAAGGAGATCTGCCGTCCTTACCTGGTCTGGCCTATATGTGACTGCAGACCCACAGCAATGTAGTTGACTCTTAACTGCCCTCTGAAATGGCCTAGCAAGCCACTCAGTTGTAAAAAAAACCGCTACGAAAAACAATAAGAATAAAACCGGACGGAGCACCTGGCATCGACCTCTGCACCGGCTACGGACACGGCAATGGCACACCCAGCCCAGTCGACCCTGCAAAGTCCTCCTCACCAACATCTGGGGACTTGGGCCAAATTTGGGAGAGCTGTCCCACAGACTAGTCAAGCAACAGCCTGATGTAGTCATACTCACAGAATCATACCTTTCAGCCAATGTCCCAAACTCCACCATCACCATCCATGGGTATGTCCTGTCCCACCGGCAGGACAGACCCACCAGGGATGGTGACACAGTAGTATACAGTCGGGAAGGAGTGGCCCTGAGAGTCCTCAACATTGACTCCGGACCATATGAAGTCTCATGACTTCAGGTCAACCATGGGCAAGGAAACTTCCTGCTGATCAGCACCTACTGCCCTCCCTCAGCTGATGAATCAGTACTCAGCCATGTTGAACACCATTTGGAAGAAGCACTAAGAGTAGCAAGGGCACAGAATGCACTCTGAGTGGGGGACTTCAAAGTCCATCACCAAGAATGGCTCGGTAGCACCATTACTGATTGAGCTGGCTGAGTCCTGAAGGACATAGCTGTCAGTCTGGGCTTGCGAAAGGTGATGAGAGAACCAACATGAGGAAAAAGCCTATTTGACCTCATCCTCACTAATCTACCTGTCGCAGATGCATCTGTCCATGACAGCATTGGTAGCTGTGACCACCACACAGTCATTGTGGAGACGAAGTCCCGTCTTCACGCTGAGGAAACCCTCGATTGTGTTGTGTGGCACTACCACCATGCTAAATGGGATAGATTCAGAACAGATCTAGCAGCTCAAAACTGGGCATTCATGAGGCGTTATGGGCCATCAGCAGCAGAATTTTATTCCACCACAATCTGTAACCTCATGGCCGGTTCAATAAGGAGTGTAGAAGAGCATGCCAAGAGCAGCACCAAGTGTACCTAAAAATGTGGTGCCAACCTGGGGAAGCTGCAACACAGGACTACATGCATGCTAAAAAGCAGAAGCAGCATGCTATAGACAGAGCTAAGCGATCCCACAATCAACGGATCAGATCAAAGCTCTGCAGTCCTGCCACATCCAGTCGTGAATGGTGGTGGACCATTAAACAACTTACAGGAGGAGGAGGCTCCATGAATATCCCCATCCTCAATGATGGTGGAGCCTAGCACGTGAGTGCAAAAGACAAAGCTGAAACGTTTGCAAACATCTTCAGCCAGGAATGCCAAGTGGATGATCCATATCGGCCTCCTCCTGAGGCCCCCACCACCACAGAAGCCAGTTTTCTGCCAATTCAATTCACTCCACGTGATATCAAGAAACGGCTGAGCGCAGTGGATATAGCAAAGGCTGTGGGCCCCAACAACAGCCCGGCTGTCGTGCTGAAGACTTGTGCACCAGAACTAGCCGCTCCTCTGGCCAATCTGTTCCAGTACAGCTATAACACTGGCATCTATCCGACAATGTGGAAAACTTCCCAGGTATGTCCTGTCCACAAAAAGCAGGACAAATCCAATCTGCCCCAGCAGTCTACTCTCAATCATCAGCAAAGTGATGGAAGATGTCATCGACGGTGCTATCAAGCAGCACTTACTCACCAATAACCTGCTCACTAATGCCTAGTTTGGGTTCCGCCAGGACCGTGGGGCTCCAGACCTCATTACTGCCTTGGTCCAAACATGGACAAAAGGGCTGAATTCCAGAGGTGAGAGTGACTGCCCTTGACATCAAGGCAGCATTTGACCGAGTGTGGCATCAAGGAGCCCCAGCAAAACTGAAGTCAATGGGAATGGGGGGGGGGGGGAACTCTCCACTAGCTGGAGTGATACCTAGCACAAAGGAAGATGGTTGTGGTGGTTGAAGGTCAATCATCACATCCCCAGGACATGGCTGCAGGAGTTCCTCAGGGCAGTGTCCTAGGCCCAACCATCTTCAGCTGCTTCATCAATGACCTTCCCTCCATCATCAGGTCAGAAGTGGGGATGTTCGCTGATGACAGCACAGTGTTCAGTGCCATTCGCAGCTCCTCAGATAATGAAGCAGTCCATGCTCGCATGCAGGAAGACCTGGACGACATTCAGGCTTGGGCTAATAAGTGGCAGGTAACATTCGTGCCACACAAGTGCCAGGCAATGACTATCTCCAACAAGTGAGTGTCTAACCACCGCCCCTTGACATTCAACGGCATTACCATCGCCGAATCCCCACCATCAATATCCTGGGGCTCACCATTGACCATAAATTTAACTGGACCAGCCACATAAATACTGTGGCAACAAGAGCAGGTCAGAGGCTAGGTATTCTGTAGCGTGTGTCTCACCTTCTGACCCCCCAAAGCCTTTCCACCACCTGCTCTACACTTGGCTGGATGAGTGCAGCTCCAACAACACTCAAGAAGCTTGACACCATCAAAGACAAAACCACCTGTTTGATTGGCACCCCATCCACCACCTTAAACATTCACTCCCTCCACCACCGGCGTACCGTGGCTGCAGTGTGTACCATTTACAAGATGCATTGCAGCAACTCACCAAGGCTTCTTCAGTAGTGCCTCCCGAACTCGCGACCTCTTCCACCTAGAAGGACAAGGGCTGCAGGCACATGGGAACACCACCATCTCCAAGTTCCCCTCCAAGTCACACACCATCCTGAATTAGAAGTATATCGCCAATCCTTCATTGACACTGGATCAAAATCCTGGAACTCCCTCTCTAACAGCACTGTGGGAGTACCTTCACCACACGGACTGCAGCGGTTCAAGAAGGCGGCTCACCACCACCTTCTCAAGGGCAACTAGGGATGGGCAATAAATGCTGGCCTTGCCAGCGACACCCATATCCCATGAACAAATTTTTAAAAAAAAATCCAAGTCATTAATATATATCAAGAAAAGCAGTGTTCCTAGAACCAATCCCTGGGGAACACCATCCTCCAGTCCGAAAAACAACCATTCACCACTTCTCTCTGTTTACTGTTACTTAGCCAATTTCGTATCCATGCTGCCACTGTCTCTTTTTATTCCATGGGCTTCAACGTTGCTGGCAAGCCTATTATGTGGCACTTTGTCAAACACCTTTTTAAAATCCATATACACCATGTCAACCGCATTGCCCTCATCAACCCTCTGTTACCTCATCAAAAAACTCAATCAAGTTGGTTAAAGACGATTTGCCTTTAACAAATCCATGCTGGCTTTCCTTAATTAATTCTCAATTGTCCAAGTGACTGTTAATTTTGTCCCTGATTATTATTTCTAAAAGCTTCCCCACTACCGAGGTTAAACTGACTGGCCTGTAGTTGCTGGGTTTATCTTTACATCATTTTTTGAACAAGGGTGTAACATTTGCAATTCTCCAGTCCTCTGGCACCACCCCTGTTTCTAAGGAGCATTAAGAATATAAGAAATAGGAGCCAGAGTAGGCCATTCGGCCCTTCGAGCCTGCTCCGCCATTCAATGAGATCATGGCTGATCTTCTGCCTCAACTCCATTCACCAGCCCTATCACCTTATCTCTTGATGCCCTTACTAGTCAGAAATCTATCGACTTCTGTTTTGAATATACCCAGTGACTGAGCCTCCACAGCCCTGTGGGGTAGAGAATTCCAAATATTCACCACCCTCTGTGTAAAGAAATTTCTTCTCATCTCAGTCCTGAACGGCCTACCCTTTATCTTGAGGCTGTGGCTCCTGGTTCTAGACTCCCCAGCCAAGGGAAACATTCTCCCAGCATCTATCCTATCAAGCCCTGTAATAATTTTGCATGCTTCAATGAGATCCCCTCTCATTCTTTTGAATTCAAGAGAATACAGGCCTAGTTTACTCAATCTCTTCTCATACGACAGTCCCACCATCCCAGGAATCAATCTTGTGAACCTTTGTTGCACTCCCTCTATGGCAAGTATATCCTTCCTTGGGTAAGGAGACCAAAATTGTACACAGTACTCCAGGTGTGATCTCACCAAGGCCTATTTAATTGGAGTAAGACTTCTTTACTCCTGTACTCAAATCCTCTTGTAATGAAGGCCAGCATACCATTTGCCTTCCTAATGGCTTGCTGCACCTGCACATTCACTTTCAGTGACTCATGTACAAGGACACCCAGGTCCCTTGGAGCATCTGCATTCCCCAATCTTTCACCATTTAGGAAATACTCTGCCTTTCTGTTTTTTCTACCAAAGTGGATAACTTCACATTTATCCACATTATATTCCATCTGCCATGTTCTCACCCACTCACTGAGCCTGTCGAGATCCCCTTGAAGCCTCTTCACATCCTCTTCGCAACTGGCACTGCCACCTAGCTTTGTATCTCAGCAAATTTGGAAATGTTACATTTAGTCCCCTCATCCAAATCATTGATGTAGATTGTGAATAGCTGGGGCCCAAGCACCGATCCTTGCGGTACCCCACTAGTCACAGCCTGCCCCATCCTGAAAAAGACCCGTTTATCCCTACTCTTTGTTTTCTGTCTGTTAACCAATTCTCAATCCATGCTAGTATATTACCACCAATTCCATGTACCCTAATTTTGTTTACCAACCTCTTATGTGGCACCTTATCGAAGGCCTTCTGAAAATCCAGATACACCACATCTACTGGTTCCCCTTTGTCTACTCCACTAGTTACATCATCAAAGAACTCCAATGGGTTTGTCAAACAGGATTTCCCTTTCATAAATCTATGTTGACTCTGCCCAATCTTACTGTCAGTTTCTAAGTGCCCAGTTATTGCATCCTTTATAATAGATTCCAGCATTTTCCCAACTACTGATGTGAGGCTAACAGGTCTGTAGTTCCCCGTTTTCTCTCTCCCTCCTTTCTTAAATAGCGGGGTTACATTTGCTATCCTCCAATCTGCAGGATCGTTCCAGAATCTATAGAATTTTGGAAGATGACAACCAATGCTTCCACTATTCCAATGGTCACCTCTTTCAAAACCCTAGGATGTAGGTCATCCGCTCCTTGGGATTTGTCGACTTTTAGTCCCATTAATTTTGCTAGTACTGTTTTTTTTACTAATAATTTCTTTAAGTTTCTCATTCTCGTCACACCCTTGGTTTTCTCGTATTTCTGGGAGGTTTTTTGTGCCTTCCTCCGTGAAGACAGAAACAAAGTATTTATTTAATTTCTCTATCATTTCCTCATTCCCCATTGGAAGATTGTGGCCAGTAGCTCTGTGATTTCTTCCTTCACTAGCCTCAGCATCCTAGGATGCATCCCATCTGGTCCTGGTGACTTATCTACTTTAAGTACAGCTAACCTTTCTAGTACCTCCTGCTTATCAATTTGTATCCCATCCAGTATCTCCTCTACCTCCTCCTTCACTATGTCTATGACAGCATCTTCTTCCTTGGTAAAGACAAATGCAAAGTACTCATTTAGCACCTCAGCCACATCCTCTGCCTCCATGAGTAGGTCTCCTTTTTGGTCCCTAATCAGCCCCACCCGTCCTCTTACTACCTGTTTACTATTTATATGCCTATAGAAGACTTTTGGATTACCTTTTATGTTAGCTGCCATTCTATTCTCATACCCTCTCTTTGTCCCTCCTATTTTCATTTTCACTTCTCCTTTGAACTTTCTATATTTAGCCTGATTCTCAGATATATTCTCGACCTGTCGTATGCGCTCTTTTTCTGCTTCATCTTACTCTCTCTCTCTTTCATCATCCAGAGAGCTCTGACTTTAGTTGCCGTACCTTTCCCCCTAGTGGGAATGTACCGCGACTGTACCCAAACGATTTCCTCTTTAAAGGCAGCCCATTGTTCCATTACAGTTTTGCCTGCCAATCTTTGATTCCAATTTACCCGAGCCAGATCCGCAGCTCATGCCACTGAAATTAGCCTTCCCCCAATTAAGTATTTTTACTCTAGATTGCTCCCTGTCCTTTTCCATAGCTAATCTAAACCGTATGATACTATGATCACTGTTCGCTAAATGTTCACCTACTGACACTTGCTCCACTTGACCTACCTCATTCCCCAGGACCAGATCCAGCAATGCCCCCTTCCTCATTGGGTCGGAAACCTACTGATCAAGAAAAGTTCACCTGAACACATTTCAGAAATTCTTCCCCCTCTGTGCCCTTTACACTATTACTATCCCAGTCTATATTAGGATAGTTGAAGTCCCCCATTATCACTACTCTAGTTCTTGCACCTCTCTGTAATTTCTCTGCAAATTTGCTCCTCTCATGTCTTTCCCACTATTTGGTGGTCTATAGGATGTACCTAGTCATGTAATGGCACATCTATTATTTCTTCACTCTAGCCACATAGATTCTGTCCTTGACTCCTCCAGGACATCCTCTCTCTCCAGCACTGTAACATTCTCCTTAACCAATACTGCCACACCACCTCCTATCTTTCCTGAACACCTTATATCCAGGAATATTTAATACCCAATCCTGCCCTTTTTTGAGCCAAGTATCTGTTATTGCCACGACATCATATTCCTATGTGGCTATTTGCGCCTGCAGCTCACCAACCTTGTTTACTATGCTTCGTGTGTTCACATACATACACTGTAAACCTATCTTAGACCATCCTGTGTTCTCTCTTAGTCTGACCGCACTTAATACCTTACTATTTCTTACTTTAGTGCTTTCCATCTCTCCCAATCCTTTGTGCACTTTATTTCCCCTTTCTAATGCTACATCCTGTTGCCCATCCCCCCGTCAACTTAGTTTAAACCCCCCCCAACAGCACTAGCAAACCTCCCCGCAAGGATATTGGTCCCGGCTCTGTTAAGGTGCAACCCATCCAGCCTGTACAGGTCCCATCTCCCCCAGAAGCGGCCCCAATGCCCCAGGAATCTGAAGCCTTCCCCCCTGCACCATCTCTCCAGCCAGGCATTCATCTGCTCTATCCTCCTATTTCTATACTCACTCGTGCATGGCACCAGGAGTAATCCGGAGATTACTACCTTTTGAGGTCCTGTTTTTTAATCTCTTTCCTAGCTCCCTAAAATCTGTCTGCAGGACCTCATCCCTCTTTGTACCTGTGTCATTGGTACCGATATGGACCACGACCTCTGGCTGTTCACCCTCCCCCCCTCAGAATGTTCTGCAGCCACTCAGTGACATCTTTGACCCTGGCACCAGGGAGGCAACATACCATCCTGGAATCATGCCTCCCCTAACTATCGAATCTCCTACCACTATTGCCTTCCTAATCTTCCTCCTGTCCCCCTGTACAGCTGAGCCACCCGTGGTGCCATGGACTTGGCTCTGGCTGTACTCCCCAGAGGAACCATCGCCCTCACCAGTATTCACTGGTTGGAGAGCGAAATGCACTCGGGTCTCCTGCACTACCTGCCTGGTCCTCCTTGTCTGTCTGACGGTCACCCATTTCCTCTCTGCCTGCACACTCTTATGCTGCGGGGTGACCACCTCCTGAAACGTGCTATCCACGTGGCTCTCAGCCTCACGAGTGCACCGCAGTGATGCCAGCTGCTGCTCAAGCTCCGAAACCCGGAGCTCCAGCTGACGACACTTCCTGCACATGTGGTTGTCCAGAACATGGGAAGCGTCCTGGATTCCCCACATGGCACAGGATGTGCATTCCGTGGGACTGAGTTGCCCTGCCATGTCTCTATTTAATAGGCTATTAACTAACTTACAGAAATAAACTTAAGACTCGGGGCTTGATTTTAATAGCCCTGAGGAGGCGGGTCGGCAGCGAAAATCAGAAAAAATGGCTTCAGACACCCAACCTGCCTCCATCCCACCCCCATGTGATTTTCATGAGTGTTGGGTCAGCCGCTCCCAAACTGACCTGATTGGAATGGGTGGGACAGGTAGTTAAGGCAGTTAACAGCTTGTTAACTGCCTTGCTAATCCTATTTTGATAGTGGTTTTCCATTTTCGTGCTTCTGGCTCCTGTTTCCCATCTTGTCAGAAACAGGCCAGCTGCAAGGAGACGAGTTTCTCAAAGACATGGTTTGTAGTCATTGGTGCAGCACTTTAAAAGCGCTCCTGTAACATGGCTGACATTCAAATTTGTTTTTGGAGGTTTGGGATAAGATTTTGCAAATCTACTGACCTTGTGGCTGTTCAAGCTGACATCCATCTGCAGTGTGACCTGATTGGAATAATTTCAGGCCACTTCGACTGTGCGCTTGTAAGCTTCTTGCCTCAAATGAAATCTATAGCAATGGGATGGGAACCATTTATGTCCTCTCATCCTGGTCATCAGATTCGGAGGAAGAGCAGCCGCGGCAGCACCACAACCAGCCACAACAGTAGCACCAGGAGCGCCAACCTCCTCCTCCTCACCCACCTGATGATGCACAGAGCGCAGGGCTGCACCTCGCTGTAGGAGATACCCCCAAAACAGGGTTTACAGGCAGCGGATGAGCTTTCTCAACTTGAGTAAGCAGCAGTGCCAAAAGAGGCTGAGACTTTCGAGAGAGGTAGTCGCTGACATCTGCACAATGCTGCACCAAGATCTGGAGCCCAGAGGAGCGTGTGGACACTCCTTACCAGTTACTGTCAAAGTCACAAACGCACTCAACTTCTTTGCATCGGGCTCCTTCCAGGGATCAGCTGTAGACATCAGCAGCATCTCCCAGTTGGCCACACACACCTGCATCACGCAGGTCACTGATGCTCTCTTTGCAAAAGCGCAAAATTACATCCACTTCTCCACGGATGGCCTAAGTGTGATGTCGCATGCAGTTGGCTTTGCCAATATGGCAGGCTTGCCAATAGTGCAGGGCGTCATAGACTGCACACATGTAGCCATTAGGACCCCCTATCACAACCCAGCTGTATTTGTCAACTGCAAGGGATTCCACTCCCTGAACATCCAGCTGGTGTGTAACCAGAGGAAGATCATCATGCATGTTTGTGCAATGTACCCTGGCAGTTGCCATGACTCCTTCATTCTGCGCCAGTCTACTGTGCCTCAGCTCTTCCATCCGCCAAAACAACTTTCCGGATGGCTTCTTGGCGACAAGGACTATCCCCTGAAAAAGTGGCTTATGACACCGATGAGGAGGCCATCAAACGATGCTGAGGAGCGGTACAATGTGAGTCACATATCCACCAGAAGCATCATTGAGCAAACCATCGGGTCTCGCGCTCTTTATCCTCTGCTGCCACCTCCTCAGATGCCGACTCCTGTGGAATAAAGGGTTGATGCTGGAATGGTATAATATAAATTTAAAAGATAACAATAAGTTTCTAAATAGTTTTTGAGGGGCAACATAGATGAGGAATAGCAGAGTCTGGGATGGAGCCTTGGGGTACACCAGAAGTGACCATGTATGCACAGAACAAGGTGCTATTGCAGACGATGTGAGACAGACAGATTGGAACCATGTAAGGGTGGTATCACAGAACTGTACAACAGAAGACTGGTGATAGAGGAGCTGCAGTGGAGTAAAGGAGGGCAAAGAGAGATAAATACATTGCAATCACGGTGCACAGTTTATTATTGGTGACTTTGCCCAAGATGGTATCAGTGCTGTGGGCAGGATGGAAATCAGACTAAAGGGATTTGAGGAAGGGATTGAGTGGCGAAGACATGTTCCAGAGCCTTAGAAAGGAAAATGAGGTTGGAGGTGGATTAGTGGTTGGATGGCCCAAAGAGATTGAGGGTACGCTTTTTAATGAGAGAGAGAATGGTGCCTGAGGAGAGGGAGCAGTTGATGGTGTTGGTGAATATTGGATTTGGGTCAAGGAGAGATAGTTGAATGGTCAAAGCTGAATCCATGCATAGTCAGATGTGGAGGTTAAGTCTACAATGATTATGTTGAGGCTTTATAATGGACTGATCGGACTTCACTTGGAATACTCTATGAAATTCTGGTCATTCTATTTCAACAGAGACATACTTGCTTTGGAAAAAGTGCAGAGAAGAGTAACAAGAATGAAAATGTAAAGAGATATGAGGGAAAATTAGAAATTTATGCTCCACAGTTTAGAGAGAAAAACAGTTAAGGGGTGATCCCATTGAGATGGATAAATGATTAAATTGTATAGATATGGTGTCTTCTGGAATTGTTAATTCTGATTAGTCAAGGAAGTGGAACAAGAGGACATTAATTAAATTGGTTAAAAGTCCATTTAAAGTAGACCTTAGAAAAAATTATTTACCTAAAGCACGATGAATCTTTCAATAATTTACCAAGTAAGGTGGTGAAATCAAATGCCATTAGGAGAGCTTAAGATGCAGTTGGGTGTTAGGCTGAGTGAGTTTAAATACTGGAGCAAATGTCCTTTTCTCATCCTTGAATTCTTTTTGTTTTTATGTTCTTATGCCACTTTACTTGCATAGTTGAATCTTGTACTGTGAGGCATTCTTCATCTTGTTAGAAATGTCTGTTATCCCTGGTGCTGAATATTAAATGAGGAATTCTTATGATAATACTCATGATTTATCCACCATTCTAGGCAATTCATGATCCATTTATAATTTCATATGAAGCTAATAGTGATATGGGCAGTGGCCACAGTACAAATGGCATACATGAATGCAGCCATTCTGCAGCTCAGATGCTGCAACTAATGTCGGAACATGAAGTAGGAGATGTAGTAGATCCATTGTCCCTTTTGAAACCTTCATTACATCCTAATGCCTGAGGTGGAAAAAAGACAAGATGCTTATACTTAGATTGACGACCACACTGTAGGTATTCACAAAATTCATAGAGTTGTTAATTGTCTACCCTCACAGTGGTTTGCTGGATTTTGGCGATGCCCTCTGTGGGTTCTCAGACTACTGACAGCAGCCATTTTCCTAATCTTACAGTGAGCACCAGCAGAGATTTTCTTTTTGCATCTTCTTCCCCAAAACAAACATATTTGGAATGTGAAGGGAATTGATCTTGGTCATTTTTGCATATTCCTCAAAGCTTCTAATTGTTATGCATTGTTTTAGAATGGCAATAACAGATGTTTGTTAATGGAATGCTATAATTGCTTTTCATTTTTAACCATGGGGTGGAATAGTATTTTGACTGAAGTATAGGCTACTGCAGGCAATCAATTAAATAGAAAAGTGATGTAAATAAGGATCTGGTAATCCCGACCTTCCCTTCAGATTGCTGTCTCCCTAACTTAATCATACTCATTCTTGAGTTTTTGTCATCCCAGATTTAAAAATGTATAAAGTGCTTTCTCATTCGGTTAAACCGATCATCTATCAATTCCAGCATTTGAAAGATTAATAGGATTATAGAGGTGAATCAAATGCCATCCTACTGCAGGCAAAGCCCTGTGTTGGGTTTTTCAGTTTTTTTTAAAGAATAATGTTGAAAAGACGTATAATTAAAGCAAGATGCAGTATTCATTCTAAACCCATCTTTTCTGTCCATAAAATGAAAGGAATATTTTTCACCTTTCTAAATCTTGTTGCACTTGTATTAGAGTTTGGAGATCGCTACTTCCATATCTCTTCTTCTTAGGCAGTCCCTCGGAACTGAGGATGACTTGCTTCCACATTAAAAATGAGTTCTCAGGTGACTGCTGAGTCCAATGCGGGACCTACAGTCTCTGTCACAGGTGGGGCAGACGGTGGTTGAAGGGGCGGGTGGGTGGGGTGCTTGGGTTGACGTGCGCTCCTTCCGCTGTTTGCGCTTGGCTTCTGCTTGCTCCCGGCGAAGGGACTCGAGGTGCTCGATGCCTCCCCGGATGCTTCTCCTCCACTTTGTGCGGTCTTGGGCCAGGGATTCCCAGGTGTCGGTGGGGATGTTGCACTTTTTCAAGGAGGCTTTGAGTGTCCTTGAAGCATTTCCTCTGCCCATCTGGGGCTCTCTTGCCGTGTCGGAGTAGTTTTGGGAGTCTTGTATCGGGTATGCGGACGATGTGGCCCGTCCAACAGAGCTGATTCAGCGTGGTCAAAGCTTCGATGCTGGGGACACTGACGTTGGTGTGCCTATCCTGCCAATGGATTTGCAGAATCTTGCGGAGGCAGCGTTGGTGGTACCTCTCCAGTGCTTTGAGGTGCCTGCTGTACATGTCCATGTCTCTGAAGCATACAGGAGGGCGGGTATCACTACTCTGTAGACCATGAGCTTGGTGCTGGGTTTGAGGTCCTGGTCTTCAAACACTCTCTTCCTCAGGCGACCAAAGGCTGCACTGGCACATTGAAGGTTGTGTTGGACTTCGCCATCGATGTCTGCCCTTGTTGACAGTAGGCTCCCGAGGTATGGAATGTGGTCCACGTTGTCCAAGGCCTCATCATGGATTTTGATAATCGGGGAGCAGTACTGTGTAGCGGGGGCAGGTTGGTAGAGAACCTTTGCCTTATGAATGTTTAGTGTAAGGCCCATGCTCTCGTATGCTTCGGTGAAGGTGTTGACGATGGTTTGGAGTTCGACATCAGAATGTGTGCAGACGCAAGCGTCGTCTGCATACTGTAATTCGATGACAGAGGATGGGACGACCTTGGATCTGGACTGGAGGCGACGTAGGTTAAACAGTTTCCCGTTTGTTCTGTAGATTAGCTCCACTCCAGCGGGGTGCTTACTGAGGGTGAGATGGAGCATTGTAGCCAGGAAGATTGAGACGAGCGTTGGTGCGATGACACAGCCTTGCTTGACCCCGGTCCATACGTGAATTGGGTCTGTGGTGGATCCGTTGGTCAGGATCACGGCTTGCATGTCGTTGTGAAGCAGGTGGAGGATGGTGACAAACTTTTGAGGGCAGCCGAATTTGAGGAGGATACTCCATAATCCTTCACGGTTGACGGTGTCGAAGGCCTTTGTGAGGTCAAAGAAGGCCATGTACAGCAGTTGGTGCTGTTCCCTGCATTTCTCTATATTTCCATATACAGTGCTACATACAGATTTCAAATATTTAATTCCTGTCAAGCACCAAATAAAAAGTTATTGTAGCTCTTATTAGGTTTCAGCTTGGCTCATTAGTAGCACTCCTGTTTCTGAGTCAGAAGATTGTGGGTTCAAGCCCCACTGTAGGACTTGAGTGCACAATCTAGGCTGACACTGCGCTGCAATGTTGTGCTGTTGGTGATGCCATCTTTTGCATGAGCTGTTAAACCGAGGCCTCATCTGTCTGCTTAGGCGGATGTAAAATATTCCATAATATCACATCCTGGAAGAAAAGCAGGGTAACTCACAGTGTCCTGGTTAACATTTTTTCTTCAACCAACACCAGCAAAAAACACAGATTAACTGGTCAGTTAACTCATTGCTGTTTGTGGGACCTGCTTTACTCAAATTGGCTGCTGTGTTTACCTACATAGCAACAAGGACTACACTTCAGAAGTAACTCATTGGCTGTGAAGTGCCTTGGGACATACTGAAGAAGTAAAAGGAGCTATCTAAATACAAATTCTTTCTTGCTTTCCATACATGTAGGACAGCAAAAAACATTCTAATATAGCCAGTGTATTGTATACCCCAAGGTAAAACCTTTTATGAAAGATGATTTGACTTATTTTCACTTACTTGGGGTGAAAATGCCGTGTTACATACAGAGCCTATTTCGTTTTCCATAGTCATGATCATTTGACCCTTGCACTGTTTGTTTTCAGTAAGTGGTTTTACCTCAATGATAATGTAAAGCTTGTGCTGATAAGGATATCCCTGTTCTTCCTCCACCATTAACTCTGGCTGAAGTAGTGAGGTAGCTTATAAATCTAGCCACAAATAGGCAATAATAAAGATCCTTCCATTTCATCTGGTCGTAAGTTTATTCTGCGTCAAGATGCAGTATTATTGCTTCACAGTCTAATTTTAGGCCATATGGATCAATTTTAAGGTGCTACTGTAGCTAGTAGGACATTTTTATTTTCTTTATTTTTTTTTTGAGAAGGCATTCTTGTTGCTAAGATTTTTATCATTGCCAGCAAGTGGGGAAATGATGTGGCAGCTGTTGTACAATAACATGTTTTTGTTTTATTCATTGTATGGATACTCACACAAGCATCATAAAATCCAGTACTTTTTCTTCTTCTGCTAACATTTAATTTTATACATTTTTGAACTTGTATCTACAATATGTCCAAAAATTTTGGATACAGTTCAACTGGAAAACCATTGCTACTTGTCAATTTTCCTTGCATGGTTGCTTTTAATTATACCTTAATTTAATTCAGTTCTAGGAGGTCTGTTTAAATATTCAGCTTGTTAATCTAATAACTGGAATATTGTGCACCATCACACAGTTGATGCCTTTTTTAGTGTCCTAAAGCATTTCAGAGTTATGCAGATTTTTGTTAAGCTGTGAATATTTCAGATATTCTTTCTGGGTCTGTAGCTGTTTTTTCTCTTGAGTAATTTAATAGCAGGGACTGAAGCAGCAGTCTCCATTTTTTTTTAAAAGGTTCTCTGCCAGCATTCCCTTTGCCCTGTCCCCATGCTCACAAAATCTTTGTCTAGTCCAGAGGAGGGAGCAGTTTGTTTTCTCAATCAAGATTTCAATATATTTATGTGTTGGTAGCTTTTAATAATTTCTTAACTGTGATTCTATTTAGACCGGACATGTGATCTTTAAATTATTAAAGAAATGTGTCAGGGCAAGGCTGTAAATTCTGAATTTGGACTCTAATTGTGATCTAGTAAAAGAAAAAAACCCTCCTTTTTTTCTGTTGAAAAGGGAAATTTTACAAATCCTTGTTTCCCTCTTGCAAAAATAGCTCCAATGTTCCTCCTTTCATCCAATCCTTTTGCTGCCTGCGACATCAAATTGTGACGCTGGAGAGGCACCATCACCGAGATGCAGCTGTATAACTGACTCCTCCCCCTTAATGTTCCTGTATTTTTTAATATATTAAAAAGGGTACGCGTAGAGTTCAGCTGCTGTTATCCTGATAAGTTTCACTTATTAATCTTTCGTTATTAATTAATTAGAATGCTGTTTTCTATCAAAAATCTGTAGAGATGTGTAAAAATAGGAGAAAACATTTTAATTTTTCTTTATGAAAATACATTTTTAATATAATGGAGCACTGAACATATATTAACTATGAAAAATTCACCAGGGATGATTTTTAGTCTGAATTTCAGAAACGGGAGCAGTTTTCTACTATCCATGTTCCTTTAACTTAATATCCACTCATTCCAGTTATTTTTAGTTTTCTCTTAGGAATATTTTTAAGAGATAAGATCTAGCCCTTTATTGTAGTTTGAAGGCTTTCAGTAATAGGCATTGAATTTACTAATCCAGAATTAACCTTAAAATAACCTGTTTGGCCAAGATTATAGTCAATGAATTCTACTAGTAACAATGCATTTGTTTTTGTTAAACTGAAAAATGTTAATAAAGACAAAGAGATACTCCTTGTCCTTGTGCCCAGCCTGTCATTGTGGAATTGAGTTTACATGAAGAGCTTTTACTGTGCACTCTGCGAGCCTGCAGCCTGCCACATTTTCTCTCCCCCTAAGTACAGGTGTTTAGTCATCTCTTGTGGATTCCAGAGTTGTTATTCTGTCCCAAAGCAACTATGTATGATCATATAATTAAAAGTAATTGTACAAATATCCTTAAGGAAGACCCAAAGGCTGTTAATTCTCCTGAATCTTTACAGGCCACCCAGCCTGCTGACATAAAACCTATGTGCGCTGCAGATACTTCTCTGCTGGAGAGCAAAGAAAGAATCAGGTGAAGGCTTGTCTTTGCTTCTAAGTTGGCGGGTAGTGATATACAACGGGACCCGGGAATGCTTGACGAATCAGTCCGGATATAGATCATCTATATGGATAAAGATCATTATTACCAATTACTAGGATTCACTATGATCCTTCAAATATTCCCTGCTCCTACGCCTTGACTGCTGCCTGCCTTAAATTAAGCACAATTCCATCTGTGAATCAGTTTTAGCTCTCTGGGTGTTTTTTCACTAATCGCTAATTGACGCCTAGAGATTCTCACAGTCATCTGATAATCTGTCTGACCCCACCCTTCTGCCCAATTTAATGACACCCGGTGCTGATACTCCTTTACACACAGAAAATGTTTACCTATCTTAGACTGCCTTTAACAATATTGTACCTCTGCCCCTCTGACTCAGAGGCGAGAATGCTACCAACTAGGCCAAGTTGACATTCTCACCTCTGAGTCAGAAACCCTGCGCCAGTGCTTTAGCACATAATCTAGGCTGACACCTCTGTTGAAGGTGCTATTTTTCGAATAAGATGTCAAACCGAAGCCCTGTCTGTCTGTTCAGGTGGATGTGAAAGATCCCATGCCATTATTCAAAGAAAAGCAGCGGGTTCTCCTGGTGTCCTGAGCATCATTCTCCCCTTATCAACATCACCAAAAACAGATAAACTGGTTATTCACCTCATTTGTTGTTTATGAACCTTGCTGTGCACAAATTGTTTGTGGCACTTGCCAACATACCAACACTGACTATACTTCAAAAGTAATTAATTTTGAAGTGCTTTGGGCATCCTGAGGCTGTGCTAGGTACTATATAACATTATAATTCTTCTCTTGTATAATCATGTCATCAGCTTGAATGCCTAATTTGGTGAATGCATTCTATCTGGATCAAAGAAAAGCTCTCAAATGGAGTCCCCAGTCCAATGGGCAGTTGGCATGTTGAATGTTACAATACGGTATTCTGCTTGTTGTACTACAGGGATATTCGTCCATCTGACACAAGTCACCTTCGACTGGCATTATTTCTGGCAGGTTTCCTTGTAGTTTTAGCCCGTTAGAATCCTGATGAGTGAGAAGGCCATTTTCAACAGAGCCTCAAGAACTTCAACATCAGAATATCCAGATTTCCTGACCTCTACCTCTGTAATGCCAACTCAGTGCAAATGGAAACACTGCTGTTTTTTTTTATTCGTTTATGGGATCTGGGCATCGCTGGCAAGGCCAGCA
This sequence comes from Somniosus microcephalus, assembly GCF_052327205.1. Taxonomy (NCBI): domain Eukaryota; kingdom Metazoa; phylum Chordata; class Chondrichthyes; order Squaliformes; family Somniosidae; genus Somniosus; species Somniosus microcephalus. Next base: position 211,988,623 of record NC_140987.1, read on the forward strand.
TTTATTGCCCATCCCTAATTGCCCTTGAGAAGGTGGTGGTGAGCCACCTTCTTGAACCGCTGCAGTCCGTGTGGTGATGGTACTCCCACAGTGCTGTTAGGGAAGGCGTTCCAGGATTTTGACCCAGTGACGATGAAGGATCAGCGATATACTTCTAAGTCAGGATGATGTGTGACTTGGAGGGGAACTTGCAGGTGGTGGTGTTCCCATGTGCCTGCTGCCCTTGTCCTTCTAGGTGGAAGAGACTGTGGGTTTGGGAGGTGCTGCCGAAGAAGCCTTGGCGAGTTGCTGTAGTGCATCTTGTAGATGGTACACACTGCAGACATGGTACGGCGGTGGTGGAGGGAGTGAATGTTTAAGGTGGTGGATGGGGTGCCAATCAAGCGGGCTGCTTTGTCCTGGATGGTGTCGAGCTTCTTGAGTGTTGTTGGAGCTGCACTCATCCAGGCAAGTGGAGAGTATTCCATCACACTCCTGACTTGTGCCTTGTAGATGGTGGAAAGGCTTTGGAGAGTCAGGAGGTGAGACACTCATCACAGAGTACCTAGCCTCTGACCTGCTCTTGTTGCCACAGTATTTATGTGGCTGGTCCAGTTAAGTTTTTGGTCAATGGTGACCACCAGGATGTTGATAGTGGGGGATTCGGCGATGGTAATGCCATTGAATGTTATGGGGAGGTGGTTAGACTCTCGCTTGTTGGAGATAGTCATTGCTTGGCACTTCTGTGGCGAGAATGTCACCTGCCACTTATCAGCCCAAGCCTGAACGTCATCCAGGTCTTGTTGCATGCGGGCATGGACTGCTTCATTACCTGTGGAGTTGTGAATGGCACTGAACACTGCAGTCATCAGTGAACATCCCCATTTCTGACCTTATGTTGGAGGGAATGTCATTGATGAAGCAGCTGAAAATGGTTGGGCCTAAGGACACTGCCCTGAGGAACTCCTGCAGCGATGCCCTGGGGCTGTGATGATTGACCATCAACCACCACAACCATCTTCCTTTGTGCTAGGTATGACTCCAGCCAGTGGAGCGTTTTCCCCCTGATTCCCATTGACTTCAGTTTTACTAGGGCTCCTTGATGCCAGACTCGGTCAAATGCTGCCTTGATGTCAAGGGCAGTCACTCTCACCTCACCTCTGGAATTCAGCTCCTTTGCCCATGTTTGGACCAAGGCTGTAATGAGGTCTGGAGCCAAGCGGTCTTGGTGGAACCCAAACTGGGCATCAGTGAGCAGGTTATTGGTGAGTAAGTGCCGCTTGATAGCACTGTCGATGACACCTTCCATCACTTTGCTGATGATTGAGAGTAGACTGAATTGGCGGCAATTGGCCGGGTTGGATTTGTCCTGCTTTTTGTGGACAGGACATACCTGGGCAGTTTTCCACATTGTCAGATAGATGCCCGTGTTGTAGCTGTACTGGAACAGCTTGGCTAGAGGCGCGGCTAGTTCTGGAGCACAAGTCTTCAGCACGATAGCCGGGATGTTGTTGGGGCCCACAGCCTTTGCTGTATCCAGTGCGCTCAGCCGTTTCTTGATATCATGTGGAGTGAATCGAATTGGCTGAAGACTGGCTTCTGTGATGGTGGGGACCTCGGGAGTATGCCAATATGGATCATCCACTCTGCACTTCTGGCTGAAGTTGGTTGCAAACGCTATGATGCTATGACAGAGTTCCTAGGCCCACTTGGGACCTGTTTATGTCTTTAGGCATAGATTCACCAGTGATTGTCGCCATCCAGAAGGATTATGATGACCAATTACTGAAATATTGTGAATGGGAGCAAGTTGATGACATATAGAAAGAACATCATTTGGCGATGCATATAACAGGTAGACTTGGTGCAAAAGCATTCAAAATAGCTTTAAGCATGGAAGGGGTTAATACTTAATTAAACAGAGGCGAGCAAATGTTTATTGTTGGCTGATGTAATGTTTCAGAATGAAAATATAGAAGTTTAGAATGTAAGGATTGCTGGGAATATACCATTAGGATTTGAGCTTTCTGCAGCTCGCAAAAATATTGGCTTTGGCTTTGCAGAAAGATGGCGCTAAGAGGGATTGGGTGATTTTCTAAAGGCAAACTTTTAAGCTTGATGGAGGAGTGGCATTACTGGTAAGGGATGACACTTATCAAACTGCTGGCGACAACAGCAGCAGGGGAGATGGCACAAGTAATAAGGGTAGAAATTAGTAATAACGGCAGTAAAATAATTGACAGCTACTGTTGACTGCCAGCTCATGATGAAAGATGGATTCCTGCTTAGAAAAGAAAAAGAGATGGCAGAGAACTGTGTTACGTTAATTAAGGAAATTTCAGTATCCCAGAATTAGAGACCAGGGATAGCCCAATTTTTATGCAATTTTAAGGAGATAATTGGGTGCAGCCTAACATGAAAACAAGCTACCAAGTTACATATTGTGTTGCTTTTACTGTTTAGCCCTTCATCCAAATTGATTAGTAACCTAAAAGTGGATGAACATTCAGTCTCTTTGTGACCATTGCACAATTAAATTTAATATTGCATCAAAAGAGAACACTAATAATAATGACACAGATGTGCATAACTTTAGTAAAGCAAATTTGGGGGATATGAAAGTTTGAGGGATAATTAAATGAGTTGTGAAATTAGAGAGTAAAAAGGAAGAAAAAGCAAGATACAGGAAACTTTCTGGTACCCGGCACGGACGGGACCGACGTGTTGCCGGTTCATCAACAATTCCGGATAACCGAACGCTATAGTAAAAGATACGGAGCTCAGAGCTCCGTATAAAGCAACAAACCCTGTTGTTAGCAACAGCTTCAAAACAATTGGCACAAGTTGCAAGCATCTCTGTAGCTTAGCAACAGCTTCAGCTACACCCTTGCAAAGCAACAAATAGAGTAAAAAAAGTAACTCAAAGTAAAAAAAAGTTACCTGAACCGACTCCTGAATTTTGCCGGTGGATAGAGCGTTCTGGTTATTTAGGGGCCGGTTAATCGAAAGTTTCCTGTACTTCAGAAGGCTACTTTAAGGGATGTAGAAAAGATAGTTCGCCATGAGAAAAACAGCCAAACCAAGACAATTGTAGCTGAAAAAGGAGGCCAGAAATAACTTCAAGGCTAAGTAGACTTCTAAAAGATAAAAAGAAACGGAGAACTTGGGGCAGCTGGGTGGGACCATCCTCATCTGGTTCCATTCTTATCTATCCATGTAGCCAGAGAATCACCTGCAATAGCTGCTCTACCTGCTCCTGCACCATTCCCTCTGGTGTCCTCCAAAGATCTATCCTTGGCTTCCTCCTATTTCTCATCTACATGCTGCCCTTCAGCGACATCATCCGAAAACACAACATCAGGTTCCACATGTAACGTAACAATACCCAGCTTTACCTCAACACCACCTCTCTCGACCACTCCACTGTCTCTAATTTATCACACTGCTTTCCCAACATCAAGTACTGGATGAGCAGAAATTTCCCCCAACTAAATATCGGGAAGACCAAAGTCACTGTCTTTGGCCCCTGCCACAAACACTGTTCTCTAGCCACCAACTCCATCCCTTTCCCTGGCCATTGTCTGAGGCTGAACCAGAACATTTGCAACCTTGGTGCCGTATTTGACCCTGACATGAGCTTCCTACCACATATCCGCTCCATCACCAAGACCGCCTACTTCCACCTCCATAACCTCGCCCGTCTCCGCCCCTGCCCCAGCTCATCTGTTGCTCAACCCCTCAGCCATGCCTTTGTTACCTCTCGACTTGACTATTCCAACACTCTCCTGGCTGGCTTCCCATCTTCCACCTTCCATAAACTTGAGTTCATCCAAAACTTTGCCCTTTTCCTAACTTGTACATCAAGTCCTATTTACCTCTGTGTTTGCCGACCTAGATTTGCTCTCTGTCCGGCCATGCATCAATTAAAAAAATTCTCATCCTTGTTTTCAAATCCCTCCATGTCATCACCCCTCCCCGTCTCTGTAACCTCCTCCTGCCCTACAACCCTCCGAGATCTCTGCGCGCCTCCAATTCTGGCCTCTCGCGCATCCCCAGTTTTAATTCCTCCACCATTGGCAGTCGTGCCGTCAGCTGCTGAGACACTAAGCTCTGGAATTCCCTCCCTAATCCTCACCGCTTCTCTACCTCTTTCTCCTCCTTTAAGATGCTCCTTAAAACTTGCCTCTGTCATCTGTCTTGCTATCTCCTTGTGTGGCTCAGTGTCAAATTTTGTTTGATAACGCTCCTATGAAGCAGCTTGGGATGTTTTACTATGTTAAAGGCACTATATAAATACAAGTTGTTGTTGTTGAGGGGGAGGAAGGGGTGGAGGGGAGCAGGGAAGTAAATGTGGAACACAAGGAGCAGCGGAGAAAGGAAGGGGAGGATTAGAGAAAGAGGAGGGTGAGAGGAGGATTTGGATAGGAGAGGGAGGTGCATTAAAGTAGCATTTTTGTTGGCTTGTCAACAATGATTAATTTCATTAACTGACTTTTACCTGTGGAATGGTTAATGAACGTTAAACATATTTAAGGAGAACAAGAATTGGCATTCAAAACCGTGATTGAAGTAAGAAATAAGCATACTGTACCAATATTGGCTCAGAGGATGTCCAGGGTTAGAAGATATTTTTAAAGAGGGTGCTGACAAGTACATCCATCTTGAAAATTATTAACCAGACTGCAATAAACATTCCAAGCAACTATATAACTTAACACGAACAAATGTGAGGGGAGTTGGTAAGATGTTTGAAAGTTCAGTTTAATCTCCAGTGTCTCTCTTATATTATTTATAATTTGTCTATTTTTGTGGGGGTTTTTTGGAAAAGAACTAATTTTGTTTTCTATTCTACTGACTGAAAATTTAATCTAGCCAGAAATTGTGATAGTGACATAGGCAAGTGTAAAAAGGATTGTCATAATATATTTCTTTATTTATCAAATTCATTGTACTCAACGATACTTCCAATTCTTTAAAAGAAAAAGCAACAAATGCAATCATTTAGCTTTTGACTTGTTCAGTCAGGTTGCTCTTTGTGATGTTCTCTGGAATCTGATTTTTCAATTATATTACAGGAAACTTTGTGCTATCCGGCACCCACGGGACCGAGCTGCTGCCGTTGCCTCAAAACTGCCATACTCTCCAGAGTTAATGTTGAGCGATACGGAGATTCTTATCTCCGTATTTGACAACAAACACTGTTGCTTAGCAACAGCTTCTAAACACTCGGGTGTGGCCCTAAAGCTCTGTAGCTGAAGCTGTTGCTATAGCTACAGACCTTGCACAGCTTGACTGTTCAAACAAAGCCAAAAAAACAAACAAAAAGAATAAAAAACGGCTGCTGATTTTTGCCGGTGGCTCCAGATTGCCGGATAGCTCACCTCCGGATAGCACAAAGTTCCCTGTACTGATAATTATACATCATTAAAATGTAGCTAAAATAAAAACAGAAAATGCTAGAAATACTCAGCAGGTCAGGCAGCATCTGTGGAGAGAGAAACAGAGTTAACGTTTCAGGTCGATGACCCTTTGTCAGAACTGGAAAAAGTTGGCGATGTAACAGATTTTTAAGCAAGTGTAGGGGCAGGGAGAGGCAGGAGGGGAGGAAAGAACAAAAGGGAAGGTCTGTGATAGAATGGAAGGCAGGAAAGATTAAGAGACAAAAGGGATGACGGTGCAAGGCAAAAGGAGATGGTAATGGGACAAGTTACGAAGCAAAAGATGACTCTAGATGAAGTGCAAATGGCAATGGCAGGATGATCAACAGCTGCCATGTGAGAGAAAAAAAATGATAGGGGCAGAGGTTATAGTCTGAAATTGTTGAACTCGATGTTAACTGTAAAGTGCCTAATCGAAAGATGAGGTGCTGTTCCTCGAGCTTACGTTGAGCTTCATTGGAACAGTGTAAGAGGCCGTGGACACTGAGGTCTGAGTGGGAGTGGAGCGGAGAATTAAAGTGACAGGCGACCGGAAGCTTGGGGTCACCCTTATGACTGAACGGAGGTGTTCCGCAAAGCGGTCACCCAATCTGTGTTTGGTCTCCCCAATGTAGAGGAGACCGCATCGTGAGCAGTGAATACAGTATACTACATTGCAAGAAGTACAAGTAAATCGCTGTTTCCTCTGGAAGGAATGTTTGGGGCCCTGGACAGTGGGAAGGGAGGAGATAAAAGGGCAGATGTTGCATCTCCTGTGCTTGCTTGGGAAGGTTCCGGGCGAAAGGGATGGGGTGTTCGGGGTAATAGAGGAGTGGACCAGGGTGTCGTGGAGGGAGTGGTTCCTTCGGAATGCTGAAAGTGGAGATGAGGTGAAGATGTGTTTGGTGGTGGGATCACGCTGGAGGTGGCAGAAATGCCGGAGGATGATCTGTTGAATGTGGAGGCTGGTGGGGTGAAAGGTGAGGACAGGGGGAACCCTATCGTGACTCCGGGAGGGAGGGGAAGGGGTGAGCGCAGAAGTGCAGGAAATAGAACGGACATGGTCTGTACTGACTATTTCTACTGACTACAGAGAAGCGGAAGGGCGAAGGTTGTTTGGAGTTGGGGGGGGGTGGAGAGTTCGGTTCAGGGCAAGTGATGGTGACAAAGGGGAAATAGAGTCGGTGGTATGTTAGGATTGCGAAGTTGGCGCTTTCGAGTGAGAGAAATTTTCCAATTGAGACATAACCTGGGGAAAAGGCCGTTTTCCATGAAACAATGAGGACAAAATGATTAGTGAACCAATGAGCTGAGGTGGTAGGTGGCCTGGGATGTCTGTAGGGAGGCAATAAGTTTTTTTTTTAATATGTAAATGTTTTCACACACCTTTATTTACCTATATCAACATGGCTGCTGACCACTTCAACGAAGCTTCAAAATTAGGCTGCTCCACCGTGACAACAGAGCGTGCAACTGTATGTAAACCCAAATTGTCATTTCTGTACTGATTTCAGCTCAGTGGAGTAGGAAGGGTAAGGGGGCAGTGCCCTTATTTCCAGTCAATGGGGGGTGAGGGGGTAGCTGGTGAGATTTCTGTTCATTTTGCGGGATGGGTTGTTCCATTCTGTTTTGCTCAGTGGCTGTGAAGAGGGGCCACAAAGTCTGGTGTGTTCTGGGGTGAGGGGAAGGGGGCTGCTAGGGGTAAACTTACCAAAGGGGAAAATTCGGTTGCTTTGCTCCTCCCGTTAGCGCAAAGCAGCTAGCACCCGAGCGCGGCGATGTTAGCGCTGCTTGCGAAATTGACCAGTCATTTTGCGGCGACGCTAAACACTACTGCCACAATCTCCTGCGCCCGCAGATCGTGACATCAGTCAAGCAACTGAATGCCCTGGTAGCACCCCAGACCGGATATTGAGTCGCACCCCCTGCTTTAGTGCCTGCCGCTAGGAATGACAGGTAGAGGGGAAGGGGCTGGGGGAGCGCTATTTAAAGGCGGGTGCTTCCTGCCTTGTCCGCAAAATTTTTGGTTTTAACGCTGTCCTAAAGAGTTTTGGCCGTCAGCAACACTTTTGAGGTTCCTAAGTGCCGAGCTCTTTCCGTGGGCCTATCCATTAGTGCTTCCAACACAATTGCTTTTGAGGTCTCTCCAGGCTGAGATTCAAGGCTGCAATGAGCAGGGAGTGGCTGGCCAGCAAGATGGCCCCTCCCCTTTAAGAACTTAAAAAAGAAATTAGGAGAGCGAAGAGGGGACATGAAAAAACACTGGCGGGCAAAATAAAGGAAAATCCCAAGATGTTTTATAAGTATATTAAGGGCAAGAGGATAACCAGGGGAAGAGTAGGGCCCATTAGGGACCAAAGTGGCAATCTGTGTGTAGAGCCGGAAGATGTAGGTGAGGTTTTAAATGAATATTTTGCAGCTGTGTTCACTATGGAGAAGGACGATGTAGGCATAGAAATCAAGCAGGGGGATTGTGATATACTTGAACAAATTAGGATTGAGAGGGAGGAGGTACAGGAAACTTTTTGGTATCCAGGACCGGCGTGTTGCCGGTTTATCAAAAATTCCAGATGACTGAGTGGGTTATCTACCCAGGCTATTTTTAACAAAGAAAAATTAAAAAATCAAGAAATGTGCAGTATACAGTAATTGGGTACTCACCTACAGAATGTTGTGTTAAATGGATGGTGAAAGATGCTTGATTAAGTACAGTTGATGGTAATCCATAACTCTTTAATTACTTAACAGTAAAACAAAACTTATAAACGACTGTACAGTACAGTATAAAGTACGGTGGTTGACTGTACACTTATTCCAAGCCAACTGGTTTATCAGGAATATCCATGCCAGCTGGGTCATCAGGATCATGCACTTCAACAGATTGTTCAGGCACTTCCACTGCTCCAACTCTTTTGGAAGCTTTCTTAAACATGTCCCGGATGTCTGCTTGCTTAGTGGACTCTTGCCTTCTTTGTAGAAAGGTGGAATGCAGAATATGGAGGTGCATAACTTCTTGGGCAGAATAGCAAGAATGGCTTTCAGCAAATTTAAGTAATGAAACAAAATCTTCTGCAGCTTTAGCCCAAGAAATCTTGTTCTCTTCAGAAATCTCATCCTCTTCAGTTTCCATCACACTTTCCTTTTCTTTCTTTGGATTCAAAACAGTCTCCATTATTTCATCATCACTTAGCATATGCACAACAGCAACTTCTCTATCTGCATCAACCCACTGCTCAATATCACGTTCACTGAGGTGACGTAGAGGGTTTGCTGGGCCTACATTTTTCACCATGCCAGCCATTTCCATTACTGTAGTCCTCCTCGGACGAAGATTGAACCCATGAAATTCCTCCTCTGAAGAAGAACCTTCAGCAAACATTATAGAAGGCCACAATTTGCACCAGGCTTGTCTCAAAGTGTGACCTTTCACCAAGTTCCAGGAACATGCAACATTAAAGATGGCATCTTTAAGATTGTATTCCTTCTGAAATGCGTGAATACCTGTATTGTCATCTTGGCTTATCAGTTTACGTAGGAAGTCTTTCTTGTAACGACACTTGAGATTTTGGATAACGCCCTGGTCCATGGGTTGTATGAGAGAAGTTACATTTGGTGGCAAATAAATGGTGAAAATATTTCCAGAAACCAACTCGAATTCATGCGGATGGGCTCTACAATTATCAAGCAATAAAATGCATTTGCTATCTTCAGGTTTCCCTATTCTACGGAAATGTTCCCTCACAGATGGAACAAAAATATGATGGAACCAATTTGAAAAGATTTCCTTATCCATCCAAGCATTTCTTTGAGCTTTGCACTCAACAGGTAAGTGCCTCACATTCTTAAATGCACGGGGATTTTTATACTTCCCAATGATGAGAAGTTTAACCTGGTGTGATCCAGCAGCGTTCGCACATGTTAGCACGGTTACACGATCTTTATTTTTCTTGTAACCTGAAGCATTAGCCTCACTAGCCCCAGCAAGTGTTGATTCTGGCAAAAACCTCCAAAATAAGCCAGTTTCATCGGCATTGTATAGCTGTGCTGGCGACAAATCATGTTGCTGCACAATCCGATTGAAATAATCACAGTATTCTTCTGCGGCGTCATGATCAGCTGATTTCTTCTCCCCGGAAATATCGAGTCGTCGTATCCCGTGCCGTACCTTGAAGCACGTTAGCCATCCATCAGAGAAAGCACACCTGCCAGTGAGCTCCATCTTTGCGTAGAAATCCTTCGCTTTTTCGATTAACACGGGCCCGGAAATCGGAACACCCTCTGAACGCTTAAGAGAAAACCACTCATTAAGCACGGTATCCAGCTCTTCAAGCTTAGGCTTACGAAGCGTACGTCGTTTCTCTACACTCTTAGATGTCTCCGAGCTTGAATAAAACTTGAGCAGCTTATCCTTCTGCAATTTGATGTCGTAGCTTGTTGATGAACCGATTTTGAATTCATTCATAATGTTGATACGCTTCTCTTCCCTTTCTAGTCGTTGGCATATGTCGATTTTCTGTTTTAAAGTTAACACCACTCTCTTCCTTTTGGTTGGACCAACTTTTGGGATTTCCATAATGCAATCCAATGAGTACCAGCAGCGTGGGAGACACACAGCACTGTACCCCCGAAAAATGGCGGATCAGAAGAGACTACCGGCAGCGTGGGAGAGTCAGACTCCTGATGCAGGGTTTTTGAGGTGTTCCGACTTCCGATAGCGCCAAGAGGCCGAGTAGTGGCAGTTTGGAGAACTACCCCCACTGACTAACTCGGCCACCGCTGGAGACTTGGACTCGGACTCGGCAACATTGCCGGTTATTGAGGTGTTGTTTTCGGAGCGAGAATTTTGCTGGTTAATAGAGGATTCCGGATATTTAGGTGCCGTTTAAGCGAAAGTTTCCCATACTAGCAGTGTCAGCGGGCTTAAAAGTGGATAAATCCTCAGGCCCAGACAAGATGTATCCCAGGTTGCTGTGTGAAGCAAGGGAGGAGATTGCAGGGGCTCTGACACAAATTTTCAGAACCTCTCTGGCCACAGAGGAGGTGCCAGAGGACTGGAGAACAGCTAATGTAGTACCATTATTCAAGAAGGGTAGTGGGGATAAACCAGGGAATTACAGTGAGCCTAACATCAGTGGTAGGGAAATTATTGGAAAAAAATTCTGAGGGACAGAATTAGTCTCCATTTGGAGAGGCAAGGATTAATCAAGGATAGTCAGCATAGCTTTGTCAGGGGGAGATCATGCCTAACCAATTTGATTGAATTTTTCGAGGGGGTGACTAGGTGTGTGGATGGAGGGTAGTGCAGTGATGTAGTCTACATGGACTTCAGTAAGGGTTTTAACAAAGTCCCACATGGGAGGCTGGTCAAGAAGGTAAAAGCCCATGGGATCCAGGACAATTTGGCACATTGGATCCAAAATTGGCTTAGTGGCAGGAGGCAGAGGGTGATGGTCGACGGTTGTTTTTGTGACTGGAAGCCTGTATCCAGTGGTGTACTGCAGGGATTGGTGCTGGGTCCTTTGCTGTTTGTAGTGTACATTAATGATTTAGATATAAATGTAGGAGGTATGATCAGTAAGTTCGCAGATGACACGAAAATTGGTGGAGTGGTAAATAGCGAGGAGGGAAGCCTCAGGCTACAGGACGATATAGACGGGTTGGTTAGATTGGCAGAACAGTGGCAAATGGAATTTAACCCTGAAAAGTGTGAGGTGATGCATTTTGGGAGGACTAACAAGGCAAGGGAATACACAATGAATGGTAGGACCCTAGGAAGGACAGAGGATCAGAGGGACCTTGGTGTGCATGTACATAGATCCCTGAAGGCAGCAGGACAGGTAGATAAGGTAGTTAAAAAGGCATATGGGATACTTGTTTTCATTAGCCGGGCATAGAAGAGCAGGGAGGTTATGATGGAGCTGTACAAAATGCTAGTTAGGTCACAGCTGGAATACTGTGTACAGTTCTGGTCACCACACTATAGGAAGGATGTGATTGCTTTGGAGAGGGTGCAGAGGAAATTCACCAGGATGTTATCTGGGCTGGTGCGCTTCAGCTATGAAGAGAGACTGGACAGGCTGGGGTTGTGTTCCTTAGAGCAGAGAAGGCTGAGGGGGACCTGATTGAGGTGTACAAAATTATGAGGGGCACAGATAGGGTAGATGGAAAGGAATTTTCCCCCTTAGTAGATGGTCAAAAACCAGGGGGCATAGTTTCAAGGTAAGGGGCAGGAGGTTTAGAGGGGATTTGAGTAAAAACTTTTTCACCCAGAGGGTGGTTGGAATCTGGAACTCACTGCCTGAAAGGGTGATAGAGGCAGGAACCCTCACAACATTCAAGAAGCATTTAGATGAGGTCTAGTTGCTAAGGTCTTTTCTGGTGTAGCAGGGACTGTTGGTAAACCATACAAGCGCCTTAGAGTTTATCTTTAATTGGTGATAGTGAATTAATTTAAATTAATTAAAGGGTAAGTCATGTCAGGATAGCCCAGCCCCGTGTTATGCTCCTCTTGCTCTATGTGGGAATTCAGGGATGCTGCCTGTGTCCCTGATGACCATGTGTGCCAGAAATGCATCCAGCTGCAGCTACTAGTAGACCGCATTGTGGCGCTGGAGCTGCGGATGGATGGGCTTTGGAGCATTCACGATGCTGAGAGGGTCGTGGATAACACGTTTAGTGAGGTGGCCACACCGCAGGTAAAGGCTGCACAGGCAGAAGGGAAATGGGTGACCATCAGGCAGAGCAGTAGAGGCAGGCAGGTAGTGCAGGGGACCCCTGTGGCCATCCCCCTCTCAAACAGGTATACCGATTTGGATACTGTTGAGGGGGATGACTTACCAGAGGAAGGCAGCAGCAGCCAACTTCCTGGCACCAGGAGTGCTTCTGCTGCTCAGAAAGGGAGGAAAAAGAGTGGGAGAGCAATAGTCGTAGGGGATTCTATCGTAAGGGGAACAGATGGGCGTTTCTGTGGCTGTAGACGTGACTCCAGGGTGGTTTGTTGCCTCCCTGGTGCCAGGGTCAAGGATGTCACTGAACGGCTGCAGGGCATTCTGAAGGGGGAGGGTGAATAGTCAGAGGTCGTGGTTCACATTAGGACCAATGACATGGGTAGGAAGAGGAATGAGGTCCTGCAGCAAGAATTTAGGGAGCTAGGTAGCAGATTAAAGAGCAGGACCTCAAAGGTTGTAATCTCTGGATTACTCCCAGTGCCACGTGCTAGTGAGTATAGGAATAGGAGGATAGAGCAGATGAATGCGTGGCTAAAGAGTTGGTGCAGGAGGGAGGGCTTTAGTTTCCTGGATCACTGGGCCAGCTTCCGGGGCAGGTGGGACTTGTACAAGTCGGACGGGTTGCACCTGAACCCGGACGGGTTGCACCTGAACCAGAACGGGACAAATATCCTTGCGGGGAGGTTTGCTAGCACTGTTCGGGGGGGTTTAAACTAAAATGGCAGGGGGTTGGGAACCTGAGCAGGGAGACAGAGGAAAGGGAAACAGGGATAAAAGCAAAAGATAGGAAGGAGAAAAACAAAGTGGCAGTCAGAGAAATCAATGGTTTAAATCAAACGTGGCCACAGTAAAAAATAATTCTAATAGGTCTAAGAGCGTTAAAAAAACAAGCCTGATGGCTTTGAGTCTTAATGCGAGGAGCATTTGTAATAAGGTGGACGAATTGGCTGCGCAAATACAGGTAAACGAATATGATTTGGTTGGGATTACGGAAACGTGGCTCAAGGATGGCAAAGACTGGGAACTCAACATCCAGGGGTATTCGATATTCAGGAAAGATAGGCAAAAAGGAAAGGGAGGTGGGGTAGCATTACTGGTTAAAGAAGGGATTAATACAATTGTAATGAAGGATATTAGCTCTGATGAGGTGGAATCTGTATGGGTAGAATAGAGAAATACTAAGGGGAAAAAAACATTAGTGGGAGTGGTATATAGACCTCCCAACAGTAAGGCGGAGGTTAGGGATGGCATGAAAAGGGAAATTAAAGAAGCGTGCAATAAGGGCACAGCAGTCATCATGGGTGACTTTAATCACATATAGATTGGGCCAACCAAATTAGTAACAATACTGTGGAGGAGGAATTCCTGGAGTGTTTACGGGATGGTTTCCTGGACCAATATGTCGAGGAACCAGCCAGAGATTAGGCCATCTTAGACTGGGTATTATGTAACGAGAAAGGATTAATTAGCAATCTTGTTGTACGAGGCCCCTTGGGTCGAAGCGATCATAATATGATCGAATTCTTCATTAAGATGGAGAATGAAGTAGTTGACTCAGAGACTAGGGTCCTCAATTTAAATAAAGGAAACTACGATGGTCTGAGGAGCGAGTTGGGTAGGATTGATTGGGGAATGGCACTCAAAGGGTTGACGGTGGATAGGCAATGGCAAACATTCAAAGACCGAATGGATGAGCTACAGAATTTGTTCATCCCAGTTTGGCATAAAAATAAAACAAAAAAGGTGACTCAACCATGGCTAACAAGGGAAATTAGGGATAGCATAAGATCCAAGGAGACGACATATAAATTGGCCAGAAAAAGCAATAATCCTGAGGATTGGGAGCAGTTTAGGATTCAACAAAGGAGGACAAAGGGATTAATTAAGAAAGGGAAAATAGAATATGAGAGTAAGCTTGCAGAGAACATAAAAACTGACTGTAAAAGCTTTTCTAGGTATGTGAAGAGAAAAAGATTGGTGAAGTCAAGCGTAGGTCCCTTGCAGTCAGAATCAGGGGAATTTATAATGGGAAACAAAGAAATGGCAGACCAACTAAATTCATACTTTGGTTCTGTCTTCACAAAGGAGGACACAAATAACCTCCCAGAGATGCCGGGGAACATAGGGTCTGATGAAAAGGTGGAACTGAAAGAAATCAGTATTTGTAGGGAAATGGTGTTAGGAAAATTGATGGGACTGAAGGCCGATAAATCCCCAGGGCCTGATAATCTACATCCCAGGGTACTTCAGGAAGTGGCTCTAGAAATAGTAGATGCATTGCTGGTCATCTTCCAGAACTCAATAGACTCTGGAACAGTACTCATGGATTGGAGGGTAGCTAATGTTACCCCACTATTCAAAAAAGGTGGTAGAGAAAAAGCGGGGAATTATAGACCGGTAAGCCTGACATCGGTAGTGGGGAAAATGCTAGAGTCTATTATAAAAGATGTAATAGCAGAGCACTTGGAAAGCAGTGACGGGATCGGACAAAGTCAACATGGATTTACAAAAGTCATGCTTGACTAATCTACTGGAATTTTTTGAGGATGTAACTGGTAAAATAGATAAGGGAGAACCAGTGAATGTGGTATATTTGGACTTTCAGAAGGCTTTCGATAAGGTGCCACATAAGAGATTAGCGTGCACATGGGATTGGGGGCAAGGTATTGACTTGGATAGAGAACTGGTTGGCAGACAGAAAGCAAAGAGTTGGAATAAACGGGTCGTTTTCCGAGTGGCAGGCAGTGACTAGTGGGGTACCGCAAGGATCGGTCCTAGGACCCCAGCTGTTCACAATATATATTAATGATCTGGACGAGGGAATTGGATGTAATATCTCCAAATTTGCAGACGACACAAAGCTGGATGGGAGGGTAAGCTGCAAGGAGGATGTCTTGAAACTCCAGTACGATTTGGACAGGTTGGGTGATTGGGCAGAAACATGGCAAATGCACTATAATGTGGATAAATGTGAGGTTATCCACTTTGGTGGCAAAAACAGGAAGGCAGATTATTATTTGGCAATAGATTGGGAGAAGGGGAAGTGCAAAGAGACCTGGGTGTTCTTGTGCACCAGTCGCTGAAGGTAAGCATGCAGGTGCAGCAGGCGGTTAAGAAGGCAAATGGTATGTTGGCCTTCGTAGCAAGAGGGTTCGAGTACAGGAACAAGGATGTCTTGCTACAGTTGTACAGGGCCTTGGTGAGACCGCACCTTGAGTATTGTGTGCAGTTTTGGTCGCCTTACCTGAGGAAGGACGTTCTTGCCATGGAAGGAGTGCAGCGAAGATTCACCAGGCTGATACCGAGGATGGCAGGAATGACGTATGAGGAGAGATTGTGTCGATTGGGCTTATACTCACTGGAGTTTAGAAGATTGAGAGGGGATCTCATTGAAACCTATAAAATTCTGTCAGGCCTGGACAGACTAGATGCAGGAAGGATGTTTCTGATGGCCGGGGAGTCCAGAACCAGGGGTCATAGTCTAAGGATAAGGGGTAAGCCATTTAGGACTGAAATGAGGAGGAATTTCTTCACCCAGAGAGTGGTGAACCTGTGGAATTCTCTGCCACAGAGGGCGGTGGAGGCCAGTTCATTAAATATATTCAAGAAAGAGTTGGATATATTTCTTAAGGCTAAAGGGATATGGGGAGAAGGCAGGGACAGGGTACTGAATTTGCATGATCAGCCATGATCTCGTTGAATGGCGGAGCAGGCTCGAAGGGCCGAATGGCCTACTCCTGCTCCTATCTTCTATGTTTCTGTGTTTGAAACGCCATAGCATACAAGGCTATGGACCAAGTGCTGGAAAATGGGATTAGAATAGACAGGGCTTGATGGCCGGTGCGGACACGATGGGCCGAAGGGCCTCTTGCTGTATAACTCTATGGCCCCGATTTTCCTGGAGCCGTCGGGTGGGGTTTCAGGCAGGCGGGGGCTGAAAGTCGCAGAAATAGGGTGTCGCGACTCCCCCCCCCGCCCGCCCGATTCCCTGCCCCGCCCGACTTTCGCCCCGGTGTTTCAGCACGACCCGAATCGGCGGGAACCTAATGAGCAATAATTGGCATCTGTATTCCTATTTTAAGGGCCCTTGGAATTTTCAGCCTTTCCCCACGTAAACCACGCCTGGTGGGAACGCCGCTGATGAAACCTGACGTGAACAATGTCGGCTTGCTTGCTTTCAGCTGCAGGTCAATCAGGAATGAAGATATTTAATCAGCCAGCATTTGTAGGCTGCAGGACCTTGTTGCTCCAGGCTTGGGGCAACTTGTTGAAGGCTTAGGCACAGCTGTGGAAGGTTGGAGCCTCACACACTTCTCCAGTGTGAGCTCCTGGGAAGCCCCTCTCAGCACCCTAACTCAGCGCCTCCTCAACGGAGGCATCTGCCAGAAGCATGGGAGGCCTTTTGTTCCTTCCCTTCTTGGCATTAGAGGATCTCCAACAGCAGAGGAGGCTGCAGCAGATCCAGCAACAACAGCAGCACCAGCAGGAGTGATAGGCTGCGGCTCAGCCACCTGAGGCAGCACAGGCCAGAAGGGGCCAGCGTATGGAAGGCCGTCGGCGCAGGAGATACGCCCCAAACAGGATCTACAGACACAGGGTGAGCTACCGCAACATGACTGAGCAGCAGTGCCAAAGGCGGCTCCGACTCTCGCGAGAGGTAGTGACTGACATCTGCACAATGCTACAGCAAGACCTGGAGCCCAGAGCACCAGGTCGACACTCCTTACCAGGGGCCATCAAAGTCACCACCGCACTCAACTTTTATGCCTCAGGCTCCTTCCAGGGATCAGCAGCAGACATCAGCAGCATCTCCCAGGCGGCCGCACACAGGTCACCGATGGCCTCTTTGCCCTCGCACACAATCACATCCATTTCACGCGGGATCGCGCAAGTGTGAGGGCGCGAGCGCGTGGATTAGCTCAGCTGGCAGACTTTCCAAGGGTGCAGGGCGTCATTGACGGCACACATGTGGCCCTTAGGGAACCCCATCGCAATCCAGGAGTTTTTGTCAACTGCAAGGGCTTCCACTCCCTTAACGTTCAGCTGGTGTGTGACCACAAGAAGGAAATTTTGCATGTTTGTGTCAAGTACCCTGGCAGCTGCCATGACTCCCTCATACTGCGCCAGTCTACTGTGCCTCCGCTATTCAGTCTGCCAAACGAACTTCAGGGATGGCTACTTGGAGACAAGGGATATCCCCTGCGGAGTTGACTAATGACGCCGGTGAGGAGACCAGCCAACGAAGCTGAGGAGCACGACAACTCCAGCCACATTTCCACCAGATGCATTATCGAGCAAGCTATCGGATTGCTAAAGATGTGCTTCAGATGCCTCGATAGATCAGGTGGAGCCCTACAGTACTCATCAGCCAGGGTCTCCAAAATCGTTGTGGTATGCTGTGTGCTTCACAACATGGCACAGCGTCGTGGCTTGCCGATTCCGCAGGACCAAGAGGCTCCTCACAGAGCCGCTTCGGATGATGCTGAGGAGGAGGAGGACGGAAAGGAGCATCCTGCAGAGGCCCGTCAACCAGCGGCACCAGTGCGTGAGAACATTACTGGGCGGAATGCAAGGAACGCACTCATCCTGGCCAGATTTGCGTAGCCTGGTACCTCAAACACTGTAGCCTCGCTGCTTCTTAACTGACCATGGACAGTGGCCCATCCCTGCGCATTTCTACCTATTGGACCAGTTTGCTAACATCTGCAAGTAATCCTAAGGCCTCAATGTGAAATCCCCATCTGCCAAATGACAGACGCCACAACTCCAGCAGTTGCCACCAGATTTTTTATGTACAAGAAACTAATGGCATTAAAACTATATACAAGACTTTTCACCCAAGTGACTACCCTTGTGATTAGTGGTGCTTTATTTTTCTCTTACGCGTGCTGCTACGTAGTGGTACCCCTGTGGCTTCAACAGATGTGGAGGCCCCTTGCTCACTTTCCTGCTGCTCCTGTCTTGAAACCTTTGGTGGGCGTCCTCTGCGGTGGTGAGCCTGTGAGGGCTCGCCAGCAGTCTGCTGCTCCTGCGGCTGCGCAGGGGTTGAGACTCCTATCTCACTTGGGTGTGGACTCCAGCGGGGCTCTGACCGAGGGCTCTGAAGTGGCATGGATGTGAGAGCGCGTGGAGAGGAGCCCCCACTTCCTTGAGGTGTGCCAGCAACCTCCCTCTCATGGGTCAGCTCCCCCTCAGTGCCTGCAAGTGGCTGGAGAGCACCTTGCTGCACATCAGGGGGGCCATGGGGACCCGTCTCTGCACTGGAAGTCCTGCTCAGAGGGACTTCCATGAAGGTCTGGTTTCGGTGCTCAATAGATGCCCATCGCTCCTCAAGAGGTGTCATTCTATTCTGAGCACTCACCATGTTTTCGATACCCTGGTGACTAAGCTCCTCCATGGCCGTAGCCCTCCACTCCTCGGCTGCAGCCCTCCTCTCCTTGGCTGCAGCCCTCCTCTCCTCGGCGGTAGCTAGCCTTACCACGGAGGTAGCCATCCTTTCCGTGGTGATGCTTTCATGCGCCAATGACTCCAGTAAGGCTGTGCTCATGCTCGCCATGGACTCCTCCATTCGCTCCACACTCGCAGCGACCTTGGAGACAAAACCTGCCAGAGACTCCTGCATCTGTGCATGGAGATCCATCACCTCCTCTCTTGCGGATGGACCCAGAGGTATAGGGTCGACATGCAGCTGAGCTGAGCTGGCAGAGGCCTGCGCCCTCCGACGAGGACTCTCCACTGCTGTCCCTGTCTCCACAATCTGCTGATGCTCACTTGTGAGCTGTGAAACACCAGATGACAACACTACCCTATGTCCCGAAGGCCCCCCCGAGGTGTGAGTGTCTGCGCTGGTGCTGGGTGCGCTTACTTCTGCTGACGCTGCGCCCTGAGAGCTTCCTCTCAGGAGTCTGGCTGCAAAGTCTCTTTCTCCTCGGCAGTGGGGACGGGGGCTCCGGATTATCCTGTGGGGGAGTAAAGGAAAGAGTTAGAGATCTGATGCCAAGGCTACTTGCACATTGGATTTGGCATATGCTCATACGTCCAAATGATGTAGCTTCAGAATCATATCAGCGACTCATGCTATGTCAGTGAGAGAGATGGGAAACTATTCTGTCACCAGCTTGCGGGCTTGCTCCTGTCTCTGCTGCCCCAGCTTCCGCAGCCACGTCAGCCCCAGCAATCTCCATCACTGCTTCCTCCCAGGGGGTCAGGTGGGCGATTGAGGGTGATCCTCCTCCAGTCCTCACACGCTCTCTCCTGTTGTGAGCTCTCTTTTCCTGCAATGAGGGAGACAAGTGGAGTTTGAGTGAGAGTGCAGGAGTGAGTGTAGAGATTGCATAGCATAGATACTTAGAAGGAGACAAAGATGGTGTGAGGCTGCAAGTCCAAGGGCCCTCCCTGTGTGCTGTCAGTTGTGTTCCAAGCATCAGAGTGAGAGGCAGTGTGAGGGCTGCATGGTGGAATAGTTATGTGAATGTGAGCATAGAGAAAGAGGGAATGGGTAAGGGTGCATGTGACTGTGAAGTGGGATGTGGAGGAAGAGATTGCTGAAGCTGAGTGCTGTTGGGGAAAGGCAATGGGGATCAGGTTGAGGGTGATGGAAACGTCATACTTACTTTTCCTGTACGGTGAAGGTCATGGAAGCGCTTCCTGCACTGTATCCAGGTCCGTCGGGTGACTCCCTGAGAGTTCACCTCTGCAACCACCTCCATCCATGTAGCCCTGGTCTCTTTGGGAGGCCTCTTCCTCCCTGAGCTAGGGAAGAGGACCTCCCTGTGGGCCGTAACCCCATCCACCAATGTCTGCAGTGACGTCTCATCAAATTTGGCGGCAGCTCGGCCTCTGCCGCTGGCAGCAGCTGGTGCAGGCTCCTCTGCCATTCTGTACGACTGGTTGGGAAGCCTGCAGAGGTTGAAAAGCTTGCTGGACACTTTAAAAGCACCACGAATGATGACATCATACTGTGGGGCTTTCTGACTGGAAATGGACAGTTAGCAAGGGTGCCCACACGCTGGAAATTAATTGGCCAATTGAGGGAAAATTGCGTGCAGCTAGCTGACCCATTTAGATTCGGGTCGGAACCCGACATTCGCGGAACCTGACAATTCCCCGCACCTTCAGGAAAATCGGGGCCTATGACTCTAACTGGACGGCGCCAGTCTGTCTGGCTTCCGTGGTAATTGGCATCGCCTGAGCTTCGGTAGCGCCTCGCTCCCTGACGTTTGCGCCTTGAGAGGTGTGTAGCGCCTGATTTAACACTGAAATCACCTCCAGGGGCGATAGAGGCAAATTTTGCAGTTGGAGGCGATAATTAGCGCCGGGCGCTAAACTTTGCAAGTTATTGTTGTTGTAGTACAGATAGATGTTTTAGTTGGGCTGCACCAATTAAATGAGGTAAGATTAAAATAAATTTTAAAGGGTTTTTGTCTTGGATAGAAAATCCTTGGGCCTAGAAATTGGATATGGCCACAAAAGGGGCAGTGTTAAGGCCCAATGATGTTAACCTGCGCCAGGTCAAAATGGTCTCGGTTGCACGCAAAATTCGTGCTCAGTCCTTATTAACATGATTGTAGTTGTGATCTCAGCACTAAAGCCGCTGCTCATTGGCTTAACTCCCAACAGGTGGGCCAATATCGGGTCCAGTCAAATTCCCAGTCATGTTTGATACAGGCTTTATTCAGTACTTAAAGGGGAGGTGTATTGATGCTGCAGCACTTCATTGTCAAGCCACTTACAACTTCCGCTGGAAAACAACGGCAGTGGAAACTCATGGCGGAGCCTCCGCACAGGATTAGAGCTCGCAGATTCTCCGACGCGGCTCTTGAGGCACTGGTTATGGCTGTGGAGAGGAGGCGGGCTGTCTTCTTCCCACACATGGGCAGGAAGCCCTTGCTACACACCTCTCAAAGGTTCTGGCAGGAGACAGCTGCCTATGTGACGGCCAGCACTGTGGTCCCAAGGTTGGCCATCCAGTGCCGGTAACGTCCTCATACAGCAGGTCAAGGTGAGTGAAGGCTTCAGCAAATGCCATATCCCACCAATTGCACCACAAGCCTCAGACACTGCTCAATGCACCACACCCCCATCACTCACCTATCAACAATCTCTAGCAATCACCGCTCAGACCTCACAACCATAGCCTCACTTCACCCTCACAATCTTACCACTGCTGCAACACTCGCACCCACATCTCACACCTTGGACACACTGACAGCTATTCAACTATGACAGGCACATCACCTAAACACATTGCACCACACTCACTCACACACATCTCTCTCTTGCAGGCCAAGGTGGCACCTAATCGGAGAGAGAGCAGTGGCAGACAGGCAGGGGGCAAGCAGCGGCAGACAGGCAGGGGGCAAGCTGCCATTCAGGACCATAGCCAGCTGGAGGAGAACGTGCTGGAAATCATTGGCGTCAGATAATGGAAGCCATGGCAACCGGCAAGGTTGAACCTCTTGGGGGCAACAACAGTATGCTCATTCCTAATCCTCCTCCTTATATCCCACTTCCCCCCTCATCCCACAATCTCTTGTCACTTTCAAGTTGCTGATGCTGTATGCATGCATATCTTGCTTCACCCTCTCCCCTCACCATAACCCGACTCTTGTGCCTATCTGCTTTCAGATAATCAAGAACAAGCACCCGAGCAGCCTGTACCCGAGGCAATGCAGGAGAGTGAGGGGGGAGGAGAAGAAGAAGATGACACAGCGTCACTGCATCCGTCACTTGCAGTCACCAGCTCAGAAACTGGAACTGCACGTACTTGAGAGGCTATTATAGAAGTGGAATCTGCACAGGGTGAGGCACGGGGTACAAGTGGACTGCAGCAAGGCTGGGGGAAAGGGTAGCTCGGGGGCCAGCTCCCCGGAGGGTGGGTTTGGCGCAAATCTGCTGCACAGGACTCAGATGAGGACCTCAATGGGGCGGCCTTCAGAAGACCAAATGCACACCAAATTGCTAGGTGCAATGGCAAGCCTGCCAGAGAGCCTCTTGGCAATGTCAAGGAGCATGGAGGAGTCCGCCTCCAACATTGCACGGGACTCTGGGCAGAGCTTGGAGCCCAGGATTTCCAGGCCGGAAATGATGGAAAACTCCCAAAGAGACCGTGACGACCCAGACATGATGCTGCGTGTGATGGGCGATGTTGCACCTGCTATTGCAGCACAGGCAGAAGTGACCCAACGTCTTAGTGCTGCAGGCGAAACACAGACCACTCTCATGAAGTCTCAGCTTGATACCATCCAAGCCCAGGCTGCTATCATGCAATCTCAGTTTGCTGCCACTCAAGCTTAAACTGCTCTCATGCAGTCTCAACTTGATGCCAACCATGTTTAGATTACTGTCAAGCAGTCTCACTTGCTGCCACCCAAGCTCAGACTGTTCTCGTGTAATCTTAGGTTGCTGCCACCCAAGCTCAGATTGCTGCCATCGTGCTTCCTGCTTGTCAACACTTGCTCAGATGGTCGCAATTAAGACAGGCCAGTAAGTGGAGCAGCGCACTCCAAAATGGCAGATCAGGTGCCAAGTGAATGTTGCACACTCACTGACGTCACGATCTGCATAATCTCCATAATGATAGTGAACGCAGACATTGGCAGCGCTGCCGCCCAACCGAAAATGGTGGCCACCGCGGGACCCACCGGCACCGGGCAGAAGTGCAGAGGCTGCCATTTTTTTCCTGAATCGGGCCTTAAAGGCCGACGCTGACTCCCCGAATTTCTAGGCCTGCATGTCTTAGTAAGGATTCTTCAACATGATTAGTAAGGATTCTTCAACATGATTGGTTAAGGAGAAACACAGTTGCTTCCCCTGTTCACACAGGTCCCAGATCCCCTGTAGACGGCGCCACACTGTTTTGGAGTTCTAATAACAGCAAGTTCCAGTGCAAAAGCTGATAGAATGTGCCCAGAAATTCGGGTCAGGGGCTTCCCGTGGGTGCAAGCCCCCGACCTGCACTTACCTAGCGCGCCGGCCGTTGAGCTGTGGGCCCCCGTGGAATTCCGATCCTGGGCCTGCTCCAGCTGCCGGCGCGCAGTGCTTGCGTATCCCGGGGCGCAGTTAGCTCGAAGCGTTCCCTGGGATCACGTGGGCCATGGGGAGCCAATCGTAGCAGGGAATGCTCCATTCATAAGTTTGACAGGAAGAGCTGTCAAAAGTTATAAATACTACGGGCCCCAAAACATCACTAAATCTTCAAATAAATTTTTTAAAATCGCATTTTTTAAATAAACTATAAATTACATGAAATAACTATTTTAAACAATAATTTAAATTTTTGAAAAAAATAATTTTATTTTCTAATAGGGCTAAAAATAAACTTACCTTGCTTTAAAGTATTTAAAAATAATAAATCTATGGAAAAAATGTTTTAATTTTAATTAATTCACCACTTACCTTATAAAAAGCAGGCCTTATGCCTGCTTTTTAAATGTCTAACTCCTGGAGACTTACCCTCCCGGGAAAACCTGCAAAAAAAACGCAAGTTCAATGCGCACGCGCAGCCTCTCCTGCACACGCGTACGACCTCTTAACCCCTGCTTTCAGGGGAACGGAAGTGCCGGTTTCCCGCGCATGCGCAGTGCATGCAGGAAACCGGCACTTCCATTGGGCTTACGGGTGGGTTACCCATGCGTACTCACCCGTGGAGACCCGAATTTCTGGGCCATAAATGTCTGCGGGCAAGTGTAATGAACAGCGTTTATTTGCCGCTGACTGCAGAATCCGAGCCAATATGTACTGCATATAAAATGGCTTCATCGAAAAGAAAGCCTGGTATAATAGAAGCTGGAAGCCTGGTTATAAACATTTTAAAGACAGAGAAATATTTGGTGCTATTTTAAATTAAATTGATAGTTATCAGCATTACTTTGTTACAGCTAATTCCATTCAGGCTAATACAAAATGTCTTGCCTTTAAATTTTGGCTGAAATGAGAATAGCCAGAAACAATATACTGTAAAATGTTTCACTTCAGGCTTCACTGGCAAGCTGAAGAAAACTGAGGTTCATCTCAAATAAGATGGAAAACTGGTACCACCAGAACAATAGGTACTAGTTTTGATGCCTTTCTGGAGGTGTTGAGGAATATGTCTGAGCACTTTACAATTTGCACTGAACATAATACTCGACTTTAGCAAAGTGTCCATAAAACACGACGTGGATCAGTCATGTAATAAATTGGGGTAAGCCAATAAAAGGAGCAGAGGCAATGTTTAAGATCCTGATTGGACGGTTTTTGCAACATCCATGTAACAAATGGTGTATAAAAAATGAAGGTGCTGATATTTTTTGAAAGGGTTGCAGATTACTCAGTGATGCTCCAGAGAGCATATTGTCCACTAAAAGAGCTAAGAATGATAGCTGTGTGCTATGTACCCCAAGAAGACTTGTAGCTTGGCAGTAAGAGACCAAGGTGTGTAGATTCCTCTGTTCATTAATTTTAGTGAAAAAAATTAATCGGTGTAAAGCAGAAGTGAATACAACTAAATGAGCAAACTGAGGAAAATATACCCCTAAGTGGGGCAATGCTAAGTCCAGGGTCCACGTACCATGAAATGTTTTAATACAATGAAAATATATTTTGCTTAAGGAAATTTGACTTCAAACTGCTTTAAATTTCAAAGTTTCTTAAATTGGATATTACATTCACATTTTGGGCTCCAAATAGAATGTCCACCCTCTTTTTGAACTTCACAGTTCACAAGTATTCAGCTTAAATTGTACCACAAACTAGTGAACAAAATATCAGTACCTACAGCACTCATTAAACCTTCCCCATCCCCTCTCCCTGCCCTGACACTGTGGAGAATGTTTTCAGGATATTTTGATGTGCAGAAATAATTAATTCTTGGGGGAGTCTGACAACAACTCTAAATTCTAAAGCTTACACCATTTGCTGAGGTTATTCCCTGGTAATTTTCTGTAACGAACCATCCACAGTAATTGCACTGGAGTGTCATATTCGATCTGACATTCCATCAGCACTTGGATCATTGGTCCTGCTCTGCTGGCAACGTGCGCTGGCTGTAGTTCGACTTTAAATTTTAAAGCGGCTGAGGCACAAAGTGGTTTATACTCGGCTGTTAGGAGTTCTTTTGCTGCACAGGCTGACATGCTTGGTTTCAGCATTTTATCCTCTGTGGAAGGAAAAGAAGCAATTGGAGGACAGACAATTTTTGAAAACGTACAGTTTATTTTCTATAATGAGCTCTGTTTTACAGAGGGGATCTTAAAGATAAATTATTTATAAGAGTTTTATATTTTCTGAAATATATTCCTGTAAGACTCTGTTACTCTCTGATTCTGGACCAACTTCCCATGCCCTCATTGGCTGCCTAGTATGTCTGAGTTTTTTTTTAAGTCTCAGTATTTGGGCAACACTGGCAGGACTGCATTTATTGCCCACTGCTAGTTACCCTGAGAAGGTGATGTTCGGCATTCTCCTTGAATCGCTGCAGTTCTTGTGGTGATGGTGCTCCCACAGTGGTGTTACCCCATATGAGCCCAATATGGTTCTGAGTCCTCAACCTTGCTGCTCCTTATCTCCTAATTAAATTCCTCCAGCTCTTGCAACATTTCTCGTTGTTGAGAATTACACCAGTTTCACATCTTCAGAGAGA
Source organism: Somniosus microcephalus (assembly GCF_052327205.1). Lineage (NCBI taxonomy): Eukaryota > Metazoa > Chordata > Chondrichthyes > Squaliformes > Somniosidae > Somniosus > Somniosus microcephalus. The sequence goes on from NC_140987.1 coordinate 212,014,368, forward strand.
GGTGCAGATAGCCTTAGTTCCCAGTGATTCTCCAACTCACAAGCAGGATGGAGCATGCCCGTTTCAATATAAAGATGTGTGAATAGCTGGGAACTTGGGCGCTCATTGGATGGAAAGCGCAATTCACAGACACTGTTTGGAGGAAGAATTGGAAAAATATATGAGGGAAAATCAGAGGCATGAACATTTTTTAAAATGGAGGCATGAAATGGTTTATAAACTTGTAAGAACAGGAGTGGGAACATTATTTTTTCAGAGTAAAATCCTGAAGCATTGCAAATTGTTAAAGCAGCTTTCTGCCTTGGCTGTATAGCAACAGTCCACCTGAGCTATAAGATCTGCCTGTACGGCTGTTGTGGAGGTATTCAAGTCATACCAGGATATGGTGGGATCCTACTGATCAGAAGATCCAGACTTCTTTGCCATACAACAAGAATCAGTGATTCAGAGGGAACAGCTTTCACCTTCTTGGGGGGGAAAAACTGAGGCATGGATTTCACTGGTTGCAACTGTGCAGACGCCCACAAAGATCGTTATTTCCCGTGTGATGCTGTAACCACACATTCCTGACATAGTCTCCATTCTGTAAATAAAGTCTTGATTTCTGCTTCAGGTGAAGTTACAGAAGTGCAATAAATTGTTAATTAGCCTAATCAGAGATTTTGAAAAACCTACTGGAAGGAACAGTTGACATGGAGGACGCGGGGAATGCTGCTGGAATGGGACAAGTGTGCCAGCCATGATGTAGCTCATAGCACAACCTGTTTTCTTTTAATTTCTCATCAGATTGTCTGTTTCTGTTGATGTGTTTTTTGAAGGGGAGTCTCTGATATACCTATCAATTCGTCCAATAAAAAGCGACGAGTTAGGAACGTAACTAAAGGTTTTTATTGACTAAATAACAGAGCCCACCCTCGTGGGTGATCGGGTCCAACAAGGAGGAATACCAGCCAGTCGACTACCTTTATACCTGGGCAGGTAGGTGGAGCCATGGGCGGAGTCGGAGGTGGTCAGCCCAGGTATAACAGCGCGACAAGAGGCGACCTCGTATCGTGATACAACAGTGATAACGGTGATAACAATACAACAGTGATAACTATAGTGTAACGATAAAAGTGGTTTACCACATTCACCCCTTGTTTAGATTTGAGTCCGGCGGGGTGAAGTGTACTACCAGTTCTGGTATGTCAGTCTGTCCGGAGGCCTCGTAAGCCTCTCCGATCGTCGCAGCGGCGGTGCTGCATTATCCGGTGTTAGTGCTGGTGTCTGCGTGGTCGGCGAAGGCTCGTGGGGTTCCGGCATGCCGTCTACCTGGGCTGGAATTGGGGGGGTGGTGGGGGGGGGTAAAGGTGGTGTCTCCGGAGTGCCCGAGGGTGCGAAGTCTCGTAAGGAGACAGTGTCCTCCCGCCCGTCTGGGTAAGCCACGTAGGCGTACTGGGGGTTGGCGTGCAGGAGGTTCACCCTCTCGACCAGGGGGTCTGTTTTATGGGCCCTCACGTGCTTTCGCAGCAAGACGGGCCCCGGAGAGGTCAGCCAGGTTGGTAGAGTGGTTCCCGTAGTCGACTTCCTGGGGAAAACAAACATTCGTTCATGGGGGGTGGCGTTAACGGCAGTGCAAAGTAGTGACCGGATGGAGTGCAGCGCTGTCGGGAGGACTTCCTGCCAGCGGGAGGTTGGGAGGCCCTTAGACTTTAAGGCTAAGAGGACGGCCTTCCATACCGTCGCGTTCTCTCTTTCCACCTGGCCGTTCCCTCGGGGGTTGTAGCTGGTGGTCCTACTTGCTGCAATACCTCTCGCTAGTAGGAACTGACGGAGTTCCTCGCTCATGAAAGAGGAGCCCCGGTCACTATGTATATAGTTTGGGAACCCGAACAAGGCGAAGAGGTCGTTCAGGCATTTAATGACCGTGGTACTGGTCATGTCTGGGCAGGGGAAGGCAAAGGGGAAACGGAGTACTCATCAACAATGTTGAGGAAGTACACATTACGGTCAGAGGACGGGAGGGGCCCCTTAAAGTCGATGCTCAGGCGCTCGAAGGGGCGGGTGGCCTTGATCAGGCTTGCTCTGTCCGGCCTAAAGAAGTGCGGTTTGCACTCGGCACAGGTCTGGCAGTTCCTGGTTATGGTCCTGACCTCCTCGATGGAATAGGGCAGGTTGCGGGCCTTAATGAAGTGGTAAAGTCTGGTGACCCCGGGGTGGCAGAGGTCGTTGTGGAGGGTCTGAAGTCTATCACTTTGCGCGCTGGCGCATGTAATTCGTGACAGAGCATCGGGGGGTTCGTTCAGCTTACCTGGCCGGTACAAGATATCATAATCGTAGGTGGAGAGCTCGATTCTCCACCTCAAGATCTTGTCATTCTTGATTTTGCCCCTCAGCTTGTTATTAAACATAAAAGCGACCGAACGTTGGTCGGTAAGGAGGGTAAATCGTTTGCCTGCCAGGTAGTGCCTCCAGCGTCGTACCGCCTCCACAATCGCCTGGGCCTCCTTCTCGACCGACGAGTGTCGGATCTCAGGGCCCTGTAGGGTCCTTGAGAAGAAGGCCACCGGTCTCCCCTCCTGGTTAAGGGTGGCGGCTAGGGCGAAGTCGGATGCATCGCTCTCGACTTGGAAGGGGATGGACTCATCCACTGCGTGCATAGTGGCCTTGGCAATGTCTCCCTTAATGAGGGAGAAGGCTGCGCACGCTTCCTCCGTAAGGGGGAAGGATGTGGACTTCATGAGGGGTCTGGCTTTGTCCGCATAATTGGGCACCCATTGGGCATAGTAGGCGAAGAGCCCCAGGGTTCTCTTAAGTGCCTTAGGGCAGTGGGGGAGGGGTAGCTCCATGAGGGGGCGCATTCTTTCGGGGTCGGGGCCGATGAGTCCGTTCTCTACTACACAGCCAAGGATGGCAAGGCGCGAGGTGTTAAACACACATTTCTCCTTATTGTAGGTGAGGTTCAGCCGTTGGGCTGTACGGAGGAATTTCTCCAGATTCACGTCGTGGTCCTGCCGGTCGCGGCCGCAGATGGTGACGTTATCTAGGTAGGGGAATGTGGCCTGCAGTCCGTTCTGGTCAACCATCCGGTCCATCTCCCTTTGGAAGACTGAGACCCCGTTGGTGACACCGAAGGGGACCCTAAGGAAGTGGTATAGGCGCCCATTCGCCTCGAAGGCGGTGTACTGGCGGTCCTCGGGGTGGATAGGGAGTTGGTGGTAGGCCGACTTAAGGTCGATGGTCGAGAATACGCGGTATTGTGCAATCTGATTGACCATGTCAGATATGCGGGGAAGGGGGTATGCGTCCAGCTGGGTGTATCTGTTTATGGTCTGGCTGTAGTCGATGACCAGGCGATTTTTATCGCCGGTCTTAACGACCACGACCTGGGCACGCCAGGGGCTGTTGCTCCCCTCGATGATGCCCTCCTTCAGGAGACGCTGCACCTCAGAGCTAATGAAAGCTCTGTCCCCAGCGCTGTACCGCCTGCTCTTGGTAGCGACGGGTTTGCAGTCGGGGGTGAGGTTAGCGAACAGGGAAGGTGGCGGCACCTTGAGGGTGGATAGGCTGCAGGTGTTACGCGGTGGGCGGTTTAACCTTCGCTGGTTGTCGACTGTGAGTGGGGGGAGGGGTCCACCGTATGCTAGGGTTACACTTTGGAGGTGGGATTGGAAGTCCAGCCCTAGTAGGACGGCAGCGCAGAGCTGGGGGAGGACGAGGAGTTTAAAGTTTTTATACTCTGTACCCTTAACCGACAAGGTCACAGCACAGTAGCCGCTAATGTCCGTGGCGTGGGACCTCGATGCCATCGAGATTCGGTTGCGCGTTGGCAGGACAGGGAGGGAGTAGTGGCTCACCGTGTCTGGGTGGATGAAGCTCTCCGTGCTTCCGCTGTCGAACAGGCAGGTCGTGGCGTGGCCGTTTACTTTGATGTCCATCATCGACTTGGACAGGTGGTGTGGGCGGGCTTGATCCAGAGTGACGGAGGCTAGTGTGTAGGTAAGCGAGTCGTTGTCGTCTGCGGGCGAGGCGGTCGTCGGGTCCGGGGGCCCGGTGGCAGTCGGGCGTGGTGAGTAAAATGGCGTCTCCCACGAGGTAGGACAAAATGGCGGAGAAGATGGCTGCCCCCATAACTCACATGAGGCACTATTGGGGTCGGTTGCCTTGATCAAAGATGGCCGCCCCATGACTCACGTGTGGGGATACTGGCCTCAGTTGCCGTGAAAGAAGATGGCCGCCCCCACAGTTCGCATGAGGCACTGCTGGCCTCTGAAGATCCGCTCCTGCAGGCCTTAGAGAAGTGGCCTTTCTTCCTGCAGGTTGAGCAGGTAGAGTTCCTGGCTGGGCAGCGCGACCTCGGGTGCTTCTCCTGGCCGCAAAAGAAGCAGCCGGCGGCCCGATCGCGGGTGCCCGATGTCGGAGCCGGTACCGGGGGTGGCGGGCCCGGTCGGGTCCGGGACGCCGACGCTGAGGTAGGTCCCGGGGGCGGCGCTGCGAAGGGTATTGCGGTAGGGGTCGGGCCCGAGTCCCAGGGTCGCGAGCAGTACCTGGAAAACGCCTCCTGGTCCTGATGGGCCACCTCCAGGGAGAGAGCGAGGGCTTCAGCTTTGTCCAGGTCGAGGTCTTTAGCTTCAAGCAGTCTTTGCCGTGAGTAGTCGGACCGTAGGCCTTTCACAAAGGCATCGCGGATATTATCTTCCGTATTTTCAACAGCCGTCACCGCTTTAAAGTCACAGTTCCTGCCGAGTGCTCTTAGCGCCCGTAAAAATTCAGCTACAGACTCTCCTGGCTGTTGCGGGCGGGATCTTAGGAGGTGCCTGGTGTACATGTAATTTACCGGGCTGCGGTACTGCTGTTTCAGTAGGTTGATAGCGGCCTCGTATGTAGTCGTATCCTGGATGAGTGCGTATACTCTCGGGCTCGCTTGGGCGTTCAGAAGTCTTAGTTTGGATCTCTGCGGGGCGCCGGATTCTTCCAGGTAGGATTCGAAGCAGTCCAGCCAGTGTTTGAAGTTGAGGGCTGAGTTTGCTGCCTGTGGGTTTAGATCCAGGTACGGTGGTTTGAGGGCTTGCAGCCAAGCCGGCTGGTGTGGCTGGTGTAGCCCGGTGTCTGAAAGCTGCTGTGGCTGTGCTTCTGGGAGGGCTCCTGGCTGGTCAGTAGTAGACATCTTTAAAATTTAGTCAATAAAATCGATATACCTATCAATTCGTCCAATAAAAAGCGACGAGTTAGGAACGTAACTAAAGGTTTTTATTGACTAAATAACAGAGCCCACCCTCGTGGGTGATCGGGTCCAACAAGGAGGAATACCAGCCAGTCGACTACCTTTATACCTGGGCAGGTAGGTGGAGCCATGGGCGGAGTCGGAGGTGGTCAGCCCAGGTATAACAGCGCGACAAGAGGCGACCTCGTATCGTGATACAACAGTGATAACGGTGATAACAATACAACAGTGATAACTATAGTGTAACGATAAAAGTGGTTTACCACAGTCTCGAGTTTCCAAATTTGCCAAAATGAATTTATGGCAGGATGGCCAACCCAGCAACATTTCAAAATGGCTGAGGTCTAATGCCAGAAAGAGATACCAAATGCTCGGCTCTGTACAATAACCTTCTCGGTAAGGTTTGTTGTGCAGGAAATGTAGTACAAAGGGATAAACCAAGGATTACTCCATTGTGTCTGAGTTGTTGAATGCCATTCCTGAAGCTTTTTCTCCCCTCTCCAGAGAAGAGGCTACCTGGGAAGGAAACTAAGTTTGCAGAGGCTGCCCCGACAAAGTATGATTAGTGGCTCAGCCAGCCTAATTTAACTGTTGACCGTGTTGGAAACTGTCATTGTCTTACTTCTGACCATCTTGACTCAGTGACGAGAGCAACCAGAATCGTATAGTGTCAGAAGGGAAAGGAGATCACAGGTCTAGGTTCATCTAACAGATTTATATTGATTATGATATTAGGATGCGCAGATCGTGTACGTTGCTTAGCAAGCTAGAATGTGTGTATATAGTTTACATTCTGTAATTAGCTTGTTTAAATTGCCTTGGGTAATAAAGCTTTTACTACTGGCAACTGTGGTCTCTGCCTCCTGGCAGTTAATTAAGACCTAATGTGCCTTGCTTTGTGCCACCTTCTATTGGGAAGCAGCCTGTATAACATAGCGGAGTCTTGCTTATTATTAATTTGGATGAGAAATTCAGGCATGCAAAACTTGTCTTTAGAGAATGTGTTCAGAGAGGTTGGTCCAATCCTGAGGTGGGGTAAAACAGTTTTGAGAAATTTGGAAACTGGTAAATGAGGGAAGAATGAAGACTTGCCAATGGATTTGTGAGTATCTCCTTTTAGTAGGTTATCAATGACCATATTATCTTTGGTACAAAAACACTTCTATTCTTTTTCACATTCAACTGTCTGCAATTGATAGTTGAGTCAATTAACTTACAGTATTTAAATAAGGGATGATTGAATTAAGCAATAACAGATGCATGGGAATACAGTAAATTGTAATTGAAGACAGACAGCTTGATTTGGGTCAAGTCCTACACTGAAATTGTGGTCCTCCATTCCATCCTTCTGTATTAATACAAATTTGTCATTGCAAATTGATTATGTAAACTTAAATGTTTAAAACAATTCCTTGCTTGGCTCTGCTGAGACATAAGTTAGTTCAGCAGGACTGGAAGCAACCATGTCAAAAATATTAACTTTATACAGCAAGTTGATGAAGATGCCACAGGTGATTTTTGCTTTTTAAATTTCACCCCTCCAAAAAACAGTTGAGAGCATTTGCTATAATTTTATAAATGCAGAAGTAAAAAAGTATAATTGCTCGTGATCAGTCTATAATCCCATTAAGAGAAATGTTCAAATAAGGAAAACAATGCAGAACATTGGCACCTTAACGTGTTGCAGCACAGTGAGCTCGGACATGGATTTGCACCTACTACTGTAACTGCCTTTGTAACCTTGAGTTCCCAATCTCAGCTGTGCTAATGCAGGAAAGTGCAGAATGGAAGCTAGATGCCCCACCATATGGAGGGAAAGTTAGGCAGAGTCATCCTGGGCTGATTTCATTTGCTTACTAGGAACTAACTTTAGGGTGATATTGATGGTACGCACTTGTCCTTTCAGCTAGGGATGGTACCTGGTGCAGGGAGAACTAAGAAAATAAAGAAATACCTTCCCTCTTTCCCCCCAGCCACCCCCCCTCCCCCCCTCCAACCACCACAACGAACAATAGGAAATGGGAGACTGTATTATAGCAGGTAACCAATAATGCAAGTGTGTCTTTGTTGTTTCGCCTGTTTCGCTGATGTGATGCTCTTCTGCGTTGAGTGAGAGGCAATGTTGATAGTCCAGAACATAAGCCTAGAATACAAATTTATGCTCCACAAGAAATATGCAGTGGAATTTAGATTATTTAATTACAAAAAACTGGTTATCGATTTGTTGTAAGAAACACAAGTCATTGTTAAGTGTTCCTCTTCATTGTGGGTTTTAACTGGCAAGTTTCAGAATTTAAAGTATTTTAGGTAAGATCAATAATGATACTATTTAGATATTTTATTTGCAAGGAAAAAAGATCAGATAATTAGAGCTTATCTGTAATGCAGATGGTTTGATTTAGCTATGATCCATCTTTGTTTAATATCCAACTGCTGCCCAGAAAGTCCCCATGATTGATTTTTCTCTCCCATGCAGCTCCTGGTAGGATTCGTCGGTTCAGTAGGGGTTTGCACAGAGGCTGATGATGGTTTAAATAACAAGACTTGTCTTTTGCACATATTGCACCAATTAAACCCAGAAAAATTTCACAAAGGAAGTCTGTAACCTAGTCTTGTAGTATCAACTTGTATTACAGCTTGAAGCACTTGAAGAATGTTTATAGCATGAAACATTATATTGTCCTTGTTAATGCAATATTTTATTGTACCTTTGGGCTGAAATCCTAAACGTGATTGGCTGAAAAGCAATCTTATGTTGCAAAATAGTTTCCCCAGTTCTCTGATTTATTTTAGCCTTCAGTCAATGACATCAACAGGCAATACAAGCAATGACTGTTGGCCACAGAAGTCACACAATACACATTATTAACTATTCGAGCATTCACTAAATATGGCTAAAAGCTTTCTTCGATTTTTATTCGATTTAACTCAAGTGTATAATAAAATAAATATTAACTGCAATTTTCTGGCTATAAATAATAAGCTATTGCTCTTTTTGGGTTGCGAAATGATGTTTAGTGTGCAATAGTACTGTAATTACATGTCTCTGGGCAACGTTTTACTGCATATATCCAGTGCTGTGGAGAATTTCTGCATTTAAACACTTATAAACACAGTTTCTTGGGAATTTTATTTACGTTTACTATTAATGGTCATGTTATAGATCCATGGTTAATTTTGTTTTGGTATACCCACCGCAGCAGATCATAACTATATCTTCCTCCAGTCAATAAAGTAAGAAAGTGAAGTTCAATTCCTTCCTAGTAGTTGGTGCAAATCAACAACGACAACAACTTGCATTTATATAGCACCTGTAATGCAGGAAACGTCCCAAGGCGCTTCACAGGAGCGAAATAAGACAAAAATTTGACACCTACTCTATGGACCCACATGGAGATATTTACCCATTGGGCTAAGACTGATTTTTGATTTTTCTGTCATACCATATAGGAGGGTATTGTTAACCCCTTAATATATGCAAGGCCTTTATAATCATAGTGTGCTGCGACCTCATTTTTTCCCTCCCACATCCATTTCAAGTCTGAGTTGACAGGCTGGCTAAGAACTAATGAAACACTTCACAGAAGTGCTTAACAGGTTCAGTGCCATTCACCAACACTTCAGTCTGAAACTAAGAATGAGTGGTGAACTGGGTGGTACAGTGGGTTAGCACTTTTACTTCAGGGTCCTGGATTTGAATACAGTCCAAACTGATGTGAAAGTCTCCTCTCTACTAGCTACAATGATCCTATGTGCGTTGAATTTGAGAAATCTTCCTAAATTGGTAATTTAACGTGGAGACTGTAAGGAAAAGGAACATAAAAAATAAGAGCAGGAGTAGGCCATACGGCAGCTCGATCCTGCTCCGCCATTCAATAAGATCATGGCTGATCTTCGACCTCAGCTCCACTTTCCTACCCGATCTCCATATCCCTCGACTACCTTAGGGTCCAAATATCTATCTCGGCCTTGAATATACTCAACGATTCAACATCCACAGCCCTTTGGGTAGAGAATTCACAACCCTCTGAGTGAAGCAATTCCTCCTTATCTCAGTCTTAAATGGCCGATCCCTTATCCTGAAACTATGCTCCCCTAGTTCTAGACTCTCCAACCAGGGGAAACAATCTCTCAGCATCTACCCTGTCAATCCCCCTCAGAATCTTGTATGTTTCAATGAGACCACCTCTCATTCTTCTAAACTGTAAGGCGTATAGGCTCAGTCTCTACTCATAGGACAACCCTCTCATTTCAGGAATCAATCTCGTGAACCTTTGTTGCACTGCCTCTAAGGCAAGTATATCCTTCCTCAGATAAGGAGACCTAAACTGTGCACAGTACTCCAGATGTGGTCTCACCAAAGCCCTGTACAATTTTTTTTATTCATTTATGGGATGCGGGCGTCGCTGGCAAGGCCAGCATTTATTGCCCATTACTAATTGCCCTTAAGAAGGTGGTGGTGAGCCGCCTTCTTGAATCGCTGCAGTCCGTGTGGTGAAGGTACTCCCACAGTGCTGCTAAGTAGGGCATTCCAGGATTTTGACCCAGCGACGCCGAAGGATCAGCGATATACTTCCAAGTCAGGATGGTTTGTGACTTGGAGGGGAACTTTTAGGTGGTGGTGTTCCCATGTGCCTGCTGCTCTTGTCTTTCTAGGTGGAAGAGGTCGCAGGTTTGGGAGGTGCTGCCAAAAAAGCCTTGGCAAGTTGCTGCAGTGCATCTTGTAGATGGTACACACTGCAGCCACGGTACGCCAGTGATGGAGGGAGTAAATGTTTAAGGTGGTGGATGGGGTGCCAATCAAGCGGGCTGCTTTGTCCTGGATGGTGCCAAGCTTCTTGAGTGTTGTTGAAGCTGCACTCATCCAGGCAAGTGGAGAGTATTCCATCACACTCCTTACTTGTGCCTTGTAGATGGTGGAGAGGCTTTGGGGAGTCAGGAGGTGAGACACTCCTAATTGCAGCAAGACTTCCTTACTCTTGTATTCCAACCCCCTTTTGCCTTCCTAATTGCTTGCTGTACCTGCTTACTAACTCTCTGTGTTTCCTGTACAAGGACACCAACATTTCATAGTTTCTCACCATTTAAAAAATATTCTGTTTTTCTATTCTTCCCACCAAAGTGAATAACCTCACATTTCCCACATTATACTCCATCTGCCACCTTATTGCCCACTCACTTAACCTGTCTGTATTCTTTTGCAGACCCTTTGTGTCCTCCTCACAGCTTACTTTCCCACTGATTTAATAATTTTCTGTCCTTAGGAATGTAAGAATTTTTGTGTTCTAGGATGGATTATGTGGCAAATCAAATGTCACACCAAGGTAGTATATGCTGTTTTACTGAAGTTAAGGTTAACACATCACTGCGACTGTATAGTGGTGATTTATTCTGCACTTGACCTATGCTGGGAGTACTTAATGCTGAAAGTGGGTGCCATATGTATTCTGTTCTCCAACACTGACATTCCTTGCCTTTCGTTAGCATGAAAAGTTGCCTGAAAATAATTACGAGAAATAAAATAGAGATAAACATTAGGGCCTGGAGTTTCCTCCATATTTGTGCCCAGATACACCCGTAATCTGCGTACAAACAAATTACGTGGCTTAAAAGATTGCGGTATTTTGGGCGTAAGTGAGTTGTGTGCGCAATTACAACACATCCAAGTCTCCTCGATCTTTTATGTCCGTCTACCAAACCCTCCATCCGAACGAATCTCCACCCACTGAACTGGCCATGCTCCCATCTCTCAAATCCCCCTTCCTCGACTTCTCCGTCTGTGATGAAATAACTCTGTGTTCTGGCATTTGTATTGTTGTTGTTGTTGTACTTGTTAATGTCTGGAATGTTCCACCGGTGTAACCACTAATGCTTCTCCCTAGCCCCGCCCCTCTTCTGGAATGTTCTACCAAGGGCTGGGTCAGTGATGAATGATGGTTGCCCTGTGTTAACTTGATGCCATGTTCTTACTTAATAAAAGCCTTTAGTTTTAAGTTTTAACCTCATGGATTCAGGCAGTTATTTGGCACATCAATTTTATTAAGTAACAACTTTTGGAAGATGGATCGATTTTTGAAACCAGAGCATCTGGATATCGATCCCCATTCGGCAGACGCGTCGAAGAAATTTACGCATTGGCTTCGATGTTTTGAACACTTCATCGCATCGGTCGATTCGACGGTTAACAAGTTGGGTCTTCTAACCAACTTGGTAAGTCATCAAACTTACTCGATAATTGAAGATATTATTACATATGAAGAGGCCCTCGCAGCCTTTAAGGCCCAATACCTTAAGTCGGTTAACGAACTATACGCCAGGTATCTTTTGTCTACTCGCAGGCAATTACCCGAGGAATCTCTGGACGATTTCCTGCAGGACCTTAAGGCTTTGGCTAAGGATTGCAACTACAAGGCTGTCTCTGCCATAGTGTATCAGGAAGAAGCCATCCGCGATTCTTTCATATCTGGCCTCCGATCTAATTATATTAGACAGAGACTCCTCGAGAACGACTCGTTAGTTTTAAAAACAGTCGTCGCTACTGCTCGATCGTTAGATGTAGCCCAGAAGAATTTAGAAGTGTATGCATCAGCCCATGCGTCTCTCTCAGCCTCGTGTGTTCCGAGTATGGAGGCATCCATAACACCAATGGAGCCTCCACTTAATCCTATTGTTGCGGCTGTACCCCATGGGTCTAAGTGTTATTTTTGTGGCCAATCTAAACACCCCAGGCAAAGATGCCCAGCCAGAGAGGCTACCTGTTTTAAATGTAAGAAACGGGGACGTTTTAGTAAAGTGTGTAAGGGTAATCCTGTACCCGATGTCTTCTCCGCTGCCGCCTATCGTTTTACTCTAGCCTCGGCTACGGTTGACCAGACCATACCGTGTTCCTTGTCAAAATCTATGATGGACATCAAGATTAATGGTCGTCCTACTGGGTGTTTGATAGACTGTGGCAGTACTGAAAGTTTTATACACCCCAACCTTGTTAACTCCTGTTCATTGAAGGTGTATCCTACTCGAAGTGAAATTGTGATGGCGTCCAAGTCCCTTACTTCGGACGTAACTGGATATTGTAAAGTCACATTGACCGTTAAGGATACGGAGTATAAGGATTTTAAACTCCTCATATTACCTCAGTTGTGTGTGAACTTAATTTTAGGCTTGGACTTCCAAGTATGATGGATCTCAGCCTCCACTCACAGTCTGCGGCCTTTCTACTTTAAAAGTAAGTCCGCCTTCTTTGTTCGCGAACCTTGCTCCTAATTGTAGACCTATAGCGACTAAGAGTCGACGGTATAGTTCAGAAGATAAAACATTTATAAAAGAGGAAGTGGAAAGGCTTCAACGGGAGGGAATCATCGAACACAGTAATAGCCCATGGCGTGCCCAGGTGGTGGTGGTTAAAACTAATGAAAAGAAAAGACTTGTGGTCGATTATAGCCAGACTATAAACTTGTATACCCAATTAGACGCCTATCCTTTGCCTCGTATTTCTGAGATGGTGAACCAGATAGCTCAGTACCACCATTGATTTAAAGTCTGCCTACCATCAACTCCCCATTAAAATAGAAGACCGACCTTATACGGCCTTCGAAGCTAATGGGCGCCTGTACCAATTCCTTAGGGTGCCCTTTGGAGTGACCAATGGGGTATCCGTCTTCCAACGGGAGATGGATTGTATGGTGGATGAATACGCGTTGGAAGCAACATTCCCATACCTGGACAATGTTACTATCTGTGGGCGCGACCAACGGGAGCATGATCAAAATCTCGCAAAGTTCCTAGAGACTGCAAAGAGGTTAAACCTGACCTACAACGAAAACAAGTGTACCTCCAATACTACACGTTTGTGTATTCTTGGTTGCGTTGTGGAGAATGGGGTAATCGAGCCAGATCCTGAAGGATTACGCCCACTTAAGGAATTACCTTTACCTCACACTGTAAAAGCTTTAAGAAGGTGTCTGGGATTCTTCTCGTACTATGCCCAGTGGGTGGCTAACTACTCAGATAAAGTCCGACCTCTTATTAAGTCGACGTCTTTTCCGCTATCGGCGGAAGCTCAGGAGGCTTTCCTTAATATCAAACGGGACATTGAGAAGGCAGTGGTATGTGCCGTGGACGAGAAGATCCCTTTTCAAGTGGAAAGTGATGCATCAGATTTTGTGTTGGCAGCAACTCTTAACCAAGCTGGTAGACCAGTAGCTTTCTTCTCTCGTACATTGCAAGGACCAGAAGTTCGACATTCTTCAGTGGAAAAGGAGGCACAGGCGATTATCGAAGCAGTCAGGTATTGGAGGCATTATCTCGCTGGCCAACGTTTTACGCTCATTACTGACCAACGATCCGTGGCCTTTATGTTCAACACTAAGCAGAGAGGCAAGATCAAAATGATAAGATTTTAAGATGGCAAATAGAACTGTCAACATATGACTATGATATTCAGTACAGGCCTGGAGTATTTAATGAGCCATCGGATGCTTTGTCACGAGGAGTATGTGCTAGCCTAGGTATAGATAAGCTTCAAAGTCTCCACGACGCACTCTGCCACCCTGGGGTTACCAGAATGAACCACTTCATTAAGTCCCACAATCTACCCTACTCTATTGAGGAGGTCCGGACAATGACCAGAACCTGTCGTGTTTTGTGCTGAATGCAAACCCCGCTTCTATAAGCCGTCCGAGCCAGCTCATCTTATTAAAGCAACTCAACCATTTGAGCATTTGAGTCTCGATTTTAAAGGTCCCCTTCCATCGAGTGACCGTAATGTCTATTTTCTTAATATTATAGACGAGTACTCTCGGTTCCCTTTTGTTATCCCCTATCCGGATGTGACTAGTGCTGTTGTAATTAAATGCCTCTGCCAACTGTTTTCCTTGTTTGGCATGCCTAACTATATACATAGTGATAGGGGTTCTTCCTTTATGAGCGAAGAATTGCGACAGTTTTTGCTATCGAAAGGGATTGCAACGAGTAGAACTACCAGCTATAACCCTCGTGGTAATGGGCAGGTCGAGAAAGAAAATGCGACAGTGTGGAAGGCTATCGTATTGTCTCTGAAGTCGCAAGGCCTGCCGACTTCTCGCTGGCAGGATGCCCTGCCAGACGTGCTGCATTCCATAAGGTCTCTCTTGTGTACAGCGACGAATGCCACCCCTCATGAAAGGATGTTTAGTTTTCCAAGAAAAGCTACTAATGGAGTAATGTTACCCACATGGTTGATGACCACGGGCCCTGTGTTGTTGCGCAGACATGTGAGAGGCCACAAGACTGATCCACTGGTGGAGGAAGTACAACTCCTCCATGCTAATCCCCAGTATGCGTATATTCAATATCAGGATGGGCGAGAGGATACGGTCTCTATTAAAGATCTTGCACCTGCTGGAGCTCGAAAAGAGTTTGACTCTGAGAGTAGAGTTTTCAATCGTGGTATTGGACCTTCAGAGACACAAACCCTCAGTGTGGAAAATACTGATGATTCTGGAAATTCGAATGAACCGGAGTTAGTACTCCGGGAGGAGCCTCAGCAAGAGTTACGTCGTTCCCAGAGGATTATCAGACCTCCTGACAGACTGAATCTATAGCAGGGGGTGAATGTGATGAAATAACTCTGTGTTCTGGCATTTGTATTGTTGTTGTTGTTGTACTTTGTTAATGTCTGGAATGTTCCACCAGTGTAACCACTAATGCTCCTCCCTAGCCCCGCCCCTCTTCTGGAATGTTCTACCAAGGGTTGGGTCGGTGATGAATGATGGTTGCCCTGTGTTAACTTGATGCCATGTTCTTACTTAATAAAAGCCTTTAGTTTTAAGCTTTAACCTCATGGATTCAGGCAGTTATTTGGCACATCACCGTCTCCATCTCTGGGGATAGGTTATTGGCCAACATTCACTACAAGCCCACTGACTCCCACAGCTACTTGGACTACGCTTCCTCCCACCCCGCCTCCTGTAAGGACTCTATTCCATTCTCCCAGTTTCTCCGTCTCCGCCGCATCTGCTCCGACGATGCCACCTTCCACACCAGTGCTTCCGACATGTCTCCCTTTTTCCTCAACCGAGGATTCCCCTCTACCGTGGTTGACACGGCCCTTGACTGTGTCCGTTCTATCTCCCGCACTTCTGCCCTCACCCCTGCCCCTCCCTCCCGGAACCACGATAGGGTTCCCCTTGTCCTCACCTTTCACCCCACCAGCCTCCACATTCAACGGATCATCCTCCGCCATTTCCACCACCTCCAAAGTGATCCCACCACCAAATGCATCTTCCCCTCCCCTCCCCTTTCAGCATTCCGTAGGGACTGCTCCCTCCGAGGCACCCTAGTCCACTCCTCTATCACCCCCAGCACCCCTTCCCCTTCGCCCGGCACCTTCCCGTGCAAGCGCAGGAGATGCAACACCTGCCCTCTTATACCTCCCCCCTTCCCGCTGTCCAGGGCCCCAAACACCCCTTCCAGGTGAAACAGCAATTTACTTGTACTTCTTGCAATCTAGTATACTGTATTCGCTGCACACGATGTGGTCTCCTGTACATTGGGGAGACCAGACGCAGATTGGGTGACCGCTTTGCGGAACACCTCCGTTCAGTCCATAAGGATGACCCTGAGCTTCCGGTTGCCTGTCATTTTAATTCACCGCCCCATTCCCACTCAGACCTCACTGTACTCGGACTCTTGCATTGTTCCACGGAAGCTCAACGTAAACTCGAGGAACAGCACCTCATCTTTACAGCCTTCCGGACTCAATATCGAGTTCAACAATTTCAGATCATAACCTCGGCCCCCATTACATTTTTACTTATTTTTTATCCACACCTTTGTTCTGGCCCTTTTCCCCCCCCCCCTTTTTTTCTCTCCCACATGGCAGCTGTCTCCCATTCTGCCAGCGCATTTCACACCTAATCTAGAGCCGTCTTTTGTCTCCACTAGTCCTATCACCATCTCATTTTGAATACCTCTTAATGTCTCTTCACTTCTTTTAATCTCTCCCAGCCTGGCCTTCAGTCTTGACAAAGGGTTTGACCCGAAACGTTGACTCTGTTTTCTCTCCACGGATGTTGCCTGGCCTGCTGAGTTTTTCCAGCATTTTCTGTTGTTATTTCGGATTTCCAGCATCTGCAGTATTTTGTTATCGCAAATGTGAGTAACTTCCAATTGCGCTGTTCGAGGTAGGAGGTGGGGCGGGTCTCAACATTGAGACCAGATTTTCAGGCGCATTTTTCCTGATCTTTTAATTGCAATTTTTTGAGTGTTTTAAAAATAATTATGCTCACTGAGATCTCCTCTGAATTTTCTGTTTCTTTGAATGCATTTTTGTGGCATAAGTATAAGTCACATTAAAAATTGAAAAGCCTTCCCGATTGCAGGTGCCTAAACATGCTATGCCTGATGTGCATGAATGAGTTGAAACTTAAAATTTGCAACTCAAAGAAGAATTATATGGTGTGTAATTGGCATTTCCGTGGGCCTTGATCATTTACGCTGATTTATGCCCATTTATGGCCATTTTATGTTTGGGCGTATTCTAATGAGATTGGGAGGAATGTTGGGTGTAACTTGACATTGACAAATGGGCGCATTTTTGGGTCTAATTTCCGGGTTGTGCCCAATCAGAAAACTCCAGGCCCAAGTTTCTTTTTGTGGGTCATTTAATGTCGGAGTTTGTGAAGTTGAAAACAATTTGATAAAAATGGGCTGATGTATGGCCATCCTAAGACATGCATATCCATCATAGAACTAGCAAGGGAAGTAAATATATGATTGGACGCACAGTCTGCCACCATGCTGGCCCAAAATGGGTGTATACGATGCTATTAGATTCAGGAATCTGACACCTCCCACTAAACTGCCAGGTGTAAAAGCAGCTAAAATAAATGTAAAAAATGTTTTTGTTACTAGAGTTGGGCTTTATGGAAGAGAAAACCTAAGATTGGAAACATATTTTAACATGTACCAAGGTACTTCTGAACCAAAACTTGCCCAAATTAAAACCTATCTGAAAACAGTTCTAGTCTCGTGGACAAGATGAGCTCGAAGAGGGCATTTTGGGAGGCGGATGAGAAGCTTAAAGAGAGAGAGATGGGGATTCTATCCTAGGGTTGGAGGGGCACCACGGGGATGTGACACTTGGTGGGCAATGGGAAGGGGGCGAAGCAACAGGGGCAGCTGAACAGACGGTCTCCACCTTGGTAAATAAGAAATTCATGAGCATCTCACGCTTATTTTTAGAGCTGAGGGGACAGAGGGCGGTTTAAGGAGGTGGTTGGTAGTGGAGAAAACAGAGTTATCTTTGCCCTCCGGGATGATCTTGGAGTAGTGGGGATTTTTGTCAGAGGTGAGCGAGGCCTCGCAAAGTTTAATGTTGTCCAACCGCATCTGATGATGGATGGCTAAGACAGTTGTGCGACAGCGACCGGTACCACTACAAAGAAGTAGACAAAGAATAAAACGGGACGGACCACCCAGCATTGACCTAGGCATCGGTCACGATAAGGCACACCCAGCCCAGTCGACCCTGCAAAGTCCTCCTCACTAACATCTGGGGACTTGTGCCAAAATTGGGAGAGCTGTCCCACAGACTCGTCAAGCAACAGCCTGACATAGTCATACTCACAGAATCATATCTTTCAGCCAATGTCCCGGACTCCTCCATCACCATCCATATGTATGTCCTGTCCCACCGGCAGGACAGACCCACCAGAGGTGGCGGCACAGTGGTATACATTCGGGAGGGAGTGACTGTGGGACACCTCAACATTGACTCTGGACCCCATGAAGTCTCGTGGCATCAATGTCAAACATGGGCAAGGGTACCTCCTGCTGATTACCACCTACCGCCCTCCCTCAACTGATGAATCAATACTCCTCCATAAATGACAAGGGCAGTAGGCGCACGGGAACACCACCACCTCCAAGTTCCCCTCCAAGTCACACACTATTCTGACTTGGAAATATATCGTCGTTCCTTCATCGTCGCTGGGTCAAAATCCTGAAATTCCCTCCATAACAGCACTATAGGAGAACCTTCACCACACAGACTGCAGCGGTTCAAGAAGGTGGCTCACCACCACCATTTCAAGGGCAATTAGGGATGGGCAATAAATGCTGGTCCTTGCCAGTAATGCCCACATCCCAGGAACGAATAAAAAAAAAAGATACACTCAGGTTTATGCCTTTTGGACTTGAGGGAATAAAGATGGGAGCAACAGGGATGGGAAACAGTGAAGGTTTTGCTTGGGATGAGAGTATTGATGGTGGAGATGAGGGAGTGGTTGAGCGGATCATCAGCTGCAGGGTTATTGTAGCAAATGAAGGACCAAAGGCCCTTCCAACAATTCCAAACGTTTTTCAATTTTTTTTAAATTAACATAACATAAAGTACACATAAAGTAACTTCCTTTACAAATATCACCCAGGTTAAATTAAGGACTGAACAAAAAATAATTCCTTTACCTTCGCATTCCAAGTTAAAAAAGAAATGTGGTCTGCGTGTAACCTTTCATTTTAGTAATTGGAAAAATGTGTATATACCTCTGCTATTAATCTTAGCACAAGAATGAAAATTGACAGTAGCTCACCTTATAAACAGCAACTTGCATGTGTGTATATGGTGTCTTTAACATATTGTAAAGTCCCAAGATACTTCGCATTGGTGAATCAGACAATTAGCAGGATTTGGAGAAGGTTAGGGGAGTTGACCAAAGGTGTGCTCTAAGAGAGAGGTTTTGAAAAGGCTTATAAATGTCGGGACAGATGCCATAAGATGGACAGGGGTGTTGAAAGAGAAATTCAGAATATAAGGTTATGATGGCTGGCCAGTGATGGAGAAAGTAAGTACATTTTGGAAGGTGGGGGAGGGAGGTTTATCTATTGAACTCGCAACAGAAAATGCTGGAAATACTCAGCAGGCCAGGCAGCATCCGTGGAGAGAGAAACAGAGTTAATGTTTCAGGTCTGGGACCCTTCTCTTTGTATCAATTCTCAGTGCCTCCCTTACAATGTAACATGTATTGTCAGTTAACAATCATTATCTTCGCCTACCTCAGCCTAGCTTCTCTCTCCCCCATCGTGGTGATGATGTTGATCATGCTAATGGGGGAGAAAGTGCCAGGGATGTTCCCGATGGCGGGGGAGTCCAGAACCAGGGGTCACAGTCTAAGGATAAGGGGTAAGCCATTTAGGACTGAGATGAGGAGGAATTTCTTCACCCAGAGAGTGGTGAACCTGTGGAATTCTCTACCACAGAAGGCAGTTGAGGCCAATTCATTAAATATATTCAAGAAGGAGTTGGATATATTTCTTAAGGCTAAAGAGGTCAAGGGATATGGGGAGAAAGCAGGGACAGGGTACTGAATTTGGATGATCAGCCATGATCTCATTAAATGGCGGAACAGGCTCGAGGGGCCGAATGGCCTACTCCTGCTCCTATCTTCTATGTTTCTACATCATCTTATCCTCTTGCCCACCTTTCCCCAAACCCAGTAATGGTAACTACTGTACCGAGTGATTTGTTATCAGTACCAGTAAGGGTAGCCTTTATGTATTTTAGTTTGGGAAAGTTGTTCACAAAGTGAGACTGCTGTGTATTGATTGTCTGTTTTGCATGTTACAGTTTACAATATGTGTGATAACAGGCCTACACAATGTCTTCAGAACCATGTCAGATTGCAGGCTGAAGCATGTAGAACTTAAAAAGCTTAGTTCCATGATTGTTTAACAAAAAAATGCTGGAAAGATCTGTATAAGATTAACATAACTACTGTCTTTGTGGCTTCCTGTTTTGGATTAAATATGCCTCCAGGAAACAGAGTGTGTCTCAGCTCTTCAAAGTGAGGATGCCGTAACCCTTGCTGTACTGGTTTGTTTTTAACAGCACAAGTTCTTAATTTACTGTGATGTTAGCAATAGGTTTGGGGTTGGGAAAAAAAGTAGGAATGGATTTGTATTGTTATGGCATTGTTTGTCTGTAACCAAATGTAAGAAGAGGCAGTTGTTGTTGAAGTGATTACTCTAAAAGCAGCCTGCCGTTAACCATGCTGCATCCTGAAGGAGGGCCAGCATATTTAAGTTGCACAGAGATGAGTAACTAAATGACTGAACATTCCGGATGGCCATCAATTCAGGAACTTTTCCTTATCTCCTATTTTATGAATGAACCTTGGAGAGGTAAAATCACACCAAGCAAATGTCAATAGTTATGTTGCTTCTAATTGATCAGCTGGGGCTCCAACAAACACAGAAACACACAATGCTGTTTAGAGTCTCCAAACTAAGCTGTTGAGAAATTCACACAGATAGACTTGGTTTGCCTGATATGGAGTGATCAGTCTCTCACTGAGGGGACAGAGATCATTTGTTTAAGTCCAGAAAGCTTAAGCATAGGTTGGCAGAGCCAAGGTTTTGGTACCATCAAGTGTACGCACAGATAGTGCTGGAGTTTAACCAGCTAAAATCATGCAGCCTACCAGTATAGAGCACTGGTAAGTTTCCTGATGCATGGCCAGCCTGGACCACCCCACCTGTTATGGCATTGGATTACAAAATTATTTGGAACTAAGTGGGAAAATATCCCAGCCCGGAGTGATCATTTACACCCCCAGGTTCCATAGTAAGCCAGTGTGGCTGGTCAATCGTCAAGTGCCCTGGAGTACTGTGAATCTGCCAAGTTGAGGTATTGGATTATCAATTCTGCCTTAGAGGGTTGACATAATTCTAAATTTTCATTGGCGAGTTTTTCATTTGGAACCACCTCGCCCGCAAAGAGACCTCTTCCCAAACCACTCCGAAGGAGGATCATGTCTCCAATTTATGTGTCGTGTAAACAATTGTATCAGCTTCTCCCTGGAGAAAGAACTAATTCCTAAGGGTAGTGCCCTTTATGCAGCACAGCTGAGAATGTCACATGAGTGACACTGTGTTGTGTTATCACTAATTTGCTTTCAAAGCACTCCTTGAAACAACTCCATCCACATGATTTCCACCCCCACCCCATCCCCCAAATTGGTGATTGAAGTATCCTTCACATGCACTAAAGTAAATCAATGTGAAGACATCACATGGGAATTCATTTGTTTACCAATAGATTTTTCTTTAATTATGTGACTGAGACGTAAAAGGGGGAATAGTGAAATACTGTCTCCATATTTTCCCCTTTTAAAACAGCTGCATATAGTAACACCACTATTCCCAGCCAGAATAGAGATGTTTGGGTAATTCCCCCGTCAATCACAGCTGGAGACCACACTACTGGAAGTGACTGGGATTGATTTTATGCACATAATTTGTACGTAACTATCCTTCACTCACTGCATTTTGCTGGAGAAATCACCCTGCTTTTATCGGGAGATATTGTTTTCGTTTCGGTCATGAGTTCAGTTTGTTGTTGTTTGTAGAGGCTCTTTTTTAAATAGATTCTGTAGACTGTTTGTTGTAGTGCACTGTTTAAATAGACTCTGTTTGCTGTAAAATAGACTCTTTGTTCTGAGTCCTGCCGTAAGTCCCGCCCTGTTTCCAACTCATTGGCTGACACAGTGGTACCAAAAGACACTCTGTTTAAAAACTCCTATTACACTTTCATGAAATTTTTTAGCTTGCTGAGTATCAGTGTGCCCAACTGTGCTGTCATACAAGCTGACCTTATGCTGTAATTTGTCACCTAAAAATGGTGTGAATTAGTGGTTATAAATGTGGCAGTACATGCACATGTGGCTTGTTATTCCAGGGCTACAAGTGAGGATGTAAATAGTCCTTATTTGTTTGTGTCATGTCACTTAAAACCTTGAAATAACTTACAAATACGTATTTCCCATTTATCACCACACTTCCTCTTTGTTAGATTTTTAAAACCAATATTGCTCTGACTTAAAATGCCTTATTAGATTTTAATCATTTTTTTGTAAGCACGTTCATGACTGGCTTCCCCTAGAAAACTGTCTGTTTCTAGTTTCAATAAATGGGTAAGAACTTCTGTCACAACATTTTGTGATTCAGCTGGATGTAATGTGACGTGACACAAGTAAGACTGGACTCTGGACAACAGTGTTACAATGCAACTTCGTAACATCTCGCAAAGGGTAAAATAAATAAAACATTTATATCAATGAAATGCATCCTTGTAGTTTGAAGTATTTCTGAGGAGAGCAAAAATTTTAAGCAACTGATTTTATTTTTTGTGGGGTAGAGGGCTTGTTGAATTACTTAAGTTGTTTAAGCTGTTAGCAAACGCTGAACTGGTAATTTTTACATTTTTAGTGTGTGTCCTAAAACATAAAGAATAAAAATTTGAGCAAATTTTGGATGAATAGCAACTTTTGCTCACCTTCATGGACTCATCTACAACATTTTAATACATGTCCAGTATTACATTGAAATATGCGATGCCTGATCAAGAGATTATTACTCAAATAAAAGTTTATATTTTTACAATGTGTGTAGGGGGTGGCGTACGCCCAGTCAGTTATGCCTCTGACTGTTTATGAGCGGTTCGAATCGCTACCACGCCCCTGGGTTCTAGACACCGGACCTAGGTACAAGGCGGCGGTACAGAGAAGACTCGAGTAGACAGGTGGTTGGATGTCAACAAAAACCAAGATTTTATTGAAGAGGAAAACTTGATACAATCTCATGGAAAAATTACTAGTGTACACTTCTACAGGCAAAAATACAAAGAATAATAATAACTATACTTATGCAGGGAATGGGGAACACACGGCACATCGAGGGAAAACAACTATCTTAACAATCCCCTTATCCTTATCCCACCCCCTATACCTAACTAGATTAAACTATGAGGGGTCAGAACTTCATGCTCACCAATCAAAAGGTTTGTTAGACTCAAAACAGCGGTTGGGCTCGGGGTTCGCTCTTGGTGCTCTCTGGAGCCTGCCATCGTCACGTGGTCTCCAGGCGCTGCAAGGGCGTTGTCCAGGTTCAAGTACCCCAAAGTTAAAGTCTCTGTTTGGGTACTTTACCTTGCAGGGATGATTCTTCGTCGACTGCCGACAGATTGAGTTGGTGTGCAGATATTCAAAGGTCGGCTGAGGCTGAAGGCCCGATAATTCGAAGCCTCCCCTCAGTTCGTCTCCTCAGTTGGTCTTCTTCAGCCGGTCTTCCTCAGGTGGCCTTCCCTCCAGTGGTCTTCCCTCCTCCCCTCGTCGCGTCCCGCCTCGTCTGGCCTGAATTGTTCATGTCTGCCCGACCCGGTGCTGGGGCTAGTTCCAGATGGAGTGGGAAAAGGGCACGGGCAAAGGCCAGGGGGTAAGCGCGGGATGGGGAAAGAGCGGCAGCCACGAGGGCGAGGGGCTGAAGAGCAGCACCAGCACACCAACCAACAAGAACACCACACACCGAAGACACCAATTGCTACCCGGGGGCGTTCAATTATACCTTCGTTGAAAACCCTTATCTGCGTGCCAAATCAGGTTAGTTCTTTGTCTTAATCTTGGCGGGCTATTTTAAATAATGGTAGCAATCCATACTAACTGTTTTTAGATGGCCGGTAATTGCATCTACCGGCCCGATAATTGACTTGTATTGTCCTGAAAGTTCCTTGATGGGCCTGTCCGGCCTCAATGGCTTTGTTAATCTGTTTCCGATAATATATGTAGACTGCTTGATGGCCTTAACTATAGGCCTAAACTGAATTTAGATTTGTCTCCAATTCGGTCTAATGCATAATTCAGGGTCCTGTCTGGTTCCAAAATACAAAGTCTCTCTTCACAGAAGCCTGCAGCTTGGTTTCGATTTCTCCACAAGCTGTCTGCGTTGCAGAGTCCATTTTAAAATCTCACAGGCTTTCTGCCATGAGGCACGGACGCCATCTTGGGTACCCTTTTTGATTTAAAATGTCCACACAGGGTCCTGTTTATTAATAACAACTTCGGGGAAATGCAGAAATTTTGCATATCTTACAGTCCTCCCTGTGATACTAAAATTTGCTTGAAGTATCATACATTTAAGGTGAGCCAAATTTTTCTGACCCTCCATAGCCAACCTTCCCCTGTAATTACCTGTCTAATATACCCACGACACATGCACTTCCCATTCCGCGAAAATGTAGTGTACATCAGCATTCAGAGAGTAAAATTACACACTTTACACACACATCCAAGCATGGAGGGGGTCCAACACCCCTGCACCACTTGGTACACATACCTTTATTAAACCGCGTCGCAAAAAAGCAACAAAAGAAAAACCTTTATTAAAAATAACAAACACAAAAGAAACGACAATCCTTTAATCAAAATACAGGGAAAAAAGACTTAAACCGGCGTATCTCCCTCCACCTTTACATAATGTTCCTTCCAAATCTTCTGGTTTTGGAATTCTGACCACCGACCTTTTCCCTTACGCTGAATACAAACTAAATACAACACTATCCCTAACTGGCAAACCACGAGAATGTGGGAAGCCAGTCTGATCCACGAAGGGACCTCCTATATTATTGAAAATGTTCCACCAGGGTGGAGTCACAATATTCAATATCTTAGCCCCTATCTCTACTGCTTTCTGTTCGAGTGTATAAAAATGTTTCTGCGAAACTATAACGGCTTTGAGTATTTTGGTCAGATGCTCAGGGAGAGGGGGAATTTCGTAGCCAAAGTGCGCTACGTACTTTTGCAAATTCGTAAATTTCTCCTTCACAGTGAGGTGAACAGTGGAGGGTTCAGGAATGGGGACAATTCGCTCCTGGGCCACTTGAACTTCTGCCTCGAGTTTAAAACAGAAGCTGCTGTCACTAACCGGACACCAACTATGCTGGCCATGCTGGTAGTGGGACGCGCCGGTGGTGACACAATATGTCCCACCTCCTATATATGCTACCTGCGGGGGAACATGGCCTTGTGCCATTGCCTCCATGGTACAATTTATAGGCTTCGCGTCAGCAGCTCTGAACCCACACTGCGGTTTTGAATAGGCATTCAAGTGCTGGGGACACAGGATTATGTGTGCTCCCCGGCTCGGCACCCTGAGAGGTCAGTACCTGTCATAGCGTGCTCCCACTTAATGACGTAAGGCGGGACCGCTGTGAAACGAATGTGTGCACCCCCTTGAATGACTCCAATGTTCTCAACCCTGTATACCAGTGCGGGTCAGGCTGTCCTACCCATGACCGGCATCCTAACTACTACTCCCATGATTGTGTGGTTGGACCGCCCACAATCCACGGGACTGGATAGGCTTCAGAGGCTAGTCGGGGTTGGCACGGGCTCAATGCATTCTCAAAAGGGTGGAGGGCTGCAAGGTGCTTGTTGCTAATCCAGGAGGGGACCAAACCTTGTTTTAAATCCTCCAGATTACTGCGGCCCTCGCCCAGTAACCACGCCCCGTATAACACGCACACCTCATTCTGCGCAGCCTGGTCAGAAGCATTTCTGTCCTCCCTTATGAGAGCATTTACCGTCTTTGCGTGCTTTTCCAACTCGGCTATGATCTCTTTTAAATGGACCGTCATGGCCTGGTCCTCATGCAACTCCAAGCCCACTACCTTGTTCTCATCCAGTAATATCCTCTTTAACATGCAACATGCGATAGACAGAGCTAAGCGATCTCACAACCATCGGATCAAATCAAAGCTCTGCAGTCCTGCCACATCCAGTCGTGAGTGGTGGTGGACAATTAAACAGTTAACAGGAGGAGGAGGCTCCAAAAATATCCCCATCCTCAATGATGGTGGAGCCCAGCACGTGAGTGCAAAAGACAAGGCTGAAGCATTTGCAACTATCTTCAGCCAGAAGTGCCGAGTGGATGATCCATCTCAGCCTCCTCCTGAGGTCCCCAGCATCACAGGTGCCAGTCTTCAGCCCATTCAATTCACTCCACGTGATGTCAAGAAACGGCTGAAGACACTGGATACTGCAAAGGCTATGGGCCCTGACAACATTCCGGCAATAGTACTGAAGTGCTCCAGAACTAGCTGCGCCCCTAGCCAAGCTGTTCCAGTACAGCTACAACACTGGCATCTACCCGGCAATGTGGAAAATTGCCCAAGTATGGCCTGTTTACAAAAAGCAGGACAAATCCGACCCGGCCAATTACCGTCCCATCAGTCTACTCTCAATCATCAGCAAAGTGATGGAAGGTGTCGTCGACAGTGCTATCAAGCGGCACTTACTCAGCAATAACCTGCTAACTGACGCCCAGTTTGGGTTCCGCCAGGGCCACTCAGCTCCTGACCTCATTACAGCCTTGGTCCAAACATGGACAAAAGAGCTGAACTCAAGAGGTGAGGTGAGAGTGACTGCCCTTGACATCAAGGCAGCATTTGATCGAGTGTGGCATCAAGGAGCCCTAGCAAAACTGAAGTCAATGGGAATCAGGGGGAAAACTCTCCATTGGTTGGAATCATACCTAGCACAAAGGAAGTTGGCTGTGGTTGTTGGAGGTCATTCATCTCAATCACATGACATCACTGCAGGAGTTCCTCAGGGCAGTGTCCTAGGCCCAACCATCTTCAGCTGTTTCATCAATGAACTTCCCTCCATCATAAGGTCAGAAGTGGGGATGTTCGCTGATGATTGCACACTGTTCAGCACCATTCGAGACTCGTCAGATACTGACGCAGTCCGTGTCCATATGCAGCAAGACCTGGACAACATTCAGACTTGGGCTGACAAGTGGCAAGTAACATTCGCACCACACAAGTGCCAGGCAATGACCATCTCCAACAAGCGAGACTCTAACCATCTCCCCTTGACATTCAATGGCATTACCATCGCTGAATCCCCCACTATCAACATCCTGGGGGTTACCATTGATCAGAAACTGAACTGGACCAGCCATATAAATACTGTGGCTACAAGAGCAGGCCAGAGGCTGGGAATTCTACGGCGAGGGTCTCGCCTCCTGACTCCCCAAAGCCTTTCCACCATCAACAAGGCACAAGTCAGAAGTGTGATGGAATACTCTCCACTTGCCTGGATGAGTGCAGCTCCAACAACACTCGAAGCTCGACACCATTCAGGATAAAGCAGCCCGCTTGATTGGCACTCCATCCACCACCTTACACATTCACTCCCTCCACCACCGGCGCACTGTGGCTGCAGTGTGTACCATCTACAAGATGCACTGCAGCAACTCGCCAAAGCTCCTTCAACAGCATCTTCCAAACCCGCAACCTCTACCACTTAGAAGGACAAGGGCCGCAGACGCATGGGAACATCACCACCTACAAGTTCCCCTCCAAGCCACACACCATCCTGACTTGGACCTGTATCGCCGTTCCTTCACTGTCGCTGGGCCAAAATCCTGGAACTCCCTTCCTAACAGCATTGTGGGTGTACCTACACCAAATGGACTGCAGCGGTTCAAGAAGGCGGCTCACCACCATCTTCTCAAGGGCAATTAGGGATGGGCACTAAATGCAGGCCTAGCCAGCGATGCCCACATCCCATCAATGAATAAAAAAATGTTTAAAAAACTGTGTTTTTAAACTGTTTATCTGGGTCTGCAGCTCTATGTCATCCAAGCTGTTGATGACAGAGGACCCAGTATTAAACGCAGTAAAAACATCATTCCATACTCCCTTTCTTTGTCTCCCTGTGTTACCCAAAAATTCTCGGTGTGTGGTGTAGAGTTCGGTCTTGTCCACATGGGCAAAATCGAACTCGTAAAACTTCTTGAACATGTCCTTTAATAGGGCCTGGTATAGCTGCTCTGTTTCTTTGGGGCACCACTCCGGTAAATGTACCTCGGTGAGATTTAAAATCACGGAGGCTACCGCGTAGTGTACCCCCTGGTACAGCATCTGATCGGTGGGGACTAGTACCAACCCATTCCCTAGTCCCTTGGTGGCGGTGGGGCAATCTTCCCTGGATAACCTCACCGCCTGTGCCGTGGGCAGGGGCTTACGGGGGCGGGTTACCAGCTCAGTTGCATTGACTGGGATCAGAGAGTATGGGACTGCGCACGCCTTCAGGCTGGTATCCCACTTCATCCCCTCCCCGGCGTCTTGCCACTGTTGGTGGAAAACAATCGATATGCCTGCGGGGCAGACTGTCTCTGACCCCCACATACAGATGTAAATCCCTTGATCCGGTTCCCACCACTTATCCCAACACATGCTTAGTCCTCCATGAGTCCCGGTAATCGTCTGATGGGTATTGTTTCCCAACCGTTCCCAGTCGACTTCAGGGTTCCTCATGTCCTTGCTCAACTTCCTGAGCCACCACCATCTATCCAGTGGAATGTGTCCTTTACACGTCAAACATATTCGCTTTCCAACGGTGACGCTGACCCTCGTGGTAACGACTCGTACCCTGGGGCACCGGAGGGAGGCTTCCCCGTACGTGAATCCGGTTTGGCTGGAGTACTGAGACGAATTGGACCCCAGCCATCCTGGCCACCTTCCCTCGTGGAAGTAAACGGCGGTCTCCTCCGCATCCTGTTCACCGTTCCCATCGATCGCTAGGGGCGCCTTGTCTCCCGAGCGCCCGTAGATGTGGGAGTCTTGGACGTCACCCCTCCTCTCCACACTCATCCCGATCAGGGCGAATAGGATCACGATCCATTCCATCCCGAAAATCTTTCTGCAAAAGATGTAAAAGAAGATGCAGCCAGGTCCCCAAGAGATTCTCTGGCTTGGTGAAGCATGGTCG
The DNA here is from genome assembly GCF_052327205.1 of Somniosus microcephalus. Lineage (NCBI taxonomy): Eukaryota > Metazoa > Chordata > Chondrichthyes > Squaliformes > Somniosidae > Somniosus > Somniosus microcephalus. The sequence goes on from NC_140987.1 coordinate 212,043,159, forward strand.
GGTCCCGTGACCTCGACCCAAAGATACACTCTTAACAGACTACTTACATAAAACTACCCATCACCTTATTTAACTTAAATTAAAAACACCCAAACTTAAGCTAAATAATTACACTTTACTTAAACTTAAACCAACTATATACATCCGCCGCCCGTCTCCAGGCAGCCAGGCTAATCCCTGGTCGGACTGCGGCTCGCCGCTACCCCCGGCGTGACCGCACAGTCCTTGACCGTTGGTCCCTCGCAGCCTGTGGCTGCTGGCTGAGGACCTCTGTCCTGGGACCTCTCCCTGGCTCGAGGGGCGGCCCTTGGTAACTGGAGCTGTCTTGGCTGCTGGGCCTTTTACCTGAACCGCTGCTCCCCCAGGCTTGACTCCTCCCGAACCTGGGCTGGGGGCAGGTAACTTTTCACAGCCTGCTGCTGCGAGCTGAGAGTCTCCGCCCCCAGGTCCCATGGCTGGGTCTGGGGTGGGGTTTTCGACCTCAGGTCCCTCTCTCTCTACACCTGGGTTCAGGGCAGGGTTTTCGCCCTCGGGTCCCTTCCCCTCGTCTGGATCCCAGAAGAGTGGGGGAGTGTCCCAACCGATGGGCGGGATGGTCCCTCCCTTCAAACAAGCCACAGCGCCTGCCTGTGCAGTCTGTGAACTCGCTCCTGCTGCAGGCTGAGGATATTTGTCCTCAGACCTTACCCCAACTGGCTGCTTTCCCCTTTCAGGTGTAAACAGCTTACACTGGTTGATGTAACCAGCGGCCTGTTTTAATACCTGTGTTGAAGGCTCACCCGCTGCCCTGAACGGACCTTCTAGGGACTCCCCGTTCTCTTTCCTCACCGGGACGGTCTTACAGACGGGATCTTGGGCCCGGACCCGCTTTAGGTCCGGGGCCAAAACTACCCCCCGTGTGCCTCCCTTGTCCTGGACTGCGGCTTCCGGACCTGCTCTACAGGGATCCCAGAACTACAGGGATCCCAGAACTTCCTGTTCGGCTACCTCATTGGTCCTTTGGTTACCCTCCCACGTGGTAGGGAGGGATCCCAAAAGCTTGGCCAAACGTTTGACCATTTCCCCAGCCTGCTCGTTCCCTGCGGCTCCCATTGGGCTAAATGGGGTCTCGTTAGACCTGGGTGGATTGGTCGGGTCTTCCGAGTGGACCACCGTGCTGGAAGCTCCAGTGTCCACCGAATATCTCCCCTGCACCGTCTCCACCCGCATCTTAACACAGGGCCTACACCCCTCGTCGTTTTCAAAGGGACACAGGTCGACAGGCTGTGCTGGTTCTAGCCAGGACTGTGGGTTGGATGGGGCTGACGGGGTCAGAGCACCAGTAGCGGCTGCTACTCTCCCCTGGGCAGTCAATATGGACCTCATGGCGTCCAGAAATGACTCGACCTCTGCGGGAGGGAGTCCTGCCCCCGCCTTTTGGGCTGGGGCTGTGGGATGCTTTCCCTTGTTATCCTTTCAAGGGTTTTTGCACTCCTTCCGCCAGTGACCATCCTTCCCGCACCTGTAACAATGGAGCTTTGTGTTGGGGGGGGGGGGGTTACTCCCTTCCTGGTGCCACTCCTTCCTACTCTGCACTCCTGGTTTTATCTCATGCACCTTCCCCTTGGGTGGGTGTGCATCGGTTGCCCTGCCATTTTTGTAGGCTAGGGTTAGCTGCCTAATTACCGTGAGTTCTGTGGTCTGGGGATCTTTGGGATCGAACCAGGCTTCTGCCTTGGCCCGGACCTGTGGCAAGCTGTTCGCCACCAGGCAACGGAGCCAATGTGTGAGGGAATCCCCGTTCAGGAACGTCCGGCCTGGCGTCCCCGGGCAAGCTTTCCGGTACACCGGCCACAGCCGGTCCGCAAAAGCCTGCGGGGTTTCCCCAAAAAGCTGGATCGTCTTCTCCACGCAGGAGAAGGGACTTCCCTCATCCATTCCCATGGCCTCTAGAACCGCATCTCTAAGCTCCTCATACCCGCTCTGCCCCCTTTTACACTCGTCAGAGAGGGATTGGAGGAGATTACTCTCCAGGGAGAATAGCAGCATTTTGGCCTTCTCCGCGTCATCGCAGTTGTTGATGCTGGCGGTCTGCTCTATTTCCCTGAAGTGGATCGAGGGGTCTCCTTTGGCGGAAAGCTTCGGGATATGGTTGACCATAACCCTGAGCTGTTGGGTGTCGAAGGGTAATAGGAACTGGTTTTGGAGGGGTCCCTCATTGTCGCCATTGGCGGGTGGGCCGAACCTCCGATGTCACGCTGGGCACATCGGTCCCGGCTCCGGCCTCTCGGGCGGGGGTTGCTCTACCTCCACCTCCACCTCTGGCTCCACTTCGGGTTCCACCCCTGGTTTCACCCCCCCTTGCTGCCAAACCTCACTGAAATTTGGCGCTACGGGTGGTGGCTGTGAGGTCTCCTCTCTCAACCGGGTCGTCCCTGGGCACCACCGGTGACGTTGAAACTGTCCTCCCCTTGTTCCCCATAAAATCTGCCTGGCCTGCCTTTGGGCTTATGAGGCATACCATGCCTTTTGCCTTCCGGAGGGCCTGGCTCAAATTTTCTATCCTCTCTTCACAGGGGCCGTGGTCTGCCTCCTCAAACCCCTGTTCACTCACTAGCTTGTAAGCGGCTTTTACCTCCTGTACTTTCTTTTCCTGTTCCCTGATCTGCCTTGCCAAGCGGGCGTTCTTCTCCCGCAACCTGAACTTATTTCCCTTGGCCTCGGTGACTTGGCACCGTAGGTATTCCAACTGGGCCTTGTGTTCTCCTACTAAATGTACTCTCTCTTGGTTCAAAGCCTGCAAAGCTACTAATAACTTCTCCCCTGCGAGAGCCTTATCCTGGATCTCCAGGGCTGACTCCCTTAACGCGACTGCCTGTGCTGCAACGAACCCGTCCAAGAGCTGGACCTGCTTTTTAAAGCACATCAGCCAAACTGCCTTCTCTAAGGACTTCTTGTGTTCTTTTCCCTTTGTCCACTTAGCTGCTGCATCTATCGGATGCCCAGCCCTTAACAGAGTGGTGATCCACTTCTTAGTGATGTTCACCTTGCTAAACACATAATCAGAAATCCTTTCCTCCATCACGGTTCGCTCATCCGAACCACTGTCTACTGTATCGCAACCTTGTTGCCGGTGTCCTGCCGCGGTCGCCATTTCTGTAGGGGGTGGCGTGTGGTGGTGTTGTTTGGCGCGTGTGTACACCCAGTCAGTTATGCCCCTGACTGTTTTGTGAGCGGTTCAAATCGCTCCCACGCCCCTGGGTTCTAGACACCGGACCTAGGTACAAGGCGGCGGTACAGAGAAGACTCGAGTAGACCGGTGGTTGGATGTCAACAAAAACCAAAATTTTATTGAAGAGGAAAACTTGATACAATCTCATGGAAAAATTACTAGTGTACACTTCTACAGGCAAAAATACAAAAGAATAATAATAACTATTATACTTATGCAGGGAATGGGGAACACACGGCACATCGAGGGAAAACAACTATCTTAACAATCCCCTTATCCTTATCCCACCCCCTATACCAAACTAGATTAAGCTATGAGGGGTCAGAACTTCATGCTCACCAATCAAAAGGCTTGTTAGACTCAAAACAGCGGTTGGGTTCGGGGTTCGCTCTTGGTGCTCTCTGGAGCCTGCCGTCGTCACGTGGTCTCCAGGTGCTGCAAGGGTGTTGTCCAGGTTCGAGTACCCCAAAGTTAAAGTCTCTGTTTGGGTACTTTACCTTACATGGATGATTCTTCGTCAACAGCCGACAGATTGAGTTGGTGTGCAGATATTCGAAGGTCGGCCGAGGCTGAAGGCCCAATAATTCAAAGCCTCCCCTCAGTTCGTCTCCTCAGTTGGTCTTCTTCAGCCGGTCTTCCTCAGGTGGCCTTCCCTCCGGTGGTCTTCCCTCCTCCCCCCGTCGCGTCCCACCTCGCCTGGCCTGAATTGTCCGTGTCCGCCCGACCCGGTGCCGGGGCTAATTCCAGATGGAGTGGGAAAAGGGCAGGGGCAAAGGCCAGGGGGTAAGCGCGGGATGGGGAAAGAGCGGCAGCCACGAGGGCGAGGGGCCGAAGAGCAGCACCAGCACACCAACCAACAAGAACACCGAAGACACCGATTGCTACCCGAGGGGGCCTTCAATTACACCTTTGTCGAAAACCCTTATCTGCGCGCCAAATCAGTTAGTTCTTTGTCTTAATCTTGGCGGGCTATTTTAAATAATGGTAGCAATCCATACTAACTGTTTTTAGATGGCCGGTAATCGCATCTACCGGCCCGATAATTGACTTGTATTGTCCTGAAAGTTCCTTGATGGGCCTGTCCGTCCTCAATGGCTTTGTTAATCTGTTTCCGATAATGTATGTAGACTGCTTGATGGCCTTAACTATAGGCCTAAACTGAATTTAGATTTGTCTCCAATTCGGTCTAATGCATAATTCAGAGTCCTGTCTGGCTCCAAAATACAAAGTCTCTCTTCACAGAAGCCTGCAGCCTGGTTTCGATTTCTCCACAAGCTGTCTGCGTTGCAGAGTCCATTTTAAAATCTCACAGGCTTGCTGCCATGAGGCACGGACACCATCTTGGGTACCCTTTTTGATTTAAAATGTCCACACAGGGCCCCGTTTATTAATAACAGCTTTCGGGGAAATGCAGAAATTTTGCAAATCTTACATGTGGCCAAGTTATCCTCACCTGCCAATCAAACTAGTAATTATAATGCTGACCTTTCCTTAGTGGATATAATGGGGTAATTTTCCCAGCCCTATGGAGGTGGGACTGCTGGTACCGAACCCACTCCTAACCCGCCTTCGTGCCATCTTTCCGGGAGGCGGGTCTCCGACTCGCGTACGGACCCATCTCTTTGAGGCAGAAAGGGTACCCCTGCAGGTGCGGGCTTCCCGACGGCTGCGAACCTCGCCAGGGTCAGCGAAGTAAGCAGTGGGTCTGCGGGGATGAGAGGGTTCGAAAAGTCCGCTGTGGAGGTGAGTGATGGGTGCAAGTGTGGAGAGGAAAGTATGACAGGTGATTGTAATGTGTTCGAAAAAGTTTACTTACCTTTGCTTCTTCCTGCAGGCTTCAACCCTTGGCGATCCGGAGGTGCCTCATCTCAACGGCAGGGATGACAGAATGGCTGCTGCATTCTCAGATGCAGCAGCCATCTGATTTCTGCTGAGGATAGAGGTTTTAGTGAACCTTCAGTACAAGGGTTCACCTCAGAACAGAGATTGTCAGTGTTTGACAGCTTCTCAAAGCTGTCAAACGCTGACAATTCATCTGTCAAAAAATTTGACACATGAAACGTCATATGCTGACGTCCTCTGTCACTGGCTTTACCTTAATTGGCCGGCTAAGCCCGCAGGACGGGCTTAACAACGTCAATCAAGGGAAAATAGTGTGGGTTGGCCGGACGTCGTTGGGGGCGGGACTGAAACCCGACAACCAGCAGTCGCGCCCCCATTGCCAAAATCCAGTCCTCTGTGCATTGAATAGTAGAATTACTTTTCTTTTAATGCTTCACTTAACCTCTAGCCTTTCTTTACTTCAAAATTTGCATAACATATCTGGTGCACATCTGCCACAACAGTTCTCAAAAGTGTAACACCTCAGGGTGTCGCATCTCAAAGCGTCTCACGAGAAAAAAGTAACTGGCTGAAATAAGCCCTTATTTGGTTACCTGTCAAATATTCAATGGACTAAATGCGAAAAAAATCAAAAAGAATCGACAAGGAGCAAGTAACCAGCAGAAAACTGAGTGAACAAATTCTCATTTATTTTCCACAAAGCTATCGCCAACAAGCTACCAGCTACCACAGAATTAACCGATCAGATTGTTTAAATAATTTCTAAAACCCGTTTTCAGCTGCAGTTTCCCTTCTTACACTCAGGGTGGTGTATATAGGTAGAAATAATGCAACACAAACCTTTCAAACCAACTCTGGGAGGAAAGAAATCACTAAACCTACGCATAAAATGGGGTATTTAATATTAGAAATATCTGCAAGAAATTTCTTCTCGGTGGACCTGTTCTTCTGTCTGAAGCCTGAGGTAGAGTTAGAAACTCCACCTCAGCCAGTGTGCCACTGCTTTGGAGAATGTTTTGACATGAGGCCAACACCTGAAATGTCAATCCGCTTCTTTCCACAGAGTCTGCCTGACATGTTGCATTTTTTCCAGCATTATCTGCTTTTTGTTAAGAATTTCTCCACCGTAAAATGCAAAAAAACTACAGATGCTAGAAATGAGAAGTCCATCATGGGAACTAATAATAATTTAAAAAATGCTGAAACACTCAGGACAGGCAGCATCTGTGGAGAGAGAAACCAAGTTAACAGCATGAATTTTAATACTTTGGCGGGTTGTGAGCAGGGGGGTGCTTGGAAGCGATCAGGAAGAACGGGTCTCCCGCAGGCCCTGTCTAATTGAACGGCAAGGCCCGATTTGCATTTGAAACCTCGGTTTCCCACTTACAGACAGCCAGATGGAGAGGCTAGTTGGCTACGGGCAGGTAGGTCACAGAGAGGAGGGAGGGAGGGATCGAGTGGGGGCCGGTGGAGCATGATCGGGGGTACTGGGAGCACATCAGAGGGCCAGAGAAGCACCGGGAGTGGGGGGAGGGGCAGACGACTTCGGGGGACCAGAGGAGCATGGGGTGGGGGACGACAGGAAGGCGATCGGAGGCCTGGGGTGGCGGGGGGGGGGTGGGGGCGGAGGGGGGAAACGGGCCTCGTGGGGGGAAAGACACTTACCTCTTGGATCCAGCAGTCCTCGCCTTACATTAGCTGGCGGGTTTGAGGAGGCCTGCAAAACTCAACCAGCCACTGTTAAATTTAAAATGGTGGTTAATTCTGAGGCATGCCAGCCGCATTATAATATTTAAATTGGCGACCCGCCTCCTGTCAGCGGGTTGGCTGCCCACTCCCGTCCCGCCTCCGTTAAAACTGGAAGTGGGCGGGCTGGAGGCAAGTTCTGGTCGTGATTCAGATTTTTAACACTAACTTCCCACCCAACCCCAACCTACCTGTTTTTGGGGGGTTAAAATCCTCCCAACATTTCAGGTCGATGACCTTTCATCAGAACTGGGAACTATATCTAGATGTTCCCAATGTTTAACTGGAGGAATTTTTGGCTCATCCAGGATTGGATGTCAGACGAGCAATCTGACAACACAAAGGCAGTGGAAGTGTTGAGAGAGGTGGTGGAGAAGTAGAGGTGTGTGTTAATCAGTGCACAGAAAGGGTGGATTCTGCTTGGTTGTATTTTGTGGTCATCAGTGTCCAACCTAAAGATAGGAACATGGGCAAACCGTCCGAGACTAGTGATGGTTGATGGAGGTTCATCTCTACGTGTATTCCACGAGCAGAAGCTACAAAGTCATCATTCCCGATTTCTTTAAACGCAGAGATAGCACAGCAATCATTAATAAATATGTGAAAAATAAATGACATTGGCAGTGATAGGAAGAAAGATTTTCTGAATAGGCCGTATAGACAGTGGGTATGAAAAACTGACATTCCTGAACAGTATTATTGTATTATTTATAAACGGTGTCTGAATACGCTTCAATAGTGTGACATCACATTCGCGGTAAATATATGCACATTTGTTTTGCATTTGTAGTGTGTATGTGCAACTGTTAAAATATAGGCTGCTAAAAAATGTTTGCCTCGCTACGTTGCACAGCCTACATTTTCCATCCTGGCTACTTTGCTGTGCTCCCACCTTGTGTGTCCCTGGATTTGGTTTAGAAAATATGGTCACCCTACAATAGAATCTAGTACTACATAGCCAAAACAGTTGAATATGTCAGAGGAAGTCATGATCAAACTGTATACTGTGGCGGGGTGGGGGAGATGTTTGTGGAGCTGGAGGAGGCGAGGCCATGGAGGGATTTGAAAACAATTTTGAAATCGAGGCGTTGCTTAACCGGGAGCCAATGTAGGTCAGCATGTACAGGGGTGAGATGGGTGAACGAGACTTGGTGCGAGTTAGGACATGGTTGGATGACCTCAAGTTTATGTGGGGTAAAATGTGGGAGGCCAGCCAGGAGTGCATTGGAATAGTCAAGTCCAAAGGTAACAAAGGCATGGATGAGGGTTTCAGCAGCAGATGAGCTGATGCAGGGGTGGAAACGGGCGATGTTACGGAGGTGGAAATAGGCAGTCTCAGTTATGCCGCGGATATGTGGTCGGAAGCTCATTTTAGGGTCAAATATGACACCAAGGTTGCAAACAGTGTGGTTCAGTCTCAGACAGATGTTAGGGGATGGGATGGAGTCAGTGACTAGGGAACGGAGTTTGTGGCGGGGACCGAAGACAATGGCTTCGGTCTTCCCAATATTTAATTGGAGAAAATTTCTGCTCATCCAGAACTGGATGTCGGACAACCAGTCTGACAATTTAGAGACCTTGATACAGTCCAATTCTGGTTGTCAAGAAACAAAGGAGCCATTCAAGCACCGGAAGCAGTACAGGGAAGTGTCACAAGGCTGGTTCCTAGTGTCAGGGGTCTAAATTATGAGATAGGATTGGAGAGATTTGGGCTTTTCTGTCTGGAAAGGAGCTGTCTTCGAGGTGATCTGACCGAGGTATACAAAGGATAGTAAATAGTATGGGAAAAGGTTAATCTAGTTAACTGTATTAAACTTTGAGTAGGACCAAGGTTTAAACTAATTAAAGGTAACTTTATGACTGATATCAGGAGATTCTTCATCATGCAAAGAATGATCAACACTTGGAATGTACTTGTCCAATATGATGGAGGCGGAAACCCTGGTATCATTAAAGAACCAACTAGATGCAGCAGTGGAGAGGGGGCGTGTAGGGTTGCGATGGATGGATGTATTAAGATGGGCTGAATGGTCTTCCTTATCCATGACTTTTATTAAATAAGGTATTGCTTTTTTCTATAACCATACCACCTCCAACTTCAAAAATGTAATTCTTTGGCCTTACATGAGCTGAGTTCAATGTGTACCAGTTTGCGCAAGCATTTTGCTGCATGATATGTCTAAATGTACTTTTATGGAATATGAAAGGATTCCTGAAATCATCGATGGAGATATTGGGGGGGGGGGGAATGCATGAGTTCGGAGTGTGCTTGCAGAACACATTTATCACCTTTGTTTTAAGCATTTAGTCTAACGATTTGGAACATCTTACTTTCTTTTCAACCCAGATCCCAGATGTGAAAGGAAAAACATTCTTAAAATGTGATAAATGTTTGGAATAACCTACCAGATAAAGTAGTAGTTGACGATATTAGGGGTATTCAAAATGCAATTGGATGTTAGGCTTGGGTGAACCACAGTCCTAGATGAATGAGCTTCATTGCTCTGAAAGGACAAAAGGCTTTTTCTTATGTTCTAAGTAACAATCCACTGCACCACCCAATTCCCAGCAATGTGGGACTTCTATATAGAAGTTTAAGTAAAATTTCCATTGTATCTTCTGTAAGTGCTATTTTAAGAATGCTACATATTTCTATAAGCTTACTTGAATGTGTCCAGAGTTGTCTTAAATGACATTTAGTAAAATAGTAACCTGCAATAAAAAAAACTTTTCATATGAAATTTAAAGAGGAATGGAGTATTGCCATCTACTGGGAGAATTAGAAGAATAAACTGAGTAAAAGATGGAACAAAAATCATTAGTTTACTAATGTAGATGTTTGTATTAACAGTAACAGTAAGTTGTGTTATGCATATATATCTATATATAAATCTATATTGATATTTTATGCAACCTTTTTGGTCTTGGGTTCTTTTCCTTCACAACTTGTTCTCTTATCTGCCATCTCTCTTTCTGTGGCTTATTGCATCCAGTTTCCCTTTGTGATCAGTCTCTGGTTATAGCAGGAAGGAAGGGAAGTGAGGACTGAGTGATGCAGAAATACTGTCCTTTCACCTCTGGCCCTATGGGCCAAATCCAGTTCAAACCGATGGAAGGATCTATTGTGCCCTTTCATAATGTCTTCTCTCCCTTCCTTATCCCAATTACTCCTGAATTATGAGCAGAAACACCACAAGAACGGCTGGTGCAATTTTAAGGGTAGAATATGATAAACTATTGGGCCAGAGTAGGACTGTAATCAATCTGGGAGTGCGAGGTGCTTATATTTAGTGCTGGGAATATAATACCGTGCCTTCTACTTCTTGGTGCTGAACCTTCACCTTAAGCACAAAGATGCAACTGAAGGATGCAGTTATACTGTACATTACGATCTGAGATTGGTTCACCTTTGACCGTGCAGTGCTCGCATAGACCAGAGATATACTGCCACTCACTGAATTTTTCAGTGATCCTTAATCATTTCCTAGTCTCCTTGTGTGTGCATTCTATCAACATTAGCATGATACAGTAATACACTCTCTTTCATGCCCACGTGCACAAATGCATACAAGTGAAAACTGAACTCAATCATTTGTTCAACATACACCATACAACTTGCTGCATCCTGCATTATCATGCCCTGATGCAGCACCTTCATGCCACATCCCCTGACAGAAATATACACTGGAAAACCCATGTTGTACTGCCACCTGTGAATTTGAGTTTGGTTTTGAACCACATTCCCTCCACAATCGCTGTGGTTTTCTTCCACCTACTGTAGTGCTCCATGGAATCAGATATCCGTTCTGAGACCTGAATTAAAAATAAATTGATTTATCTGTAGCCATAACAGGCCATGCTAATTGTAGGGCTAGACTATTGCATACAAATAGTTTGACTGCATTAGATTAGATTCTGCTTGGGGTGTGCGTGAAGCGCCTTTGGAAGTTTTACTATGGTAAAGGCATTATATAAATGCAAGATGTTGGGGTGGACTATGTTATAAATCTCATCATGATGAAGAAACGACTCATGAAATAACACTGGACGGCCAGCTGGTGGCGCTGTCCAAGGAGTATAAATACTCGGGTGTGGGCCCAGCTTGCCCAGGGACATTTTGTAAGACAGGAACTAGTGAAGTACAACTAGACCTCCATGTTTTGAAACAAGTTGATTAAAGCCTTGCTTTATACTTGAACCAAGTGCGTAGTGAGTTTTATTACGTCAGACTATATTTGGGATCATATTGGTGAAAGGCTCTAAATTTTATAAAACAAATGCAAGATAAAGGGTGACCTGCCACTGTACATTTGTGGTCATGAGACCTTTTGAGACCACTATTTGGTCAGTGAAAATAAACTCCCAACTGGAGGACAAGCACATTTTGGAAGTCTAATGATTTCAGTATCAAAATAGTTATTTTTTCTTTAAGTGTTCTCTATATTTGTTTAGATCATATCATTAATTCAGCTATTTAAATAGGCTATGTAACAGATTTGCAAATTGGTTATTTTTAATCTGCAGTTTTATAGAAAAATCTATTCATGCACAATTTTCTTGGCAAACTGGTTATGTTTCTCCAGATCACAACAACACTTGAGTAAAAACATTCTCCTCATCTCCCTAGCTTTTGTGCCAATTATTTTAAATCTGTGTCCTATGATTATGATTATGATCCTCCTGCCAGTAGAAACAGTTTCTCCCTATCTACTCTATTAAAACCCCTTTTATAGTACTGTATATTTTTCTTATGTCATCTTATAGTTGTCTTCATATTCAAAGTTTATCACAGACAGACCTACCAGGTAGTGCTTGTGCAATCTGAGGCTGTGTGCACCAACAAAATATGTGGTTCTGACCTATCTCCCTAGTAGCGTAAATGCAAAATTACTTGTTATTAGATGTGTCCAATTTTTTTTTGACTGCTGATAGGCTAAGTGTTGAAATTCTGCCTCTTTTGGCAGGCAATAGAAGGCAGAGAAGCAGTTTTATTGCTGTTGACCCTTATGGATCTTCCCCAGCCACAGAAAAATAGTTGTTGTTTGCATCTTTACAACATCTGTGCAACTGCAATGGAAGTGGCAGCCAGGATTAAAGAATTATTTCTGTCTTAAGTGCAGCGTTAAACAAATGGTGTCATCGTAACACAATAGCGACATCCTGCATTTGTATTGCGCTCGCTGTTTCCGAAGCGATGGCTCGGAGCACCTTGTCAGGTGATCCCAAACTTTGAGAAGTAGGCCAGTGTTGGAGAATCTGAGGGTGCACACAGAGACAAAGGCTGGGTGAGAGTTCAGAGGTAGGGAGGAGCGAGGTCGGAGAGGGTTTTGAAGTTGAGGACAAGTGTTAGTTGATTCTGTCAGATACAGGAAACTGGCAGAAAAGCACAGTCATGAGGTGATGAGTGGGATTAGGGTTTCAGCAGCAAGAGGGAGAGATAGGGTGGAGGTGAAAGAAAATGGTAGGCGATAGATCAAATATAAGGGAAAAAGCTGAGTTTGGACTTGAGCAATAGGTCTAGATTCCATATCTCATGGGCTAGAACTGAAGTGGCAACTGTGGAAGGAGATTGAGTCAATGCTGAGGTGTGGAGGTGTTTGCAGGACCTGAAGAGAGTGGTTTCAGTTTTGACTGGCAGTTTGGCTCATCCCGGTCTGAAAGTCAGATAAGCAGTTGGAGATAGTGGTAACAACTGTGGGATCAATGGAGGAAGTGGCGAGTTAGAACTGGGAGCCTTCTGCATAAAGGTGGAATCTGACTCTATGCTGCTTGATAGCATTGTCAAAGGGTAGCATGTAAATGATGAAGAGGAGTGGGTTAAGGCTGAAATCCTTGGACATGCCAGAAATGATCATGCAGGAAAGATAAAGTTAGTGACGACAAGGTGTGGGGGAGGCGGAAGAGAGACTGTGAAGTAAAGAATGAATGGGGGAGGCCGAGAAGGGGAGAGATTTGAAGAGTTAGAGCAGCTTAGCAGATGCCCCCGGTTTTCAATGTGAGGAGCTGGCCGTGGAAAGGGAGCCAAAACCCACAGTTTAAAAACTCCCCAAATAAAAGAAAGGCGAAAACCTATTTTTGTAGCTCAAGCTTTTTAAAATTGAGCCCTTTTACTAACCGTGCTATTTAAGTTCTTGTGCATTTATTTTGACAAGTTAATAAGCGACAGCTTTGATGACAAAGAAATAATATGTTTGTGAGCATTCACATTTCTAGTTCTATTTGTTAATTTGGGTGCAGAAACTTATCCAGAGATTCCAAAAGTAGACATAGGGTGAAAAAGGTGCCTATGTTTCTAAACACATGGCATTGATTTTCCTTACACAAAACCCATTCACTTGCTTTTCTGCTACAAAGCATATTTGCCTAAAATTTATGGTGGTGACTTTTTTTCCTTCCTTCTTTTGACATGAAGCTTCCTATGGAGAAACAAAATGAAGTGGATGAAAAAAAACCTATGGGATTAACTTTTCCAACAGGAAGAATGGGGTGAGAGGGGAGGGGAGCCTCAAAATTATAGGTTTGTCGTGTTTTCCCATGATTAACTTAGCAGTAGTCTCTGCTGCAAAAGCAATAATAGCTGTACTGCTTTAATCAATAGTAGGAAAAAATGCAGCATTTTCTGTAAATATCATTTATTTCCTTCTCGGCTTGCAGTTTAGCAAAATATTTTGTCCCTGTGCATGGAAATAAATACTATGATGCTAAAGAATGAAATGCTGCATATGTTCTGGATTAAAATGTACCGCATATTACTACAGTGGGTCTTGCTGTGAATGGAAACATTTGTGCCTAAATTTGGTGCATTAATCAGTTTAAAATGTTAAAAATGTATATATTTGGGTGGCCACATGGCTCTATCCATTTTCAACTATTCTACTTGATGCTTAATGCTCAGCCGCACTGCTGAAGGAAACAGCCTGGAAAGGAGTAAAAAGCAGAGTTAGTCTAGCCCGACAAAAACATACCTACTATCATCCAATCGAAGTGAAATTGGTTGATGGTATGGAAAAGTCCACGGACTTAACTCACTACTTCTCTGACTGAGGCACGTGACCGTATGTATTGGGAGAAGGTGAAAACAGTAAATTGTATATATACTGATCCTGAATTTCCGCACAATTCTCTCAATCTCCAGCTGCTGTTTCTCTGGGGGGTTCTGTTGATTTCTTGTGGAAATTCCAGGTGACTTTTAAAAACAAAATTGTACTTACCAGCTGCAGAATTGGCTAGGTTGCAAATTGGCATCCCATGGCTGCCTGTCGCCTAAACTTGCTCACCTTACTTTGTTCTCTTCTGGTCTATTAAAGGCCCAGTGCTCAGAGGCAAAATGTTCTGTCTCCAAGAGACAAAGGTCAATTTTGAAGTGAAATATTTTGTGTTTGTCAAAGTAAGTGATGTTTACTGCGACCCAGTTTTTACACCTGTTGTCAGTATTCACTCGCAAATCTGGAACACCATGGAGCAGATCTAGAACAAAGCTTCTTTGCTCTCGCTCAACAATGTACCTTAACCCAATCTGAAAAGAGCACTTGCTGCACTTGTGAATTTTTCTATTTCCAATGTCACCCATCTCTATGGATGGTTTAAAGAAAGAAAGACTTGCATTTATATAGCGCCTTTCAAAGCGCTTTACAGCCAATTAAGTACTTTTTTTTGAAGTGTAGTCACTGTTGTAATGAGGTTTACTGATGAATTGTTTTGTACTGTAGATTAGGAAGCTGACTGACAGTACTCAATTATTTTGTGTGGAATAAATGTAGCTAACAGGGAGAGGAGACTTTCACCCCCTAAATCTGGGTTCAATACACATCTATATCTCGTCTTAAAAAGAAAGTGTGCTAATCCACTGAGGTTGATTATGTGGTTCTGGCACAGGCTATAGCTACACCCTGAGAGGCTGACCTCATCCAATAATATGAGGTCAGCTCATTAACATTCTTTGGCAATGCATGGCTTGCGAGGAAAGCACCGAGGTTGGGGAGCAAGATTGCCCACAGAAGCAGCTCTTCAAGTGCTGATGATTGCCCTTAAAGGTGTACATTTTCCCTTGGCAAATGTAGTTAGGACAAAGTGGTCCCGTACAGTGACCAGGCTTTGGAGAATCTGCTGCAGGAAGCTCTGCTGCAAAAGGTAGCCCTAGTTGGTGGCAGGACCACCCAGTAATGAAGAGTACAGCCAGAGCAGCATGGATGGGCGTGACTGAGCGTGACAATACAGTCTCACCTGTGGTCTAAACCTGGGAGCAGGTGAAGATTATTTTTGGGGGCTAGGTAAGGTTGACAAAGTAAGTGAGAAAACGTGTGACAGCATCTTAATGGGATGTCTTGCCAAGCTTTTTTTTTTATAGCTTCTCATTGTAAACTTGATATGCCATCACACAGGCAGATTGTAGGGAACTTTGCCAAATGCTGATCTTTGTAAATGCACTGGCATGTCTATTCCTTTCTGTTCCACTGTGCCACGTTGCCATAAAATGAGTCGGGTATAGAGCACCAGGTACAGTACCAGCACAAAACTCTTTCGAACTTAATGTTGCCACTCGCATACGGTGGCTGATTTCCTGGGCACTTTAGTAGAACTCATCTTCTCTCACAATCCTCTTTTATTTACATGTGCTCCTATTATATCAGCTTGCAAATGGTGGCTGCATGTAACAGGAGGCAGTACTTGCAGATGGCAGGATTGGGGGTACGGGTGTGGGAAAGGGGGTGTCATTCCAAGCTTAAACCTTCGACTCTAGTAAGGAGAGGGCCATTAAGATTATAACAATGCAAATATAACACCCATCAAAGCCACTTGAGGCTCATTTGCATTGCTTCACTATTCAAGTACACGGAGGTTTCCTGGGTTAACTTGCCCATTCTGCAAGGTGTCTTCATCAACTGCAGTGGCATCACTTCAACCTTATCTTCTACTCGCCCTGCCAGATGACACCACAGCAGACCTCTTTGGCCCAACAGGACTTTTCCACGATGCATCACCTGAGGGTAAAACTCCATACTAAATGTATGCTCCCTTTTCTGAAAGATTATTATAACCCTAAGTAACAAAGCTCAAGATGTGTTCCAACCAAAACATTTCTTTTATTTGCAGAATAAATTTTTTTCCTACTCGATCTTACCATGACCCATATTCACAAATGTTAGCGTAGTGACATGCTTGAATGGAGTGTCTAAGGTGCAGTCTCGCTTGTCTGCTATAGTCCTCACATCATCTCCTCCTCCAGAACCTGCACATATGCTCGTAGGGATACCCATAGCTGGACACTAATGAGCTCTCTAGCAGCTGTAGAAACAGCCACTGAGAAAAGATGCAGTACAGCTTTAAGTGGCTATCAGGAAGGCTTCACCAAGTTTCAATTAACTTTGTTTGTTTCTGTATTATTTTGGTATTATTGGACAATCATTTGCTAGATACAACAAAATCAGCAAAAGGTCTTTAATAATGACCTAAGTGAAGAGAATAGGCCTCCCTAGCAGTGCCCATTTTATACAGGCGCTCAGGTTATTGGCACTGTTTATGCTTCCTGGTCGCATTGTGGGGAGAACCCCTGAGTAACATAAAATTGTAGGCTGTAATGAACCTTGTGCTTCTTTGTAGCAGTTTGGTATGTTATGTGCACCAGATGTGTTGTAGGCCTCAGGCCTCTGTGGCCAATAATATGGGGAGCCAGCACCCAATGCGCTTCTGGTGCTTCCCATTGTATTATCAGCCCCCACTGTATTACCTGCTTCCTAAATATTGTTTTCTCTTCAATGCAATGGGAAATTAAGTTCTGTGTGATCTATTGGAAGGTAATGAGAGAAATATAGTTCAGTGCTGCGCTGAGGGAGTAATGCATTGCGAGTCTTTTAGATACTATATTAAACCAAGGCCTTGTTTGAGTGTTCAGGTGAAAGTAAAAGATCCCAGTATCTCTCAACCAACACCACCAAAACAGATTAACAGGTCATTCATCTCATTTGTTGTTTGTGGGAGCTTGATGTGTGCAAATTAACTGCCGTGTTTGCTGGCAAAACAACAGTGACTACTCTTCAAAAAGTAATTATGTGGCTGTCAAGTGCTTTGAGACATCCCAAGGATGTAAAAGGCACCATATAAAGGCAAGTACATTCTTCTTTACACACCTACAGTTTTCACCACATGACATCCCGACAGAAGCATACCAAGATGCATGTAAAGATGATTGAGCGTGTAGGACCAAACCTAAATGAACTGAGAGTTTCTATACTAAATACAGCAGATCATGAGAAACAAATTTTATATTTAAAACTAAGGATAGCATGTAAACTGAAAAGCCAATTGGTTTGGGCACAGTATCTTATATTAGTGGACCTACCTCCCTCTCCCGTCCTTTACCACCTGCCTGAACAGGTGTGCGTGTTTTCTCTCTTTATTTCTGTTTCTCCAGCAGAGTATCTATCTCTTCTCACTAAAATGGCTCTGCCTTTAATTGTCTCTGCCCAGTTCCTGATCCAAATCTTTCATTCTCTTCCTTCCTTCCCCCCGCCTTCCTCATCTCCATTTTCCATTGAGGATTTCTGTTGCTTTCCCTCCACACACAATGGGCTAGAAATTAGGATCGGATGCTTGCCGCGCGTGCAAGCCCCCGATCTGCACTCACCCTGCGCGCTGACATCTGAAGCCCGGGCCTGCTTGCATTTCCTGTCCCTGGCCCGGTTCAGATGTCGGCGCGATGTGCTTACCAGATCCAGCGGCGTAGTTAGTGCGATGTGCCGGCTGGGATCAGGTGAGCACTCTGCAGCCAATCAGGGGAGGGGAAACTCATTCATGAGTTTGATAGTAAAGACTGTCAAACTCATGAAAAGTACGGGCGCCCAAAAGACTAGTTTAACTTTAATTAAATATTAAAAAACATCCCAATAATTAAATAAACTATAAATAACTTTTAAAAACTATTTAAAACAATTAATAAAATTTTTGAAAAATTTTTTTTTACGAATTCGTGTCTAAAAATAAACTTACCTTACTGTAAAGTCCTTAAAAACAATGAAACTGTGGAAAAAATGTAATAATTTTAAATAATAGACCACTTACCTTGAAGAATCCACTCCTTACGCCTCCTTTTTTCATTTCCAAAAAGTTCAGGCCCTTGCACACGCGCAAACCTGTCAAAACGAAGGAAGTTCAACGCGTGCGCGCAGAGTCCTGCGCACATGCGTTGGACCTCTTAACCCCTTGGTTCGATGGAGAGGAAATGCCGGTTTCCCGTGCATGCGCTGTGCATGCTGGAATCCGGCACTTCCAACGGGCCCACGTGTGAGTACACCGGCCGTCCTCACGCATTGGGACCGGAATTACTGGCCCAATAAATTAGGATTTTTTTCCCCAAAGACAGGCTCTTGCACATAAATGTATCCCTGTTTTTTTTGCCCTTTCTTTCAATTCTTTCTTCCTCATCTAACTTTTAATTTTTCTCTCCCTGTTTACATTTACATACCTCTTCTCATTCCTTTTTACTTCTCCCTCTCCCACCCACCCATCTGTTTCTGCAACACTTTTTCTCTCCCTTCCTGCAGCATTCATAACTCTGTGTGTGTGGATGTGTGGGGAGACTGCAGGGAGTTCATGGAAAGAGAAACGCAAAAAGTTTGGGAAGGTGCAGGCCGTGATAATCTTGTTTGGGGTTGTTGCTGGGAGTTTTAGTCCCAGTTGATGAGGTTAGGAAACAGACAAAGCCTAGCAGATGGGTGCCTGTGTATGCTTTGGCTAACAAGTGGCTGTGTTATGGCTCCTGTGAATTGCAGTTCTTGAGATTCAAGCGAACAAATTTAATACTAATTTTGCCCAGTTGTTTGCAAATCCGAGGGTATGCCGAGAGTTGGAGATTTTCAGATGTCTGGCTGGTTGCCCTATGCTATTGGTTGAGGTGGTGGGTAAGTATTTTTGTGACTTTTTAGTATGTTTGTATTATGTGAATAATGTTAATTTTAAGGATTTATATGGGGTTGATGAGGAACTGTCATGGTGCCTGTAAAACTTTTTTTTAACTGAAATGTGATTGGGTCGGGTTTCTTTTTGAGAAGTCTGATTGCACAGAAAGTATTTGGGTAGTGTGATTGGTAAACAATTGAAGAATAAGGAAAATGGAAGATAACCAGTTGGAATGGTAAAAATCATTTATCTAAAAAGGAAGAAGAAAATTGATGGATTGAACCTAGACTTTGGCAGTCGAGACAGCCACATATTGTCATAAACAAAGATTAAAATTACATGAAACTGCAGAAGGTGACTGAAAAGCGAACACAGATCCTGGGGAGAGGGAAGGGGAAAACACATTAGGGTATAAATTAATTTGGGTGTTGGTGCAAATAGCGAATTGGCAGCTTGTTTTACACTTCGCCCGATTCTCTCTTACACTGGCTTCAATGGAAAAGAAAATCGGGCGGAGTTCAAAACTGGCTGGCGATTCTCTATCACCCAGTTTGTGCTACTGCCCAAGGTAAGTTTTTTACCCCATTGATTCAAGACAATGGGGTAGTAAAATAAATGCTCACAATTTCACAGTATTAACATTCATTAAATGGAGCTATCTATAAAAACATCTACCCAGAACTATGGGGGAATTTTCCCAGCCCTGGGGAGGCGGGACTGCTGGGAAAATGGCAGAAACTGGGAGCGGGTACTGACCCCGCTCCCAACCCGTCTCCGTGCCATCTTCCCGGGAGGGTCTCCTCGAGGTGGGAAGGGGATTAGAGCCAATTAACTGCCTGTTAACAGGTAGTTAACAGGCAGTTTTGAGGCTTATCCCCATTTTACCTCTGCAAGTGTGGACATCCCGACGGCTGCGAACCTTGCCAGGGTCAGCGAGGCGAGCAGTGGGCCTGCGGGGGTGAGAGGGGTTGAAAAGTCCGCTGTAGAGGTGAGTGATGGGTGCAAGTATGGAGAGGTAAGTGTGAGAGGTGATTGTAAAGTGTTAGAAAAAGTTTACTTACCTTTGCTTCTTCCTGCAACCCTTGGGGATCCGGAGGTTCCTCATCTCAACAGCAGAGATGACAATGACTGCTGCATTCTCAGATGCAGCAGCCATCTGCTTTCTGCTGAGGAGAGAGGCTTTGGTGAGTCTTCAGTGCAAGAACAGAGATTGTCAGTGTTTGACAGCTTCTCAAAGCTGTCAAACGCTGACAATTCATCTGTCAAAAAATTTTCGACAGATAAAATGTCATATGCTGACATCCTCTGTCACCGGCTTTCCCTTAATTGGCCGGCTAAGCCCATCCTGCGGGCTTAACAAGGTCAATCAAGGGAAAGTAGCGTGGGTTGGCCGGACGTCATTGGGAGCGGGACTGAAACCCGAAAACAAGCAGTCCTGCCACCAACGCGCCCCCATTGAGAAAATCCAGCCCACAATCTTATGTGTGTGTCAGATCCGAAGAGAGCATTGTGATTCTAGCAAAACTAAAGATTGTCTGTGAAAGAAGTGCAGGATACCCAGTGTGACCTTGAAAGGGAAATAAATTGCTTCAAGCAGTGTTTAAAAATGTTTTAAATCTTGCCATAAGATTGAGCAAAATCTGGGGAGGGAGAAAAGCAGAAGTTCAAATCGTCATTGCAATCTAATAAAGCAGTGTTTTTCAGCGCTGCGATGATTTCTTTTTCTCCGTGTTAAATGCAGCATGTTGATGTTGTTAGGTGTTCTTTTGTATATCAGTGTCTGCGGAGAGCTACCAGACGTTCTTACATCCCCAAATACCACACTGCTGTGTTGGAGAGACATGAAGAAATTGTATGGATTAATCGTACTTGCACTTTCACTGATGTAAACCCCAAATTGCCAAAAACCAGCTGTTGTGTATTGGTTTTAAAGATCCAGAGGGCTGGCTTCCAACACTTGTTCAGATGGAAAGCTGAAAAGCTGCCAGCCATTGCATGTGGAGTATGGGCTGCCACTAACATTCTTTATACACATGTGAGCATAGAGTTCCATTTCAACAGGGAGCAAGCAGCAATTTCTGGGTGCGCCTGTTAACTTCCTAGTCAACCCATTTATTATGATTAACAAATTCAAGCCTGGGTATCTGCGGTTAGTCAATACTGTTAATCATTTAACTTGATCACGGATGCTAAGTAATTAAAATCATGGGAAAGAGACTTGGCTATCTCCATTGAGGATACTGAGATGTGGAGGTGGACTCTCAAAATGTTTAACTGTACTCAGCAGACAAAGTTGAGATTTGCTTCAGCTTCAATGTACACCAGTGATTCCTATATTTCTTTCCCTGTTGCTATGGTCTTCTTGGAAACATACACCACTTGAAAGCAAAGTGGCGGGCAGGTGACTGACTACTAAACCTCTGAAACATGGAGGTGAATTTTTTTCTTCTCCCCATTCGCGCTCCCCCCCAACCCCAACATAAGTTGGGCAATTTATAGTTTGCAAACACCTGACTTGACTGTAACGATCAGTAACATGTCATTCTAGAATGGTACACTAGGTGGAGCTGTATGTTTAGTGGTGGGCTACCCACAAGGCAGTAGTCAAGATGGATGCCTGTACACTAGTCCACATGGCTGAATAAATGACTAGCTCAAGCTAGCTGTTCATAATGAAAACGTCGATTTATTTATGAACATAACATTGACCTCCGCATAACCCAGCTGATTTTCTGGGTTCAGCTCCTAAATGCAGTGGGTAAGTGATGGGCAGGACTGCTGTCTCAGAGTTGGTGCTGGTTCACAGAGGGTGAGAATCCGTGTGAGGGACAAGAATTTCAGTGTATATGGAGCAGAGACCTGGCATCATGGGCTTCTGCCCCTTTTCCCTCTCCCTAATGCCCTGAGGGAAATTGTCAGTCAGATTCCTCTCTGCTGTTCACTACCCTTGTCCTTAAATATTCCTCTCTTTCAATCTAATTCCCTTTTAAAAGAATTTATGAACACTGCTTCAGCGATGTAAAAAAATAGAGAATAAGAACCCACCCGTAGGAAAGGTACAACTGTGGCTGGGGAAGAGAGGTTGAAAGATACACCCTTTTTTTTGAGAGGTCTAATTGGTGCCTACTCACGACAATGTGGCTAAGATCAGCAACTCCGTGCTGTGGAGGAGGGGGCTCTTTACAATGGTTTTCTTCACAGCACTGCAAATTGTTTGAAATTAAAAGCAGCTCAAGAAATGGTGTGCTGCTTAGAGGCTGTGTATCCAGACATGGCTGTAACTATTTGCAACACCAAAGTTCTGATTGGTCCCCTTGGAGGACAAGTCCAGATTTCTGATTGGTCCCCTTGGAGGACAAGACCAGATTTCTGATTGGTCCCCTTGGAGGACAAGACCAGATTTCTGATTGGTCCCCTTGGAGGACAAGACACACCCAGCAGTTTGTCTGGAATGTGTAATTAGATCCTGCCTGCCTGAGTAATCAAGATCTTTGCAATGTGTAAATTGATCCATTACACTACTGCTCACACTACTGCTTTCAGAGAACAGAGAGAGCTCACCCTCCCGGGTTAGGAGCGCTCACACTGCCGAGTTCAGATAGGAAGGGGTGAGGCCATGGAGGGATTTTAACATGAGGATGATAATTTTAAAATCAAGCTGTTGGTGGACAATGTTCCCCCTAATTTTTTTTTTGACGGGCTGCGCAGGATCTCCAGACAGCTGCACAGGGGTAATGGGTGAATGGGACTTGCTGCGCGTTAGGATACGTGCAGCAGAGCTTTGGATGAGATCAAGTTCATTCAAGATGGAATATGGGAGGCTGGCCAGGAGAACATTGGAATAGTCGAGTCCGGCAAACAACACAAATGTAATGTTATTTTTATTTTTATTTTTTTATTCGTTTGTGGGATGTGGGCATCGCTGGCAAGGCCAGCATTTATTGCCCATCCCTAGTTGCCCTCGAGAATGTGGTGGTGAGCCGCCTTCTTGAACCGCTGCAGTCCGTGTGATGAAGGTACTCCCACAGTGCTGTTAGGTAGGGAGTTCCAGGATTTTGACCCAGCGACAATGAAGGATCGGCGATATACTTCTAAGTCAGGATGGTGTGTGACTTGGGGGGGGAACTTTGAGGTGGTGGTGTTCCCATGCGCCTGCTGCCCTTGTCCTTCTAGGTGGAAGAGGTCGCAGGTTTGGGAGGTGCTGCCGAAGAAGCCTTGGTGAGTTGCTGCAGTGCATCTTGTAGATGGTACACACTGCAGCCACGGTACGCCGGTGGTGGAGGGAGTGAATGTTTAAGGCGGTGGATGGGGTGCCAATCAAGCGGGCTGCTTTGTCCTGGATGGTGTTGAGCTTCTTGAGTGTTGTTGCAGCTGCACTCATCCAGGCAAGTGGAGAGTATTCCATCACACTCCTTACTTGTGCCTTGTAGATGGTAGAAAGGCTTTGGGGAGTCAGGAGGTGAGACACTTGCCGCAGAATACCTAGCCTCTGACCTGCTCTTGTTGCCACAGTATTTATGTGGCTGGTCCAGTTATGTTTCTGGTCAGTGATGATTCCCAGGATGTTGATGGTGGGGGATTCGGCGATGGCGATGCCATTGAATGTCAAGGGGCGGTGGTTAGACGCTCGCTTGTTGGAGATAGTCATTGCCTGGCACTTCTGTGGCGCGAATGATACTTGCCACTTATCAGCCCAAGCCTGAATGTCGTCCAGGTCTTGCTGCATGCGGGCATTATCTGAGGAGTTGTGAAAGGCGCTGAACACTGCAGTCATCAACAAACATCCCCATTTCTGACCTTATGTTGGAGGGAAGGTCATTGATGAAGCAGCTGAAGATTGTTGGGCCTAGGACACTGCCCTGAGGAACTCCTGCAGCGATGTCCTGGGGCTGAGATGATGAATGTTATGCCTATTGTAGGACCAACACAGAATATGCTCCCTTTTTAAAATTAATTTATTTATTGCCCATCCCTAGTTGCCCTTGAGAGGCTGGTAGTGAGCTGCCTTCTTGAACCGCTGCGGTCTTGTGGGGTGGGGTGGGGGGGGGGGGGGGGAGCGGGAGATGGAAAATGTGGTGCAGGTGTAAAGGGTGTGAGTGTGGAAGAACGTGATCCAGGCCTAACAGAGGGCAGGAGAACATGATCTATCTTCCCATCTGGACCATGTTCTTGCTCCCACCACCGCCGCCCCCCCCCCCCCGGCCCCTCTTAGACCTGGATCACGTTCTTTGCCCCTTCCCCACTGTTATCGCCGTGCTCCCTTTGCCAACAAGTTCCTGACCTTCTCTCCCTGAGTTCCTGACGTCCTCTCGAGCTCCTGCAATTCTCCCTCCCCCTCCCGAGCTGCTGACCACCTCCCCCCTCTCCGAGCTCATCTCTCTCCGAGATCCTCTCTCCCCTCCTCAATCCTTTCTCCCTCCGATCGCCTCTCTCTCCCCCCTCCGATCCCCTCTCTTCCCCCCTCCGATCCCCTCTCTTCCCCCCTCCGATCCCCTCTCTTCCCCCCCCCGATCCCCTCACTTCCCCCCTCTCCCCCCTCCGGTCCCCTCTCTTTCCCCCCCCCCCCGCAATCCCCCCTCTTCCCCCCTCCGATCCCCTCTCTTCCCCCCTCTGATCCCCCCCTCCGATCCCCTCACTTCCCCTCCCCCCTCTCCCCCCTCCGGTCCTCTCTCTTCCGCCCCCCCCCCCGCAATCCCCCCTCCGATCTCCTCTCTCCGCGATCCCCCCTCTCCCCCCTCCGATCCCCCCTCTCCCCCCTCCGATCCCCTTCCCCTTCACCCCCCCCGATCCCCTTCCCCTTCACCCCCCTCCGATCCCCTTCCCCCCCTCCGATCCCCTTCCCCCGTCCCCCCCGATCCCCTCTCTCCCCCCTCCAAGCCCCTCACTTCCCCCCCGCCCTCTCCCCCCGCAATCCCCCCTCCGATCTCCTCTCTCCGCGATCCCCCCCTCCCCCCTCCGATCCCCCCCTCCCCCCTCCGATCCCCTTCCCCCTTCACCCCCCTCCGATCCCCTTCCCCTTCACCCCCCCTCCGATCCCCTTCCCCCTCACCCCCCTCCGATCCCCTTCCCCCTTCCCCCCCCTCCGATCCCCTTCCCCCGTTCCCCCCCGATCCCCTCTCTCCTCCCTCCGAGCCCCTTCCCCTCCGATCCCCTCTCTTCCCCCCCACTGATCCCCCCCTCCGATCCCCTCACTTCCCCCCCCTCTCCCCCCTCCGGTCCCCTCTCTTTCCCCCCCCCCCCCGCAATCCCCCCTCCGATCTCCTCTCTCCGCGATCCCCCTCTCCCCCCTCCGATCCCCCCTCTCCCCCCTCCGATCCCCTTCCCCCTTCCCCCCCTCCGATCCCCTTCCCCCGTCCCCCCCCCCGATCCCCTCTCTCCCCCCTCCGAGCCCCTTCCCCTCCGATCCCCTCTCTTCCCCCCTCTGATCCCCTTTCTTCCCCCTCCGATCCCCTCTCTTCCACCCCCCCCCCCCAATCCCCCCTCTCCCCCCTCCGGTCCCCCCTCTTTTCTCCCCCCCCACCCCCTCCCCCGCAATACCCCCTCTTCCCCCCTCCGATCCCCTCTCTCCCCCCTCCGATCCCCTTCCCCCTTCACCCCCCTCCGATCCCCTTCCCCCTTCCCCCCCCCTCCGATCCCCTTCCCCCGTTCCCCCCCGATCCCCTCTCTCCTCCCTCCGAGCCCCTTCCCCTCTGATCCCCTCTCTTCCCCCCCACTGATCCCCCCCTCCGATCCCCTCACTTCCCCCCCCCTCTCCCCCCTCCGGTCCCCTCTCTTTCCCCCCCCCCCCCGCAATCCCCCCTCCGATCTCCTCTCTCCGCGATCCCCCTCTCCCCCTCCGATCCCCCCTCTCCCCCCTCCGATCCCCTTCCCCCTTCCCCCCCCTCCGATCCCCTTCCCCCGTCCCCCCCCCGATCCCCTCTCTCCCCCCTCCGAGCCCCTTCCCCTCCGATCCCCTCTCTTCCCCCCTCTGATCCCCTTTCTTCCCCCCTCCGATCCCCTCTCTTCCACCCCCCCCCCCCCCAATCCCCCCTCTCCCCCCTCCGGTCCCCCCTCTTTTCTCCCCCCCCACCCCCTCCCCCGCAATACCCCCTCTTCCCCCCTCCGATCCCCTCTCTCCCCACTCTGATCCCCCCCCTCCGATCCCCTCACTTAACCTCCCCCCTCTCCCCCCTCCGGTCCCCTCTCTTTCCCCCCCCCCCCCCCCCGCAATCCCCCCTCCGATCTCCTCTCTCCGCGATCCCCCCTCTCCCCCCTCCGATCCCCTTCCCCCTTCACCCCCCTCCGATCCCCTTCCCCCTTCCCCCCCTCCGATCCCCTTCCCCCTTCCCCCCCTCCGATCCCCGTCCCCCCCGATCCCCTCTCTCCCCCCTCCGAGCCCCTTCTCCTCCGATCCCCTCTCTTCCCCCCCTCCGATCCCCTCTCTTCCCCCCTCCGATCCCCTCACTTACCCCCTCCTATCCCCTCTCTCTCCCTCCCGATCCCCTCCCCCCTCCGATCCCCTCCCCCCTCCGATCCCCTCACCCTCCGATCCGATCCCCTCCCCCCTCCGATCCCCTCACTTCCCCCTCCGGTCCCCTCTCTTTCCCCCCCCCCCCCGCAATCCCCCCTCTTCCCCCCTCCGATCCCCTCTCTTCCCCCCTCTGATCCCCCCCTCCGATCCCCTCACTTCCCCACCCCCCTCTCCCCCCTCTGGTCCCCTCTCTTCTCCCCCCCCCCCCTCCGCAATCCCCCCTCTCCCCCCTCCGATCCCCTTCCCTTTCACCCCCCTCCGATCCCCTTCCCCCTTCCCCCCCTCCGATCCCCTCTCTTCCCCCTCCGATCCCCTCTCCCTCCCGATCCCCTCCCCCCTCCGATCCCCTCCCCCTCCGATCCCCTCTTCCCCCCTCCGATCCCTCTTCCCCCCTCCGATTCCCTCTTCCCCCCTCCGATTCCCTCTTCCCCCCCTCCGATCCCCTCTCTTCCCCCTCCGATCCCCTCTCTTCCCCCCTCCGATCCCCTCTCTTCCCCCCTCCGATCCCCTCTCTTCCCCCCTCCGATCCCCTCACTTCCCCCCTCCGATCCCCTCTCTTCCCCCCTCCGATCCCCTCACTTCCCCCTCCGATCCCCTCACTTCCCCCCTCCGATCCCCTCTCTTCCCCCCTCCGATCCCCTCACTTCCCCCCTCCGATCCCCTCTCTTCCCCCCTCCGATCCCCTCTCTTCCCCCCTCCGATCCCCTCACTTCCCCCCTCCGATCCCCTCACTTCCCCCCTCCGATCCCCTCTCTTCCCCCCTCCGATCCCCTCTCTTCCCCCCTCCGATCCTCTCTCTTCCCCCCCCCCCCCGATCCCCTCTCTTCCCCCCCCGATCTCCTCTCTTCCCCCCTCCGATCCCCTTTCTCCACCCCGATCCACTCTTCCCCCCCCGAACCCCTCTCTCTTCCCCCCCGAACCCCTCTCTCTTCCCCCCCGAACCCCTCTCTCTTCCCCCCCGAACCCCTCTCTCTTCCCCCCCGAACCCCTCTCTCTTCCCCCCCGAACCCCTCTCTCTTCCCCCCCGAACCCCTCTCTCTTCCCCCCCGAACCCCTCTCTCTTTCCCCCCCCGAACCCCTCTCTCTTTCCCCCCCCCCCGAACCCCTCTCTCTTCCCCCCCCCCCCCCGAACCCCTCTCTTCCCCCCCGGAACCCCTCTCTTCCCCCCCCCCCGAACCCCTCTCTTCCCCCTTCCCCCCTCCGATCCCCCCTCCCCCCCTCCGATCCCCTTCCCCCCTCCGATCCCCATCCCCCTCCCCCCTCCAATCCCCTCCCCCCCTCCGATCCCCTTCCCCCATCCCCTCTCTCTCCCCTCCGATCCCCTTCCCCCCTCCGATCCCCTCTCTCCGCCCTCCGATCCCCTTCCCCCCTCCGATCCCCTTCCCCCATCCCCTCTCTCCGCCCTCCGATCCCCTCCCCCCTCCGATCCCCTTCCCCCTCCGATCCCCTTCCCCCCCTCCGATCCCCTTCCCCCATCCCCTCTCTCCGCCCTCCGATCCCCTTCCCCATCCCCTCTCTCCGCCCTCCGATCCCCTTCCCCCCTCCGATCCCCTTCCCCCCTCCGATCCCCTTCCCCCCTCCGATCCCCCTCCCCCCTCCGATCCCCCTCCCCCCTCCGATCCCCCTCCCCCCTCCGATCCCCCTCACCCCTCCGATCCCCCTCACCCCCTCCGATCCCCCTCACCCCTCCGATCCCCCTCACCCCTCCGATCCCCTCACCCCTCCGATCCCCTTCCCCCATCCCCTCTCTCCGCCCTCCGATCCCCTTCCCCCCTCCGATCCCCTTCCCCCCTCCGATCCCCCTCCCCCCTCCGATCCCCCTCACCCCTCCGATCCCCTCACCCCTCCGATCCCCTCACCCCTCCGATCCCCTTCCCCCCTCCGATCCCCTTCCCCCATCCCCTCTCTCCGCCCTCCGATCCCCTCCCCCCTCCGATCCCCTTCCCCCATCCCCTCTCTCCGCCCTCCGATCCCCTTCCCCCCTCCGATCCCCTTCCCCCCCTCCGATCCCCTTCCCCCCCTCCG
Organism: Somniosus microcephalus; assembly: GCF_052327205.1. Taxonomy (NCBI): domain Eukaryota; kingdom Metazoa; phylum Chordata; class Chondrichthyes; order Squaliformes; family Somniosidae; genus Somniosus; species Somniosus microcephalus. The sequence goes on from NC_140987.1 coordinate 212,071,388, forward strand.
ATCCCCTCACCCCTCCGATCCCCTTCCCCCCTCCGATCCCCTCTCTCCAGCCCTCTGATCCCCTCTCTCTCACCCTGCGATCCTCTCTTTCTCCCCCCCCCCCCCCCAAAAGCTTGGATTCCCTCTCTTTCCTCTCCAGCCACCAACGGATCCCCTAACCTCCTTTGCACGAAGCTCAGGGAAGCGTGGTAGTGCAGGCCACAGCTGCTGCACTGTTTGGTACTGTGCATGCACGAACAGATCGAGTGCAAATGCGTGGTACAAAACGGGCGTGCATGCGCAGAGAATGTCAAAACTGCGTTGCAAATAATTACTCCGAGTGGAAGTCGTAAAAAAGGGAGGGAAGAGATTGACCCTTTGCTGGTGTAGGGAACCGAATTAGCCATACAGTGAGGGAGAACCATTGATAAAGACAAAGTTAATAATGGCCCATAATTTGCTGTCAAAGTAACGATGAGGCTCACTGTTATTTATGCACAAATACTACAGCAACTTCAGGTGAGGGCAGATGCGCAATTAAAGGTGGAAATCCAAAAGTTGTTCGAGATGCATCTCTCCGCCATTAGCTTCGCGAAAATGGCATCTCGCTGTCTGGCTCACTATTGAAGTTGCCGTGAAGAAGTTGTACTTGCATGGTAGATACGAACTAAACTCACCATAGAAAGTTAGAGCTGGTCTCAAGTGGCACAAGGAGCCTGTTTTAGAGCCATTTAAGGACCATGCATATTTAATTAAGCATTAATTAACTGTCAGTGATTCTTTTAACGATGTGCTAATTGTTAATTACTGCCAGTGAACCTCTCTGGCATCGAAAATTAACTATTACAAGTGTGGGGTCTCATTCCTTTAGGTTTTAATTATTGGATATTTTAAAAATGTAAAATTTAATTTTTTTTTGTTTTCCTTTCTGTCTCCTTTTTTCTCTCTCAATCCAATCTTTCCCCCTCATTGGACTGCAATTTACGGTCAGCGGCAAAGCAAAGACGTTCGCCACTGGCCCCGAAGTAAGCTTCGCACAAGGATCTTGTAATCCCTGTGTCAAGAACTTTGGGTTTTCTGACATTTAATTCAATTCAACGGAGTATAGTGGGGATTCCCTTGCACGAACTGCTGTGATGTCAACAGACTGTCTAAGCAGCCAATCAAAAGGCAGAATTCTCATAGACAGCAAACAATGAAGTGAGCAAGCTCTTAAAATTCTAACTTTTTAAAAATGTTAGAGAGAGCTAAACAAAGATTTGGGCTCTCATATGGGGAAAAGGCAAACCTGAAATAAAGATAAACAAACTTAAAAAAAAAATTAAAGCATTTTTTAAAAAAGTTTCTTGATTTTAATTTTTATTAAAATGGATAAATTTCACACTGCACAAAGTTAAAATTAGTTTTCCAAGCCTTCAACATTTGTTTAGCAGTAATAACGCTGTTAAAACCCCAATTACACCTAATCCCTTTAGGTCTAACTTTTAGTGGGGAATTTAACAGCGTAATCACTGCGGAAGAGCCGAGATTTTCGTCAGTTTCCCTGATTTGGTTAATTACACTGATTGCCGGCTCGGTGGGGAGGGGCACAGTGCAGCCTGTTTCGGAGCTGTCAATGACGGACCGCAACTGCAGGATTTCCACATGCACCTGCACAAATCCTGTAGTTGCAGTCAGTTTCAAAGACGGAATAACGGGAAACACTGCCAATTTGCCGTCACCCCGACCGCAAATTCCAGGCCACTATTTCTTTCTGTACCTGATTTGACGTTGAATTCCTTCACACTAATTTACACTTCCTTCTCGGTCCTTGTGCTGTTTATTTCACAATGCTTCAATCTGATTGGTTAAGGGGATACATCGTTGCTTTCCCTGTTCACTCAGGTGTCAGATGCCCTGTTTCCCTCGCTGCGACGTTATATCATCAAGATTAAACAGTCAAGGGCAAATCTAACTATCAGCAGGCACTGTTAGATTCACTCCTACATTAAATTATGGCCCAATATTTTATGCCTAATGAGAATATCAATGAGGCTGGGAGAGTACAGAAGAGAGCAGAGTGCCATAGAGATTGAACTGAAAGTAACCCCAAAAGAGTCCCAATGCCAGCCAGAGGTGTGAAGTAGAACCAAAAGAGTGACTTATATTTTCCATAGAAAACAGAATATACAAAATTTGAAGTCAAGGGATCTAAATGGCTGACAGAAAAGCTGAATAGCTAAATTAATTAATATACTATTGTAAAATAAGACATATTTACTACCCTAGCGTACATTGTGAGTTGAAGCAGGAGATCTACTTTCTAGACAGGATGTTGCCTGGGTTGCTGAAGCCTTAAGATTAAGAGGATACAGATTTCACAATCTCCTCAGAACAGCACACAGCATCCACATCATTGTGACTAAACAAGTCCTTTGGTATGCTATTTGGGAAATTGTCTGGGAGAAAGCTGGACTCATTGAGACCACATTTCTAGTATTTTATTAGCTGTATGGAGATAAACCAGACATTGCACTTTCTGGCTATAACCACTGCCCTCTGACAAACTGTGACTGAAGCAGAAAATGTATTTGCAATTATAGGATGCCTCAGGTTTCTCATTCTAAAGAAGTCTGAAAAAGGGGAAACTAAAACCAGGAAAAGTTTTACTCTGCCTTTCTGCCCCTAAAAACCTTCTGCATCATGGGCAGTAAGTCAGTACAGTGATCTATAAAACGATTTAACTATAGTCTACATTTCTTAATTCAAAGATACCTAATTTAAATGATCTGTTAATTTCAATTCAAATCCTGCAAAAAAGCTTACTGTGTTGTTTTATTAAAGTTGCTTGATTCATACTATTGGATATTAAGCATAAAATGACTTCAAGTTAACAGGAGTAGACTGTATTTCACTGCGTTCCTTCTCTTTCTCAGACTAGAATATACTTTAAGTCCAGTCCTCCACCCTTGCATCCTAACTAAATCCCTTCTCTCTCTCTCTTTCCTGGCTCTTTTCTCTTTTTACAGAGAGCACTGAGAAACAGAAAATCCCAACATAAAACAGAAATGTGACTCACGGCATTCCCTACAGTATTAAAGAAATAAAAGCTTACCTCCTAAAATCAACTTGATAAAATACTAAGACCAGTTTATAGGAAGACAGGAACTAAATTTTAGCAAGCAATGGAAAGTTTAATTTGTAAAAGTAATAACTTGCATTTCTATGGTGCCTTATTAAGTCCTCAGGATATCCCAAAATGCTTTACAACCAATGAATTTTTTTTTTGAAGGCTGTCGCAATTGCCATGTTGCCAAACATGACAGGCAATCTATGCACAAGATCCCATAAACAGCAAGTTAATGAATGGCTAGATGATCTTATTTTGGTAATGGTTCAGATGTTGGCCAGGAAACTGGGTGAATTCCTTCTGAATAGTGTTATGGGAACCTATAATCAGGTATAAACACCTTATTTGTAGTCATGAATGGGAGTCCCCAATGGTATGTTTCCTCCTTTGTGCTAGGGCGAAGGACATCACAAAACAGGCAGAAAACATTTTTGGGGGTGGTGATGGGGATGGGGGGAGCAGCCAAAAGACGTTGTTCACGTTGCCGCCAATAATATAGATGGCAGTATGTGTTTGACTTTGCAGTTTGAATTTAGGGAGCTAGGCACTGCATTGAAAAGGAAGATCTCAAGGTTGGTAATTTCCGGATGGTAATCTTCCTGTGCCATACATTGAATATGTTAACAAGAGAAAGATTAGAAAGGTCAATGCGTGGCTGAGAATTGGTGCAGGAGGGAAGGGTTCAAATTCTTGGGGCAAGGGAGCGATTTCTAGAACGACGGAAGGCTATACATGTCGTTACCTGAGCCAAAATAGCACTAATGTCCTTTTGGAAAGCATAAATAGAGCAGGGGGGGAGGGGGGTATTTAAACTAATATAGCAGGGGGCTAGGGAAAGTCTAAGTTTGGGACCAGAGAGGGAAAGCGGGATTAATAAACCTATCAGAATAGAAACAGGAGGCTTAGCTGAAACAAGTAGGGGAAAGGAAAAAGCTAGAGTAGTGTGAGGTAAAGACAGTGTTGTCGAAGCAGTAAGGGATATCAAAAAATTAAATGAGTAACCTGGAAAAATCAATGAGTCAACATTTGTTAAAATTGGGCTTAGGATTGAGTGATATCTGTGCGAATGCTCAAAGCATTCAAAACAGAATTGGAGATTTAAAAGCATGAATAACTATGGAGGAATGTGACACAGTAGCTATAACAGAGGCTTAGGTTTGAACAGAATTGGGAACTTAATATTCTTGGTTATAATATTTTCAGGAGAAATAGGGAGGGGGAAAAAAAGAGGGTGCAGTGGCAGCATTAGTGATGCGCTATCAATTACTCAAAAGACTGAGGTTAAGCGAGTAACTAACAGGCTTTTATTAACAAGAGAATGAAGGTGTGCCTCGAGTGGTCGACCAGTCCAGAATACAGAGGGACTGTGGAGCAGTCACCTTTATACCTGGACTCGTGGGAGGAGTCAGCCGAGGCATGTACAGACATGTACACAGTGGAATACAAACACCCACACAGGCAGGTATAACAGTGGTTTACCACATTCACCCCTTGTTTAAAAATGAGTCCGGCAGGGTGAAGTGTATTAAAAATTTGTGTATTAGAGTCTCTCCGGAGGTCTTGTCTGCCGCTGTGATCAACGTGGCGACAGCAGGGGTAGTGAAGCTTCCGGCGTCGAGTCCCGCGTAGGCTGGGGCACTGGTGTGTAGTCCTCGTGGGTGTCGAGCGGGTCGCGGGGCCCAGGCGTGCCATCTGCTGGGGTTGGATATTGGATCGTGGAGGGGGGGGGTGGTAGTGGGTAGTGGGTTACTGGGGCCCCCAAGGGTGCGAGGTCTCGTATGGAGACTGTGTCCTTCCGCCCGTCCGGGTACGCAATGTAAGCATACTGGGGGTTGGCGTGGAGGAGGTCGACCCTCTCGACCAGGGGGTCCGTTTTATGGGTCCTCACGTGTCTTCTCAGTAGGACCGGCCCTGGGGGCGTCAGCCATGGCGGGTAGCGATGTCCCCGATGTGGACTTCCTTGGGAAGACAAACATTTTCTCATGAGGGGTGGCGTTAGTGGCAGTGCAGAGCAGTGACCGAATAGAGTGGAGCGCATCGGGGAGCACATCCTGCCAGCGGGAGGTCGGAGGGCCCCTAGACTTTAAGGCTAGCAGGGCGGCCTTCCAAACTGTCGCATTCTCTCTTTCCACCTGTCCGTTCCCCCGGGGGTTGTAACTGGTGGTCCTGCTTGTGGCAATACCCCTAGCGAGCAGGTACTGGCGGAGTTCGTCGCTCATAAACGATGAGCCTCGGTCGCTATAGATATAGCTGGGGAAACCGAACAGGGTGAAGAGGTCGTTCAGACATTTAATGACCGTGGCACTGGTCATGCCCGGGCAGGGGATGGCGAACGGGAAACGGGAGTACTCATCAAAAATGTTGAGGAAGTACACATTGCTGTCGGAGGAGGGGAGAGGCCCTTTAAAATCAACGCTCAGGCGCTCGAAGGGGCGAGTGGCTTTTATCAGGTGAGCCCTGCCTGGTCTATAAAAGTGCAGTTTGCACTCAGCGCAGACTTGGCAGTTCCTGGTCATGGTCCTGACCTCCTCAATGGAGTAAGGCAGGTTGCGGGCCTTGATGAAGTGGAAGAACCTGGTGACCCCCGGGTGGCAGAGGTCATTGTGGAGGGCCCGCAGTCTATCGATCTGCGCGCTGGCGCAGGTGCCACGCGATAGAGCATCCGGGGGTTCATTGAGCTTCCCGGGCCGGTACAAGATCTCGTAATTGTAGGTGGAAAGTTCAATTCTCCACCTCAAGATCTTGTCATTTTTGATTTTGCCCCTCTGCTTGTTGTTAAACATAAAAGCAACTGAACGCTGGTCAGTGAGCAGGGTAAATCGTTTTCCGGCCAGGTAGTGCCTCCAATGACGCACAGCCTCCACAATAGCCTGGGCCTCCTTCTCAACAGCGGAGTGTCTGGTCTCCGGGCCCTGGAGGGTTCGTGAAAAGAAGGCCACGGGTCTCCCCGCCTGATTGAGGGTAGCGGCCAGGGCAAAGTCGGACGCGTCGCTTTCCACCTGGAAGGGGATGGATTCGTCCACTGCGTGCATGCTGGCTTTGGCAATGTCTTCCTTGATACGGTGGAAGGCTAAGCGGGCCTCTGCCGTCAAGGGAAAAGAGGTGGACTTGATCAGCGGACGGGCCTTGTCCGCATAGTAGGGGACCCACTGGGCGTAATAGGAGAAAAACCCTAGGCACCTCTTCAGGGCCTTGAGGCAGTGGGAGTTCCATAAGGGGACGCATCCGGTCGGGGTCGGGACCGATGACTCCGTGTTCCACAACACAGCCAAGGATGGCGAGGCGGGTTGTGCGGTGTGGTAAACCACTGTTTGTATTCCACTGTGTACATGCCTGGACATGCCTCGGCTGACTCCTCCCACAAGTCCTAGTATAAAGGTGACTGCTCCCCAGCCCTTTGTATTCTGGACCGGTCGACCACTCGAGGCAGACCTTCATTCTTTTGTTAATAAAAGCCTTTAGTTACTCTCTTAACTCTCAGTCTTTTATGAGTAATTGATAGCGCATCAATTTTATTAACAAAATTTTTGTAATGGAGAAGATCCTCACACCAGCATGCCTGGACTTAGATCATCGGGAGGCGGACTCATCCACCAAGTTTACTCACTGGCTTAAGTGTTTCGAAAAATTCCTGACCGCCTCCGCAGCAATCAAATCGGACGAGGACAAACTGGATGTCCTGACCTCCAAAGTGAACCACCGAGTGTACTCGGTCATCCAAGACGCGACCTCGTACGCGGACGCTATCAAGCTCCTCAAGGACCAGTACACGCGCCCAGTGAACGAAGTGTACGCCAGGCACCTTCTGGGGAGTCGTAAACAACAACCTGGGGAATCGACCGTGGAATACCTTCAGGCACTGTCTGTGCTTGGCCAGGCCTGTGGTTGTAAGGATGTAAAGGCCGCCGTGTACACAGAGGAACTTATCCGGGACGCTTTTGTAGCGGGCCACAGATCCAATTACACCCGACAGCGACTGTTGGAGCAGAGTGACCTCGACCTCAACAAGGCCTCTGAACTCGCACTATCATTGGATGCAGCCTACCGGGGCATGGATGCCTACTCCTCTGCACCGTGGACGCCGCGGGGAATGACAGCCTGGGACACGGTAGGACCGCCTCATAGCGCCGTGCCACCCCAGCCACACCCCAGCAACGGCCCAACTACCGCAGCAGTGTCCCAAGGCCAGACAGCAGTGCCCCAAGGCCAGAAATGCTACTTCTGTGGCCAGGCAAAACACCCCCGAGCGTGCTGCCCAGCGAAAAATGCGATCTGCTCGGGCTGCGGGAAGAAGGGACACTACGCTAGCATCTGCAGGGCCAAAGCCACCCCGAACCCCAGCAGCGCCGCGTGTGGGCCATGCGGGCCGCCATCTTGGGCCTCCCCGGCCATGTGCGAACCACCGGTACAGCAGCCATTTTGGACGCCTCCAGCCACATGGGGATCATGGACGCCGCCATCTTGGACGACAGCCGGAACGCAGCAGGCCCCCAACACCGCCTCATCTGATACCCGCAGCGACACACCGACCCCTACGCTGGCATCCGTTACACTGGACCAAGCGAGACCGCACCAGCTGGCCAGTTCCACAATGGACATTAAGGTAAATGGTCACGATACAATCTGCCTTTTTGACTCTGGGAGCACGGAGAGCTTCATCCACCCCGACACGGTGCGGCGTTGCTCTCTCCCAGTCCTGCCTGCGCACCAGCGGATTTCTATGGCCTCCGAGTCCCAGTCGGCGGACATCGGCGGCTACTGCGTGGTGACACTCGTAGTAGACGGGACTGTGTACGATCATTTTAAACTTCTGGTCCTGCCCGACCTCTGCGCTGCCGTCCTGCTGGGGTTAGATTTTCAGTGCCACCTTAAAAGTGTTACGATGGCGTACGGTGGACCCCTACCCCCACTCACAGTCCGCAGCCAGCAGCTTCCAAATTGCCCGCCGCGCACCAGGTGCAACCTCCCCACACTCAGTCACCCCCCCCCCACTGTTTGCTAACCTCACCCCCGACTGTAAGCCCATCGCCACAAAGAGCAGGCGATACAGTGCCGGGGACAGGGTTTTCATTAAAACCGAAGTGGAGCGGCTCCTGAAGGAAGGGATTATTGAGGGCAGCACCAGCCCCTGGCGAGCCCAGGTTGTGGTCGTTAAGACCAGCGAGAAGCAGCGCCTGGTCATCGACTACAGCCAGACAATAAATCGCTACACCCTGCTGGACGCCTACCCACTCCCCCGCATAGCTGATATGGTCAACCAGATCGCGCAGTACCGCGTCTTCTCGACCATTGACCTGAAATCAGCGTACCACCAGCTCCCTATCCGCCCTGAGGACTGCCAGTATACTGCCTTTGAGGCAAACGGCCGCCTCTATCACTTCCTTAGGGTTCCCTTTGGCGTCACCAACGGGGTCTCCGTCTTCCAAAGGGAGATGGACCGGATGGTAGATCAAAATGCGTTGCAGGCCACTTTCCCATATCTGGACAATGTGACCATCTGCGGCCGTGACTTGCAGGACCATGACGCAAACCTCGAAAAATTCCTCCGCACCGCCCAACTCCTGAACCTGACATATAACAAGAAGAAGTGCATATTCCGCACAAACCGCCTCGCCATCCTTGGCTGTGTTGTGGAACACGGAGTCATCGGCCCCGACCCCGACCGGATGCGTCCCCTTATGGAACTCCCACTGCCTCAAGGCCCTGAAGAGGTGCCTAGGGTTTTTCTCCTATTACGCCCAGTGGGTCCCCTACTATGCGGACAAGGCCCGTCCGCTGATCAAGTCCACCTCTTTTCCCTTGACAGCAGAGGCCCGCTTAGCCTTCCACCGTATCAAAGAGGACATTGCCAAAGCCACCATGCACGCAGTGGACGAATCCATCCCCTTCCAGGTGGAAAGCGACGCGTCCGACTTTGCCCTGGCCGCTACCCTCAATCAGGCGGGGAGACCCGTGGCCTTCTTTTCACGAACCCTCCAGGGCCCGGAGACCAGACACTCCGCTGTTGAGAAGGAGGCCCAGGCGATTGTGGAGGCTGTGCGTCATTGGAGGCACTAGCTGGCCGGAAAACGATTTACCCTGCTCACTGACCAGCGTTCAGTTGCTTTCATGTTTAACAACAAGCAGAGGGGCAAAATCAAAAATGACAAGATCTTGAGGTGGAGAATCGAACTTTCCACCTACAATTACGAGATCTTGTACCGGCCCGGGAAGCTCAATGAACCCCCGGATGCGCTATCGCGTGGCACCTGCGCCAGCGCGCAGATCGATAGACTGCGGGCCCTCCACAATGACCTCTGCCACCCGGGGGTCACCAGGTTCTTCCACTTCATCAAGGCCCGCAACCTGCCTTACTCTATTGAGGAGGTCAGGACCATGACCAGGAACTGCCAAGTCTGCGCTGAGTGCAAACCGCACTTTTATAGACCAGACAGGGCCCACCTGATAAAAGCCACTCGCCCCTTCGAGCGCCTGAGCGTTGATTTTAAAGGGCCTCTCCCCTCCTCCGACCACAATGTGTACTTCCTCAATATTATTGATGAGTACTCCCGTTTCCCGTTCGCCATCCCCTGCCCGGACATGACCAGTGCCACGGTCATTAAATGTCTGAACGACCTCTTCACCCTGTTCGGTTTCCCCAGCTATAATCATAGCGACCGGGGCTCATCGTTTATGAGCGACGAACTCCGTCAGTACCTGCTAACTAGGGGTATTGCCACAAGCAGGACCACCAGTTACAACCCCCGGGGGAACGGACAGGTGGAAAGAGAAAATGCGACAGTTTGGAAGGCCGCCCTGCTAGCCTTAAAGTCTAGGGGCCTTCCAACCTCCCGCTGGCAGGATGTGCTCCCCGATGCGCTCCACTCTATTCGGTCACTGCTCTGCACTGCCACTAACGCCACCCCTCATGAGAAAATGTTTGTCTTCCCAAGGAAGTCCACATCGGGGACATCGCTACCGCCATGGCTGACGTCCCCAGGGCCGGTCCTACTGAGAAGACACGTGAGGACCCATAAAACGGACCACCTGGTCGAGAGGGTCGACCTCCTCCACGCCAACCCCCAGTATGCTTACATTGCATACCCGGACGGGCGGGAGGACACAGTCTCCATAAGAGACCTTGCACCCTCGGGAGCCGCAGTAACCCACTACTCACTACCACCCCCCCCCCCAACGACCCGATATCCAGCCCCAGCAGACGGCAGGCATGGGCCCCGCGACCCGCTCGACATCTACGAGGACGACACACCTGTGCCACAGCCTACGCAGGACTCAACGCCGGAAGCTCCACTACCCCTGCCGTCGCCACGCCGATCACAGCGGCAGACAAGACCTCCGGAGAGACTCCAATACACTAACTTCTAATACACTTCACCCCGCCGGACTCAATTTTAAACAAGGGGTGAATGTGGTGAACCACTGTTTGTATTCCACTGTGTACATGCCTGGACATGCCTCAGCTGACTCCTCCCACAAGTCCTAGTATAAAGGTGACTGCTCCCCAGCCCTTTGTATTCTGGACCGGTCGACCACTCGAGGCAGACCTTCATTCTTTTGTTAATAAAAGCCTTTAGTTACTCTCTTAACTCTCAGTCTTTTATGAGTAATTGACAGCGCATCATGCGGAATATGCACTTCTCCTTGTTATACGTCAGGTTCAGGAGTTGGGCGGTGCAGAGGAATTTTTCGAGGTTTGCGTCATGGTCCTGCAAGTCATGGCCGCAGATGGTCACATTGTCCAGATATGGGAAAGTGGCCTGCAACGCATTTTGATCGACCATCCGGTCCATCTCCCTTTGGAAGACGGAGACCCCGTTGGTGACGCCAAAGGGAACCCTAAGGAAGTGATAGAGGCGGCTGTTTTCCTCAAAGGCAGTATACTGGCGGTCCTCAGGGCGGATAGGGAGCTGGTGGTACGCTGATTTCAGGTCAATGGTCGAGAAGACGCGGTACTGCGCGATCTGGTTGACCATATCAGCTATGCGGGGGAGTGGGTAAGCGTCCAGCAGGGTGTAGCGATTTATTGCCTGGCTGTAGTCGATGACCAGGCGCTGCTTCTTGCCGGTCTTAACGACCACAACCTGGGCTCGCCAGGGGCTGGTGCTGCCCTCAATAATCCCTTCCTTCAGGAGCCGCTCCACTTCGGTTTTAATGAAAACCCTGTCCCCGGCACTGTATCGCCTGCTCTTTGTGGCGATGGGCTTACAGTCGGGGGTGAGGTTAGCAAACAGTGTGGGGGGGTGGTGACTCTGAGTGTGGAGAGGTTGCACCTGGTGCGCGGCGGGCAATTTGGAAGCTGCTGGCTGCGGACTGTGAGTGGGGGGAGGGGTCCACCGTACGCCATCGTAACACTTTTAAGGTGGCACTGAAAATCTAACCCCAGTAGAACGGCAGCGCAGAGGTGGGGCAGGACCAGAAGTTTAAAATGATCGTACACAGTCCCGTCTACTAAGAGTGTCACCACGCAGTAGCCGCCGATGTCCGCCGACTGGGACTCGGAGGCCATAGAAATCCGCTGGTGCGCAGGCAGGACTGGGAGAGAGCAACGCCGCACCGTGTCGGGGTGGATGAAGCTCTCCGTGCTCCCAGAGTCAAAAAGGCAGGTTGTTTCGTGACCATTTACCTTAATGTCCATTGTGGACCGGGCCAGTTGGTGCGGTCTCGCTTGGTCCAGCGTAACGGAGGCCAGCGTAGGGGTCGGTGTGTCGCTGCGGGTATCAGATGAGGCGGTGTTGGGGGCCTGCTGCGTCCCGGCTGTCGTCCAAGATGGCGGCGTCCATGATCCCCATGTGGCTGGAGGCGTCCAAAATGGCTGCTGTTCCGGTGGTTCGCACATGGCTGGGGAGGCCCAAGATGGCGGCCCGCACGGCCCACACGCGGCTCTGCTGGGGTTCGGGGTGGCTTTGGCCCTGCAGACGCTGGCGTAGTGTCCCTTCTTCCCGCAGCCCGAGCAGATCGCATTTTTCGCCGGGCAGCGCGCTCTGGGGTGTTTGGCCTGGCCACAGAAGTAGCATTTCTGGCCTTGGGACACTGCTGCGGTAGTTGGGCCGTTGCTGGGATGTGGCTGGGGTGGCACGGCGCTATGAGACTGTCCTACCGTGTCCCAGGCTGTCGTTCCCTGCGGCGTCCACGGTGCAGAGGAGTAGGCATCCATGCCCCGGTAGGCTGCGTCCAATGATAGTGCGAGTTCAGAGGCCTTGTTGAGGTCGAGGTCACTCTGCTCCAACAGTCGCTGTCGGGTGTAATTGGACCTGTGGCCTGCTACAAAAGCGTCCCGGATAAGTTCCTCTGTGTACACGGTGGCCTTTACATCCTTACAACCACAGGCCCGGCCAAGCACAGACAGTGCCTGAAGGTATTCCTCGGTCGATTCCCCAGGTTGTTGTTTACGACTCCCCAGAAGGTGCCTGGCGTACACCTCGTTCACTGGGCGCGTGTACTGGTCCTTGAGCTTGAGAGCAGCCGTGTACGAGGTCGCGTCCTGGATGACCGAGTACGCTCGGTGGTTCACTTTGGAGGTCAGGACATCCAGTTTGTCCTCATCCGATTTGACCGTTGCAGCGGAGGCGATCAGGAATCTTTCAAAGCACCTAAGCCAGTGAGCAAACTTGGTGGATGCGTCCGCCTCCCGATGGTCTAAGTCCAGGCATGCTGGTGTGAGGATCTTCTCCATTATAAAAGAATCTTGTTAATAAAATTGATGCACTATCAATTACTCAAAAGACTGAGGTTAAGCGAGTAACTAACAGGCTTTTATTAACAAGAGAATGAAGGTGTGCCTCGAGTGGTCGACCAGTCCAGAATACAGAGGGACTGTGGAGCAGTCACCTTTATACCTGGACTCGTGGGAGGAGTCAGCCGAGGCATGTACAGACATGTACACAGTGGAATACAAACACCCACACAGGCAGGTATAACAGTGGTTTACCACAGTTAGTGAAGGATTTTGTCACATCACTAGAACATCCTAAGGGGTTGTGTTAAGACAGAGTCCATATGGATAGTGTTAAGAAATGGGAAGGGAAATAAATAGTACAATTTTCTGTGTTGCAGATTACCAAACATGGAGCTGGGATAGAGATGGAGGTCTGCAGACAGTTGAGAGAAATATGTGAGAATAACAGAGCAATAACTTTGGGTAATTTTAACTATCCTAAGATAAACTGGAATAAAGGTAATGCATGTATTCAAAGTGTGGAATGTTTTTTAGACTGTATCCAGGACTGCTTCCTGGATCAGTATGTTTCTAATCCAACAAGGAAAGATGCTTAATTTAGTTCTGGTTAACGACGCAATACATGGTTTAGTTCTGACAAGTAACTGATGAGAATAGATGAACAATTGGGAAATAATGACCACAGCTTAGTTAGGCTCAATGTAAGGAAAGAAAAGGACAATCAAGAGTCAAAGATAAGGGTGCTGGACTGGAAAAAGACAAAATTCAGCAAGGTGAAAGGGACTGTTAACTGGGAGAAAGTTATCAAACAGGTCGACAGATCAGCAGTGGGAAATCTTCAAATATGAAATGCATCGATTACAAAATAAACAATCAAGGTGAAAGGGAATTCATTAAAGCATAAGAGTTCAGTGGGTAAATCAGGTGATTCAAACTAAACTGAAACTTAAAAAGGAGGCATAGAATAAAGTTAGGGTTAACAATGCTGAAGATAATCATGGGAAATATAGAAAAAGGGACATTAGAAGGGCTAAAAGGGAGTATGAAAGAAGTCTAGCAGATAATACAAAAGGGCTTTTATATGTATACAAAAAGTAAAAAGATAATTAGAGAGAAAGATGAAGGAGGGAGCCTCTGTGGAGGATAGAGGTATGTTGGAGATATTAAATAAATATTTTGTATTGGTATTTACAAGTAATGGTGAAAGTGAGAACATAGATGTACTAGAGGCGGGTATGGAGCAATTCATAGAGCTAACAATAGCAGAGGAATTGCTTATGAAAAATTAGTGGCACTCAAGGTAGTTAAGTCCGTGGTTCCTAATAGTATGCATCCTTGGCTTTCGAGAGATATAAATACAAGTTGTTGTGTTTTTTGAGAGAAACACCAGAGAATAAATGACAGAAGCTCTGGTCACATTTTTTCAATCCTCTTTAAATATGTAAAGTGTCTCTAGGGAATGGAGAGCAGCCAATTTGACACCCTTGGTCAAGAAGGAAGAGAAGGATAAATCGGGTAACTATAGACCAGCTGGTCAAATGTCAGTTGTGGAAAAACCTTTAGAATCCATAATTTGAGATAAAATTAGCAAGCATTTTGATATTTACGAGTTAATCATGGAAATCCAGCATGGATTTGTTTAAGTCCAATCGTGTTAAAGAGAATTTTTTAAATGACTGATTAGATAGATAAAAGGAAGGCAGTAGGTGTAGTGTAAATGGATATTTCAGAAGGCAATCGATAAGTTGTCTAACAAGGTCCATGTTATAAAAATTCTGGCTATTGTACAAGTGTAACAGCATAGATAGAAAATTGATTGACAGGAAGCAGAGTTAGGGTAAATGGATGTTCCTTGGATTGGAGCAGCATTGGAAGTGGTGTACCCTAGGGGTTAATGCTGGGTTTGCTTTTGTTCTAGGTATGTTATAGATAACTTGGGTGCAATATCAACATTTGCTGACTACAGAAGAAGTTTTTCCTCATGTCACCTTTGGTTCTTCTAATTGGCAGAAGAACCAAAGGCGACATGAGGAAAAACTTTTTTACTCAGCGAGTGGGTAGGATCTGGAATGCACTGCCTGAAAGGGTGGTGGAGACAGACTCAATCATGGCTTTCAAAACGGAGTTGGATAAGTACCTGAAAGAAAAACATTTGCAGGGCTATGGGGAAAGGGCAGGGGAGTGGGACTAGCTGAAGTGCTCTTGCAGAGAGCCGGCATGGGCTCGACGGGCCGAATGGCCTTCCATGCTGTAATCATTCTATGATTCTATGACATTAAAGTCGGAGGTTTGACAAACAGTGAGGAGGAGTGCCAAAGTTTTCAGGAAGATGTAGACAGGTTACCAGGATGGGCAGACGTGAGATAATATTGAATGTGGATAAGCATGAGGTACTTTAGGAGAATAAACAAGGAATGGGAGTATAGTTCTTTCTTTTGTGCCTAGTGGTACATGAGGTACCGAACCCACTCCCAACCCGCCTCCGTGCCATCTTCCCAGGAGGCGGGTCCCCGACTCGTGCAGGGACCATTCTCCTCAAGGCGGGAAGGGGATTAGAGCCAATTAACTGCCTGTTAACAGGTAGTTAACAGGCAGTTTTGAGGCTTATCCCCATTTTACCCCTGCAAGTGCGGGCTTCCCGACGGCCGTGAACCTTGCCAGGATAGGCGAGCAGTGGGTCTGCGGGGATAAGAGGGATCGAAAAGTCCGCTGTGGAGATGAGTGATGGGTGCAAGAGTGGAGAGGTAAGTATGAGTGGTGAGTGTAAAGTGTTAGAAAAGGTTTACTTACCATTGCTTCTTCCTGCAGGTTTCAACCCTTGGAGATCCGGAGGTGCCTCATCTCAACGGCAGAGATGACAGAATGGCTGCTGCATTCTCAGATGCAGCAGCCATCTGATTTCTGCTGAGGAAAGAGGTTTTGGCGAGTCTTTGTGCAAGAGCTCACCTTAGAACAGAGATTGTCAGTGTTTGACAGCTTCTCAAAGCTGTCAAACGCTGACAGATGAAATGTCATACGCTGACGTCCTCTGTCACCGGCTTTCCCTTAATTGGCTGGCTAAGCCCACAGGGCAGGCTTAACAAGGTCAATCAAGGGAAAATAGCGTGGGTTGGCTGGATGTCGTTGGGGGCAGGACTGAAACCCGGAAACCAGCAGTCCCGCCCCCAACGCACCCCCATTGACAAAATCCAGCCCTTTGTCACAGGGAATGGTTAATGTAGAGACTGTTGCATTTTTTAAGAAAGTAAGGACATAAAAGATCTCATGGCACTATTTTGAAGAAGAGCAGGGGAGTTTTCCCTGGTTTCTCAGCCAATATTTTTCCCATAACCAACATATCTTGCTTTCTTTCCTTCTTTCCTTGCATCTATTTTATTTTTTCTTCACAGCAAGGGCAGTGCAATGTGGAATCCAGTTGAAAGAACAGATGGGTGATCATGAATATCTTCATAGCCACAGCTAATGCACTAACTTTTTGAATCCATTGACTGCAATGTGATTTCAATTTATATGATTTGTTCCTTGTCCTTTTTTTCTCATTACCTTCAGTCTGGATTTTAGCAGCATATTTGGGAAGCTATTCATATCCCCTCTCCCCCCCCCCCCCCCCCCCCACTTAAAATTTAAGAATTGTAAATCTTTTTTGTTGGAACTGGAACATTTGGACTCATTGGAGATTAACTCCCAAATTCCTTTTTAATACAAAATTTATTCTTGCCACTTAATGAAATCAGGTCTTATTTCAAGATCCTTTTCCCATTTTCCATTTCCCATAGGATTTCTCCTGCTTCATTTACATAACATGCATGTTCATCTGATGTGGTTGTATCTTCCCCAAGTGACAGAATTGTTCAGCTTCAGATCATAAGTTTCCGTCAGTTCTCTGCACTACATTAAACAATAGGTACTGTAACTCCAGAGGTACAACTTTTTATTCTTTCTTCCTCTACTCCTTTTCTCCTGAAAGCAGTGCTGTGCTGTCAACCCCTCCTAGTGCTTTACCCAAATGGCCATTCTGCATTTGTGATGCGGAACATTGGCCTAGCTATTCTGATCCCTGCGGGTAGGTACGCGCTGTGCACCCACCCGTAGGGACATCGGAAATGCCGGTTTCAGGCATGCACAGCGCATGCGCTGGAAACCGGCATTTCCGATCTGTCAAGAAAGCTCTTGACAGATTTTCCGGCTGCCCTGGAGCAGGGCCTCTGCGGGCAGATAGTTCTGCATTTTGAAGACCCTCCGCCCGCAGAAAACACTTACAATTCTTGCGCTTGGTAAAAGCAGGCGTAAAGGCCTGCTTTTATGAAGATAAGAGTTGCAAAAAGTAAAAAAAAAAATTCACTGATTTATCATTTAAAAATACAAAGGTAAGTTTATTTTTTAGTCCTGTAAAAAACTTTATTTTTTTTCAAAAAATTACATTTTTGTTTCAAATACTTAATCTATTGTAATTTCGTCATTTTAAAAATGTGATTTTTATACATTTATTTAAAGTTTTCTATGTTTTTGGTGTGATCTCCATTCATATATTTGACATGTCTTCCTGTCAAGTGTATGAAGGGAGATTCCCTTCTTTGATTGGCTCCCCATAGCCCACGTGATCCCAGGGACGCTGTGAACTACATACGCCTCTGGGATACGTGGGCCCTGCGCACTTTGGAGTTTGGAAAGGCACAGGAGCGGAAGCGTGTGCGTCCCGGGAGCCCTCAGGTAAAGGCGTAGATTTTTCCAGATCGCAGGCCTCCGCCTGCGGGAGGCCTGCGATCGGAAAATATGGGCCATTGAGTGTTGATGAGCTATTCAATCCTGGGGGCAATGACAACCAAGCTTGTTCCTGTCCTCACTCAATGTTTACATGCATGTACTTACAGCGAGGCTCACAGAATATCGATCAAACCCAGGGTTACTGAGCTCAATTGGTAAATAATTTCATAGTCTGACGGTTAAAACCTGGTGAGAGACTATGACAGAAAGGGCTAGCAGAGTCTAAAGTGTTTCTTTCCCCACTGTAAGCTGATTAAACATTGCCAATCTCTTTTGTGCAACTGGTGATGTCAGATATTAAATTCCAATGGTCCAAGAGCTGTTCTCTAAACCATGCATGTTGGAGACAGCAGGTCAATCCTTTGACTTGTCACAATTTCATTTCGGTGTTACGCTTTATGACCTCAGGGATGCTGCCACAACACTTCAGCCCACAGTCCTGGTACATGAACTAACAACAGAAAATGCTGGAAACACTCAGTAGGTCAGGCAGCATCCGTGGAGAGAGAAACAGAGTTAACGTTTCCGGTCTGACACCTTTTGTTAGAACTGGAAAAAGTACATGAACTATTGTTTCTTTACTTACACCAGGATCAGAGTTGATAAATTTTTTGTCTGAAATTTGAAGCCCATGTTTTAAAATATGGAGGGGTAATTTTAACCTAACCCGCCCAGCGGGAAACTGACTAATACACACAGCCCGATTTTATGGGATTTCAAGGCCTGAACTGATGTCGACCTGAAGTGGAGTGAAACTTCCTACTCCAAGGAGTCTCAGTTCTCTGCTGCGGTGTCATGTTGGGCCCCGACTCTAGATTCAGGCTGCATTTATGCCATAACTGCACTGTCGGAAACCACTTGTTTCAGTTACAACGCATAGATTACAGACCAATTTCAAGTTGCACACTCAAACTCCACTCCAGTTCTTTTGACTACGCATTGCTATCTTAGATACCACTATAAGAGTTTTCTGAATTTTTTTGAACTGATGCTGAAAATTATACAGCCCTTTGTAAAGTTTTGAAAAGCAGTCAGGCTTAGAGAAGTGCTGTACTCTGGTCCTATTGATCACACTGGAAACTAGCTACAAGAACTTACAAAACTTTAAATAGTTAACAAGTTTGGAACAGTTAGTTTATTGACTTCCTCAGCTTTCTCTTCATTAGCCCTGGATCCACATTTTACAATTATTTTCCACTCCTAACATGTTAGTAGACCTCCTTCAGGAACTTCTTCTCCTTTTTCTTCATGTAATAGGCTTACTCCTGTTTGTAATGTTCCTATCAGACCCTAGCCCCCTTGAGCCTGCTCCGCATGCAAGTAGATCATGGCTGATCTGTACCTCAGCTTCTTTTCCAGTGATACCCTTACCTAACAAAAATCTATCAATCTCAGTCTTGAAAGCTCCAATTGACCTAGAATCCGCAGCCTTTTGGGGGAGAGTTCCAGATATCTGCTGCCCTTTGTGTGAGGAAGTGCTCCCTGATTTCACTCCTGAATGGTCTAGCTCTAATTTTAAGATTATGTCCCCTTGTTCTTGATTCCCCCCTCAGAGGAAATAGTTTCTCCATAACTACCCTATTCAATTCTTTTAACATTTTAAACACCTCGATCACGTCAATCTTCTATACCCAAGGGAATACAGGCCAAATTTATGCAACCTGCCCTCATAATTTAACCCTCTAAACCCCGGTATCCTTCTGGTGAATCTGCACGGCACCCTTTTTAACTCCAATATATCGTTCCTGAGGGGCGGTGCCCAAAACTGAGCACAGTACTCCAGATGGGGTCTGGCCAAGGCTCGATGCAACTGAAGCAAAACTTCGAGTGGAGGGAAAGAGGCATTTTTCAAAGCTGCTGGTTTCTCCAGCTCTCCTCATTCTGTTCTCCACTCCTTTTCCAAACAGTTTCTCTTTCTCAGTTTCTGCTGGTAATTCAGCCACTCTGCATGCCACTCACTTTTTCTCTTTCTCTATGTAATAGTAAATTCCTCCTGCTCCCTGCCATTACAGTGTGTCCATTTGTCCATAAGTTAATTACCTACACTTCACTCCATTGTGCTCTTAAATCATCCTGCTTTTTCATATATTTTAAAAATGTAATATGCACTTTAGAATATTTATTCTCAGGATGTGGGAGTCACTGGCGAGGACAGCATTTAATGGCCATCCCTAGTTGACCCGAGAAGGTGGTGGCGGGCTGCCTTCTTGAACCGCTGCAGTCTGTGTAGTGAAGGTACTTTTGTTCCAGGCCGTGTTTGGTCATGTGTGATTGAGACACATTATTGGAAGTGGAGGAGAATGGCCCTGAAAGCCCAAATGAATAACATGCGGATTAGGTAACCAGAGGAAATTGAGGGGGCTTGATAGAGAAATGTGTTTTTAAGAGATTTATAAGAGTTTAGAGGTAATTGTATGAATAACAATAAGCTTGCCATTGCAAAAAATATTTTGGGTTTCTGTTCTAAATGATAGTAGATCTAATTGTTTAAGTAAATGAATTAGTTGAGCTTCTGCTTTGTTTTACTGGTAGATTTTCCTTCATGGTGATTCATGAAGGTTTGAGATTGTCCACCTTCTGACTTTTGGTTTGCTATTGAACATTGAGTGAATTAAAAAGTATTACGTTAATATGATGGCCTGTCCCAAAGTTTAAAAAATATGCTCATTGCTTCTTTTGCCTAAAAAACTATTCAATTCCGTCTTGAATTTGATGATACTATCCACCTCCACCCTGGGTTGTCTGTTCCACACATTCAGCATCCTCTGTATGAAGTAATTCAATCTAAACTGTCTGCACGTGTGTTAACTAGAAAGTGACCAAAAGCTGGTCTACAACTCCCTCAAAGTCTGCAACTCAAAATAGCCCTGAATATAGACCTATAACCAATGTTCCTTCTTATTTTTTTTGGTGTGCGGTCCCTTTAAGTGGCTGTGCGGCCCATTCAAATTTTCACGCATGCTTGGTGTATTGATTTCTTTTTGGGTTCAATAAAGACTCATTTCTGAAAGAGAATGTTGTTTAATCTAAAGTCTTGTTCAAGACTTTCTACAGCTTTTTACAGAACACACTATGCTGTGATGCATCTAGAATGAAACTGAAAGTAAAACTCCTCTGGACTGCTTGTCTCTCACATGACCTCTGCTGGTCAGGCACAAGTAATCAAAAACACAGACAAATATGCTGTAAGGCATGAGTAATCAAACACAGACAAATATCATCACTATTTGCTGATATCATTACATCTCCCTTTCTTAAAACAAAAGTATTTTACTTTTAACTAACAACATTTAATGAACTTACATTATCATTATCATGATCAAGGTTTTTTACCCTTGCTTTGTGTGTTCACATGAAATATGTCAATACACTAGAACTTGAAGAAAGAATAAGATAACATTACTTCCTTCTTTAACAATAGTCCTTAAATTTGCTCAATGAGTCTCTCAGGAGGCTTCACGTGTCTTGAGGATTTTCTGATTGATTGTCCTTGAATCTGAATTGTTGCCTCAGATGATGGTTTCTCAGCTGTGTGATCAGGTTGTTCAACAGTATCAGTCTCTTGACCTGCTGTGGCTGGTCCCATGAGAAGATCTCGACGATTTCTTCTCCGAACAGCACCCTCATCTGTCTGAATGGTGTATGATCTTGGCTGAACTTCACTCAGGACAGTTCCCTTCTGAGTCCATGTGTTTGTTTTGTCTTTCAACCTTACTTGGTCACCAGTGTGGAGTTCAGGTAGGTTTTGTGTTCCTCTGTCATAGTAGTACTTTTGCTTTTCTTTCTGTTGCTCTTTGAACTTCCTCACTTTCTCCCCCTCTTTTGTTTTCAGGAGGTTCTCCGGGATGGGTAGGTTTGACCTTAGCCGACGTCCCATCAGGAGTTGGGCTGGTGACACACCACACTCGAGCGGCATTGTGCGGTATACAAGCATGCTTTGGTAGAAGTCAGTTCCACTGTCTTTTGCCTTGTACATCAGTCTTTTCCCTGTCTGGACCGATTTTTCCACTAGTCCATTGGACTGTGGATAGTGAGGACTTGACGTTGTGTGGACAAAGTCCCACTCTTTGGCAAAGTGTCGGAAATTTGCATTGTTAAACTGGGGTCCGTTGTCTGTGAAGACCTCGCTTGCCACGCCATGTCTGGAGAATATGGCTTTCATACTTCTTATCACAGCTTCTGCAGTGGTGGTGTACAGTCTACAAACCTCTGGATACAGGGAGTAATAGTCTGTGATGACAAGATAGTCCTTCCCTTGACATACGAATAGGTCAGCGCCTACCTTCTGGTAAGGTCTGTCTGGTGCTGGGTGTGGCTTTAGTGGTTCTACCGGATTGCTTGCTCGATATTTCAGGCATATTGTGCAGTTTGACACCTCATTTGTCACATCTTGGTTGATTCGTGGCCAGTACATCACCTCTCATGCTCTTTTCTTACACTTTTCGATTCTCAGATGTCCTCCATGGATCTTTTTTAGCATCTCTCTTCTCAGACTCTTTGGGATAGCTATTTTACTTCCTTTGTAGATGATGTCTTCGACCACTGATAGTTCCGCCCTGCAGTTCCAGTACTCTGCTATATCAGGTGAGCAGTCTTGCTTCATGTTGGGCCATCCATCCAAGATGCTTTTTCTCAGTCGTCTCATTGTTTCATCTTTGTTTGTCTCAGTCTTTATGAGCTCCATTTTTGCATCTGCTATGGGCAGTGCACTTGTGATCATGTCCACGTAGGCGTTCACTTTTTCATCCATTGTGGTGTTTGCGGGCTCACTTGGGTCAACAGCTCTGGACAACGTGTCTGCTGTATACATCAGCTTACCCGGTGTGTACGCAACATTCAGTGTATAGCATTGCAGCCTGATCATCATTCTTTGTATTCTAAGCGGACAGCTATTCAGTGGCTTTTGGAACAATGCAATCAAGGGCTTATGGTCAGTCTCTACACTGATTGCTTGTCCTGCCACAAACTGGTGAAATCTTTCACAGGCGTATGTGATGCTGAGCAGCTCCTTTTCTATTTGAGCATATCGCGTCTCCGCGTCTGTCATTGAGCGCAATGCATATGCAATAGGTTGCCAGTAGTCATATTGTTGCAGAAGAACGGCACCGAGCCCACTCTGTGATGCATCTGATGATATCTTGATGGGTCTCGCTGGGTCATAAAACCTCAGAACTGGTTCCTCTGTGAGCAGTTTCTTTAGATCGCTCCATGACTTCTCATGCTCATGATTCCATTCCCATTCTATGTTCTTTTCAGTTAGTCTTCTCAGTGGCGCTATTTTTTCTGAGAGGTTGGATATGAATTTACCCATGTAGTTGATCATTCCATTAAACCTCTGCACGTCCTTTTTGCATTGTGGCCTTGGCATATTCTCAATGGCGGACACCTTTCTGGGATCTGGTCTGATGCCCTCACTGCTAAGGATATCTCCCACGAATGTCAGTTCTGTCACCCCGAGCTGGCATTTCTCTCTATTCAGCTTCAGGTTTGTTTTCCTTGTTGCTTCCAGCACTTTTTTCAGTCTCTCGTCATGCTCAGTTCTCGTGGTTCCCCATACTATGATGTCATCCATTGATGTATCAACTCCCTCCAGGTGCTCATAGATCATATGGATAGTCTTGTGATACACTTCAGGAGCTGAGGCAATGCCAAATGGTAACCTTAGGAATCTGTATCTGCCAAATGGAGTGTTGAACGTGCACAGTCTTGAACTTGCTTCGTCCAGCTTCATCTGCCAAAATCCTGAGGATGCATCTAACTTGCTGAAATATTTTGCATTTGCAAACTGCCATGATTTCCTCACGTGTAGGAAGCTTGAAGTGCTCTCTCTTTATTGCTCTGTTTAGATCTCTTGGATCCAGGCAAATTCTGAGCTTTCCATTCTTTTTGTCCACTACGACGAGGGAACTCACCCACTCAGTTGGCTCATCTATCTTCTGAATCACGTTCAGGCTTTCCATCCTGTCCAACTCTGCCTTCAGTTGCTTTTGAAGAGCAAACGGAACTTTTCTGCATGGATGTATGACCGGTGTCATACTTTTATCTACTCTGATTGTGTGTTCTCCTGGAATGCAGCCTAGACCCTTAAATAGGTCTTTGTACTCTTTCATGAGTTCATCATAGACTGTCTCTCCTTCGCTTTCCACAACGAGGACTCTCTTTACCAGGTTCAGTCTCTCACAGGCTTTTAACCCTAGTATGGCTTGCACATCCTTTGGCACCACGATTAATGCTAGCGTGTGCTCTCTGTCCTTGTGTGTTACTTTGACAATGCATTTTCCTTTCACTGGTATATCAGTACCTGAGTATCTGGTCATTTTCACTTGTATTCCATGTAACTTTGGTCTGGGTCTAATTCTCTTAAAATCGGTCTCTGATATCACATTAACTTGTGCTCCAGTATCCAATTTAAATGGAATATGTATGTCATTCACTTTTAGTGTCAACATCCAGTCTCTTTCGTTTTTGTTTTCAGACACAACATCTACATTGAATTCCTCTATCTCGCTTTCATCTACTGTATGGACCTTGCTTTGTTGCGCCTGGTTCTTACAGCAACGGGCATAATGGTTGTTTTTGTTGCATCTATTGCATGTTTTACCATATGCTGGACACTTTCTTGGTGGATGCTGTGTACCGCATCGACTACATGACTTCCGATTGTCTCTTTCATTTTCGTTTGCTGGCCACGTCTCTTTTTTCACATTGGCGCTCTCTTTGTTAAACGGTTTGTATCCGTTCTTTCTCACTGCATCCACGTTGCAGCTACTGTCACTGAACAGCTCCTTTGCCTGCAACTTCACAGTCTCTGTAACCCTACACAGTGCTATGGCTTTTCCCAGGTCTAGATCTTGCTCTCTTAGCAGTCTTTCCCTTAGACCATTATCTCGAATACCACACACCAGCCTGTCTTTTATCAGCGAGTCTGTGAGTCCCCCAAATTCACACGATTTGCTCTGGTTTCTCAGTTCAGTCACATACTGATCAATAGTCTCACCGATTTTCTGTACACATGTGAAAAATTTGTGCCTCTCAAAGGTCACGTTGCGTTTAGGTATGCAGTAGGCCTCAAACTGTTCCATTATTTTATCTAGCTTCATTTTGTCTCCATCAACAGCGAATGTGAAGTTATTATACACCTCCAGCGCTTCATCACCCACGACATGCAAGAACAGTGACGATTTCTGTTTATTACTTTTCTTGTCAGCTCCGATTGCCGCTAAATACAACTCTAAACGTTGTTTGAACCTTCTCCAATTTTCAGCCACATTACCTGTTAATTGAAGCGTCGCCGGTGGGAGTAAACCTTCCATTTTTTCACTTCGTTAGCTATTCTCTAATGGTAAGCAACGATGTTCTCTTCTGGCTTGCTAATATGTGGAGAGCTGATTTCGCTTACTTGCCACAACTGCTTTCACTGTCCCATCAAGTTGCTAACTTCAGATTTTTTCCTCTTTCAGCCACTTCTGACATCATGTATTGATTTCTTTTTGGGTTCAATAAAGACTCATTTCTGAAAGAGAATGTTGTTTAATCTAAAGTCTTGTTCAAGACTTTCTACAGCTTTTTACAGAACACACTATGCTGTGATGCATCTAGAATGAAACTGAAAGTAAAACTCCTCTGGACTGCTTGTCTCTCACATGACCTCTGCTGGTCAGGCACAAGTAATCAAAAACACAGACAAATATGCTGTAAGGCATGAGTAATCAAACACAGACAAATATCATCACTATTTGCTGATATCATTACACTTGGTTTCACCCATATAAAAGCTGGTGAGTGGCCTGCGCGGGACCTCCAGACCCCTGCACGGCCACGCAGCTTAGCGGGAGCATTACCTATAACGTGCATTTACATGTAAAGTATGGGCATGTAAATTACAGGCATAATTAATATGCATAGTGGAAGATTATGGGGAGGAAAAATTAGGGTTTGCCCTAATTTTTGTGGAGAAATTGCGAGCTATTGAACATATATTTTGGTACTCTCTGATGCTATAGCTGATAAATTGTATATACCATTGTCACAGTGATAGAGACACCCTCCAAATTCTTCCTCACCCTCCAACTGATGGTAACACTTTTCTTTCCCTATGCTCCTAGAACATTTTGCCTCCCCTTTTTCCTCCCCCCCCCCCCCCCTCAATTTTTTCAGGTATTTTCTCCTCCCTCCTCCCCAATTCACATTGGCATCCTCCTCCCTCCTCAGTCAGTTCATATTGGCACTCTCCTAATCCCTCTGACACACTTCTCCCTTTCCCCCTGTGCAGTTGCTATTTGCATCTTTCTGGGTCAATGTACTGTATTGCCTATGCTTAGTGATTCCTGCAGGCTGCGACCAAAAACTCTATGAAATCAACACATCCCTTGGCTCCCACTTGCTACAGCTCCAGGGACTAGGCTGTGGTTTGGAATTCCAAATCTTGCAAAATTATCATAAGAATTCCTACCCGTAAATGTGTTCCATCCTGCAGAACAGCATTGGTTAGTAGATGGGACCTAATATATGACTTTAAACTTAGAAAAGCAGACACTGACCTCAAATGCTAACTATATAAGTGAAATGCAGATGATTAGTATGTAAATTCCTGTTCACTTTCCCTCTTCTTACTTTCTGACATTAAAGTGGACAGATGCAGAAAAAGCCACACAGCTGAAAGAAATACAAAGGGTATAGTAGAAATAATCTGTACAAGGGTGCATTCCTGAGCTACCGCCATCCCTGGGGAAAAACAGAAAAAAACTAGGAAAAGCTGCCAGCGTCGTCGAGAAGCCAACTACAGCTATATATCAGGTGCTAAACTGTTCCACATTTAATGCACATCAACAAAAAGATGGTGTATGCAGTGTGTAATGTGTAATGACTTCTTGCAACTTCAAAACAAAATTTTAAAAGTTCTGAAAAAGCCTGGTAACTAACAGTGGGTTGATAATATGATATCCAGCACCCTTAGCGTTAAAGTACATTAGGTGATGGCTCTCTGTAGAATCAGGCATGAAAACCTGAGGTCCAATTTGTTCCCATTGTGTCTGGTTAGTGTGCAATACACTGGGAGCCTGCGCACTGACTGCAATGGACTCATTTAGACCTCCTAAAGCGATTCGATTAGGGCTGCACCCCACAATGACTCGGATCTTGTGGTTAGCAGCGAACGAACGGCGCTACACTTACAATTGCCCATAGACTTTCTGTGGGCTATGGCACTGCAATTAGCGGTAATTAGCGAGACAAAACAGCGCAGCGTCCTCTACAAGGGATCTGGGACCTGTGTGAACAGGGCAAGTAACAGCTTGTGTACAGAAGTGCTCCTATCTAGTTATCCAGCAAGTTAAACACTTATTCAAATAATTCCTCGAGAAGCCGGTTTGCTGTTTTGAAGCTTTACTTGAACAAATTTGTGAAACTGTAAACAAAGACAAAGTATGTTTTGTACATAGAACTGAGTACTATACATTAGATGTTACATAAGATATAAACATATTTATAACAATAGAATAGACTAATTGTATAACTAAATAGCACTGGGACTAAACTTCGGTAACTAACACTAATAACTTCTTATAAACAAAGTATTGTCAAAATACTACACTGACGAGGTTGTTCTTATGTTAACAAACAAGAATACTCACAGACATTGCGTCTGGCCTAGCATATGAGATGAGATGGCACTGGATTGAGAATCTCACATGAGGAATCCTCCATTACTCAGTAGCTTCTTTCTGGGAACCTACTTCCGGGGTCAAGACAGGAACTAGGTCAAATGACCTCTGCTGTATACTAACACTGCTATACAATAACTACCACCAGAGGGTGCTATCTACATGTAATAAGTCCAGAACAGCTTGTCTCCTTAACCAATCAGATTGAAGAATCCTTACTGAGCAGCACATGGTCTAAACTAGGAAGTGTAAGTTAGAATAGTTAATTCAATGTAAAATCATGTACAGAATGTGAAATAAAAAGAGGGAAAGAATGATGGGCTTAAGAATTAGAAATAAAAGAGACAGGAAAAGAAAGTTTAAAAAAAATTATTTTAATTTTTTTTAAAATCTCCAACAATAATTAAAATCTGAAGGAATATGACTCCACACTTGTAAAAGTTAATTTTCAGTGCCAGAGAGGTTGTTTGGCAGTAATTAAGACTTATGCCGTTAAAAAATAAATTTACACCTGAATGCACCAGCCTTAACTTTTTTGACGTGTTTAGTAGGTATCTAGTGAGTAAGAACTGAAAATTCACGTTCTTCCATGTATGTGAATGCCGAGTCTTTCGGCGAGGTACAGTTAGAGTGAACCTTGTGGAGGAGCAGGGAAACCTGGCAGCAACTTCCTGATCTCCACATTTAACTGCGCATATGCAGAGGCCGGAAGTTGCTACACGATTCACTCCTTAATAACGGTGAGTGCTGATAGCCTCACTGTTACTCTTAGTGCAAAATCTGGGCCATTGTATTTGTCCACATATCAGTCCACAAATCCAGGCCATTGTGTCTAGAGCATCTGAGCAGCATTGCAGTCGTTAGCTGTGCCTGACATTGCACTTAAACCACCCAGCCTAACTCATATTTGCCTGGTGGGTATCAAAAGGGATGATTTTTTTCCCCTGGGTGTGGTGCTCTTTCCCTACTTCTCTTTCCTTCCCCCCCCCCCCCCCACCACCCTGAAAAGAAGGTCCTTTCCTGCATAGGCGCCAGCAGCTTTTTACCACTGGAGCCCAAAGTCCCACTGTTTGAACATGGCACACTCCCACTACACCATGCTCTCTACACTGGGAGTAATATTGTAATGATCTGACCTTGCAATCTGGGCTGAGATCAGCTCATTTCACTGGAGCAATGACCTTGGTGTTGTACGGCTAAGATCACATCATCAGCCTCAGAGTGACCCAGAAAAGACTAGTACTGATAGCATGAGAATTTGTCTCTTTTACAAACATCAACTTCATCATGTTTTTCCTGTTTCCTATCTTCATCCATATACCCGCATTGTTTCAAATTGAAACTGCTTCCTCTTTTGGAATGTTTTCCCGTTATTCAATTCATTGCAGCACATGCACTGGGAGTTACGAAGTGCTTTTCTTCATCCACTAAAAGACAAATAGGAATAAAAGGGCAAAAGAGGAAACATTTGTTTCGGCCTCTCTTTATGTAATGATAAAAAGAAAGAAAGACTTGCATTTATATAGCGCCATTCACGACCTCAGGACATCCTAAAGCCCTTTACAGCATTTTACTTTTCTGAAGTGTAGTCACTGTTATAATGTAGGAAAGTTGTCTAATATTGATTAACCTTTATTATTGTTTATTGATGTCACTACAGAAAAAATTGAACTTTGAAAACTGAACTGTATGAATTTAGAAAGTATACATTTATATAACTTCCGGTCTCAACATCGAGTTCAACAAATTCAGATCATAACCACTGCTCTAATTTTTTTGGACAGTAGCTGTTGGTAATGATTCTGTTATTGCCATTTACACCTCCTCTAGACCCATCTGTTGTTCCTTTACTTGTCCCATTACCACTCCCTTTTGCCTTGCACCATCATCCCTTGTGCCATTTAATCTCTCCTGCCTTCCGCCCTATCATAGATCTTCCCCTTTGTTCTTTCCTCCCCTCCCCCCTTTCTCCGCCTCTGCACTTGCTTAAGACCTGTTATATCTCTAATTTTTTCCAGTTCTGGTGAAAAGTCGTCGACTTGAAACATTAACTCTGTTTCTCTCTCCACAGATGCTGCAGAGTATTTTCAACATTTTCTGTTTTTATTTCAGAATTCCAGCATCTGCGGTATTTTACTTCTACATTTACATTGCTTTTGTACATTGTTTTTGTGGTGGCATTGAAACTAAATACTGAAACCATAATGCTGCAGCTTCAGCATTAAACTGTAGTACTGCACCTAACCACATACAATACTTCAGCAAACTTTGTCTGATAACGCTCCTGTGAAGCATCTTGGGAAGTTTTACTATGTTAAAGACGCTATATAAATGCAAATTGTTGTTTTTAATACGGAGGTGGAATTAAGTGGTCTTTGTGATGGAGAGGATATAGGGTAGAAAGCTCAGCTCAACGTTAAATAGAGTAGTGGGGGGAGGTGGTTGCGGGCCTGAGACAGTGGCCGGGGAGGGGGTGAAATTGGTGGCAAGTTATAGAGTTTGTGACTGGGGGTGAAGACGATGGCTTTGATCTTCCCAGTGTTTAACTGGAGAGAATTCTGGCTCATTCAAGATTGGATGTTGGATAAGCAGACTAATAACACAAAGGCAACAGAGGAACTGAGAGAGATGGCGGGGAGGTAGAGCTGGGTGTACTCAGCATACATGTGGAAGTTAACCACATGTCTTCGGATTATGTCACTAAGGGTCAATGTGAAGGTGAGGAAAAGTAGGGGGCCAATGGGGGAGTGGAGCTAACTGGATTGCTCTACGAAAGAGCCGGGCTGGAACAGATTCAATGGGCCAAATGGCTTCCTTCTGTGCTGCACTATTCTATGATTCTATTCTATGATTTAGGCTGTATGCGTACTTAACTAATACTTAACCAACGCTTGTGTGAGGAAGTTTGGTTTATTGGAGTGCACTGTGCCATTAGTTTTCTTGAAACAAAATATCTTCAAATGGCGCACATCTGCAATAAGGGAACTAAATGATAAATAATTCCAGTTGTCAACCTTTGACCTATCTTAATAAGTGAGGAACTCCAAGACGGTTTTGGTCTCCAAGTATAATGCACTAAAGAACCATTAAAAACATGTCTGATTTGTGTGTCGGGACAATTTGCATATCAGATTGTGTTCATTAGGTTTAAAAAATACTGCTGTTCTGTTAAGTTCGGAAAGATATTTTTCATGTTTTATGTTTTGGTTGTTTCAGTGTGTCTGCATGTAATTACTGCACAGAGCTTTACAATGATGCCCTGTAGGTAGCATACTAATATGCAGAGCTTTTTTGATGAGGGGGGAGAGAAACCATAAACCAAAACCCAGCTCAGTGTATTACTTTTGTAGCATCACCAAAAATGTGAAAGTCATTACTATTTTTCTCCTGAATTTACTTGTGTTCAAAGTTTTAAATACAGGACTTTAATTTATGGAATTTCATCTTATAAAGTATAATGAAAAATATTTGAGTGGCAAAAAAAAGTAAACTGAATATTGAACTCGTAAGTTAAATGACTTCTGTAGGATTTCTTTTAGTTTATTTTTGAAGAACTTTACAATTTTCATTGTACCTATTGATATATATGCATCAGAGTCAAAAACTCCTCTTCAATTTCTTTCTTGCAAGAATTTGGAGGGTGGGGAGTGAATATCGTGACAGCCATTAATGCAGCTTCATAACTAGTTAACAAAAATGCACTTAATGTGTAACAAGGCGATTCTTAATAATTTTGTCCTCCCCCCCCCACCCCCCCCCCCCTCTTTGAAGTGATGTCTGCTGCACTGGTTCATGATGGTTCCACTCTGTGGCTCATCTGTAGGAAGACATTGCTCATTGTTGACTGGCACTTCTTTCACAAAGGAGCGACAAGGAGTTAAAGCTGAAATATTGTGGTAATCCAGCAGTAAACAGACTCGGAATATGTGGTTTGCATAGTTCAGTGTCTGCCACAACCCCAATTTTCCCAACCACAGTGATGTGAATCGTGTGTCGTTATAACCACAGGAGGCACTTTCCTCTCCTTTTCTGAACCTGTTTACATTTAATCTGCATTTTAGTTATTTTTTTAAGTTTCCAGTGTGGAATGATTGTCTTCTCATTGTCATCAATATACTTTAACTCTTGTCTTCCGAACCATGGGGCAAATGGAACATAGTTAAGTATATGACAAATACGGCGTCATCGCCCACTCCCTCAAATAACTATTCAATTCTTCCTTGGAGTTTACCACTCTCACCTCTGCTGTCATCTTCAGCTGTCCATTCCACACATTCTCCACCCTTTTCTAAGCTTGAACCTGAGTTCCTTGGTTCAAGTTTGTGGCAATCTTGAGCAGATTATTGGTGATCAATTTATCTGTTCACTTAATCCTTTTGAATAGAATCTCCCCTAACTCTTCTTTTTTCCAGAGCAAACTGTCCCAGGCTCTTGAAACTCCCTTCATAATTCAAATGCCTTAAGCTAGGCATCGCTATGGTTTCCCTTTTTAACATTGTCTTCAATGCCTGGCTATCTTAGCTGTTGTAGGGCGACCAGAATTGTACAAAGGTGTAGCCATACCAGTGCCTTTTGCATACACCTCCACCTCCTGGCCTTTGTGCTCTCTCTCTCTCTCTGGCTATACATCCGAAGATTGGGTTAACTTTCCTTACTGTTGCTGCACACTGAGCTGTTGGTTTTAGTGAACTATCAACCAATACCTCAAATTACTCTCCTGTATTGTTTCTTGTAGCATAGCGCCATTTCATTTTTATTCTCACTGTTTATTTCCCTTCTCTAATCTTATGACATTGCATTGGTCCGGATTTTGCAGTCAGCGGCAAAGCACAGCTGCCCACAGACTTTTCACGGGCTTTTGAGTGGCAACTTGCGGTTCCTAGAGATCATTTTTAGCGCGGCGCCCTCTACAGGGGATCTGTGGCGTGTGTGAGCAGGTCAAGCAACAGCGTGGCTCATCAACCAGTTAGATTGAAGAATTCTCACTGAGGCACTCAGAGTCTAAACCAGGAAGTATAAATTAGAATATTCATTGTAAAATCATGTACAGAAAGCAAAGAAAGATGGGATTGAGAGAGAGATAAAAGAGACAGTAAGATAAAGTTTAAAAAAAAAAGTTAATTTTTAAAAAATCTCCAACCTTAATTAAATTCGGAAGGAATGAGACTTCACACTTGTAAAATTAAATTTTCAGTACCAGAGAGGTTGTTTGGCAGTAATTAAGACTTAGCACACCATTAAAAATCCACTTACACTTGAATAGACAAGCCCTAACTTTTTCTGGTGGGTTTGGTGGGTATCTAGTGGGAAAGTTCTTTAAGTGCTGCAAATTCACCCTGTTCATGTGTTTTAATGCCGAGTCTCTCACGAGATACCAATACAGCGAAGCTTTTGGAGGAACAAGGCAAATTGGACAGCAATTTCCGATTTCCGTTTTTAACCACATGTGCGGACACCGGAAGTTGCTATCCGATTTACTCCATAACAGTGAGCGCTGATAGCCTCACCGTTATTCTTAATGCAAAATCCAGGCCCGTTGTATTTGTCCACATATCAGCCCACCATCGCAAACCTTCCAAATCCCTTTGTATTTGCTTTGCCTTTTCCCTACTATTTGAATCTTTCCCTCATGTGGTGTAATGTACAAAATTAGACAACTTTCTTTCTGTCCCCAGCTCCAAATCATTTTTCTACACTGTAAACCACTGTATCCCCAGCACCAGTGCCTGTGGCATTCACTAGTGACCCCTTGGTTTAGACCCAGCCCCTGCACCGTTACCCTCTATTTTCTCTGGTTTAGCCAATTCTCAGGCCACCTCAGAAGCTTGCCTCTTATTCTGTGCCTTCCTACCTCATTAACTAATTGTGTGACATGGTATCAAAAGGCTTAATGAAATTTAAATATATTGCATCAACAGAATTTCCATTGTCAACCTGCACCTGAACTGGGCTGGGACCAAGGTCCTAGCAGAAAGGATAACTAGGAGTAAAGGAAATACTTTAAACTAGTAAAGTGGGGGGTGGGGGAGAGTTCAGGTAGATGTAATAGTAACCTAAAGATAAGTAAAGGAAGTTATGAAAGCAAAGGTCAGAGTACAACAAGAGATAAATACTCAGGGAACAGAAAAGGGAATAGGCAGTAATAAAATATCTGACAAAAATAAAGCAGGAGTAATGAAAAATAAGAGCATGTAAAATTGTCTGTACAGCAATGTACAGATATTAGCAACAAACCAGGGAAATTGAAGGCAATAATTAAAACTGAGGAAATAGATTTAATAGAGATAACGGAAACATGGCTGCAGACAGGACAGGATTAGCAATTAAATATTGCAGGCTATAATGTATTTAGAAAAGATAGGGAAGGTTGAAGGGGTAGCAGGGTAGCTGCGACAATCAGAAACAACATAATGGCAATAACAAGAAAGGACATAACTAACATATAGATAGAAATAGAAATTGAGATAAAAGGTAAGAAGGGATTGATTACATTTTTAAAAATTTATTCATAGGATGTGGACGTCGCTGGCAAGGCCAGCATTTATTGCCCATCCCAAATTACTCTTGAGAAGGTGGTATACTACAGACCATCAAATAGTCAAAAAGAAGTGTAGAGAGAAATATGTAGGCAAATCTATATGAGTAAAAAACACAATCATATTCATGGGGAGATTTCAACAACCCATAGATAAACTGGCAGGGAGAGGGAGTGAACGCGCAGAAGGGATTACAGTGCGTATAAAACTCCTTTCTGACTCGAGAAGCCCAACAATGGAGGAAGCGCTGCTAGTCTGGGTAACGGGAATTGAACCGGAGCAGATAAGAGAAGTAAGAGTGGGAGAACATCTAGGGAGTAGTGATCACAATATAATAAGGTTTAATATGATGATTGAGAGAGATACAGATAGTACAAATGCCAAAATAATAGATTGAAAAAAGGCATCCATGAGGATGGAGCTAAGGAAGTTAAACTGGGGAGAGATATTGATAGACAAAGAAATATAAGAAAGAAAGACTTGCATTTATATAGCGCCTTTCACAACCACCGGATGTCTCAGTGCTTTACAGCCAATAAAATACTTTTGAAGTGTAGTCACTGTTGTAATGTGGGAAACGCGGCAGCCAATTTGCGCACAGCAAGGTCCCACAAACAGCAATGTGATAATGACCAGATAACCTGTTTTAGTGATGTTGATTGAAGGATAGGTATTGGCTAGGACACCAGGGATAACTCCCCTGCTCTTCTTCGAAATTGTGCCATGGGATCTTTTACGTCCACCTGAGAAACAGATGGGGCCTCGGTTTAACGCCTCATCCGAAAGACGGCACCTCAAACAGTGCAGCACTCCCTCAGCGCTGCACTGGAGTATACATCAACAATAGGCAATATTTAAAAGGGGAGATCAATGGAGTTCAGGTGAAATATATTCCATTTAAAAAGATCAAACGAGCCAAGAATGAGATGCCATGGATAAATAATGCGGTGAGGATAAAATTGAATCAAAGAAAAAGACATACGCAAAGTACATCTTATCTATCTATATATATATATAAACGGATCGATCTGTCTGTCTGTCCTCACATGTGCGTCTGTCCGGCTATGCGCTCGAAAGTTATAGAGCGTACCTACGCGTGCGTTACGTCGAAAGAAAGCTTACCTTTCCAAAACGGTCGTAAGCGTATTTACGTTTCGGCCGGACAAAAATCGCGCCCGCGGTATCCAAAAAACGTTCAAAATTCCGCTCATTAGCATCTCATTATCCGCTCGTTAGCAATAGAGTGACATCGAGGTCGACCAATCGTACGCCGGGTTCCTGGCGCTGTGCGGGCAGGCCCTCCTACGGTCGAGTGATGGGACAATTGACCAATCCTACGCTTCGGTGACCTGACGGTCGACCAATCGGTGCCTGTGTGGGCGGGCCTTATCGTTCTGAACCGAGGTGAGTCGCCGCCATCTTGATTCCAAACTTTTCATTTCTTTTTCCCGCTTTCTGCGTCTTTTAAAAAAAAAAGTTCCTTTTAAAACAGAAATTCTTTTTAAAAAAAAGTTAATTACTTTCAGAAATTGTTTTTTAAAAAAGTTAATTACTTTCTAAATCTTTTATCTAATCTCATTAATTTTCCTACCTTTCCCCGTTTTTGCAGGGAGGCCTCTAAGCCTGGGCGTCTGTTGCCAGCCATGCTGGACCCTAGGCAATTGTTTTGTGGCAAGCTCCTCCCGCCCCTCACCCCGCCCCCTTCGGTCTCCCCCATCACGTGATGGTTGACCAATCCTATGGCGTGTGTGGGCGGGGCTTGATGCTTAATAAGACAGAATAAATAAAAGTTACTTTAGTCTTCGCGAGCACTGGAGTGACTGCAGCAAGTATTGCAACGTAAGTGAAGAGATAGAGAATAAATAATTCCGTTTTTATATCTTCTAACTTTATATCTTCTTTCCTTAAAAAACTTTCGGTTTTCAAAAGGCGAAAGTTTTTCACGAAAGAAGATATAAAGCTAAAAGATATACAAAAGCCGAAAGTTTTTAAAGAAAGAACATATAAAGTTAGAAGATTTCCGATTTTGTACTTTGCAGCTACTTTTTTTTTAAAGTAAAGAAATTTTGCAGTTTTTATTAAGAAATTTTTTTCCGTGCTTCCAACCGACATGAGAAAATGGCCGCCGGCTTCTTCATGCACCTTCAAGGCTGGCCGCACCCGCCCTGAAGGCTGGCAGACAGCTTTTTTTTCTTTCTGCCCCTATCCCCGCCCCCTATCCCCTCTCCCACCCCCTCTCAAGGGTTAACCCGGCAACCAGCTCTGGAGATCGGGAGGGGAGGAGGGTTACCCTGGCAACTGGGCCGGCCATCTTTCATCCTGGCAGCAGTTCAATGCAGCGACACCACATCGCCATATTTGATCCTGGTGGCACGACAATTTCCTCGTGACGCCATCTTTGATCATGGCGGAACTTCAATGTGGGCCCGAACAGCGCCATCTTAGTCTGGGCTGCCCGGTTTCTTTCTCCTTCCCTCTCTCCTTCCCCCTCCCTCCCTCTCTCTCCCTCCCCCCCCCGCCCCCCACTCTTCCCTGCGGGGCTCGCGACATCGGGGGGTGGGAGATCGCGGGGCGGGAGATCGGGACATCGGGAGATCGCGGGGCGGGGCCTCGGGAGATCGGGGCGGGGGGGCGGGGCCTCGGGAGATTGGGGGCGGGGCCTCGGGAGATCGTGGGGGGGGCCTCGGGAGATCGTGGGGGTGGGGGGGGGCTCGGGAGATCGTGGGGGTGGGGGGGGGCTCGGGAGATCGGGGCCTCGGGGCGGAGATCGGGGGGCATCGGGGGGGCGGGGGCCTTGGGAGATCGGGGGGGCCTCGGGAGATGGGGGAGCCTCGGGATATCGGGGGGGGCTCGGGACATCGGGGGGCGGGCTTCGGGACATCGGGGGGCGGGGCTCGGGACATCGGGGGCGGGGCTTGGGACATCGGGGGGCGGGGCTCTGGACATCGGGGGCGGGGCTCGGGGACTCCCTCCCCTCCCCTTCTCCCCCCTTCCCCCTTCTCCCCTCCTCTCCCCCCTTCTCCCCTCCTCTCCCCCCTTCTCCCCTCCTCTCCCCCCTTCCCCCTTCTCCCCTCCTCTCCCCCCTTCCCCCTTCTCTCCCCCCTTCTCCCCTCCTCTCCCCCCTTCCCCCTTCTCCCCTCCTCTCCCCCCTTCCCCCTTCTCCCCCTTCCCCCTTCTCCCCTCCTCTCCCCCCTTCCCCCTTCTCCCCTCCTCTCCCCCCTTCCCCCTTCTCCCCTCCTCTCCCCCCTTCCCCCTTCTCCCCTCCTCTCCCCCCTTCTCCCCTCCTCTCCCCCCTTCTCCCCTCCTCTCCCCCCTTCTCCCCTCCTCTCCCCCCTTCTCCCCTCCTCTCCCCCCTTCTCCCCTCCTCTCCCCCCTTCTCCCCTCCTCTCCCCCCTTCTCCCCTCCTCTCCCCCCTTCTCCCCTCCTCTCCCCCCTTCTCCCCTCCTCTCCCCCCTTCTCCCCTCCTCTCCCCCCTTCTCCCCTCCTCTCCCCCCTTCTCCCCTCCTCTCCCTCCTTCTCCCCTCCTCTCCCCCCTTCTCCCCTCCTCTCCCCCCTTCTCCCCTCCTCTCCCCCCTTCTCCCCTCCTCTCCCCCCTTCTCCCCTCCTCTCCCCCCTTCTCCCCTCCCTTCTCCCCTCCTCTCCCCCCTTCTCCCCTCCTCTCCCCCCCTCTCCCCCCTTCTCCCCTCCTCTCCCCCCTTCCCCCCTCCTCTCCCTTCCCCCTTCTCCCCCCCCTTCCCCCTTCTCCCCCCCCTTCCCCCTTCTCCCCCCTCCCCCTTCTCCCCTCCTTCCCCCTTCTCCCCTCCTCTCCCCCCTTCCCCCTCCCTTCCCCCTTCTCCCCCCTTCCCCCTTCTCCCCCCCTTCCCCCTTCTCCCCCCTTCCCCCTTCCTTCTCCCCCCCTTCCCCCTTCTCCCCCCCTTCCACCTTCTCCCCCCTTCTCCCGCCCTTCCCCCTTCTCCCGCCCTTCCCCCTTCTCCCCTCCCTTCTCCCCCACTTCCCCCCCCTTCCCCCTTCTCCCCCCCTTCCCCCTTCTCCCTTCTCCCCCCTTCCCCCTTCTCCCCCCTTCCCCCTTCTCCCCCTTCCCCTTCTCCCCCTTCCCCCTTCTCTCCCCCTTCTCCCCCCCTTCCCCCTTCCCCGCCTTCCCCCTCCCTTCCCCCTTCTTTCCCCCTTCTTTCCCCCTTCTTTCCCCCTTCTTTCCCCTTCTCCCCCCCTTCTTTCCCCCTTCTTTCCCCCTTCTCCCCCCCTTCCCCCTTCTCCTTCTCCCCTCCCCCCCTTCCCCGCCTTCCCCCTTCTTTCCCCCTTCTTTCCCCCTTCTTTCCCCCTTCTCCCCCCCTTCTTTCCCCCTTCTCCCCCCCTTCCCCCTTCTCCCCCTTCTCCTTCTCCCCCCCTTCTCCCCCCCTTCTCCCCCCTTCCCCCCCTCCCCCTTCCCCCCTTCTCCCTTCTCCCCCCCTCCCCCTTCTCCCCCCCCTCCCCCTTCTCCCCCCCTCCCCCTTCTCCCCCCCTTCCCCCTTCTCCCCCCCTTCCCTCTTCTCCCCCCCTTCCCCCTTCTCACCCCCTTCCCCCTTCTCACCCCCTTCCCCCTTCTCACCCCCTTCCCCCTTCTCCCCCCTTCCTCCTTCTCCCCCCTTCCCCCTTCTCCCCCCTTCCTCCTTCTCCCCCTTCCCCCTTCTCCCCCCTTCCCCCTTCTCCCCCCCCTTCCCCCTTCTCCCCCCCTTCCCCCTTCTCCCCCCTTCCCCCTTCTGCCCCCCTTTCCCCCTTCTCCCCCCTTCCCCCTTCTCCCTTCCCCCCACCTTCCCCCCAGTCGCTCTCTCTCTTCCCCCCAGTCGCTCTCTCTCTTCCCCCCAGTCGCTCTCTCTCTTCCCCCCAGTCGCTCTCTCTCTTCCCCCCAGTCGCTCTCTCTCTTCCCCCCAGTCGCTCTCTCTCTTCCCCCCAGTCGCTCTCTCTCTTCCCCCCAGTCGCTCTCTCTCTTCCCCCCAGTCGCTCTCTCTCTTCCCCCCAGTCGCTCTCTCTCTTCCCCCCAGTCGCTCTCTCTCTTCCCCCCAGTCGCTCTCTCTCTTCCCCCCAGTCGCTCTCTCTCTTCCCCCCAGTCGCTCTCTCTCTCCCCCCAGTCGCTCTCTCTCTCCCCCCAGTCGCTCTCTCTCTTCCCCCCAGTCGCTCTCTCTCTTCCCCCCAGTCGCTCTCTCTCTTCCCCCCAGTCGCTCTCTCTCTTCCCCCCAGTCGCTCTCTCTCTTCCCCCCAGTCGCTCTCTCTCTTCCCCCCAGTCGCTCTCTCTCTTCCCCCCAGTCGCTCTCTCTCTTCCCCCCAGTCGCTCTCTCTCTTCCCCCCCAGTCGCTCTCTCTCTTCCCCCCCAGTCGCTCTCTCTCTTCCCCCCCAGTCGCTCTCTCTCTTCCCCCCCAGTCGCTCTCTCTCTTCCCCCCCAGTCGCTCTCTCTCTTCCCCCCCAGTCGCTCTCTCTCTTCCCCCCAGTCGCTCTCTCTCTTCCCCCCAGTCGCTCTCTCTCTTCCCCCCCGTCGCTCTCTCTCTTCCCCCCCGTCGCTCTCTCTCTTCCCCCCAGTCGCTCTCTCTCTTCCCCCCCAGTCGCTCTCTTTCTTCCCCCCCAGTCGCTCTCTTTCTTCCCCCCCAGTCGCTCTCTCTCTTCCCCCCCCAGTCGCTCTCTCTCTTCCCCCCAGTCGCTCTCTCTCTTCCCCCCAGTCGCTCTCTCTCTTCCCCCCAGTCGCTCTCTCTCTTCCCCCCAGTCGCCCTCTCTCTTCCCCCCCAGTCGCTCTCTCTCTTCCCCCCCCCCAGTCGCTACTCTCTCTGTTACCTCTTCAAAAAATTCAACAAGGTTGGTTAAGCAAGACTTTCCCTTTTGAAATCCGTGCTGACTATTCATTACTATGTTTTTGATTTCTAGATGTTCTTCTATTTTCTCCTTTAGTAGGGATTCCATTATTTTTCCTACCACCGATGTTAAGCTGACTGGTCTATAGTTCCCTGGACATGTTCTATTCCCCTTCTTAAATATAGGTATTATGTTAGCTACCCGCCAGTCCTCTGGCATTATACCTTTTTCTAATGAATTATTATGTGTAGTAATGATCTGCTATCTCTTCCCTAGATTCTTTTAAAATGCGTGGATGCAATCCATCCGGACCAGGGGTTTTATCCTCTTTGCGTTTGATTAGCTTATTTAATATATCTCCTTTTTATTTTAAATGCACTTATCTCATTACTAATCTCATCATCCAATGTCATGTCCAGCTGTTGTATCTCCCTGGTAAATACTGAAGCAAAATAATTATTTAATATTTCTGCCATCTCTCTATCGTTACCTGTGGTATTATCCTGCCTATCCCTTAATGGCCCATATGCCATCCCAACCTTCCTTCTTTTATTGATGTGCCTGTAAAATATTTTACTATTTTGTTTTATGTTCCTTGATAATTTAATTTCATAGTTCCTCTTTGCCTTCCTAACTGTTTTTTTACTTCTCTCCTAATCTCTTCATATTCTCCTTTATCATGCACTCCCCTGCTGTCTATGTACTTAATGTATGCCTCTTTCCTTAACCTCAATTGTTCCCTTATGGCTTTATTCATCCAAGGAGTCTCATTAGTGTTTAGTTTGTTCTTTCCTTTTAGCTGAATATATTTTTCCTGCATTCTGTTGAACACCGTTTTAAATGTTTCCCATTGTCGTTCTATATCGTTGTTTGCCAATATTGTTGCCCATTTTATTTTCCCAAGTTCTATTCTCTGCTCCTCAAAATCAGCTTTTCTCCCATCTATTACCCTGGTTTTCGTCATACTTATGTCCTTCTCAATTATCATCTTAAAGCGTATTATGGTCACTATTGCCTAGATGTTCCCCTACTTTTACTTCTCTTATCTGCTTTGGTTCATTTCCCATTACTAGATCTAATAGCAAACACTTCCTTGTTGGGCTTTTTTACATATTGGATTAGAAAGGAGTCCTGTACACATTGTAGGAACTCCATTCCCTTTTCCGCTTTACCTACCTCTTCTGTCCAATTAATATCGGGGTAGTTGAAATCCCCCATGATTATTATTCTATGTTTTTTACTCATTTCCCTCATTTGTCTCCATATTTCTTCCTCCACCTCCCTTCCACTATTAGGTGGTCTGGCGACTACGACTATTAGTGTGACTGATCCTTTATTATCTTTTATCTCTATCCCTACGGATTCTAATTTTGTCTTGCTGATAGCTGTGTCACTTTTTTCTACTGCCACTATGTTATCCCTAATAAGTACAGCTACTCCACCTCCCCTTTTTCCCTCTCTATCTTTTCTAAATATGTTATACCCTGCAGTGTTTAATTCCCAGTCCTGATTTTTCTGTAGCCATGTCTCAGTAATCCCTACTATGTCTGGTTCCTTGCAACACATGATTGCTTCCAGCTCCCCTGATTTATTACAGACACTGTGCATTGTTGTACAGACAGTTTACCTAATTTTTAATAGGATTTCCTCTCACTTTATGTTTAACCATCTTTTTAGACTCCTGGGGGGGGGAAATTGAGTTGCGCCCCCTTTAGGGCGCTAACTTCGCTGGGACGCTACTTTTAGCACCCCCGCAGCCGAAATTCACCGGTAGCACCCTAAAAGAGAAGCAGGGTGCTACTGGAAGCGCTCCGCCTCCCACTTGGGCGCTGTGAGTGAATATCGCGGCGCTATGTGCCGCGCCAAGCTCTGCGGCACGTCACGCTGCGGTACTGCAGGCCTTCCTCCAGTTCTTAAAGGGGAGGGGCCTAACATAACGCGACTCGGGGCTCAACTGGGCCACCAGGGATCGGAGTGCCGGCAAAAGAGCCGTGGGGATGCTGCAGAGGGGGGCAGGTGCTGGCAGGTGGCCAGCAACAAAAATGGCCGCCCGGCACCACCCCTTTAATTTGCGCCGCCCTGGCCGCAGGTAGGCCCCCCTGACCTCGTCAGACATAGCGTCCGGCGGTAAGTCAGGAGGCGCTACCGAAGACCCAAGAGGGCGCTAACGGGAGGCGCAAAGCAACCGAATTTTTAGGCCCTGTTCTATAACTCTATTCCCTTGCCATCAATGTCCTCCCTTACTTTATTCTTTCCTATGCTCTCTTTTCCTGTTTTGTTTATAATTAGGCTGCTTACGTTCCTTGTAGAACCCTCCCCCCATCTTACTAGTTTAAAGCCTTTGCCAGCTCCATATTTACCGTTTCCGCTAGGACACGGGTCCCATCCAAGTTCAGGTGGAGCCGGTCCCATCGGTACAGCTCCTTCCTGTCCCAGAACTGGTGCCAGTGTCCCATGAAAAGGAACCCCCCTTTCCCACACCAGCCCTTTAGCCACGTGTTAATTCTCCTGATCTGTCTGCTTCTATGCCAATTTGCACGTGGCTCGGGCAGTAATCCAGAGATTATTTCCCCCGAGGTCCTGCTTTTTAATTTAGAGCCTAACATCTGTAGGGGGTGGCCTGTGGTGGTGTTGATTGGCGCGTACGTACTCCCAGTCAGTTATGCCCCTGACTGTTTTGTGAGCGGTTCGAATCGCTCCCACGCCCCTGGGTTCTAGACACCGGACTTAGGTAAAAGGCGGTGGTTTAGAGAAGACTCGAGTAGAAAGGTTGTTGGATGTAAATAAAAACCAAGATTTTATTGAAGAGGAAAAACTTGATACAATCTTATCGGAAAAATTACTAGCGTACACTTCTACAGGCAAAAAATACAAATGTAAAAGAATAATAATAACTATACTTATGCAGGGAATGGGGAACACACGGCACATCGAGGGAAAACAACTATCTTAACAATCCCCTTATCCTTATCCCACCCCCTATACCTAACTAGATTAGGGTATGAGGGGTCAGAACTTCATGCTCACCAATCAAAAGGTTTGTTAAACTCAAAACAGCGGTTGGGTTCGGGGTTCGCTCTTGGTGCTCTCTGGAGTCTGCCGTCGTCACGTGGCCTCCAGGCGCTGCAAGGGCGTTGTCCAGGTTCGAGTACCCCAAAGTTAAAGTCTCTGTTTGGGTACTTTACCTTGCAGGGATGATTCTTCGTCGACAGCCGCCAGATTGAGTTGGCGTGCAGTTATTCGAAGGTCGGCCAAGGCTGAAGGCCCGATAATTCGAAACCTCCCCTCAGTTCGTCTCCTCAGTTGGTCTTCTTCAGCCGGTCTTCCCTCCTCCCCTCGTCGCATCCCGCCTCGCCTGGCCTGAATTGTCCGTGTCCGCCCGACCCGGTGCCGGGGCTAGTTCCAGATGGAGTGGGAAAAGGGCACGGGCAAAGGCCAGGGGGTAAGCACGGGACGGGGAAAGAACGGGAGCCACGAGGGCGAGGGGCCGGAGAGCAGCAGCACCAGCACACCAACCAACAAAGAACACACCTAAGAAGGTGCTACCCGAGGGGGCCTTCAATTATACCTTCGTTGAAAACCCTTATCTGCCCGCCAAATCAGGTTAGTTCTTTGTTTTAATCTTGGCGGGCTATTTTAAATAATGGTAGCAATCCATACTAACTGGTTTTAGATGGCCGGTAATCGCATCTACCGGCCCGATAATTGACTTGTATTGTCCTGAAAGTTCCTTGATGGGCCTGTCCGGTCTCGATGGCTCTGTTGATCTGTTTCCGATAATATATGCAGACTGCTTGATGGCCTTAACTATAGGCCTAAACTGAATTTCGATTTGCCTCCAATTCGGTCTAATGCATAATTCAGAGTCCTGTCTAGTTCCAAAATAAAAAGTCTCTCTTCACAGAAGCTTGCAGCTTGGTTTCGATTTCTCCAAGCTGTCTGCGTTGCAGAGTCCATTTTAAAATCTCTCAGGCTTGCTGCCACGAGGCACGGACACCATTTTGGGTACCCTTCTTGATTTTAAAAAGTCCACGCAGGGTCCCGTTTTATTAATAACAGCCTTCGGAGAAATGCAGAAATTTTGCAAGTCTTACACATCTGATACTCTTTCAGCAGGACCTCCTCCCTGTTCCTACCTATGTCGTTTGTTCCAACATTGACCACGACAACTGGATTTACCCCCTCCCTTACCAAGTTCCTCTCCAGCTGCCGTGAGATATCCCTTACCCTGGCAGGCAACACGCCCTTCAGGATTCTCGTTCTTGGCTGCAGAGGACGCTATCTATCCCCCTAATTATAGAGTCCCCTATCACTACCACATTTCTATTCTGCTCTTTCCCCCCCACGCCCCCCCCCCCCTCCCTTTGGACAGCCTTCGGAGCCACGGTGCCTTGGTCTGCATTGTGGCTGTCCTCCCTGCAGTCTTTCTCCTTGTCCTCACAGGTAGCGAGTGCTTCGTACCTGTTGGACAGGACCAGTGTCCGCAGGACCTCCTTCTCAACCTCTCCTAAATCCCCGCTACCCGGCTCCCTAGCAGTCGCACGCTCCCATTCTTGAACCTGTGCTTTCCTCTGGGGTGTGACTGCATTCTGGATAAAACTGTCCAGTAATTCCTCCCCGTTATGTGTTGGAGTGTCTCCAACTTGCACTCCAATCAATGACTGAGCTGGAGAGATTCGCGATGGAGACATCTGCTGCAGACGTGTTAGCTCGGGATAGTCTCGCTGTCCACAAACTCCCACATACTGCACTCCAGACACAACCTGCTCTGCCATATCTTAGACTAGCCTTATTTAATTTATTTAATTAGTTAAAGTCTTTATTCAACGATTATTTATAGTTATATGAATTAGTTTAACTAATTAAGCTCTAAATTTAATACAGTACTTTGTAGTTTCCCGCACCTAGTTTAA
The DNA here is from genome assembly GCF_052327205.1 of Somniosus microcephalus. Classification (NCBI taxonomy): domain Eukaryota; kingdom Metazoa; phylum Chordata; class Chondrichthyes; order Squaliformes; family Somniosidae; genus Somniosus; species Somniosus microcephalus. The sequence goes on from NC_140987.1 coordinate 212,115,844, forward strand.
ACCACTGTCCTAGGTTAGAGTGAAAAGAGAGAAAAAACCTTAATATTCACCAACCGATCACCTACCTGCCGTCCTGTGACATCACTCCTTGTTTTTTTGGAAATTGTCGAAGGTTCGGCCACTGCTGATATCGCCTCCAATTAGGTCCAGAAAGATACTGGAATATTTTCCAAAATATCAGATAACATAAAATCTAGAGATGGAGAATATGATTTTAAAAATAGTCAGCGTAGATTTCCAAAAGAAAGGTCACGTTTAACTAATCTTATTGAATGCTTTGAAGAAATAAAAGATGATTAGACAAAGGCAATGCAGTGGATGTGGTATACATGGACTTTCAGAAGGTATTCGATAAGATGTAACATAAAAGACTCATGACAAAGGTCAGGGCTTGTGGAGTCAGAGGCCAGGTAGCAGAATGGATTGAAAGATGGCTACAAAACAGAAAACAGAGGGGAGGAGTTAAGGGCAGTTTCTCAGACTGTAGAAATTGGGAAGTAGTATCCCACAGGGTTCTGCGCTCAGACTGGAGTCGTACACTACTTGTATATGAATTAGACTCAGATATTGTAGGTATGGTGTTGAAATTTGCAGATGTACCAAATTGGGGAGTACAGTGAATATTGTGAAGGACATAGATAAACAGGCTTGCAGAGTGAGCAAACAAAATTAAATATAACAAAGTGTAAGGTGATTCATTTTGGTAGAAAGAATAAGGGGGAGCTGGGGGATCTGAGAGATCTAGGAATGTACATACTTAAATCATAGAATCATAGAAAGTTACAGCACGGAAGGAGGCCATTTAGGTCCATCGTGTCCGTGCCGGCCAACAAAGAGCTATCCAGCCTAATCCCACTTCCCAGCTCTTGGTCCGTAGCCCTGCAGGTTGGAGCATCCCAAGTGCACATCCAAGTACTTTTTAAATGTGATTAGGGTTCCTGCCTCTACCATCCTTTCAGGCAGTGAGGTCCAGACCCCCACAACCCTCTGGGTGAAGAAATTTCCCCTCGAATCCCCTCTAAACCTTCCACCAATTACTTTAAATCTGTGCCCCCTGGTTTTTGACCCCTCTGCTAAGGGAAATAGGTCCTTTCTATCCATGTTATCTAGGCCCCTCATAATTTTATACACCTCAATAAGGTCTCCCATCAGCCTCCTCTGTTCCAAGGAAAACAGACCCAGCTTATCCAGTCTTTCCTCATAGCTAAGATTCTCTACGCCCAGCAACATCCTTGTAAATTTCCTCTGTACCCTCTCTAGTGCAATCACATCTTTCCTGTAATGTGGTGACCAGAACTGCACACAGTATTCTAGCTGAGACCTAACTAGTGTTTTATACAGTTGAAGCATAACCTCCCTGCTCTTGTATTCTATGCCACGGCTAATAAAGGCAAGCATTCCGTATGCCTTCTTAACCACCTTATCTACTTGGCCTGCTACCTTCAGGGATCTGTGGACATGCACTCCAAGGTCCCTTTGTTCCTCTACACTACTCAGTGTCCTACCATTTAATGTGTATTCCCTTTCCTTGTTAGCCCTCCCCAAATGCATTACCTTACACTTCTCCAGATTGAATTCCATTTGCCACTGTTCTGCCTACCTGACCAATTTATTGATATCTTCCTGCAGTCTACAACTTCCTTCTTCAGTATCTGTGATGAAATATGCCATTCATCAGGCACTGTATTCCCTGTGTTTAGTTTAGTTTCAGTTTCATTTCCTTACCTGTATTGTATTGTGTGTAGGGCTCTGCCCATACCTGGCCCCTACTTAAGCAAGCCCCAGCGTGTCTCACAGCAGTACAGCAGATCTCTGGATGAGAGACACTTCTCCAATGTGTATTACTTTCTGAATTAATAAAAGCCTTGCTTTGCTCCGTTAACGTCGAGTCTCGGATTCATTGAGGCACATCAGTATCAACCACACAGCCGATTTTAGTATCATCTGCAAACTTCTTAATCATACCCCCTATATTCAAATCAAGATCATTGATATATACCATAAAAAGCAAGGGACCTAGTACTGAGCCCTGCAGATCCCCACTGGAAACAGCCTTAAAGTCACAAAAACACCCATCAACCATTACCCTCTGCTTCCTGTCTCCGAGCCAGTTTTGAATCCAACTTGACACTTTGCTCTGGATCCCAAGGGCTTTCAACTTCGTGACCAGTCTGCCATGTGGAACCTTATCAAAAGCCTTGCTAAAGTCCATATACACTACATCAAATGCACTACCCTCATCTACCCTCCTTACTACCGCCTCAAAAAATTCAATCAAGTTTGTCAGACACGACCTTCCTTTAACAAATCCGTGCTGACTACCCTTGATTAATCCGTATCTTTCTAAATGAAGATTTATCCTGTCCTTCAGAATTCTTTCCAATAATTTTCCCATCACCGAGGTTAGACTGACTGGCCTGTAATTACTCGGTCTTTCCTTTTCTCCCTTTTTAAACCAGGGTACCACATTAGCAGTCCTCCAGTCCTCCGGCACCACACCTGAAGCCAGAGAGGATTGAAAAATGATGGTCAGGGCTTCTGCTATTTCCTCTTTTGCTTCGCTGAACAGCCTGGGATACATTTCATCCGGGCCTTGGGAATTTATCCACTTTTAAAGTTGCTAAACCCCTTAATACTTCCTCTCTCACTGTGTTTATTTCATCTAATATTTCACACTCCTCCTCCCTGATAGCAATGTCTGCTTCACCCCTCTCCTTTGTGAAAACAGATGCAAAGTATTCATTAAGAACCCTACCGACGTCTCCCGCCTCCACACACAGATTACCCTCATGATCTCTAATAGGCCCTACCTTTTCTTTAGTTATCCTCTTACTCTTAATATATTTATAAAACACCTTTGGGTTTTCCTTGATTTTACTTGCCAAGAAATGTTCATGCTCTCTCTTTGCTTTCCTAATATCTTTTTTAATTGCACCCCTGCACTTTCTGTACTCCTCTAAAGATTCTGGAGTATTTAGCGCTCGGTATCTGCCATACGCCTCCCTTTTTTTCTTTATCCTACCCTGTATGTCTCTAGACATCCAGGGGGCTCTAGATTTGTTAGTCCCACCTTTTTTCTTTAAGGGCACATGTTTGGTCTGAACCTTGAATGCCTCCCATTGCTCTGACACTGATTTACCTTCAAGTCGCTGTTTCCAGTCCACTATGGCTAAATCCCCTCTGAGCTTAGCAAAATTTGCTTTTACCCAATTTAGAATTTTTATTCCTGGTCCTTTTCCATAACTACCTTAAATCTAACTGAATTATGGTCACTAGCACCAAAATGCTCCCCCACTGATATGCCTTCTGCCTGCCCAGCTTCATTCCCTGAAACTAAGTACAGAACTGCCCCCTCCCTTGTTGGGCTTGCTACATACTGGCTAAAAAAGTTCTCCTGAATGCATTTTAGGAATTCCGCACCTTCTATACCCTTCACACTAATTTTATCCCAGTTAATATTGGGGTAGTTGAAATCCCCTACTATTACTGCCCTATAGCTTTTGCACTTCTCAGAAATTTGTCTACATATTTGTTTTTCTATCTCCCTCTCACTGTTTGGGGGTCTATAGTACACTCCCAGCAGTGTGATCGCCCCTTTTTTGTTTTTCAATTCGACCCATATGGCCTCGTTTGATGATCCCGCCAACATCACTAAATCACTAAGTAGCAACTCGGACTGATGAGGCCACAAAGAGTGCAAATAAGTACTGGGTTTATTTCTAGAGAAATAGAATATAAAAGCAGGGTGAGAATGTTATATTTATAGAGAACCTTGGTTAGACCATACTTGGAATACTGTGTACAGTTCTACAAACTACAAAAAGGATATTGAAGCACGGGAAAAAGTGCAGGAAATATATACAAGGTTGTTGCCAAACTTGAGAGATGCAACTATCCGGAAAGATTGAGCCGGCTGGGGCTCTTTTCTATGGATAAGTGAAGGCTAAGCAAAGACCTAAAAGTATGGAGCAGTTTGATAAGGTGGCTATTTAGAAACTGTTTCCACTTGTGGGTGAGTCCAGAACAATGGTACATAAATATAAGATAGCCATTAACTGATCAAATAAAGAATTTAGGATGAATTTCTTTACACAGATTGTGGTGAGAATGTGGAACTTGCTGCCACATGGAGTGGTTGAAGCAGAGGGCATTTAAGGGGAAGCTTGATGCTCACCTGAGGGAAAAGGGAATAGTGGGATACGGAGGCAGGGTGGGAAGAGGTAATTGAAATGGGAGTGGGGGGGGAACTCGTATGGAGTATAAACACCGGCATAGACCAGTTGTTTTCGTGCTGTAGATCCTACATAACAAGGTGCAGCATTTCCTCGAAGAACTCCAGTCTATTGTGAGGCAAGAATTCCCATAGTTACTCCTTTCTTCATGTCTTTCATCACCAGTCACAGGATCTCCACCTATCCACACCTGAGTCAGATAGGTCCTCGCCATTTATAATCAAGTTAGATTTTTCACAAAAGGCTGCACTTGAACAATGTCTGACATATCTGTATCATAATAGAGGTACAATAATTATTGACAACAAATTTCTCTTTATTGAGGCATTAACAATGTATGTAGATAATATGTTCAATATTAATAGTTGTTTTCTTTCCCAGGCCACTTGAATTTCTTTTGTAGGTGAGAAGCTTGTTGATAACAAATTCCCCAACTAATCAAGTTGATTTTTATCATAGTCAGTTGTGGCTGTGTGGTTTTTAGGCTGAGCAGGCGGTTTCCAAATCAAACAGCGTGACACGAGGTTTACTGTGTGTTAATACTTTGAGGTGTGTCAATATTTAATTTTGTGACCTGTAGCTACTTAATGATTGATGATTTTTTTCATGAATTTGCCTTTCAATTAAAATGAAGTGTCAGTGGGAAAATCCCGAAGAATTAAAGGCTGCCAACAGTGAAAGCTTCAAACTAATATCGATTCACTACAAGCCTTGTGTAAATATTCAGAGTAAAGTAAGTAAGATGATATTAAATACTCAGTCACAGAGGGTCATAAGTTTGAGTTGTAATTTATTTTAAGTTTTGCTAATGCGTAATAAATTTTATATGTGTAAAATGTAAGCATCTCAAAGCAAGACCAAAACAAACAAAACTAGATGCTTACTATCTGCTAGGTAAGTACACAAAGTTAACGGGTGGATACCAGGTTTGTTATTTTACTGAATTGTGCTTAGATTTCTGATAAGGAAGCCTGATGACTAATATCATGGGCTAATGTGACTGTCAACAAAAATACAAATTTAACCAGTAAACTAAATGAATTTATAATTATTTTCAATTTATTTTTCATTTAATTGTCAATTTGATTCACCTTTATATACAATGAATAATCCAAACCTGCACGATTTCAGGCCACCTAATTTTGCAAGCACGCTGCATAATCTGCAACAGAGCAATACAGTACACTTTGCTGTTTCTCTTCAGTTATTTTTTTCTTTCCATCAGTCATATTTGTAATAATCCAGAGAACATGAGTTCAAATCCCACTGTGGAAGTTAGAGAATTTGAATTCAGTTTTTTTTTAAATCTGGAAATAATAAGCCAGGTATCAGTCAAAGCGTCCATGAAGCTGTTGGATTGTCATTAAAATCCAACTGGTTCACTGGAGGTGAGAGAGGCAAGATAAATTTAGGGAGGGAATTCCAGAGCTTAGGGCCCAGGCAGCTGAAGGCACAGCCACCAATGGTGGAGCAATTAAAATCTGGGCTGGGCAAGAGGCCAGAATTGGAGGAGCGCCAAAATCTCGGAGGGTTGTAGGACTGGAAGCAGTTACAGAGATAGGGAGGGGCGAGGCCATGGAGGGATTTGAAAACAAGGATGAGAATTTTAAAATTGAGGTGTTGCCATACCGGGTAATGGGTGAACGGGATTTGCTGCGAGTTAGGACACGGGCAGTAGAGTTTTGGATGAGTTCAAGTTTATGGAAGGTGGAAAACAGGAGGTCGGCCAGGAGTGCATTGGAATAGCCAAATCTAGAGATAATAAAGGCGTGGGTGAGGATTTCAGCAGCAGATGAGCTGAGGCAGGGACGGAGGTGGAAGTAGGCGGTCTTGATGATGGCATGGATATGTGGTCGGAAGCTCAGCTCCAGGTCAAATAGGACGCCAAGGTTGCGAACAGTGTGGTTCAGCCTCAGACAGTGGCCAGGGAGAGGGTTGGAGTCAGTGGCTAGGAAACGGAGTTTGTGGCGGGGACCAAAGACAATGCTTCGGTCTTCCCAATATTTAGTTCAAAGAAATTTCTGCTCATCCAGGACTGGATGTCAGACAAGCAACGTGACAAATCAGAGACAGTGGAAGTGTTACGAGAGGTAGTGGTGAGGTAGAGCTGGGTATCATCAGTGTATTTGTGGAACCTGGTGTTGTGTTTTTGGATGATGTCACCGATGGGCAGCATGTAGATGAGAAATAGGAGGGGGCCAAGGATAGATCCTTGGGGGACTCTAGAGGTAACGGTCCAGAGTGGGAAGAGAAGTCATTGCAGGTGATCCTGTGACTACGACTGGAGAGATAAGAATGGAACCAGGCAAGGGCAGTCCCACCCAACTGGACGAACGAGGAGAGGCATAGGAGGAAGATGGTGTGGTCAACTGTGTCAAAGGCTGCAGACATGTCGAGAAGGATGAGGGGGGATAGTTTACCACGGTCACAGTCACATAGGATGTCATTTGTGACGATAACGCCATTTCAATGCTGTGGCAGGGGCAGAAACCTGATTGGAGGGGTTCAAACATGGAGTTGTGCGAAAGATGGGCACGGATTTGGGAGGTGACAACGCAATCAAGGAATTTGTAGAGGATAGGAGGTTGGAGATGGGGGTGGTAATTTGCAAGGACAGAGGGGTCAAGGGTGGGTTTTTTGAGGAGCAGGGTGATGACAGATTTGAAGGGGAGTACCTGAGGAGAGAGAACAGTTAACAATATCAGCTAACATGGGGGCCAGGAAGGGAAGTTGGGTGGTCAGCAATTTGGTGGGAATAGGGTTGAGGGAGGAGGAGGTGGGTTTCATGGACAAGATGAGCTCAGTGAGGGCATGAGGGGAGATCGGAGAGAAACTAGAGAAAGATGCGAGTTCAGGGCTAGAGCAGGGAGGAACATTAGGGGAAGTTTGACCTGGTGCGCCAGGGGAAGGGAGGATGAAGGAAGTAGTGAAGCTACAATAGAAGTCTATATGCATGCTGAAGAGTGGAAGCAGCATGCTATAAACAGAGCTAAGCGTTCTCACAACCAATGGATCAGATCAAAGCTCTGCAGCCCTGACACATCCAGTGTAAATAGTGGTGGATAATTAAGCAACTAACAGGATGAGGCAACTCAATGCTTAACAATGGCAGAGCCCAACATATGATTGCAAAATACAAGGCTAAAGCGTTTGCAACCACCTTCAGCCAGAAGTGCAAAGTGGATGATCCTTCTCGGACTCCTCCTGAGGTTCCAACCATCACTTCACTCCACATGACATCAAAAAATGGCTGAGTGCACTGAACATATCTAAAACTATGGGACCTAAAAATATCCTGGTACTGAAGACCTGTGCTCCAGAACTAGCCATGCCCCTAGCCAAGCTGTCCAGCACAGCGAGAGCACTGGCATCTATCTAACAATGTGGAAAATTGCCCAGTTATGTCCTGTCCACAGAGCAGGACAAATCCAACCTAGCCAATTACCACCCCTCAGCCTACTCCCAATTATCAACAAAGCGATGGAAGGAATCACCAACTGTACTATCAAGTGGCAGCTACTCACCAATAATCTTCCCACCAATGACAGATTAGGTTCCACCAGGCCCACTCAGCTCCAGTCCTCATTCCAACCTTGGCCCAAACCAGAGCTAAATTCCAGAGGTAAGGTGAGAATGACCCCCCTTGACATTAAGGTCTAGCCAGAGAATGTCACAAGATACATCCATGAGCAACCCAGCAGCACCTACTGCTGAGAGCAAGTGTAAGCTCCATAATGGGCTGAAATTGTGCCTCAAAGATCAGAAGGTAAATGGCAGTCAATCCCTAAGGATTTAACAGGGGCCTACATTTACTGGGGGAAAGTATAAATTAAAATGTGCACCCTGTTATTATCTGTCCGAGTGGCTTCTAACTCCCCGAGGGTGCCACTCCAAGGTCCTGCTGCCTCTGTGGACTGGGGACCCCTTTGGGCCGCTACAGGTACAGGTGCCAGCTCCAGTTATTTAAGTGATGCTGGGATTTGGAGAAGGGTCATGGTGGGAGCATAGCAGCAGACTGGATTTGTCCCCTCCGGTGTGTGGAAATGGTTACGGAAAGATGCAATGATATTGTCCTTTCGTGCCCTAATACTATTAGAAGTAGCTGTTGGGAAAGTTTATAAATTGATATTTTGATTCATTCACGTCATGCTGCTGACTTGAACCAACCACTTACTAATTGTTGCCAGGTTTTTGTCACTGCAGAAAGGCAGCTGTTAACATTCCTGCGTACAGTGCTTGAAAGTCTGCTGTTGGTTACACCACACCAGTTATCATGCTTGAATCCCATTTAATTATTCTGTTGCTACAGGCTATAGGACACAATAGAGGAAAGGGAACAGGGAAGATTTGTGGATAGCTCACTGAAACCAATACCACAGTGTACAGCAGCAGTAAGGAAAGCTAACCCAATCTTGGGATGTATAGCCGTGGAGGTCGAGCAGGAGGTGATGATGATTTTATGCAGGCCACTGGTATATTTCTGCTGCTGTGTTACAGTAAGAATATCCAGTAATCAGGGACTGCAGAAAAAGGCAACCAAACATACCAAGCTTCAATGAAGTACAATGAATCTGCCCTTTGTCCTTCAATTTTGCTTTTCTGTTTAAACATAAAAAGTCATTACAGATGCCACTGGATTGTGTGTTTACATAATTGTCATTGGTACAGCTTTAATCGTGTTACTAAAGTGAATAGGGCAAAACTAAAATCAGCGCTGCATTTCAGAAAAGAACAGGGGATGGAATTTCCTGTGTATTTGCGCCCAGAGACTTTTGCAATCGGGGCGCAAATCAAATACCCAGGAAAAAAGATGAAACAAACTCGGGCACAGGTGTGTTACGCACATAATGTTACGCCCAAATTTCCTCTTATCTTTTATGCTAACTATGGATGCTTACGGCTAAACACATCTTGTTCTTTATAATGACTCCGGCCCCAGGCTAAAGAGCCATACAAGTGAATATTCTGCAATTTTGCTGGTTCAAATTGGGTGTAAACTTAAGCTCAGAATTTTAGGCCCAGCAGGAAACTAAGTCATTTTCCCAGTGTTTTACCGTGATTTTTTTTTTTAAAACAACAACAACTTGCATTTATATAGCAGCTTTAACATGGTAAAACGTCCCAAGGCACTTCACAGGAGTGTTAGCAAACAAAATTTGACACCGAGCCATATAAAGAGATATTAGGACAGGTGACCAAAAGCTTGGCCAAAGAGGTAGGTTTTAAGGAGCATCTTAAAGGAGGAGAGAGAGGCGGAGGGGTTTAGGGAGGGAATTCCAGAGCTTAGGGCCTAGACAGCTGACGACTCGGCCGCCATTGGTGGAGCGATTAAAGTTGGGGATGTGCAAGAAGCCAGAATTGGAGGAGTGCAGAGATCTCGGAGGGTTGTAGGGCTGGAGGAGGTTACAGAGATAGGGAGGGGCATGGAGGGAATTTGAAAACAAGGATGAAAATGTTAAAATTGAGGCGTTGCCGGACCAGGAGCCAATGTAGGTCAGTGAGCACGGGTGATTGGTGAACAGGGACTCTAGGTGTGAGTTGGAATATGGGCAGCGAGTTTTGGATAAGCTCAAGTTTATGGAGGGTGGAAAATGGGAGGCTGGCCAGGAGAGCATTGGAATAGTCAAGTCTAGAGGTAACAAAGGTATGGATGAGGGTTTCAGCAGCAGATGAGCTGAGGCAGGGGCGGAGATGGGTAATCTTACGGAGGTGGAAGTAGGGGGGGTTTTAGTGTTGGAGCAGATGTGTGGTCGGAGGTTTATCTCAGGGTTAAATAGGATGGCAAGGTTGCGAATGGTGTGGTGCAGCATCAGACAGGGGCCATGGAGAGGGATGGAGTCGGTGGCTAGGGAATGGCGTTTGTGGCGGGGACCAATGACAGTGGCTTCCCAATATTCAATTGGAGGAAATTTCTGCTCATTCCAGTACTGGATGTCAGACAAGCAGCCTGACAAATTAGAGACAGTGATTCTTTTTATTGATCCTCACTGAGACCTGCACTGTGTTTTCTTTTTCTTTGAATGCATTTTTATGGCTTCAGAATGAGCCACATTAAAAATGAGAAGTTTCCACGATTTAATGTTCTAAAAGTGATTGATGTGCACATTCAATTTTCATACTTAATGAAGGAATATACGGTGCTAGGTCCACGTTTTCCTCGGGCTCCGATTGTTTACGCAGCATTTTAAATTCCGGCTAATTTTGATTGGTAAGAGGTTTAAGGGTAAATTGATGTCGACAAAATGGGCCTAATTTCGGGTGTAGCTTCCCAATTCTGCACCCACAGGAAATTCCATCCGGCAGGAGGGGAACATGTTCAGCGTAACTGAGTTACTAAGTTAAGTCATTTTACCTTTTTAAAAGAAAAATGTTGACTTCCATAGTTAGGCTTTCTAGGTTTTGGTTTTCGTTCAGATTTTGTTGTTTCGCCAAATTCAGTCTTTTTTTTGACTCTGCAAGTTCGAGTTTAAAATAAAATTGCAGTCATAAAGGCACTTGTGTGGGTAAGTGGAAAGAGTGGATGCGCAATTCACCCGTCAAAGAAAATATGAACATGAAAGTTTTGGCCATGAATTTCCTGACATAATTGTCGACGAGAATTAGTTATTAATTATTTTTAAAAAGCAGCCTGATGGATTTATGCAGCGCTCCTAGTCAGAATATTTATTCTTTCATGTAATTTTTGGTGCTTTTAAAATAAACATTGCAAAGTTTTGTGTTCAGTGGCATTTTATCAGTTAACCCTGAAAACTGGAAATTCTAATTATAATGACGTAGCATGAAGTTGTGCAATGTTTTATCTTTATTTTAGGTTCACATGGAGAATGTTAGCAATGACACTGAGGAAGCCCAGGTCACAACACCTGAATTAATTCGGTACGAATACCATGTTGTCTACTCCAGCAGTTACCAGGCACCTGTGCTGTATTTCAGAGCTTGTTATTCAGGTAGGTTAAGCTCAACATAAATGGAATTTAAGCTTCAGTCAACTTAATGTTTTAATCTCTGTTCCTCCTGGCTTTAATATACACACATCATGACACCTTGGACCCAAGCTTTTCTGCCACTCTCCATTCCTGTCCTCTGGCTTTCAAACATTCCTCCCCTCTCCCTGTCTTCCCTTATCAAATTCTTCTGGCATCCTTTGCTCCTTTCTGCTGCTCCCCTGTTGAACACCTTCTCTTCCCACCCCCCCCCCCCCCCCACGACTTTCATTCCATCCGAACGGGTTTATGGCCTCCCATTGCTTCAGCCTAGGTTTCCTTCACTGTGCTCACTCTAGCACTCACCAGTGCCTCTGCCCCAGTAGTACCCAATTTGCCTTATTCCCCTTTAATACACAATTCTCCTGCCAATACACTCTCCTGCAGTAAATGTTTCTAACTTCCTTTCTGTAGTGTATGTACCTTTAAGAGGAACTATGTTTTTGAAGCCCCTGTATACTGTAGTACCAGTAGTGACCACTCGGGTATATAAGCCTGTGTAGCGTCTTGTGTTGTTAGTTCACCTCCAGACTTTGTTCAGTAAACACTTGTTAAATCAACTCCTGCATTCCGTGTCTCCATTAACACATGGATCTAACAGTGGCGACGAGTTAGAAATGAACTTACCTGCAATTCGGCAGCACCTCAAGGGGATCGATTCCTCAGACGAAGGTCGAAGCCAGAAGCAAAAAAAATAAAAAATAAAAATAACTCAAAGAAACTCAAAAACGAGGGCCAGGCTTGGTCTCCAGTCTGTGGTTTCCCCAGCTAAACGGGCTGGTGGCAGGTAGTGCACTGATCCTTCCTGGGCTGCGGCGGGCTAGAGCTCGATCGGGTGGCTCTGCAACGGGGCCGGGCAGCGAGTCGGGAAGCAGAAGCAAAGAGAGAGAGAGGGTGGAGCACTCAGGGCGCGGCCGGTGCTGCAAAGCAGGTCAGCGTTCGGACCGAGCAGAGGGAGGGGAAAGTCCCAGAGGGTCCGCTCCACGACGGGAACGGTTCTCCAAGTAACGGAGAAACTATTGAAGCGATATATAAAAAAAAATAGAAATACTGCGAAAAGCTGCAGGTCGCAACGGGAACCGCGGAGAACAGCGTTGGCAGCAGCGGCGGGGAAGCGCGGGAGGCGCCATCTTAACTCGGCGGGGAAGAAAGAAAAGCGCGGGAAGCGCCATTTTAGATTTTCAAGATGCCGAAGACTGGCAATATTACTACTTTCGATAGTGATATAGAAGATTGGACCACATATCGAGGCCCACAGCCCCGAGACCGGAGAAGCAGCGGACCTGCGCAGGAGCAGCCCGAGGCGGGAGAGCTTAAAGGCTTGAGAGGGAGCAGTCAGAGGCACCGAGGCCCACAGCCCCGAGACCGGAGAAGCAGCGGACCTGCGCGGGAGCAGCCCGAGGCGGGAGAGCTTAAAGGCTTGAGAGGGAGCAGTCAGAGGCACCGAGGCCCACAGCCCCGAGACCGGAGAAGCAGCGGACCTGCGCGGGAGCAGCCCGAGGCGGGAGAGCTTAAAGGCTTGAGAGGGAGCAGTCCGAGGCACCGAGGCCCACAGCCCCGAGACCGGAGAAGCAGCGGACCTGTGCGGGAGCAGCCCGAGGCGGGAGAGCTTAAAGGCTTGAGAGGGAGCAGTCAGAGGCACCGAGGCCCACAGCCCCGAGACCGGAGAAGCAGCGGACCTGCGCGGGAGCAGCCCGAGGCGGGAGAGCTTAAAGGCTTGAGAGGGAGCAGTCAGAGGCATACCAATCCAGGTTCCAGGACAGAGGTAAAAAGTAGTCCAAGTGTGACGTCAGCAGGTAGCAGGTAAGTGGTTGGTTGGTGAGTATTTTCTCTCTTTTCAATACAAGCTTGAATTCTGTGGTTAAATTTCTAGGGTCTCTGTGGTGTAGTGGGGACAGTTGGTAAATAAAGCGCCCTAGAGTATACCTGTAACTGGGGTATTGAATAAATGTTTTAATTAATTAAAGGAGTAAGTCATGGCAGGAGAGTTCAGACCCGTGTTCTGCTCCTCTTGCTCCATGTGGGAAGTCAGGGACGCTGCCAGTGTCCCTGACGACCATGTGTGCGGGAAATGCATCCAGCTGCAGCTACTTGTAGAACGCATTGCGGCGCTCGAGCTGCGGGTGGATGAATTTTGGAGCATGCGCGATGCTGAGAGGGTCGTGGATAGCACGTTTAGCGAGTTGTTCACGCCTCAGGGTAGGGCTGCACAGGGGGTGACCATCAGGCGGAGCAACAGAGGCAGGCAGGAAGTGCAGGGAACTCCTGCGGACACCCCCCTTTCAAACAGGTATACCAAGTTGGATACTGTTGAGGGGGATGACTCACCAGGGGAAGGCAGCAGCAGCCAGCTTCCTGGCACCAGGGATGCTTCTGCTGCTCAGGAAGGGAGGAAAAAGAGTGGGAGAGCAATAGTGGTAGGGGATTCTATCGTAAGGGGAACAGATAGGCGTTTCTGTGGCCGCAAACGTGACTCCAGGATGGTTTGTTGCCTCCCTGGGGCCAGGGTCATGGATGTCACTGAGCGGCTACAGGACATTCTTAAGGGGGAGGGTGAGCAGGCAGAGGTCGTGGTCCACATTGGGACCAACGACATAGGTAGGAAGGGGGATGAGGTCCTGCATCAAGAATTTAGGGAGCTGGGTAGCAGATTAAAGGGCAGGACCTCAAAGGTTGTAATCTCTGGATTACTCCCAGTGCCACGTGCTAGTGAGTATAGGAATAGGAGGATAGTGCAGATGAATGCGTGGCTAAAGAGTTGGTGTAGGAGGGAGGGTTTTAGTTTCCTGGATCACTGGGCCTGCTTCTGGGAAAGGTGGGACTTGTACAAGTCGGACGGGTTGCACCTGAACCAGAGCGGGACAAATATCCTTGCGGGGAGGTTTGCTAGCACTGTTGGGGGGAGTTTAAACTAACTTGGCAGGGGGATGGGATACAGAGGGGAGCTGAAATAGGGGGTGATGTGCTGCCAATTATAGAGAAAAAAACAAGTCAGCTTGGTAGACAGGGCAAATATATAAGGGCAAGGCTGGATGGCATCTATTTTAATGCAAGGAGTCTTGCAAATAAGGTGGATGAACTGAAGGTGTTGATAAACACATGGGAGTATGATATTGTTGCTATCACGGAGACATGGTTGAGGGAGGGGCAAGACTGGCAGCTCAATATTCCGGGGTACAGAATCTTCAGGCGAGACAGAGGGGGAGGTAAAAGAGGAGGGGGTGTCGCAATATTAATTAAGGAGTCAATTACTGCAGTAAGGAGGGATGATATATTAGCAGGTTCCTCTAATGAGGCCATATGGGTGGAGCTTAAAAACAAAAATGGGGGCAAGCACTTTGCTGGGAGTGTACTATAGGCCTCCAAACAGTCAGGGGGAGATAGAGGAATAGATATGTAGGCAAATCTCAGTTTGCACATTCTCCCCGTGTTTGCGTGGGTTTCCTCCGGGTGCTCCGGTTTCCTCCCACAGTCCAAAGATGTGCGAGTTAGGTTGATTGGCTATGATAAAATTGACCCTTAGTGTTAGGGGGATTAAATACGTGGGGTTATGGGGATAGGGTGGGATATGTGTTGGTGTAGGGGTTACGGGGATCGGGTGGGATATGTGTCGGTGCAGGCTCGATGGGCCGAAATGGCCTCTATCTGCACTGTGGGGTTTCTGTGATTCTGTGAAATGTGCAAATAATAGGGTAATAATAATGGGGGATTTCAACTTCCCCAATATTAACTGGGATAGTCAAAGTGTGAAAGGCTCAGAGGGTGTAGAATTCTTAAAGTGCATCCAGGAGAGCTTTTTGAGCCAGCATGTAGAAAGTCCTACAAGAGAGGGGGCAGTACTGGACCTAATTCTAGGGAATGTGGCCGGCCAAGTGGAAAAAGTGCTAGTAGGTGAGCACTTTGATGACAGTGACCATAATATGGTGAGATTTAAGGTGGTCATGGAAAAGGACAGGGATGGGCCGGAAATAAAGGTTCTAAATTGGGGGAAGGCCGATTTTAATAGGATAAGGCAGGATCTGGCCAAAATGGACTGGGATCAGCTACTTGTAGGAAAATCCGCATCGGAGCAATGGGAGGCTTTCAGAAGGGAGATTGAGATCATACAATGGCAACATGTTCCCGTAAAGGTCAAGGGTGGTTCCAAAAACCACAGGGAACCTTGGATGTCAGGGGATATACGAGAATGGATTAGGAAAAAAAGGAGGGCTTTTGGCAGATACAAAAGACTAAAGACGGAAGAAGCCCTAGAGGAGTACAAAAAGTGCAGGGGGATACTTAAAAAAGAAATTAGGAGATCAAGGAGGGGCCATGAAATAACACTGGCGAGCAAAATAAAGGAAAATCCTAAGATGTTTTATAAGTATATTAAGGGTAAGAGGATAACTAGGGAAAAAATAGGGCCCATTAGGGACAAAAGTGGCAATCTGTGTGTGGAGCCGGAAGATGTAGGAGGGGTTCTAAATGAATTTTTTGCATCTGTTTTCACTATGGAGGAGGACGATGTAGACATAGAAATAGGGCGGGGGGACTGTGATATGCTCGAACATATTAACATCGAGAGGGAGGAGGTATTGGCGGTTTTAGCAGGCCTAAAAATGGATAAAACCCCAGGCCCGGATGAAATGTATCCCAGGCTGCTGTGTGAGGCAAAGGAAGAGATTGCGGGGGCTCTAACACATATATTCAGGACCTCTCTGGCCACAGGGGATGTGCCAGAGGACTGGAAAACCGCTAATGTAGTACCATTATTCAAGAAGGGAAGTAGGGAAAAACCTTTAATACACAATTCTCCTGCCAATACACTCACACTACAGAAAAGAAGTTAGAAACATTTACTGCAGGAATGTACCTTTAAGAGGAACTATGTTTTTGAAGCCCCTGTATACTGTAGTACCAGTAGTGACCACTCGGGTATATAAGCCTGTGTAGCGTCTTGTGTTGTTAGTTCACCTCCAGACTTTGTTCAGCAAACACTTGTTAAATCAACTCCTGCATTCCGTGTCTCCATTAACACACGGATCTAACACTTTCCATCCTCTTCTTGCTGCCTGCTTCCCCAAGTAAGTCTTTCCCTTTCTCTTCTCCTCCCATTGTACTCCCACTATGCTTCCATTTCACACTGCGTTACACAATGCTTGCACTCAAAAACAATATCCTCCCATCCACCACCTCATCCTGGAGGAGCATGTCAACATCATGGACTTGATTGTACCCTGGCTTGCCTCCCTCGCCCTCCTCTGCCCCGCCTCCCTCGCCCTCCTCTGCCCCGCCTCCCTCGCCCTCCTCCGCCCCGCCTCCCTCGCCCTCCTCCGCCCGCCTCCCTCGCCCTCCTCCGCCCCACCTCCCTCGTTCTCATCCCCTACGTTCACGCATGACAGTTCATTTGACCTCATCATCAAACGTGGACTCAAGACCTCTGAGCTTGTTGTTACTGATGAGTTTTCTCCAATCAGAATGGAAGGATATAGTGATAGTGTTGAGATGAAGTAAGGTGGAAGGAGGCGTGTGTGAAGCATAAACACCAGCATAGACCTGTTGGGCCAAATGGCCTGTTTCTGTGCTGTAAATTCCAAGTAATTCTTTTAAATCATAAATGGTGTCCCAACCCTATGACATCTCCAGTTCAATAGTCAGCTCTTGATCATCCAATCCACAGATCATAAGCTTGAGTTCGCTTGGGAAAATTTTGGTGTAACCACCTTGTGCTCTACTGTCAAAAAACCTACTCTCAATTCCTCTATTCTCTCCAAATCCTGTCCCATCTCCAACCTTTGTCTTTCTGAAATTCTGCTACATGTCATTGTCTTGCAGCTATGCTTCCACCTCTTCCCATTTGCCTGTTCCCGTCCTTCCAGTTAGGCTAGTCTTTTTTCGTCCAGCAATTCCTATGATTCTGTGCTCCCGGGGGCACATCAAGGAGGATCATGGGATGTACGTGTGTGATGCAGCTTCTGTGGCTGTTACTCCCTATTGGGAGGACGGAATCAGCTCTTAGATTACATCATAAACCATAAGGAAGAAGCTAACATGGCTTGTGTTTGTAATCTAAATGCTGAAATTGAACTATTGTATTAAATCACTGAAAGAAGTAGAAAAAGGTCTGCTTTTCTGTTGATGGCAACTGATTTCTCTTTTATAGGTGTCTGCTTTTTTTGTTATAAGTGAAGGTGTAGAAGAGGATCTCACAGAAAGAATGCATTTTGTGCAGTATTACCCTTATGCTGTAACTCACTATCCAGTGTATATAATGTAACTTTTTTTTAAAATCCTAGATGGCAGACCACTTGCATTAAAAGAAATTTGGGAAAATGTTCATGATTGTTACAAAGAACGTCTCTTTCAAGGACCCTGGGATACTATTACACAACAGGTAATCAGTCATATATACAACAAAACTACCAAATGTTGAAATTATCTAATCAGTTCTATACATCAGTCAGTAGATTTGAGCAAAATGAATTATGGATCACTTCAGATTAGTCAACAACCACTGTTAGTTGAAGACCATGTTCTCAGTGATAGAGATGCTTAACAATGGATCACATTTGCACTTCAGTTAACAGTGAAAATCTTCTTTCAATCCTTTATAGACAGTAGGGATGAAATTCAATGGTTCTGCTCTGCTGGTGAGGTGGAGTGGATCCCATGGCTGGCCAAATTGAAGGATGCCAATCCTGCCTCAAATTGTGAGGTCAGGGTCGTTGGCCTGTTTGGGATGGGTGGCCCACGACTGTAAGCGCACATCAGAGGCGCCTGTCCCAATTCCCTAGATGGAAGTAGGGAAGTAGGTTGACCCCAGGCCTGTCCCAGCCAACAAAAAAGTGACAGCCATAACTCCAGCAGCATAAGTTAATCAATCCCCTTTGGAATCGATTACCTTACTTCTGGCAGGGTCAGAATTTCAAAATTGTGGTGTTGAGGGACCGGAAGCCAGTATAGTTTAGTGAGTGGGCCTTGGTACAGGATAGAATCTGTGTAGCCGGATAGGAGTTTTGGAGGAGCTGAAATGAACAGGAGGTGGAAGATGAGAGTCCAGTCAAGAGAGCATTGGAAGAGTTAAGTCTGGAGGTGCCAAAGGGTTTCAGTAGCAGATGTGCTGAGGTAGTGGTGGAGGTGGGTGATGTTATGGAGGTGGAAGTAGGTAGTTTTTGTGATGGAGTGGTTCTGGGGTCAGAAATTCAGCTTGGGGTTGAATAGGATGCCAAGGTTTCTGGTTAGTCTGGTTTAACCTGAGACAGTAGCTGGGGAGGGGGATGGAATTGGTGGCTAGGGTATGCAGTTTGTGGCAGGGGCTGAAGACCATGGCTTCCCAATATTTAACTGGAGGAAATCGTGACTCATGAAAGACTGGACACCAGACAGGTGGTTTGACAGAGACAATGGAGTGGTCAAGAGAAGTAGAACTGGGTGTCATAAATACACTTGTGGAAGTTGACCCTGTGACTGCCGATGATGTCGCTATGGGGCAACATATAGATGAGGAAGAGGAGGGTGTCAAGGATAGATCTTGGAGAGTCTGGAAGTAGCGATGTGGCGTGGGAAGGGAAGTTATTGCTGGAGATGCTCTCACTGCAATGGAATAGGTAAGAGTGGAACGAAGCGAGGACAGTCCTACTGAGATGGACATCAGAAGAGAAGCATTGGAAGAGGATCTTGTGGTCAACCATGTCAAAAACTGCAGAGAGGATGAGGAGAGATAATGCACCATGGTCACTGTCACAGAAGGTATCACCAGTGACTTTACTTCAGGCCATTCTGGTGCTGTGGCAGAACGGAAACCTAATTGGAGACTTAAACATGGAGTTGAGAAAAAGATAGGCACTGATTTGGGAGGTGACAACACATTGTCGAACTTTGGAGAGGAAAGAGAGCTAGGAGTGGTAGTTTGCAATGAAAGAGGATTTGAGGGTGTTTTTTTGAGCAGGGGATTGATGGAGGTTTTGAAAGGGAGAGGAACTGTACCATTGGTGGCTGTGCCTTCAGCCACCAAAGCAACACACTGGAATTTAATCCTTAAACTCCTCTGCTGCTCCATCTCCCTCTCCTCTCTTAAGTCCACCTCTTTGACCAAGTTGTTGGTCACCTCTCCCAATCAATATTCCCTTTACGCTGTGCAGCCACGCAGCACTCTGCAGCTCCCGCCACAGCCGGCTCACCAGCTTTTAAATAGGAAAACCTGCGCATGCGTTGTATTTTGAATAGACCGTGCAGCCCCTTAAAGGGGCCGTGCACCCAAAAAAATTAAAGGGAATATTGCTCCCAATATCTTGTTCTTTGGCTTGGCCAGTTTTTTTTAAATTTTGCTTCTGTGGAGCACCTTGAGATTTTTTTTTTAATGTTAAAGGTGCTATATAAATGCAAGTTGCTGTTGTAGTATGGGGGCCAGGAGGGAAGTTGATGGTCAGCAGCAATGATGCCCCTAATTTTTTTGGGTGCGCGGTCCCTTTAACGGGCTGCGTGACCCATTCACAGTTTATGCGCAAAAAAATCTCATAGAAAAGCCGGTAAGCAGCTTGCGTAAGGCCTCCTAGGCAGCTGCGCGGCTCTGCAGCTCAGTGCGGGAATCGCAGGCTGAGCGGCTGTATAAAGGCTCCCGAGACCCAGGTAAGGCCTCAGTGCGAGAATCGGCTGGAATCGCGGGCTGAGCGGCTGTATAAAGGCTCCCAAGACCCAGGTAAGGCCTCAGTGCGAGAATCGGCGGGAATCGCGGGCTGAGCGGCTGTATAAAGGCTCCCAAGACCCAGGTAAGGCCTCAGTGCGAGAATCGCGGGCTGAGCGGCTGTATAAAGGCTCCAGAGACCCAGGTAAGGCCTCAGTGCGAGAATCGGCGGGAATCGCGGGCTGAGCGGCTGTATAAAGGCTCCCAAGACCCAGGTAAGGCCTCAGTGCGAGAATCGGCGGGAATCGCGGGCTGAGCGGCTGTATAAAGGCTCCAGAGACCCAGGTAAGGCCTCAGTGCGAGAATCGGCGGGAATCGCGGGCTGAGCGGCTGTATAAAGGCTCCAGAGACCCAGGTAAGGCCTCAGTGCGAGAATCGGCGGGAATCGCGGGCTGAGCGGCTGTATAAAGGCTCCAGAGACCCAGGTAAGGCCTCAGTGCGAGAATCGGCGGGAATCGCGGGCTGAGCGGCTGTATAAAGGCTCCAGAGCCCAGGTAAGGCCTCAGTGCGAGAATCGGCGGGAATCGCGGGCTGAGCGGCTGTATAAAGGCTCCAGAGCCCAGGTAAGGCCTCAGTGCGAGAATCGGCGGGAATCGCGGGCTGAGCGGCTGTATAAAGGCTCCCGAGACCCAGGTAAGGCCTCAGTGCGAGAATCGCGGGCTGAGCGGCTGTATAAAGGCTCCCGAGACCCAGGTAAGGCCTCAGTGCGAGAATCGCGGGCTGAGCGGCTGTATAAAGGCTCCAGAGACCCAGGTAAGGCCTCAGTGCGAGAATCGCGGGCTGAGCGGCTGTATAAAGGCTCCAGAGACCCAGGTAAGGCCTCAGTGCGAGAATCGGCGGGAATCGCGGGCTGAGCGGCTGTATAAAGGCTCCCGAGACCCAGGTAAGGCCTCAGTGCGAGAATCGCGGGCTGAGCGGCTGTATAAAGGCTCCCGAGACCCAGGTAAGGCCTCAGTGCGAGAATCGCGGGCTGAGCGGCTGTATAAAGGCTCCAGAGACCCAGGTAAGGCCTACCAATCTCCAATCTTGGAACTCAGAGGGAAGGAGAGAGGTTAAAAGTAATCCAAGTGTGACATCACCAGAAAGCGGGTAAGTGATTGGTTGGTGAGTATTTCTCTCTTTTTTAAACTTAAACTCTGTGGTTTATAGTTTCTAAGGTGCGAAATTCATCATCTAGAATTGGGGCAGAGGGTATTTAAGAATAATATTAATAAATTTAATTAATTACATAGAATGGGAGATCAGGTGATGTGTTGCTGCTGCAATATGTGGGAGCTGGTGGACACCATTGATGCTCACGGTGATCACATTTGCAGTAAGTGTTGGCTGCTCGAGGAATTCCGGCTCCGTGTTGAAGAGCTGGAGTCTGAGCTTCAAACACTGAGACACATCAGGGAGGGGGAGAGTTACCTGGACTCTGTGTATCACGAGGTAGTCACACCAATTAGATTAATTAATTCAGATGTAGTCCGTGGCCAGGGTCAGGATGGTGTGACTAGAAGTGAGGCAGGTACGGGGATCCAGGAGGTAGTGTTGGAGGAGCCGCAGCCCTTGCTCTTGTCCAACAGGTTTGAGGCTCTTACTCCCTGTGAGGATGGGAACTTGGCCAGTGCTGGGACTAGAGTCCTGGCGAATCGAATAACTAGGGCTGTAGAGAGGGCTTTAAACTAATTAGTGGGGGGGAGGTTTTAAGAGAGCGAAAAATAAAAATGACAGCGGAGAAGGCAATAGAGCAAGGTAGCAGTGGGGGAATTAAAAACCAGAGCGTGTCAGGAAGGGACAGAATGTATAATGATAAAGGTAAAGTAGCAAAAGGGGCAAAAGCAGGAATAAATTGTCAGAAAACATATTTGAAAGTTCTTTATCTGAATGCACGCAGCATTTGTAACAAAATTGACGAGTTGACGGTACAAATAACTACACATGGGTATGATCTGGTGGCCATTACGGAAACATGGCTGCAAGATAATCATGACTGGGAACTAAACATACAAGGGTATTTGACAATTAGGAAGGACAGACAGGAAGGAATGGGAGGTGGGGTTGCTATGTTAATCAAGGATGGAATCACTGCAATAGTCAGAAATGATATTGGGTCAAAGGATCAGGATAGTGAAATAGTTTGGGTGGAGATAAGGAATAATAAGGGGACAAAGTCACTAGTGGGCGTAGTCTATAGGCCTCCTAACAGTTGCAACTCTGTTGGTCAGAGTGTAAATCAGGAAATAGTTGGGGCTTGTAATAAGGGAACAGCTATAATCATGGGGGATTTTAACTTTCATATTGACTGGACTAATCAAATTGGGCATGGCAGCCTTGAGGAAGAGTTCATAGAGTGTATTAGGGACGGGTTCCTTGAGCAGTATGTAACTGAACCAACCAGGGGGCAGGCAATCTTAGATCTGGTCCTGTGTAATGAGACAGGATTAATAAAAAATGTCCTAGTAAAGGATCCCCTTGGAATGAGTGACCATAATATGGTTGAATTCCAAATTCAGTTTGAGGATGAGAGAGTTGGATCTCAAACCAGCGTACTGAGCTTAATTAAAGGAGACTATGAAGGTATGAGAGTAGAATTGACTAAAGTGGACTGGGAAAACAGATTAAAGTGTAAGACGGTACAAGAGCAGTGGTCTACATTCAAGGAGATATTTCACATCTTTCAAGATAAATATATTCCACTGAGGAAAAAGGGGAATAAAAGAAAAGACAGCCATCCGTGGCTTAGTAAAGTAATAAAGGATAGTATCCAACTGAAAACAAGGGCATATAAAGTAGCCAAATCTAGTGGGAGGATAGAAGATTGGGAAGCATTTAAAAGCCAGCAAACAATAACTAAAAGATTAATTAAGAAAGGGAAGATAGATTATGAAAGTAAACTAGCAAAAAATATAAAAACAGATAGCAAGAGTTTCTACAGCTATATAAAAAGAAAAAGGGTGGCTAAAGTGAACGTTGGTCCCTTAGAGGATGGGACCGGGAAACTAGTGGTGGGGAACATGGAGATGGCAAAGACGCTGAACAAATATTTTGTATCAGTCTTTACAGTAGAGGACACTAAAAATATCCCAACACTGGACAAACAGGGGGCAATGGGGGGGAGGAGCTAAACACGATTAAAATCACTAAGGAGATGGTACTCAGTAAAATAATGGGACTTAAGGCGGATAAATCCCCTGGACCTGATGGCCTACATCCTAGGGTCTTGAGAGAAGTGGCGGTAGGGATTGTGGATGCATTGGTGATTATTTTCCAGAACTCCCTGGACTCAGGAAAGGTCCCGGCAGATTGGAAAACTGCTAATGTAACACCCTTATTTAAGAAGGGAAGTAGACAAAAAGCTGGAAACTATAGACCAGTTAGCCTAACATCTGTGGTTGGCAAAATGTTGGAGTCCATTATTAAGGAAACAGTAACAGAGCATTTGGATAAACATAATTTAATAGGACAGAGTCAGCATGGTTTTATGAAGGGGAAGTCATGTTTGACAAATTTGCTCGAATTCTTTA
Source organism: Somniosus microcephalus (assembly GCF_052327205.1). NCBI lineage: Eukaryota > Metazoa > Chordata > Chondrichthyes > Squaliformes > Somniosidae > Somniosus > Somniosus microcephalus. Next base: position 212,139,230 of record NC_140987.1, read on the forward strand.
AGGATGTAACATACAGGGTGGATAAAGGGGAACCAGTGGATGTGGTGTATTTGGATTTCCAAAAGGCACTTGACAAGGTTCCACACAAAAGATTACTGATCAAGATAAGAAATCACGGGATTGGGGGTAATATACTGGCATGGGTGGAAGATTGGCTATCTAACAGGAAACAAAGAGTTGGGATAAATGGTTCATTCTCGGGCTGGCAATCAGTAACTAGTGGTGTTCCGCAGGGGTCAGTGCTGGGACCCCAACTCTTTACAATCTATATTAACGATTTGGAGGAAGGGACTGAGTGCAACATATCCAAGTTTGCCGATGATACAAAGATGGGAGGGAAAGCAGTGAGTGAGGAGGACATAAAAAAACCTGCAAAAGTACATAGACAGGCTAAGTGAGTGGGCAGAGATTTGGCAGATGCAATATAATGTTGGAAAGTGTGAGGTTATGCACTTTGGCAGAAAAAATCAAAGAGCAAGTTATTATCTAAATGGAGAGAAACTGCAAAGTGCTACAGTACAAAGGGATCTGGGGGTCCTGGTGCATGAAACACAAAAAGTTAGTATGCAGGTGCAGCAGGTGATCAGGAAGGCCAATGGAATCTTGGCTTTTATTGCAAGGGGGATGGAGTATAAAAACAGGGAAGTCTTGCTGCAGTTATACAGGGTATTGGTGAGGCCACACCTGGAATACTGCGTGCAGTTTTGGTTTCCATATTTAAGAAAAGATATACTTGCTCTCGAGGCGGTTCAGAGAAGGTTCACTCGGTTGATTCCGGAGATGAGGGGGTTGATGTATGAGGAAAGGTTGAGTAGGTTGGGACTCTACTCATTGGAGTTCAGAAGAATGAGAGGCGATCTTATCGAAACATATAAGATTGTGAGGGGGCTTGATCGGGTGGATGCGGTGAGGATGTTTCCACTGATGGGTGAGACTAGAACTAGGGGGCATAATCTAAGAATAAGGGGCTGCCCTTTCAAAACTGAGATGAGGAGAAACTTCTTCACTCAGAGGGTAGTAAATCTATGGAATTTGCTACCCCAGAGAACTGTGGAAGCTGCAACATTAAATAAATTTAAAATGGAGATAGACAGTTTCCTAGCAGATAAGGGAATTAGGGGTTACGGGGAGAGGGCAGGGAAGTGGACGTGAGTCTAGATTTGGATCAGCCATGATCCTATTGAATGGCGGAGCAGGCCCAAGGGGCCGTATGGCCTACTCCTGCTCCTACTTCTTATGTTCTTATGAACGTTGGTCAGCAGTTTAGTAGGAATGGGGTCAAGGGAACAGAAGGTCAGTTTCATGAATGAAATCAGCTTGGATGGGGAGATGGGAGTGAAAATAAAAAAAGACATGAGTTCAGGGCTAGGGCAGAAGAGATCCTGGTGGGAGGTTTAGCTTGGTGGCAAGGTCGTGGGGAAAGCAGCAGAGGCAGCTGACTGCATGGAGACAAAAAGTCCGTGAGCTCCTCGCACTTGTTGCTGGAGGTGAAGGTGGATGAGGCAGTGGAGAGGGGTTTAAGGATGCGGTTGGTAGTGGGGAAATGAAGCTGGGTTATCTTCACCCTCCAAGGTGACCCTGGAGTGGTGGATGGTTTTGACAGAGGAGAGTACAGTCTGATAGTGCTTGATGTGGTCGAGCCAGGTTTGTTGATGCATGGTAAACTAGTTATGTGCCAAATAAGCTCAAGTTTGCATCTCTTGGACTTGAGAGAAAGAAGACGGAGGCCATACCAGGGCGAAAAACAGGGATGGAAAGAGAGTAACTGTTTTACTGGGACCTCCGGGACCTGGAACGTCAGGACCCTCATGGACAACCCCAACAGTGACAGACCGGAATGCCGTAATGCTATCGTTGCTCGTGAGCTCAGACGTTTTGACATAGACATCGTTGCTCTAAGCGAGACCCGGCAGGCAGGGGAAGGCCAGCTCAAGGAGCAAGGCGGTGGCTACACCTTCTTCTGGAAAGGCAAACCTGAAGAAGAACGTCGCCTCCATGGGGTAGGCTTCGCCATAAAAATGAACTAGTTGGGCATCTCGGAGTCTCTCCTAGCGGTATAAACGAGAGCCTCACCCTAGCCCAGAACCAGTACACTACAGTCATCAGTGCGTACGCCCCAACACTGGAAGCCACAGACGAGACCAAAGAGGAATTCTACTCCAGTCTCGAACAATCCCTGTCCCGAGTCTCAACGAGCGACAAGCTGATCCTCCTTGGCGACTTTAACGGCAGAGTTGGAAAGGACACAGACCTCTCGGGAGGTGTGATCGGCAGAGAGGGGGTAGGTAAAGCCAACTCCAACGGTACTTTCCTCCTGTCGAAATGCTTAGAACATGCCCTTGTCATAACCAACACCTTGTTCCGTCAGAGAGACAAGCACAAGGCTTCATGGCAGCACCTTCGCGCCAAGCACTGGCATCTGCTGAACTACGTCATTGTCCGAGCAAGGGACCGCAAGGACATCCGCATCACTAGCACCATGACAGGAGCTGACGACTGCTGGACAGACCACCGCCTAATCCGCTCTGTCATCTCCATCAATGTAGCCCCAAAACAGCGGCAGCAACAGAAACAATGCCGCAGGAAAATCAACGCTGGAGCACTCAAAAACACCGCTAAGAAAGCCTTATTCAGTCTGCGCCTCACAAACAACCTGACGACTCCCAGTGATGCAGAGACACAGAGGGCTCGATTTCCCAGGGCCGTGGAAGCAGGAATGGAGGCGTGTGGGGTGTAAAAATTGCAAATGGTGGCAGGTGGGCCCAATCCCGCCTCCAAGCAATTTTCAAGAAATCGTGTTTACTGCTCCCGTCTCCGTCCCACCTCCAAGAGGTGGGATAGGCCCTTAAGGCCCTTAACTAGCACTAAATTGCCTCTGTTATCCCATTTTGAAAGGCCTTTGTGATTTTAACCCTTTTCTGACGTGAAGCATGCCTGCTCTGAAACATGACGGTGAAACCTGGCGGGAGCACAGTTGGATTGCTGACTATTAGCTACAGCTCCACCATTAAATAGGATATTTGATCAGCCATCATTTGCAGGTGGCAGGACATTGTTGTCTCAGGTCTAGGGGAACTTTTAGAAGGCATAACCACAGCTGTGGAAGTTTGGAGCCTGACACCCATCTCCAGTGTGACCTCCTGGGAAACCCCTCTCGCCACCTTCACTGAGTACTTCCTCAACTGAGGCATGTACCGGAAGCATGGGAGCCATTTATTTCCTTCCCTTCTGGACATCAGATGAGGATGAAGACCAGCTGCGGCACCAGCAGAACCAGGAACAACAGCAGCACCAACAACAGCAGCAACAACAGGAGCGCCAGGGTCTCCAGAATCGTTGTGGTTTGCTGTGCACTTCACAACATGGCACAGCGTCGTGGCTTGCAGATTCCTGAGGACCAAGTGGCTCCTCACATATCCTCCTCAGATGAGGAGGAGGAGGAGGTGGAGGAGGACAGTGAAAATGAACATCTTGCAGAGGCCCATCAACCAGCGGCAGCAGTACGCGAGAACACTGCTGCACGGGATGCAAGGAACGCACTCGTCTTGGCCAGATTTGCTTAGCCTAGCCAATCAAGCACTTTTGCCTCGCAGCTTCTTACCAGAGCTTCGAAAATAGCCAAGAACCAGCGGATTCCTAACAATTTGACCACCATACTGACAATTGCAAATAACCCCGAGCCCTCAATGTGGAAGTCCCATTAACGAAATGACACGCGCCACAACTACAGCAGTAGCCATCAGATTTTTTCTTTACAGTAACCATCTGATGGCTTTTTAACACTAAACATCAAATTTCGCCCAAGTGACTACCCTTGTGATTGTGCAGTATCTTTCTCTTACGCGTGCTTCCCCTGTGGCTTCAGTAGATGTGGAGGACCCTTGCTCAGTTTTTGCTACTCCTGTCTCGACACCTTTGGCGGGCGTCCTCTGGGGTTGCGAACCTGTGAGGGCTCGTCAACAGTCTGCTGCTCCTGCGGCTGTGCAGGGGTTTAGATGCCGATCTCAGTTGGGTGTGGACTCTGGTGGGGCTCTGACCGAGGGCTCTGCAGTGGCATGGAAGTGTGAGTGCTTGGAGAGGAGCTCCCACTTCCTTGATGTCTGCCACCAACTTCCCTCTCATGGGTCAGGTCCCCCTCAGCGCTTGCAAGTGGCTTGAGAGCACCTTGCTGCACATCAGGGGGGCCATGGGGACCCGTATCTGCACTGGCCGTCCTACTCAGAAGGACTTCCATGAAAGTCTGGTTTCTCTGTTCAATAGATAACCATCACTCTTCCAGAGATGTCATTCTATTCAGAACACTCATCATGTTTTCTGCACTCTGGCTACTTATCACCTCCATGGAGGTTGCCATGGTGATGCGTTCATGCGCCAATGACTCCACAAAGGCTCTGCTCATGTTCGCTCTGGACTCCTCCATTCGCTCCACACTCGCAGCGACCCTGGAGACAAAACCTGCCAGAGACTTCTGCATCTGTTCCTGGAGTTCCAGCACCGCTGATCTTGTAGATGGACCAAGAGGCAGAGGGTCAACATGCAGCTGAGCCGAGCTGGGAGAGTCCTGCGCCCTCCGACTAGGACTCTCCACTGCTGTCCCTGTCTGCACAATCTGCTGATGCTCACTTCTGAGCTGTGATACACCAGGTGACAACACTGCACTATCTCGCGAAGATCCCACCGAGGTGTGAGTGTCTGCGCTGGTGCTGGGTGTGCTGAATTCTGCTGACGCTGCGCCTTCAGAGGTTGCAGCTTCCTCTGAGGAGTCTGGATGCTCAGGCTCTTCCTCTTGACTAGTGGGGATGGGTGCTTGCGATGGTCCTGTGGGGGAGTAAAGGAAAGAGTCAGAGATGTGATGCCAAGGTTATATGCATATTGCAGATGATCATAAGTCCATCTATTAGAGCTTCAGAATCATTATCAGCGACTCATGCAATGTCAATGAGAGAGAAGGAAAACTATTCTGTCACCAGTTGGCTGTGATACACCCGTCTGTCCGTCCCCCACTTGTGCATCGTCCTCCACTCCCACGATCTCCAGGAGCGCATCCTCCCAGGGGGTGAGCTGAGCTATTGAGGGTGGCCTTCCTCCTGTCCTGGCTCTTTCTCTCTTATTGTGAGCTCTCTTTTCCTGCAATGAGGGAGACAAGTGGAGTTTGAGTGAGAATGAAGGAGTGAGTGTAGAGAATCCATAGCATAGATGCTTAGAAGGAGACAAAGATGGAGTGAGGTGGCAAGACCAAGGGCCCTCCCTGTGTGTTGTCAGTTGTTTTCATAGCATCGCAGTGATAGGGAGTGTGAGGGTTGCATAGTCGAATAGTTAGGTGAATGTGAACATAGAGAGAGGGGGAATGGGTAAGGGTGCATGGATGTGTCAAGTGGGATGTGGAGGAAGAGATTGCTAATGCTAAGTGCTGGTGAGGAGAGGCAATGGGGATCAGATTGAGGGTGATGGGAAAGTCATACTCACTTTTCCAGTGCGCAGAAGGTCATGAAACCTCTTCCTGCACTGAAGCCAGGTTCTGTGGGTTATCGACAAAGAGTTGACCTCCTGGACCACCTGGATCCACGCAGCCTTGGTCTGCTGGGGAGGCTTCTTCCTCCCTGAAGAAGGGAAGAGCACCTCTTTATTGGCTCTTGCTCCCTCCACTAAAGCTTGCAGGGCGACGTCATCAAACCTGGGAGCAGACCTAGGTCTCTCGCTGGTCATTCTGCCTCCAGGTCCCTCTAACATGAAAGGCCAAAAGGTTGGCAGTCTGCAGAAGAAGCAAGGCTTGTTGCAGACCTTAAATGCAGCAGCAATGATGATGTCATCGGAGGCGAGTTTCAGACTGAAAAAACTAATTGGTCCATGGGTTCCCACACACTGGAACTGAATTGCCCACTTAAGTTAAAATCGCATCATTCTCCCACATCGATTTAGAATCGGGTGACTAACACGAAAAGTGGATTACATGACCCCAGCCCGCCCCAGTGACAAAATCCAGCCCAGAGTGTCCACAGCGCCTGGTCTGCACGCAAGGCCTCCATAATCAGCACCTAGGAAGAGACGCTCGGTCACTCGACCAGGAAACGCCAAGAGTGGTTCGACGAGAATGACCAGGAGATCCAGGAGCTAATAAGCCGCAAGCGCAAGGCATTCCTGTTCTGGAAACAGCAACACAACTCCAGAGCAAGAAAGCAGCTCTACAGACGCCTGAAGGCCGAGGCCCAACGAAAAATTCGCGACCTAAATAACAGATGGTGGGTGGAGAAAGCGCAGGAGATCCAGCAGCTAGCCGACAACCACGATGTGCGTGGATTCTTTAGCGCAGTCAAGACCATCTACAGCCCAAGCACCCAAGGTCCTACCCCACTGCGGGCCAAGAATGGAGGGATACTCATCAAGGACAGAGAGACAGTCAGTGCCCGCTGGAAGGAGCGCTTCGAAGATCTCCTTAACCGAGACTCTGTCTTCGACGCGAGTGTCCTCAACTCCATCTCGCAGCATGCTACCTGCCACCATCTCAGCACAACCCCAGCCCGGCATGAGGTTGAAAAGGCCATCCGACAACTGAAGAACAAGGAGGCCTCAGGAGCAGATGGAATCCCTGCCGAGGCACTAAAGCATGGCGGAGAAGCACTATTGGTGCAAATTCATGAACTCATTTCTCTTATCTGGAAGGAGGAGAGCATGCCAGGGGATCTCAGAGACGCCGTAATTGTGACCATCTTCAAGAAAGGTGACAAGTCCGACTGCGGTAATTACAGAGGAGTCTCCCTGCTGTCTGCCACAGGAAAAGTCATCGCAAGAATCCTCCTCAATCGCCTTCTCCCAGTGGCCAAAGAGCACCTCCCAGAGTCGCAATGAGGATTCTGCCCACTAAGGGGCACAATGGACATGATCTTCACCGCGCGTCAATTACAAGAGAAATGAAGGGAACGGCACCAACCGCTGTACATGGCCGCCTTTGATCTCACAAAGGCCTTCGACACTGTCAACCGTGAGGGATTATGCAGTGTCCTCCTCAAATTCGGCTGCCCTCAAAAGTTTGTCACCATCCTCCGCCTGCTTCACGACGACATGCAAGCCGTGATCCTGACCAACGGTTCCACCACAGACTCAATTCACGTACGGACCTGGGTCAAGCAAGGCTGTGTCATCGCACCAACGCTCTTCTTGATCTTCCTTGCTACAATGCTCCATCTCACCCTCCGGAAGCTCCCCACTGGAGTGGAGCTAATTTACAGAACAATCGGGAAACTGATCAACCTCCGTCGCCTCCAGTCCAGATCCAAGGTCGTCCCATCCTCTGTCGTCGAATTACAGTACGCAGACGACACTTGCGTCTGCGCTCACTCGGAGGTCGAACTCCAAACATCATCAACACCTTCACCGAAACGTACGAGAGCATGGGCCTTACAGTAAACATCCGTAAGACAAAGGTCCTCTACCAACCTGCCCCCACCACACAGTCCTGCCCCCCGATAATCAAAATACACGACAAGGCCTTGGACAACGTGGACCACTTTTCATACCTCGGGAGCCTACTGTCAACAAGGGCAGACGTCGATGACGAAGTCCAACACCGCCTTCAGTGTGCCAGTGCAGCCTTTGGTCACCTGAGGAAGAGAGTGTTTGAAGACCAGGACCTCAAACCTGGCACTAAGCTTATGGTCTACAGAGCTGCTGCATGCCTCAGAGGCATGACCGTGTACAGCAAGCACCTCACAGCACTGGAGAGGTACCACCAACGCTGCCTCCGCAGATCCTGCAAATCCATTGGCAGGATAGGCGCACTAACGTCAGTGTTCTCGCTCAGGCCAACATCCCCAGCATCAAAGCTTTGACCACGCTCGATCAGCTCCGATGGATGGGTCACATCGTCCGCATGCCCGATACTAGACTCCCAAAACAAGCGCTGTACTCGGAGCTCCGGCACGGCAAGAGAGCCCCAGGTGGGCAGAGGGAACGCTTCAAGGACACCTTCAAAGCCTCCTTGACAAAGTGCAACATCCCCACTGACACCCGAGAATCCCTGGCCCAAGACCGCACAAAGTGGAAGAGAAGCATCCGGGAAGGCGCCGAACACCTCGAGTCTCTTCACCAGGAGCAAGCGGAAGCCAAGCGCAAGGAGCGCATGTCAACCCAAGCACCCCACCCACCCGTCCCTTCAACCACCGTCTGCCCCACCTGTGACAGAGACTGTAGGTCCCGCATTGGACTCATCAGTCACCTGAGAACTCATTTTTAATGTGGAAGCAAGTCATCCTCAGTTCAGAGAGACTGCCTAAGAGAGAGGACGTGGAAGTGAGGGAGTGTTGAGCAAATCGAGGCTGCAAAAATATCATGATGAACGGTGGACCAAAGACTTGGCAGTTGGAAGTTTGAAAATGCAGTTGTAAGACCATGGGAGAGTGTTTTCCAGGGGAGGATGCAGAAGAAAGTGTGGTTGGAAGGGATTAGGACATGAGTGGTGAGGGATATAATGAGGCAGTCGGAGATGGCCTTGCCTGTGATCTAGAACAATAGGAGTCGACAGGCCACGGGAGATGGCAAGGTGGAGGGGTGGCTTTGAATATGGATAGTAATTATACATAGGAATCGCACCTTAGTATGAAATAGACTTGAGCTCGCCACTTTCTGGAAGCTTCTGCAGTTCTTTATAAGGGAGTGAAATCAGGAAGCATTTTTTCCACACAAAGTGTAGTGGAAATGTGGAAAACTCTCCCCAAAAGGCTGTGAATGCTGGGTTAATTGAAATTTTCAAGACTGAGATCGATAGATTTTTGTTAGGTAAGGGAATTGAAGGATACGGAACTAAGGCAGCTAAATGGAGTTGAGCTACAAATCAGCCATGATCTAATTCAATGACGAAGCAGGATTGGAGGGCTGAATGGCCATTTAAAAAAAAATATTCATTCATGGGATATAGGCGTCGTTGGCAAGGCCAATATTTATTGCCCATCCCTAGTTGCCCTTGCGAAGGTGGTGGCGAGCTGCCGCCTTGAACCGCTGCAGTCCGTGTGGTGAAGGTAATCCCACAGTGCTGTTAGGGAGGGAGTTCCAGGATTTTGACCCAGCGACAATGAAGAAATGGCAATATATTTCCACGTCAGGATGGTGTGCGACTTGTAGAGGAACTGGGAGGTGGTGGTGTTCCCATGCTCCTGCTGCCCTTGTCCTTCTAGGTGGCAGAGGTTGCGGGTTTGGGAGGTGCTGCTGAAGAAGCCTTGGCGAGTTGCTGCAGTGCATCTTGTAGATGGTACACACTGCAGCCACGGTACGCTGGTGGTGGAAAGAGTGAATGTGTAAGGTGGTGGATGGGGTGCCAGTCAAGCAGGCTGCTTTGTCTTGGATGGTGTTGAGTTTCTTGAGTGTTGTTGAAGCTGCACTCATCCAGGCAAGTGGAGAGTATTCCATCACACTCCTGACTTGTGCCTTGTAGATGGTGGAAAGGCTTTGGGGAGTCAGGCGGTGAGACACTCGCCGCAAAATACCTAGCCTCTGACCTGCTCTTGTTGCCGCAGTATGTGTGTGGCTGGTCCAGTAAAGTTTCTGGTCAATGGTGACCCCAGGATGTTGCTGGTGGGGGATTCGGTGATGATATGCCGTTGAATGTCAAGGGGCAGTGGTTAGACTCTCGCTTATTGGAGATAGTCATTGCGTGGCACTTGTGTGGCACAAATGTTACCTGCCACTTATCAGCCCAATCCTGAATGTCGTCCAGGTCTTACTGCATGCGGGCTTGGACTGCTTCATTATCTGAGGAGTTGCGAATGGCACTGAACACTGTACAGTCACCAATGAACATCCCCACTTCTGACTTTATGATGGAGGGAGGGTCATTGATGAAGCAGCTGAAGATGGTTGGGCCTAGGATACTGCCCTGAGGAACTCCTGCAGCGATGTCCTGGGGCTGTGATGATTGACCTCCAACAACCACTTTCCTTTGTGCTAGTTATGACTCCAGCCAGTGGAGAGTTTTCCCCCGATTCCCATTGACTTCAGTTTTACTAGGGCTCCTTGATGCCACACTCGGTCAAAGGGATTAATTAAGAAAAGGAAAATAGAATATGAGAGTAAGCTTGCAGGGAACATAAAAACTGACTGTAAAAGCTTTTATAGATATGTGAAGAGAAAAAGATTGGTGAACTCAAGCATAGGTCCCTTGCAGTCAGAATCAGGGGAATTTATAATGGGGAACAAAGAAATGGCAGAGCAATTAAATACATATTTTGGTTCTGTCTTCACAAAGGAGGACACAAATAACCTCCCAGAGATGTCGGGGAACATAGGGTCTGATGAAAGGGAGGAACTGAAAGAAATCAGTATTTGTAGGGAAATGGTGTTAGGGAAATTGATGGGATTGAAGGCCGATAAATCCCCAGGGCCTGATAATCTACATCCCAGGGTACTTAAGGAAGTGGCCCTAGAAACAGTAGATGCACTGCTGATCATCTTCCAACATTTGATAGACTCTGGAACAGTACCCATGGATTGGAGGGTAGCTAATGTTACCCCACTATTCAAAAAAGGTGGTAAAGAGCAAACGGGGAATTACAGACCGGTAATCCTGACATCGGTAGTGGGGAAAATGCTAGAGTCCATTATAAAAGATGTAATAGCAGAGCACTTGGAAAACAGTGACAGGATCGGACAAAGTCAACATGGATTTACAAAAGGTAAATCGTGCTTGACTAATCTACTGGAATTTTTGGAGGATGTAACTAGTAAAATAGATAAGGGAGAACCAGTGGATGTGGTGTATTTGGACTTTCAGAATGCTTTTGATAAGGTCCCACATAAGAGATTAGCGTGTAAAGTTAAGGCACATGGGATTGGGGGCAAGGTATTGACTTGGATAGAGAACTAGTTGGCAGATAGAAAGCAAAGAGTTGGAATAAACGGGTCTTTTTCCGAGTGGCAGGCAGTGACTAGTGGGGTACCGCAGAGATCGGTCCTAGGACCCCAGCTATTCACAATATATATTAATGATCTAGACAAGGGAACTAGATGTAATATCTCCAAATTTGCAGACAACACAAAGCTGGGTGGGCATGTGTGCTGTGAGGAGGATGCCGAGAAACTACAGGATGATTTGGACAGGTTGGGTGATTGGGCAGAAGCATGACAGATGCAATATAACGTGGATAAATGTGAGGTTGTCCACTTTGGTGGCAAAAACAGGGAGGCAGATTATTATCTGTATGGCAATAGATTGGGAGAAGGGGAAGTGCAACGAGACTTGGGTGTCCTTGTGCACCAGTCGCTGAAGGTAAGCATGCAGGTGCAGCAGGCGGTTAAGAAGGCAAATGGTATGTTGGCCTTCATAGCGAGAGGGTTTGAGTACAGGAACAAGGATGTCTTGCTGCAGTTGTACAGGGCATTGGTGAGACCACATCTTGAATATTGTGTGCAGTTTTGGTCGCCTTATCTGAGGAAGGATGTTCTTGCCATGGAAGGAGTTCAGCGAAGATTCACCAGGCTGATACCTGGGATGGCAGGAATGACGTACGAGGAGAGATTGGGACGATTGGGCTTGTACTCGTTGGAGTTTAGAAGAATGAGAGGGGACCTCATTGAAACTTATAAAATTCTGAAAGGACTGGACAGACTAGATGCAGGGAGGATGTTCCCGATGGTCGGGGAGTCCAGAACCAGGGGTCACAGTCCATGGATAAGGGGTAGGCCTTTTAGGACAGAAATGAGGAGGAATTTCTTCACCCAGAGAGTGGTGAACCTGTGGAATTCTCTACCACAGAAGGCAGTAGAGGCCAATACATTAAATATATTCAAGAAGGAGTTGGATATATTTCTTAAGGCTAAAGGGATCAAGGGGTATGGGGAGAAAGCAGGGACCGGGTACTGAACTTGGATGATCAGCCATGATCGCATTAACTGGCGGAGCAGGCTCGAGGGGCCGAATGGCCTACTCCTGCTCCTATGTTCTATGTTTCTATGCTGCCTTGATGTCAAGGGCAGTCACTCTCACCTCACCTCTGGAATTTAGCTCCTTTGTCCATGTTTGGACCAAGGCTGTAATGAGGTTGGCAGCTGAGTGGTCTTGGCGGAACCTAAACTGGGCATCAGTGAGCAGATTATTGGTGAGTAAGTGCTGCTTTTTAGCACTGTTGATGACACCTTCCATCACTTTGCTGATGATTGAGAGTAGACTGATGGGGTGGTAATTGTCCGGATTGGATTTGTCCTGTTTTTTGTGGACAGTACATACCTGGGCAGTTTTCCACATTGTCGGATAGATGCCAGTGTTATAACTGCACTGGAACAGCTTGGCTAGAGGCGCGGCTACTTCTGGAGCACAAGTCTTCAGCACGACAGCCGGGATGTTGTCGGGGCCCACAGCCTTTGCTCTATCCAGTGTGCTCAGCCGTTTCTTGATATCACGTGGAGTGAATCAAATTGGCTTAAGACTGGCTTCTGTGGTGGTGGGGACCCCAGGAGGAGGCCGATATGGATCATCCACTTGGCACTTCTGGCTGAAGATGGTTGTAAACGCTTCAGCCTTGTCTTTTGCACTCACGCACTGGGCACCACCATAATTGAGGATGGGGATATTCACGGAGCCTCCTCCTCCCGTTGGTTGTTTAATGGTCCACCGCCATTCACAACTGGATGTGGCAGGACTGCAGAGCTTTGATCTGATCCATTGATTGTGGGATCGTTTAGCTCTGTCTATAGCAATATCTCTTGTTCTTATGAGAGTTTATATGGAGGGAGAGGTTTAGGGAGAACAAGAATGCAGTGAATTCAGAGGAGAGAGGGTAGGGAGAACTGAGATGGAGATTGAAATCATCAAGAATGAGGTGTTGCTCAGTGCAAAAGCTCAGGGTTGAAAGGAGGGTAGATATCGTGGTGAGAAACTCAGGTGGGGCAGGAGAAGGTGCTGTAAGAATGAGAAGGTACCAGAGGAGTCAGGGTACAGACCAAGGTGTGATTTGGTGATGAAGGTCACATTGCCACTGTCGTGATTTAGGCAGGCCAGGTTATGGAAAGTATAGCCTGGCGAGGGAGGCTTTGGTAAGGGGCACAATGTCACCATTTATGATCCAAATGTCAGTAAAAACTGTTATGTCAGTTAAATCATTCACAATAAGGTAATGGATGGCAAGGTTCTTATTTGTGAGTGAATGGACATTCTGAGGGAAATGCCGAGGTGGGCGCAGTGATCATTGACCTGCTGGCAGTGGTGATTGGCGTTCCGGGAGGTTAGCCACAAGCTGGTGTACTGGGACGAGAGAGGAAGATGGGACAGTTTGGATTATTGCTTGTAAGGAGGCAATGACTGTGCCTCGATGGTTTTTTGGAGAATGCAAAAGAGAGGCACCAAGCATAGCGAGATTGAAGCCTGGGATGGCGACAGGAGAGTAGTAAGGCACAGGAGTAGAAATGGGTTAGGGGAGACAGCGTGGAGTGAGCTTGCATTGCCCACAAATCAGTGTCTGGTTTCCAGGAGTGGATCTAGGAGCTGTTCAAGGGAAAGAGTATCAGAAGGCACACTGGTGAAGGTTGTCCAGTAGAATAGGAGGGCCAAGGAGCATTAGAGTCAACCATAAGCCAGCAGAGGTTGATGCAGTGGCCCAGCAGAGGTACCTAATGGCTTCCGGTATCAGCAGTGCGCGCCAGCACCCTTGGCAAATGGTTGGACTTAAAAAAGAAAGAGTGGAATCCTCAGGTAGCCTGGTTACACCCCATTTTCTGGTCCCCAGTTGGCAGATCCCTTCAGGGTCCAACTGCAATTTTGGGCTTACTATTTTTGCTCGTCATTCACAAGTCTAATGGCTACCATCTTAGGCTTCAATCTCGCTTTGCTTGGTGCCTCTCTTTTGCATTCTCCAAAAAACCATTGAGGCACCAGTCATTGCCTCCTTACAAGCAATAATCCTAACTGTCCCATCTTATGCTCAACCACCCGGCTCCTTCATCAATTGACGTTCACTATCTGCTCTGATCTGAAATGGAATTCCCATGACTTGTCCATTGCTAAAGCCTGCAAGAAACTTCTCTATTTTGTGCTAAACATTTTTTCCTCAGCAACTTTGAACTATCTATAGAGCGCAATCTTGTCCAAACTCGAGTATTGCTTTCATATCGGGAGAGTCTCTTCATACTCCTGGATAGGATTCTAGGAAAAAGATTGCTGTCTGTAATGAAATCTGTTTGTCTTGATCCTGTATTCATTTTGCACTCATGTATATTACCCTCCCCCACTGTGTATAGTTTCACTTCCTCTTTCTCAACTAACCTGGGAGGTTCCAGGTCTTGGCTCTTGGCTCCGCCCCTGACTTCTCTTACATAAAGATCCCAGGATCTGTATGACTCATTCCTGTGAACCAGTCGGCGTGTTGAGATGTTAGCTCTGATCTTAGTGATTAAAAGCCAACTTGTTTAAGTCTATAACTTCTAGTTTTGTGGCTATTGAAGGCCCATCACTGTCTAATTTGTATCCCACTCTCTCCATTTAAATCTTTCTTGTCTCTCTCTTTTATTGAAGTTTCTTTGCCTTCCTGGCTCATTCTTTTTGAGCTCCAAATCCACCAATCTTTGCTACCCTTCCTCCTTCCTCACTGTGTGGGTTGGAAAATCAGGTCCCCATTCTCGTGCTGCACCCGATTTGTAGAGGAAATGAAGAGGTCTTGCTGCAGATATATGCAACCCACATTGTTTGTGCAAATTATGTCTAATGCAAAATTGCATGAGTTGGGGCTAAGCTCTACCCTAGAGAGCACTGCTTGACAGTATAAAATTGGCACATGACAGAGGAACTGGTCTGGCCTGCTTTGGAGTGTTTGTTGAAGCTGGTTGGCTGTTGTTGTTTGACTATTGAAGTCTAATTTTTGGCACTGGGCATTTCTCTACAGCATTGAACATCTTGTGTACTGTTCTTTCCCTCTACATTTTTTTCTCTTTGTGGAAGCCTTCAGTTTGCTAAGATGCACACTCCTGGAGCCTTGACAGGTACTACAGCAGTACAAGTTGCAGGCAACCAAGTTACGAGAACGCAAATCCCTTTGTTTGTTCCTTTAGTGTTGCATGAATTGGTAGAGTAACACCAACTCATTACAGCACACCTTCATGCCCAAATACACCAGAGTATGATCACTGCCATCAATACCCAAGGACCGAGTTTACAGACCATGCCACCCCTCCCTGGGTATGTCAGAGGTTACTTGTCTTCAGCAACACAGCAGGCTGGCTATTCCTGTAGCTATGAAGGTCACTACATCAGTAAGATTCTATGCCAAGGATCTTTCCAGGCCACTGCAAGAAACATCTGCAAGATAAGCCTGTTGACAGTTGAGCAACTGCCTGACACCATGCTTGCCAGGGGAAACATCTTATCACATTCCCAGTGGAAATGAGACACCAAGTGGAAGGGACACAGAACTTTTACTGTCTGGCAGACTTCCCAAGAGTGCATGGTGTTCCAGATAGAACCCATGTGGCCATCAGGGCACCACATGTGAAGCTGAATGCATACATCAACAGGAAGTGTACCACTCTATAAATGTGCAGATTGTTTCAGGTCACAGAAATCTCACCCTGTATATTAATGCCCATTATCCAGGGAGCAGCTCAATGCTTTCTTTATCCAGCAATTCCTGCAATATTTGAACTGCCCTTGAGAATGAATAGGGTTGTTTTCATTAGTGTTACGTGGACGGTATTGTTATTCTCCACTTGCATATGCACAAATGTTGACACCCGTTCTGATTTTTGGGAGGACCTACCAAGGGCATGGTGGCCAGAGTTCCCACCTGAAGCAGGTCGGAACCTCTTACATAAATGCAGATAGGTTCAAGCGATGTTATTTAGACCCTAAGGCCATTCCCAATGTCTGCCATGATGACTTCCAGTTCCTGCTTCCACCTGCCAACCATGTGCTGTACAAGTTTAGGAGTTATTTGGAGTGATAGTTAAGGTGATCCTCGGCTGTTGTCAGGTAAAGCTGGATGGAGCTTATAGATACAATTTCTGTGAGTTGCTTATAGGTTTTCCAAATTAATGGATCTGAGTTCGCGCTTTTTTTTTTCCAACGCAATTCGCCAGAAATTGACCAAACCAGTGCAAAAGAGCAAGGAATTTCAAGAGCAAATTACCTCCAGCACAAATCGAGCTTCCACAATCTTTTGCGCTAGTTTAAAAAGCATTGCACCGCAATCTGGCCCTCCCACAATCACCATTGAGAGTTTCCGCTAATTGTGCCTGTTTGGGGGCCCTTGGGGAGGCTCTTAAAATTAAGCTGTTTTTTTGGGCACAAGGGCAGTAATAGGCACGTTATAAAAGCTTTTAAATATTTTTTTAATTTACTAAGAAACTGACTACTGTTCACCAGTGTAAGTAGTAAATGGTTCTGTATAGCTTTTAAAGTTATTCTCAGTTATTTAAAATCGGGTTACTCACAGGTGCTGGACTAGACACTGATTAAAAATGCTTATTTTTTGTGACAAACCCATTTTCAACTATGCTAATCAAACTGCGCCAGGTTACCACTCTTAAATATATCAAGGAATATTTTTAATGCAAAATTTTTAAAAAGTTACTTTCTAAAATGCTGCCCGATTGCGCTAATTCACAGCACATTTTATGTTCGGTGATATGCAAATGAGTTTGAGCGGAAACTTGAGCAAAAAAAATACGCTTCTTAAAACTAGCACAATTTTGAGCGCAATTTGCGCCTGGATTGCCGATTGCACCCAAAGCAGAAACTTTGTATTTACTACTGTATGTTCTGCAGGTATATTGCCAGCTGCACCGCAGTGTTGCTTCTTTCTGTCCCTGAAGCTAAATACGTCTCTCTTTAAGTTGTTGCTGCTGCTGCAGGCCCTTGACGAGCAGCTGCACCATCTGATTTCAGCTTCCAAATCAGTGAGCCTTCAAGGAGCACGTTTCCTGCTGGCGGCTCGCCAACCACATTATAATGAAAGCTGACCATGAAAATCGATCGGCTCCCATTCTGACTCCTCCAGTTGCCCACTGCGCATGCCCTGCCCTCTGCCCACCACACACTCACTGCCCACCGTGCGCACACTGCTCTCTGCCCACTGTGCAAGCACTTCCCATTGCCCACCGTGCACACCCTGTCCACTGCACATGCACTGCCCAACTTACCTGCTAATTCCGCACACATGAAAATTGCCCACAATATGTAACTCATGTATGTTGTAATTTCGGGAATATTTTTGACTTACTTCCATGTTCTTGTTTTTTTTTCTCTATCTAAAATGTGTGCTAATCTTGAAAGTTAAACTTTTATTGATATTGTATCCTCTAGGCCAGGGAAATCTGTCCAGTGTGTGGCGATAATTGATGCTTTACAATTATATGGAAATGAATGAAAGGAAGGTGTTTACTATCTCAATAATTCAGATGCCTATAAATAGACCGAATTTGATTTTACCCATATTTTCAGAGTATAAAATCAGACCTAAACTAGCTTACATTATTAAAGTAAATTTGAACTTTTCAAATCTTAATTGTAAGACCTGTTTTATAAAAAAAACAAGTAGCATGTTTTTCTTTTTATGTGTATTTTCCAGTACTGCAATTACATTATTAACAAACCATGTGAGGAAATTAATGGCACTTACTCCACTCATACTCTTGATGGACCAACTGATGTTCTTTCAGTTGGCTTTCGTCTCAGCGGGAATCTCCCTTGAGTCGTCATTCATCCATTTTATGTGCACCAACATCCAGTAACTTGTTTTAACTGCTTTCGTTTTAAATACTGTAAATCAATTACAACACACAGCTGTTTAATGAAACTTCTGAAACGTTGCTAGAAATCTCTATGGGCATTTCTTGGTGGCTCATAATGACACCAATTTGCCACACCTGGCAAGATCTGCTCACACTGAAAGGGGCAATTCTAAAATGGAATGAAAACTGTTAACCCTTTGAGTCTTGCAGTATCACTCCCAGAGCACGAGTCTAAATTTGCTATTATTTTTCAAAGATGGTTATTTTAGATGCCCTAATTTCAAAGCAACGGCCAATGTACCATAATTTGCTAAGTTCAACATTACCCTATAGGTTCTACCATATCAACTATTTATTATGTGAATGTGGTTCTCCGTTTGCAGTCCATCACTGAGCATAGTTTCCTCATTTTGTGGATTATGAGTTAATAACCTCTTGTTTTATAGATTTTACCTGATCGAATTTGAAATGTCATTTTTCATTTTACTTGTTAGCAGTATGTTGATTTTGAAATTGCTACTGATTGTGGAAGTGACCCAATCAATCACAGTTTACCTTCCATAATGAATTTCTCACCCTTTTCAATCTGCTAAATTGCCTTCTTAAATCCACCTGTGCTGGGAGGAAAACCTTGGAGTCATGCAGAGCAAGAGCGCAGAGTTTCCAAAGCGTGCTGCACAGACTGGGAGCTCAGTGCCCTGATAAAGGGCTTACATGAACAGTTAGCTGACAATTTTATGCTGAAGGGGCCCTGTAACAAATCAGCTAAGACTGCAAGGAGCTTGGCAGGTTCATTGTGAAGAGAATGAACTCTGGCTCCACCACCATCCAGACCTGGAAGGAAGGCCATAAAGAGTTCTATGATTTTAAAAAAGACAGCCGAAGTAAAAATGACCGCGACTAATAAAGACGTGGGACATTATTAGCAGGGAATTTACAATTGTGAATAATTAGAATTTATGAATGAAGAACTGTTGTAGAAAACGTCAACATCCTGCGGATCAAATAAGAAATAGGAGCAGGAGTAGGCCATTTGTCTCCCAATACAGGAAAAAAGTCCTTATTTGACTTTGAATAGTTTATGAATAAATTTAACTAAATCTGAAATACTAGTGAAGATGAACCAATGACCTCTGCAAACAAGGAAGAATGAAACTTATTTTGCTGCACAAAAAAATATTTTTGCAATGCAAAAGATTAATAAGCACACATACTAATGATTGAAGATCATGCCATATGTATAATTAACTGTTAAATTTCCCTTTACTATTCTGTCTATTGGCCAAACTAACATGGGACAAGAGGGTCAGTAAAGCAGCAGGTGGTGGAGTGAACTAGAAGAAAGTGTTAATAGCTCATGAAAGGCAATTAGTGCGGTGTATTGACACAGGGGTTGGGTGTCCTGGCAGAGACCCTCTCGTCATGTCCAGAGACCATGTCAAAAGAAATTATATTGAGCTTCACACATTATATAAATACTTTTATGCACACCCATTGTGCACATCTTTCGTAGGCTGAGAAAACAGTAACCAAATTGATTAAAAAATGAAAGGGCTTGCCTTTATATAACACCTTTCATTACCACCAGACGTCCCAAAACACTTTTCAGCCAGTAGTTACTGTTGTAAATTACAAAACGTGGTAGCCAATTTGCGCACAGCAAGGCTCCACAAACAGCAATGTGATAATGACCAGATAATCTAGGTTATTATTTAATGTTGTTGGCTGAGGGATAAATATTGGCCAAGCCACCGGGAAGAACTTACCTGCTCTTCTTCAAAATATGGGATCTTTTATGTCCACCTGAGAGGGCAGATGGGGCCTTGGTTTAACGTCTCATCCAAAAGACGGCACCTCCAACAGTGCAGCACTCCCTGAGTACTGCACTGGAGTGTCAGCCTAGATCACAGAAATCACAGAAACCCCACAATGCAGATAGAGGCCATTTCGGCCCATCGAGCCTGCACCGACACATATCCCACCCGATCCCGGTAACCCCTACACCAACACATATCCCACCCTATCCCCGTAACCCCACGTATTAAATCCCCCTAACACTAAGGGTCAATTTATCATAGCCAATCATCCTAACCCGCACATCTTTGGATGCTGAAGTACCGGGAGTGGGACTTGAACTGACAACCTTCTGACTCGGAGGCAAGAGTGCTACCAATGAGCCACGCCTGACACCTGGAAGAGGAGAGCACAGTTCTCAGATGAAAAAATGTGTAGCAGAAGAGGTGTGTACTGTTAGGCCAACGCATCATGGAGGGATGTTCCTCATACAGGGCGCCTAGGAAGAATCAACTTACTGCATCTGCTTCCTGTTACAATGCACGGAACATATGGAGCAGGTACTTGACTCCATACCTGAGTCCCTGCAATGGAAGGAAGTGTGCACTGCACTCTACCATAGAACAGGAAACCGTAGCAGTGACAGATGCAATTAAAACCTCACTTACAGACCATAACTATGGCTCAACCATCTCTCTTGCCTGTTCTGACTGCTGTTGCAGAAGCTTTGGGGTCCAAGATTCAAGAAGCTGTTGGTTTCATCTGTTGTGGGCACAACAAGAACATAAGAATTAAGGAAGCTTTCAGGGACCCAAACAGGTCCAGAATTCTGTGCACAAACAGATCATTTTGTGGAATGAGGAAATGGCTTCCATGCATTGAGAAGAACAGCATTCATGCAGTATCTTATTGCGTGTCTCAGAAAAGCCTGAATGCACTTCACTTTACTTCAAAGTGTAGTCACATATTATGTAGGCAAATGTGATGGCCATTTTGCACATAATAAGATCCCACAAACAGCAGTGAGATGATTGACAAATTAAGCTGTTGTTATTGGCTGAGGTAGGAATATTTGCTAGGACCCCAGGAAAAACTTCTTTGAATAGTGCCAGATTATCTTTTACATCCACCTGAACAATCAGAACAGGCAAATGGGACCTCAGACTGACAAATCATACTAAGGACAGCACCTCAGACAATCACTTCCCCGCATCTGTATGGAAATGTCATCTTGATGTGGGGCTTAAGCCTATAACCTTTCTACTAAGGGAAAATGTGACCAACTGAGCCAAACAATACTGAATTTGGCAGCACCTTAGTACCTGCAACCCTGCATAATTGTCTTTGGGTAGTGCCACAGAAAGCATTGAACCCCAAGCAACCAGAGCATGTGATTCTCATTGCACTGTGGCACATACCTCACAGGTAATTGCTCTTGCAGGTAATTGGCATTTGCAAGCCTAGTTGGTTTAGCCAAGTACTCCCATTGCTACACCTTCAGCTTGTAGACATAGTGCACAGCAAGCTAGATCTAGCAGTACACAACTTCCACTGGGTACTGTAAAACACAGTAGGAAAACTGGATGCACACTCACCCCTTCATCCTATATGCAGTGTAACATTAAAGAAACTGCAACAATGCATGCACTTGAACACAGAAGCACTGTACTTCACTCTCTAAAATTAGGTAATTAACAAAAAAGAAAGACTTGCATTTATATAGCACCTTTCACAACCAACGGACATCCCAAAATGCTTTACAGCCAATGAAGCACATTTTGAAGTGTAGTCGCTGTTGTAATGTAGGAAATATTCCTACCTCAGCCAGTAACAGCTTAACTTGTCAATCATCTCACTGCTGTTTGTGGGATCTTATGTGCAAAATGGCCATCACATTTGCCTACATAATAAGTGACTACACTTTGAAATAAAGTGAAGTGCATTCAGGGTTTTCTGAGACACGCAATAAGATACTGCATGAATGCTGCTGTTCTTAATGCATGCCGCTTCTGGAAGCCATTTCCTCATTCCTCACTGTCGTAATGTAACAATGTTTGTTATAACCTGTCATTATTTTAAATATGTTGTAAGAGAAACTTTCTTCTGCCAAAAAGAAAGACAGTGACTTTAGGAAGCAGTTATACCAAACTGAGGAGGTAAAGGAACTAGCTTTTCCATTATTTTAAATATTCACAATGCACTTTTATGATCTTCTATTACAAGCGTAGCAAAAGATAGGTATGATGAGGGCAGTAAGGAAATGTTTCTGAAATTGCTCAGGTTAAGGTGCTGTTGATTCCAGATGATAATCCAGAACTGTGCTGATGAAAACGTTACTGCTGTGTTCTCTTCTGGCAGTTTTGGATAGAAACACTAGAATCTTTCTTATACTCTGCAAAAACACACAGACTTGTTATGTGTAGATAGCTAAGTTCCCATATTAGCTCAAATTCTGAAGAGGGCTCAACATTTTAGGCCGATCAAAAATGTAGGGTCTTCTTCAGTTTGGGCTAATAAGGAAACCAGTTTTTCCTTAACATTAATTGGCATGAGAAGAAATAATAACAGGTCTGCTACCACTTGCTTATGATTTTCCTCAACAGTTAACTCAAATCTAATTACAACACTGATTCATTTATCGGGCCATTTAAATTAGGCATCCAAGGTTGTTAGGGAAGGAGCTGTATATGGAAGGACAGTAAAAGCCTTGCAAGAAGATTCTTTGTGCAATATTCAGTCTACATTTCAGCCATGTTTCTTGAGAACCTAAGAATATAGATAACCATTGTAGTCCATCTGGACAATCACAGCAATTGTAGTGGCATCATGACCTTGCTCTTATCCTCATGAATGAATTATTTCCATCAGTAGTCATTGGATAACTGACAAAGGGTCTATTCTTGAAATATTAGCCTGCCTTTTCTCTTTGCACATGCTGACTGAACTTCTGTGTATTTCCAGCATTTTCTGTTTTTGTTTCATTGATTATCAGGAGTGGAGCCTTACAAAAACAAAATACTGTGGATGCTGGAAATCTGAAATAAAAAACAGAAAATGCTGGAAATACTCAGCAGGTCAGGCAGCATCTGTGGAGAGAGAAACTGAGTTAACGTTTCAGGTCGATGACCCTTTGTCAGAACTGGAAAAAGTGGGAGATGTAACCGATTTTTAAGCAAGTGTAGGGGCAGGGAGGGGAGGGGAGGAAAGAACAAAAGGGAAGGTCTGTGATAGGATGGAAGGCAGGAGAGATTAAGAGACAAAAGGGATCATGGTGCAAGGCAAAAGGAGATGTAATGGGACAAGTTAAGAAACAAAAGATGGCTCTAGATGAAGTGTAAATGGCAATGGCTGAATGATCGACAGCTGTCATGTGAGAGAGAGAAAAAAATGATAGGGGCTGAGGTTATGGTCTGAAATTGTTGAACTCTATGTTGAGTCCAGAAGGCTGTAACGTGCCTGATCGAAAGATGAGGTGCTGTTCCTCGAGCTTACGTTGAGCTTCATTGGAACAATGCAAGAGGCCGAGGACGGTGAGGTCTGAGTGGGAATGGAGCGGTGAATTAAAGTGACAGGCGATCGGAAGCTCGGGGTCACCCTTACGGACTGAACAGAGGTGTTCCGCAAAGCGGTCACCCAATCTGTGTTTGGTCTCCCCAATGTAGAGGAAACCGCATCGTGAGCAGCGAATACAGTATACTAAGTTGCAAGAAGTACAAGTAAATCGCTGTTTCACCTAGAAGGGGTGTTTGGGGCCCTGGACAGTGGGAAGGGAGGAGGTAAAAAGGCAGGTGTTGCATCTCCTGCGCTTGCATGGGAAGGTGCTGGGCGTAGGGGAAAGGGTGTTGGGGTGATAGAGGAGTGGACCAGGGTGTCGCGGAGGGAGCGGTCCCTTCGTAATGCTGAAAGGGAAAGTGAGGGGAAGATGTGTTTGGTGGTGGGATCACGCTGGAGATGGCGGAGGATGATCCCTTGAATGTGGAGGCTGGTGGGGTGAAAGGTAAGGACAAGGGGAACCCTGTCGTGGTTCTGGGAGGAAGGGGCAGGGATGAGAGCAGAAGTGCGGGAAATAGAACGGACACGGTCAAGGGCCGTGTCAACCACGGTAGAGGGGAATCCTCGGTTGAGGAAAAAGGAAAACCTGTCGGAAGCACTAGTATGGAAAGTGACATCGTCCGAGCAGATGCGGTGGAAATGGAGAAACTGGGAGAATGGAATAGAGTCCTTACAGGAAGCGGGGTGGGAGGAAGTTGGGAGTCAGTGGGCTTATAGTGACTGTTTGTCAATAGCCTATCCCCAGAGATGGAGACAGGGAAGCCGAGGAAGGGAAGAGTCAGAGATGGACTATGTGAAGGTGAGGGAAGGGTGGAAATTGGAAGCAAAGTGAATGAAATTTTCTAGTTCAGGGCAAGAGCAGGAAACGGCACCGATACAGTCATCAATGTATCGGAAAAAGAGGTGAGGGAGGGGACTTGAGTAGGACTGGAACAAAGAATGTTCCACATATCCCACGAAAAGGCAGGCATAGCTAGGACCCATGCAGGTCCCCATAGCAACACCTTTAATTTGGAGGAAGTGAGTGGAGTCAAAGGAGAAGTTGTACAATGTGAGAACAAGTTCAGCCAGGCAAAGGAGGGTGGTGGTGAATGGGGAGTGGTCGGGCCTCTGTTCAAGGAAGAAGCGGAGCGCCGTCAGGCCATCCTGGTGTGGATGGAGGTGTAGAGGGATTGGACGTCCATAGTGAAAAGGAGATGGTTGGGGCCAGGAAACTAGAAACTGTTAAAGTGGCGGAAGGTGTCAGAAGAGTCGCAGATGTAGGTGGGAAGAGACTGGACAAGCGGAGAAAAAATAGAGTTGAGAGAAGAGATAAGTTGCGTGGGGCAAGAACAGGCTGGAACGATGGGTCTACCAGGGCAGCCTTGTTTGTGGACCTTGGGAAGGAGGTAGAAGCGGACTGTGCGGGGTTGGGGGACTATGAGGTTGGCGGCCGTGGAGGGAAGATCTCCAGAGGAGATGATGTCAGTGACAGTCTTGGAAATGATGGCTTGATGAGGAGTGGAGCCTTGGCTGATTATCGCTCAGCTCTTCAGCCTTGGAACAGTGATGCCAATTGTACTGCCCCCAGCACATACCAGTTGAGATCAGCTAGCTCACCACAGACGAGGACACAAATTAGATATTTCCTGGTTTGCATTGCTCAATATCATAGGCTGCAGTGCATTTATCTACTGATCCATTGGGAATGCCCTCACTGATGAGACTTGAATCAACTTGGAGCAGGTTTAGTTAGCTTAGCTGCAGAGACCGATGCTTCCCTCTGTACATTTAACATTGGAGGTTTTTGACAATCTGACGAACAATGTTTTAATCAAATGTTCACTCATCCAGTAAAATCTGCTTACTATCAGGGCTGGAAAAATTGGTTGTGCAAATACTGGTTCATTGTACAAAAGTCTGCCTTATATTTTAGTTTTGCAGTACTTGACTTGGTGAGTGAGAAACAAAGCAGTTATTTTTAGTGTCAGAAAACTGGTACTGCAGTAGTACAGAATTTCTTTAAAACTTTACCGTCAATTCTTTTTCTGTCCATTGGGAGTGAAAATTGATCAGAATGCTTAACTGTATATGAAAGGATGCTTTTGCTTAATCACTCCCTTGCTTATCCAGGCTCTCCCATAAACAAATGGCTCATGTTTGTTTTATAGCTGTATCTGAGGGAAGTGCTAGAAGTGTCCAGATGTGCCTTTAAATTCTTGGTTAGTGCATTAAGTATAAAATACTCCAAGCACATGACATGCTGGAAATCAAGTGCAGGTTTCAGTAGCAACAATTTTTTTTTTTAAAGGTTGAAAATACATTTTCCAACTGCTGAAATCGCGAACCAAACTTTCCACTCTTCAAAGCCGACAAAATCCTCGCTTCCACTTTGATCAATTGATAGACAGCTCCTGCACCTTTTGCATATCAGTCTAACTTATCCTAAGTGCAATAGCAGGGTAAAACCAAGAAACTTCTATCTACAGCCCTGACAGTAAGCAAATAAAGCCAGCCGGGGACTTGGCGAGTGATTTGCTGGAAGGCTTAAAAAGCGCAAGGAAACTTGGAAGTCTTTTAAAGGTGCACAAGCGAGGGAAATAACTTCCACTCGCATTATCTGCTCAAATTAAAAAGGTACTGTGCCGTTCCAATGTGGCGAAAACAACAAGGAAATTCATTCCCTTTGTTCCCTGTTCATTCAGTGGAAGAAATTCATAGGAGCTCTCTCCCTTTTTAAGACATTTTTATGTTGTGACGTCTGTCACGTGACCAATGCTTTCTGAATCATATATTAATCCTGGCCTTGGGCTATTCCCTCAGTTATTTTTCTTCCATCATTTTCAAGAGTTTTGGAATTCTGCCAAGCTTTAGGGAACAGCATTGCATCTGTGTTTTCTTTGTTTTACTGAAACTTCTTGGAAAAAGTGTTGGCTTTGTTTTACAGTAACTGAAGTTTTTGGTCAAAACAGCTCGCTGGCCAAATTTTAAAGCTGCCATTTAACTTCAGTCTCTAAGGGATTTTAAATTTTGCTGGCCTTGTCAGAGTCTTCATGACCATGACCATGACCATGACCACTATCTTCAGTGTTTGCCAATGTACCACTATTTTAAGGACTACCTACCCTGAGGGTATTTCCTGACCAGGGCAAGGAAAGTGTGATTTAAGCAGTGAACAGCTATTTTGAAAGATAGATGGCTGAAGTAGAATTGGATTGTGCTAATACTTTATTGCTGGGGAGGAACCCACGATATCACAAAGAAGAAGATTAATCATTACTTTAGAAACCATACAGATTTAGGTAATAAATTGACACTTCTAGGAAAGGAGTCAGAGACCAATGACTGAAACAACTTCCTGGGAACAGAAAGTTGCCCAGGATCACTTTCAAATCTTTGCTTGCCCTCGCTGTTAAAACACAAGATTCATAAACCTAAGGCTTTACAGCCTATTTGAATTTGCAGATGTTTTGGGCACAGACCAGTACAGTTGTAACTGCTGCTGATTTTCAGAGTGCACCAGTCTTTCTGGCTTTATCAGTGGATGTATCTCTACTGGCTCGGGATGATCACAATGGGACTGGTAGGCAGATGTGCAGACTTGAAGAAAATCACCGAACGAATATAAATAAAAACAAAAATATGTCCCCGTCAATACTAACAAAAAAAACTTGTTTTTATGGGACCTTGCTGTGCTCAATTGGCTTCTGTGTTTGCCTACAAAACAAGTGATTACATCAAAAAGGATACGGTGATATACATAAATGTAATTTATTTAATTCTGTAACATTTGACTTAAAAAGTAATAAGATTACCTGAATGTATGGTCGTTAAAGTGTTCATTCTGGGGCACTTTTGGAGTATTTTGTTGCTAATATGTTACATCTGGTTTTGGTAGGTTTATGAAGTAAGTGGGTACCCATTTGTTATGTTCTTCTGATTAAAGAGTGGTTTATTATGATATTTTCAAAACTGTTTTAAGACTGCTCTTTCATAGTACAATTATAAACAGTAATATAACAAGTTCTTTAAAATAGTCTGGTAATGTTATGATTTCCCTACTCTCTGTGATCCAATTAGTCTTCAGTTCACGCCCAGGTAGTTTATTTGATACAGTGTACTAAGGTTTGTGGATTTGCACAAAAGTTGTTGATGCTGTTGCTTATTTTGAAGTTTGTCTTAAAGATGTATTGCATTACAAGGTTGATAGCGTGGTGTACATTATAAATTTATAGTATACATTTTAATGAAGAAATTGGAGGTTTGGAAGTTTCATGCAGTATAAAATATTGATTTAACAATTTAACGCAGGGCAATCGGCAATCTGGATTTTATTTTCAACTAACTGTGTCCAGTCAAAATGCAGTATCCACTTCCTGCAGTTGATGGGCTCTGTGATACAAATTGGTTGTGTCACTGTGCAAGTACTTAGTGTTAGGTTCTGCTCATTTTTGTTATCTTACTTCTTGGCTTCTACATAATATTAATACCTTTCATATTGCTTCAAAATAACTTTACTGCCAATGTAGATGGTAAAACATCCCTTTGCTATCTTTCTTGTTGCACTTTAAACCGTTTCTAATGTTGATACAATAAAACTGATGAAAATGGCATTGAATCTAGAAATTAGAGCGCAGAAGGAGGCCAGTCAGCCTAGTTGGTCTGTGCCAGTTCTAGCTCTTTAACTGGAACAATTATTCACTGCCCTGCCCTGCATTTATTTATATTCTTCCTTTTTCAAATGCTTACTGATTCTCTTTTAAATGGCGTAGTCTGCCTCAACAGCAATTCTGGTAAAACATTCCATCCCCAAAATCTGCGATGGGGTGCATCTCAGTGTAAGTGTCAAGATAGGCTCGCTGGGAATCTCTGCTGCTGACCCTGGTGGAATTGTTAGGGTCGAGGGAAGGTTCCCTGAGTTGCCTGCTAATGATGGGCACCCGCACCACTAGGTATGCATCAAGGGTACCCGCCGTATCAGGAAAGCCAGAAAATCAGTCGAAGAGTGTCTGATCTGGGAGGGGGATTTCTGGGTTTCTCCCTCCTAGAAAGATTTACTTATTGCCCCTGTGGCCCCCTTTGTAAGAAAGATTATTGGCTCTTACATCTTCAGGGTCTAGGCGATGACCCCAGCAGTGGACTCCACTTCCAGTTGCTGGGGATACCTGCGCCAATGTTACTCCAGTCCCCACTGAGAGACCAAGTCATGGGAACTACTGTTGCCACATTTGAGGTGGTCCAAGACTCTACACCCAACAGGACATGGCATAAAATTCACCACAAGTACAGGACCCAGAGTTTAACCGAGACCCAGCCAAGCCTTTCCCAGCCATTCCAGGGGACTCCTGCTTAAGATACGCAACAGCTGCAGTATTTCAGGGACTCCATATTTTAATAACCCTATATGTGAAAGTTTCTTCTAATTTACCTTTCCATTCTTCTAATGATAATCCTGAGTTTGTGCCCCTTGTTACCAATTCACCAACCAGTCAAAACTATCGTTCACTATTTACATTTTCAAACCTTTTCATAATTTTGAAAATCTCTGTTAGATCCCCCCCCCCCAACCTTCTCTGTTCCATCTAATTTTTCACACCTTCAGTGCTCATTCATGGTATAATTCTCATGAATCTTCACTCTATGCTTTCCATGGTTTTAATATTCTTCCTATAATGGAGTGCCTAGAACTGCATGCAATGTTCCAATTGTGATTGACTGCTGCAACTTCAGTGAAAGATCAGCATTTATGCTGTTTCTCCAGGGTTTCTGCTGACCTTCCTAAATTACAGCAATTAGGAGATGACACCCCCCTCGCCTCCAAAATTCAAACCCCAAATTCTGTGAAAGCTACAGTATCATGTCCCTTCATTCTAATTAGTGTCTGTAGTTCCCTGAGTGTTTCTAATGCTTTGCACGTTTGCATATAAGCACTGAAACCCTGTCCCTTTTGTACTCCTAAGTATGCTTTCCCTTCTGTTTTTTTTTCATTATTATTTCTTATTCTTTCCTTCTCTTCTTAGCCGTTCTTCTATTTGCCGTAAGGTACGTCTCTTCATAACCTCCTTAAGCTCACTATTTTTGACTGCTTTGACCCATCACTTTATTCTTAATCCAAACATATATACTCTAGCATTTGCAAGTTTAAATCGTCTTTGAATTCTTTAGTTCTAAAAGAGTTAAGTAAATTAAAAATGTTAATTATACCTGCAATAATACAAAGAAAACTTTAAAAATCTGGGAATATGTATAATGGATACAGGGAAACAACAGGGATTACAGCAGATAGCCTCAATGTGCAGCTAGCACAAGTACAGTGGGTCGAATGGTGGCTTCCTGTGGTGAAATATCTATGAAACAATAATCTGGTTCTTAAACATCTTATTGTGTTTATTTGTGTAGGAGCACCATTTACTTGGCCAACCATTTTTCGTTCTCCATCCTTGTCGAACATCTGAATTAATGACTCCAATAATGGATGGTGCCACGCAGGAGCAGAGGTAAAGTGTTTTAACAGGGAGTCTGTTGAGCTGTTAACATTGGTACCAATTGAACGCAGGTGAATTAAAATGCATTGAATTACTATTAGGACATGAAAATGGATGTTAGCTTTTTTAAGCAATTAGATCTACAGTTTAGATAAGAACAAATGGATTTCTGGCTCTTCTGACTTGATAATGAAGAGTAAAGTGAGGAGGATACAAGAGGGTTGTTAACTGTTGAGTACTAAGTTTTTCTGAAACTTCAGAATCTGAGCCCATTTTTCATTATCTGGCATCTACGGATAGGGAATGAAAAATAAATGATTATGCTGTTCATTATAAATAATAAACAAAGAATATTTCTTAATTTATGTGTTAATGCAAGTTTTTTTTTTAGATTATTTCAAGAACATTAGACATAAAGAGTTGAATAATTTATTAAAGATAATCAATCTCTCCATAGACCTATAGTAAGGTTTTAGAGTTGGTCTCGCGCTCTCTGTCTCTTAAAAAATGTAAAACATTTGTAAAACTGCATTATGTTTTTAAGTTTTCCTTGCTTTCAGTGTTGAAGCATAATTCCTTCAGGACAACTATCTTTGACCTTCATCAGCTTTAACAAAGCAGCAGGCTAAAACATCCTGAAGTAATTATGGTTCAGCAACACAAGGCAAGAGAAACTTTGAATGTATGGAGAGTCTTTGGTGTGTTTAAAAAAAAACCTCAAGGCATAGAACAAGAGAGAGTGCACTAAAATTCCACAACTATTAGATGTGCTGACTAATGTCTCCAAAATAACTCGATTTACTCGTTTGTTCTTCTCAGAAGTTTTGATACATCCATCATCCACTAGTAAAATCACAGGGATGATGACCCTTTCAAGTTTTAATCTTCTGTAGTCTTGGAAGAGATGTACAATATTCCCTGACCCATGCTGTATAAGTGGAATGGCCGCAGACTGCGAAGCAAAGACAGGGATTCAGAATAATTTACACTTCCTTGTGCTTAGAATGGATTACTGTATTCTAATTTGGAGTTTCAGTGATGTCTTCATCTTAATTTGGCAAATTTTTTTGCATCGGTATATATTTCTACAATTCTATTTTGTAAAACAGTTCCACAGTTCACAAATTAGGTCTCCCAGTGCATATGGGGTCATTCCAGAAACTAAATATCATTGTTACTTTCTACTGAAACACAACTTCAGAAAATATAAAGCTTGCTGCTTTTTTTAGATGGTCTTATTCATTCTCACCTCAGGTTACTGAAAAATGACCTTTAGCCTGCAGTCTAAAGCTAGAAAGAAGGTGAAACAATGTGTCAGATAAGGATTTGTCTAGCATGGCAAAGTAGTCGTTAATAGGGAAAATTTGCTTATATAACAACAGTAACTGCACTTCAGAAGTTATCCATTGGTTGCAAAGTGCTTTGGTATGTACTAAGAACATGACAAGGTGCTATATAAGTGTAAGTTCACAAATGAGATGAAATCTAGTTTGTGGGGGTGTTGGGAGAAAACTGGTCTGTAACTTGGCAATCTTTCTCCAGCTTTCACCCTAAGGCATTAATGTCACAGATTCTCTGACCTAGAACTTGTGATTGCCCTGGCTAGCTCTTGTGGTTCCAAGAAAGTCCATGGATTGTTGGTCAGCAACTTCTGCATCTCTGGGGAGTTGTTGGCTGAATGATCAGTCTGCACCAAAGCTAAAATTAACTCCTTGAAGGCCTCTGATTAGAAAGCTTAACCCAACACCCCACCACCACTGTCATCAATTAAGTTAATCATGCAAGAATTTCTTGATGGCAACCACTGAGGATCTGACATAGTTGGTTTGACCGAATTGACACAGACTTTGGCCTCCGCTTCAGCCTAGGAAGAGTTATCATTGCTACACTACTTCAGGTTCAGTCTGCTTCACATACTTTCAGGTTTCAGCTTTCCCTTGACTCCAGTAAATCTCTTTTGGGGTTTCTGATTCAGAAGGGATATCAGTACTTCTGGCACTCAGCCCTCAAGACCTCAAAATCTCTGAAGTAGAACCTGAGTATCATCCATTTTGAGGTACCTGCTATTCCTGTAGTATCAGGACA
Source organism: Somniosus microcephalus (assembly GCF_052327205.1). Lineage (NCBI taxonomy): Eukaryota > Metazoa > Chordata > Chondrichthyes > Squaliformes > Somniosidae > Somniosus > Somniosus microcephalus. The sequence continues at coordinate 212,170,825 of NC_140987.1, forward strand.
AAGTTACTTATATCTATGGCATTTCATCTACTTTTATGGGGTACCATAAATTCAATATGAAATGGCTTGTAACCTCAAGCTAAGATAAACAGTGATGATGTCCTAATAACCATTGAGGGAGCCACTTCTCTTGTACAATTCTAACCCGTAATCCAGGTATCCACTAAGTACATGTCCTTTTTGGAGAATAAATCCTTTATCCACTGAAACTCATCCAAGAAATTGGACGCTTGGGGCCAGAAGGTGCTCTTGCAGGGCACACTGCAAACAAGATTAGCTACATATGGTAACATTTATCAGTCAGCAGTGGTTCAGAACTGACCTGCCGTTAGGCTGGCCCAAGTTTCTGTGATTGATAACACATTGAAGGGATGTAAGGCAGTTAATATGTAGACTGTAAAGCTGTTTCAACACTTGAAGTAAGAGCACTTATTGACTCCTCTAGTGCACGGGGTGCCTGGTTACTGATCTCAGATCTTTTTGAGAATCTGCAGGCAAAGGTGTTGAGACTTCTTTAAGGAAAGACTGATACTTATATTTTTAAAAAGGTTAAATAATTGCTGAGGTGTTGTGAGAAAGACCAGCAAACCACCGCAGTAATAAACACCAACGAGCAACAAACTCCTTTTTATCACACTAAAACAGAACAAATTTCATTTTGGGTTCAAAAAGTGCATTCGAGCAACTCGCTAATCAGAGAGCGATGAAACTCCAACGGCTCCAGCATAGAACTTGGTTGGTGCAAGTAGGTGAAAGGGAGGGGAGGTGATCCCAGGAGAGGGCCATGGAGGTTTGGCAATGTGTGAGTCGATTTTTCTGGGGCATTATTGCTCTTCCTGACCCCTCAAAAATCACAGCTCTGGACAAAAATATCAAATCCAAGCCCAGGCTTTTAGGAGATGCTGAGGCTTTCAAGTAAAAACTTTAATAAAACCAGCAAACAATTCAGTGGATAAGTTTAATCATATTATTGTGAAACATGTCATTTTTAAAATTGTTTTAATTTGTTTAAATCCTCTGTTGGACATTAATGTCCCTTTTTCCAATTGCCATTTTTTTCCTCAGTAACTGAAATTTCAGTTACTGAAGAAAAAAATGGCAATTGGAAAAATTGTCAATAAGCATTTTGAGCGATTTGTGGAAACTGGGTGGCCAGAATGCAGATACTGAAGTAAAACCCATACTAAATGTGCACCAAGTATAATGGGAAAAAGTTTGACAAAACCTGACAACAGGAAGTCAAGTGGCGCAGACAGGATGTGCATGCAGACACAGATTTTTAATATTTTACTTGGCAAGGCCAAGTGCAGTCTTCAGGTCAAGCAGGGTTAGAAGCCAGGGGATAATTGGACCAGGGCACGCAGGCAGAATTCAATCCCCATTTTAAAGTCATACCTTCTGTCCTTATTTCTATATTTCCATTATAAATTCACAGGACCACATTAATAATAGAACCTGCCTACATAAAATTGTCATGCTGTATTTACATCCTCCCACCAGTTCTTAGAGTAGAGTAAGTTAAAGGTCCTATTTCAAATTGTTTTATTAAATGATGAAAGATCATGAATCTATCCTTGGAAACACCTTCTTGAATAAAAAATAACTAAATGGATGAGGTTGACAATAATTACATAGACAATACTGACAGCACGTCTAAAAATGGTAGTAAAATTCAACATCTTCTTTCATCTATACTCTGAAAATTGGAAATTTATAACACATACAATGTATGCTCTGGTATTTGAAAGGATATAGAAGTTGGAATTTCTAATTGAATAGGATCAATGCCAGACTTCCAAAGTTGCTCGATCATAGGGTCACCCCTCAGATACTGTTTGTTCCTTTGTCAAAAGTCTTAAAGGAAATAAGTATGGAATTGGTTTCCCTCAGCCCTTCTAACTTTATTGATGGATTACTCCTTCACAGAGTAGGGTTCCAGGACATTTTGCTTTGGAATATATGAGTCCAGTTCTTCTATAACCAGACCATAAACCAAGATATTCTTGAAGAGTAACTATGCTCACAATTGAACTCAACATTGAACTATTACAAAGAATTATTTACTAGCCTTATTGAATGCAGGCCTGCTGAGTACCCTTAACAATCCTGTGTATTCCATGGTGAAAATGGACTTTACACCTAATTCTGAAAATTATTTGGAGTTCTTTGTGAGGCAGAGTTCCTTTGGCTAGGTGTTCCATTTCCAATCTAATTGACCCAGATATCTGTCAAGTTGCTCATCTCAAACCGAATCAACGATCTTTGTAGATAGTGAAACTTGCCATGGTTCTCCTGAGGACATGTAGCAGATGGATTGGCTGTTGAGAAGAATAGAGTGTTACGTGAAAGTTTTCTGCCTTCCAGTGAATATACTATTAGGTTCTGAAAAAAATCTTTTGTTCAGATTGTATATAATGCCAAGTGCAAGAGGTTCATTGGTGTTCAGGATAATTGCTTTTTGGCAACATTGTGATAATCTGACAATCTCATTTCACACACAACATGTGGTATAATCAAAGCCTGAAACCAAACTTACCTCATGTCTACTGTAGTCTATCACAGAATCTACAGTGCAGATAGAGGCCATTTTGGCCCATCGAGCCTGCACCGACACATATCCCACCCTATCCCTGTAACCCCATGTATTTAATCCCCTAACACTAAGGGTCAATTTATCATAGCCAAATCAACCTAACCTGCACATCTTTGGACTGTGGGAGGAAACCGGAGCACCCGGAGGAAACCCACGCAGACACAGGGAGAATGTGCAAACTCCACACAGACAGTCGTCCGAGGCCAGATTTGAACCCGGGTCCCTGGTGCTGTGAGGCAACAGTGCTAACCACTATGCCACCGTGCCCCCCTCTACTCATCAAATGTTGGAACTCTGTAGAAAATCTCCTTTACTGTCAAAATTCATGAAAGTGGGCTGTGAGATTAGCTCATTTGTTCAACCTCAACACCATTTTGTAAAATCTTAATCTTGTTTTCCGCTAACTTGGGTATGTACTTCTTTGATGCCATGTTATTTTGTGGTCTTAAGCTTTTAGTGGACCTTAAATTTCATCACACCCCTAAGGAAGATCATGTGGCTTTTGCATAACTTCAGAAAGTAAAACTCCAGAGAGAGAAATGCGGTTTCATTGATTTTTCTCCCTCTTAATCATGAAATGTGCGGGGAGAACGACATTGAAAAAAATGAAGACATCCTTATCAGAGGTAGCTAATTTTATGTTTGCATAAATCTGAAAAATTATTGGTTTAATTTGGGAACTGAAGTTACACCATTGGACTTTGGAGTACAGGCATTTAGTGCGGTAATCTGAAATAGCTCTGTGCTATTTTAATGGAGGTGTTAACCCATTTAAGATAAACCGGTTAACATCTTTGCATTAAATATTCATATGCTAGTAAATCACTACAGGGCCTAGTTGATAAATTAGCTAACCTCATTACTGAGCACTGCAATACCATGTAGAGTGTATAGTTTTAGATGAATAAACTAACTAGTCAGCAATCACCAGAAAAATGTAAATTATTTCCAGTCTACCAACAATCTACTTCTTAGGGTAATGTGGCACTGAATTCCATTTACTGTATAAAGCATCTAACTGAAGCAATCCTGATGTCCGAACTAAACTGCATCCATTTTCCAAAAGCAATACTCTTTATTAGTCTTTAGGAGATGGTTTAAAGCAACATTGTATATTCATGAAATTTTTTGCAAGCTTTTTTCATTTGTTTTCAATACATCGGCCGGCTTTTGCTGTAAAAATAATGAGAGGCTAACAGCGCTCACCGTTATTAACATGTAAATCGGACAGCAATTATCGGTGACCGCACATGCGCAGTTAAACACGGAAATCAGGAAGTTTTAGTCCGGGATTCCCTGCTCCTCCAAAAACTGCGCAATAACAATATCTTACTCACGGTGTCTGACTCACTATTCATATACGTTGAATGGCATGAAGTTGCTGTACTTATATTATCTGATATATATGAACTGAACTCACCAGAAAAAGTTAGGGCTTGTCCATTCCAGTGTACATACCCTTTTAACGGTATGGTAAATCTTAATTACTGTCAAAAAACCTCTCTGGCACTGAAAACTAACTTTAACAGGTATGGAGTCTCATTTCTTCAGATTTTAATTATTGTTGGAGATCTAATAAGGTAAAACTTTTTTTAATTTCTTAATTTTTCTTTCTGTCTCTTTTATCTCTCTCTTAATCCCATCTTTCTTTCCCTCTCTTTATTTCGCTTTCTGTACCTGATTTGACGGTAAATTCAATATTCTAACTGACACTTCCTGGTTCAGACTACGCTGCTCATTAACGATCTGATTGGTTAAGGAGATGCACAGTTGCTTGGCCTGTTTCCGCAAGTCCCAGATGCCCTGTAGAGGGCACTGTGCTTTTTGGATACAGGAAACTTTTTTTTATCCGGCACAGACGGGACCGACGTGGTGCCGGTTCATCAAAAATTCCGGATAACCGAACGCTATAGTAAAAGATACGGAGAGCTGACAGCTCCGTATAAAGCAACAAACCCTGTTGCTTAGCAACAAGTTCAGAACAATGGCCACAAGTTGCAAGCGTCTCTGCAGCTTAGCAACAGCTGCAGCCACACCCTTGCACAGCAACAGATGGAGGAAGGCAAGTCAATATGAAGTAAAACCTACTCCTGAATTTTGCCAGTTAACCGAGATTTCCGGTTATTTAAGTGCCGGTAAATCGAAAGTTTCCTGTAGTTGGTTGATCGGAACCTCCAGTGCAAAAGGCCATAGACAGTCTATGGACAAGTGCAAGTGTAACGAACGGCATTTGCTGCTGGCCACAGAATCCAGCCCATATAGTCATGACCTAGATTGTGTCAAAATGCACTATTGTATTTCTTGTGCTTGATGTCATTGTGACAAAAATAACACACAACTGTTCTGGTTTGTCTCGCTTCTCTTAACCCCCAGCCCCCAAGGAAAGGCTTGCCAAACACTTTTTCTATGAATACAGAGCATCATTAAATTTAAATTGTAAGTAGCCCATTCCCATATTTGATGTGACTATAAGCATAACCCTAATTTATATGGAAGAGCATTGAATCAGGAACAAAGTAAGATTTATTCAGATTTTCCGTCTTCTTTGAATGTTGATGATCTTTTTCACACCTATCACCTGTCACCCTTCCCCACCCTTGTTATTTCTAGCACAAATTTGGAGCTCTTAATAATTTTCATTTTTTTTTAATTATTTCCTTTCCTACTACGCATTGTCTATACTGCGGGCTGCCTCTATTGGAAGAATTGAAAAGGCATATGGGATACTTGCCTTCATTAGCCATGGCATAGAATATAAGAGCAGGGAGGTTATGATGGAGCTGTACAAAACGCTGGTAAGGCCACAGCTGGAGTACTGTGTGCAGTTCTGGTCGCCACACTATAGGAAGGATGTGATTGCTTTGGAGAGGGTGCAGAGGAGATTTACCAGGATGTTACCTGGGCTGGAGCGCTTCAGCTATGAAGAAAGACTGGACAGGCTGGGGTTGTTTTCCTTGGAGCAGAGAAGGCTGAGGGGGGACCTGATTGAGGTGTACAAAATTATGAGGGGCATAGATAGGGTAGATAGAAAGGAACTTTTCCCCTTAGTAGGGGGGTCAATAACAAGGGGGCATAGATTCAAGGTAAGGGGCAGGAGGTTTAGAGGGGATTTGAGGAAAAACTTTTTCACCCAGAGGGTGGTTGGAATCTGGAACTCACTGCCTGAAAGGGTAGTAGAGGCAGGAACCCTCACAACATTCAAGAAGCATTTGGATGAGCACTTGAAATGCCATAGCATACAAGGCTACGGACCAAATGCTGGAAAATGGGATTAGATTAGACAGGGCTTGATGGCCGGCGTGGACGCGATGGGCCGAAGGGCCTCTTTCTGTGCCGCAAAACTCTATGACTCTATGAGTCTGTACCATCACAGCTCTTCTATAGAATGGGAGATGGGGCAGGTTATGTGGCTCTTGAGATATAGCGAGTAGAACTCTTAACTTAAAAGTCTCTGGCCTAAAAATTTGATGCTTTAACGCTGGCCATTAAGGCCGGTTTTGTAGAAAAAATGGCGGCCGCATCGCTTCCGCCCACTTCCGGCGCGGGTCACGGCAGCCGCCATTTTGGTAAGGACCATAGCACTGCCATTGACAGCGCTGGTCTCAAATTTAAATAAGCAAATCATGACATCAATCGGCGTGCAACACCTGAGTTGACGCCACGACTGCTGATTTGGGCGTTATCGCTCTCTATTACGCTGTGTCCGAACCACACACACAAAAGCGTGCGTGAAGTAGCCCTGCAGAGACACTGTCAGCGCTTCTTAAAGGGACACTCGCATCTTTCAGGTAAGTTTGGATTTAAGCTATTGAAGTAGTGGCTTGGTGCAATAGATTAAAAAAGTGTATAAAGTGTGCAGGTAGTGCTGCTGGACACTTGCAAGACTTAGGATGGTAAAGGAAGGCCTCTGAGAAGGCAAAAAATGCTGGAAATACTCAGCAGGTCAGGCAACATCGGTGGAGAGAGAAACAGAGTTAATGTCTCGGGCCGAGATGCTGCCTGACCTGCTGAGTATTTCCAGCATTTTCTGCTTCTATTTCAGATTTCCAGCATCCACAGTATTTTGCCTCTGAGAAGACCACTTGCTCAGTCCTGGGGGACACATGGAGATGAAGCAGAGGCAGCAAAGGAGACAAGCTGCTCGCAGAGGGAGAGGAAGAGGAAGAAGCGGAAGGAAGGAGGCAACCCAGAGAGCCACTTTCTGGCCAGGATATCCAAGACGGAATCATCCACCTGCGGTACGAGTCAACACAACCCCAATTCCCCTTTCAACATTTGTCCCACACCTTACCTTCCCTCTGTTACTGACCATCACAGTGTCCTCTAGGCCACAATGCTGAAATAAAAGCCACCACAAAGCAAACTTTCCAATCCAACTTTATCCATATATACTCCAATATTACATTAAAAAATCAACTAATCACCCTTATGCATTCCCTTAGTGAGTGTCTTGTGTGTGCCTTTGCCTATCCTCGTGATGTCACGCCTGTGCTACCCCAGTGGCTGCAGCATAGCTGGTGGAAGGCTGCTGACTTTCAGTGGACACTGCAAATGGCCTTACAGGACGACCTCGAGGAGCTGGTGGCTGGGAGTGTGAAGTCGAGTGACAGTGTTTCTTCTTGGTCAACCAGTGGTTGGGCAGGATGGATTTCTTGGGTGTCTGAAATGAGGAAGGCACAAGGGTAGGGTTGTGGTGAGGGGAGGGCAGGAAAGTACGAGCTCCATGCTTACACCATGCGCACCATGCAAATCAGAAGATATTGTGGGATGACGGGGATGTGAGAAGGAGGATAACATATGAGGATACCAACATCTTGTATCCATTCAGGCCCTCCGCTAGCCCAGGGCTCAGCCATGCCCCTGCCAAGAATGGCCAGCACTGTCTCCTCCAAGGGGGTGAGGTAAAGGTAGGAATGGGAGGTGTACCTCGTGTTTGGTACAAGTTGGTAGGTGACTGATGGGGGGGTGGGGGTCGTGCAATGAGCAGTGTGTGAGGCTAGTGGCGCAGTTGCTAGGAGACGGCTTTTGAAGATGCATTCACTGACCTTGACCATTGGGCTGAGGTCATGAAACTCCTTTGGGCACTGGACAGGTCGTGGGGGCGACACTGCTGGAAGAGATGACCTCGGTGATCTGGTCCCACATTGTTCTTTCTACATAAGAAATAGGAGCAAGAGTAGGCCATTTGGCCCCTCAAGCCTGCTCCGCCATTCAATAAGATCATGGCTGATCTACCTCAAATCCACTTTCCTGCACTATCCCCATATCCCTTGATTCTCTTAATATCCAAAAATCTATCAATCACTGATTTCTGGAGGGCCTACTGGCCCCTGTGGGTAGAGGGCCTCCCGTGTAGTGTTGACCCCCTGCACAAAGCTCGAGTGCTGTGTGCGAGACCCTGGGTGTCCCTTCCCTGGCTTGCTAAGCCATTTGTGTTAATGCTGAAGCACTTTTACAATTTTTTTATGTGCAGAAGGCAGTTCAGCTGAAGACTGCCATTTTGGAATTATTTTTAATGTTTTTTTTCAGAAGGCAATTGAGCTCTAAGTACTAAAGACTGCCTATTTTTAAATGAATTTTTATTTCATTTTAGAAGGCAGTTCCTCTTTAAGGGCTTGACACTGCTTTCTAAAATGACAGGCTTGCTTTAAGAGAGCGCTGCCTCGCTCCAGAGACGCTACGGCTACGCTACATTGGGTCTCCTACTAGACTACCGCCCGAAACAGGGCGTTACACGGTAGGTTTTGCGCTGCGCTCATTTAAATCAGCAGGCAGCACCAAATTACCAGTGCTGCCTGCGCTCTTTTTGCGGGCGGCCGTTAACCTTGGCCTGCGGTGGCACCTGCCATTTCCTGGCCTAATCAGATTTCTAGGCCTATGATTTTTATCCAAATATGGAGGATAAACTATCTTCAAAGAATTAGGAAAGCCATACTGAAAGCTGGTCATTGTTTTCAAAGGTTTTTAACTGACCGTTTAAAAAAAAATTGCATTGTTGCAGCAAACCAGAGGGTGACTCTATTGAAATTACACTGTGTTCCCATAGTTTACATGCTGTTACTCATTTCTGAAGATTCTGAAATACGGCACGTCAACGTTAACCAGGAACTATGATGGTAAAGTGAAAGTTATATGCAAGTCAACAGAAATACCCTTGAACAAAAGAAAAATATGGTTAAGAGCTGTAATAAACTTATGTAAGAGTTGAAGCACCTGGCCATGAGGTGAGATGATCAATGTTTCACCAGTGCATTTCAAGACCACACAGCTGTCTTTCTTGTCTATTAGTTGAAGTGGGGTGGACAGTTTAGTTTCTGAAGTAATGGATGCGAATTAGTCATTGATTCCTGTCAGGTGCTGTTGAGCTGGAGTTATATAATAACCGGCTGATTACTACCATTGCCGAGAAAAGATGTCCTCTATTGGGGAAAAATAATTGTAGCATGACATTTACTATAACATTGTTATTGATCTTAATGGGAGTATTTTTAAATCCATAGGTAGGGGAGGTAGGAAAGGAGAAAGATCCCAAGGTGGTTTTATGATAACTATTTGACAATTGCTGTATGGTTAAAGTAATTAAATAAACAAACAAAAATGGTGAGCTATGCAGGAAGGATATAAAGCTTAGTGGGTGAAATTATGCTTAGCGATATTAGTAACACATGAGTTAACATATTCAGATGTAATGCCTTGGTTAATTATTGGAACAAAGGCATTAACTATGTTATGTTAAATGGGTTAACCTTTGTTACAATAACCAACAGAATAACTTAATTTGAGTGCATTAATGGGTGGTTACTAATATTGCACAGTGCGATTTCAAACATTTGTTTCCAATATAACTAATAATCGTTTATTAAAAGGTGCCGTGGAATGGTAGGATGAGGATCCATGCCAGAGGATAACTTTTCAGTGTTGGTGGGACAGTGAGGGAAGAGAGGTGAGGCAAGGTTCTTCCCTACAGAGGTGGAGAAAACTGGAGGCGAGGTCCACATGGGCTGATTTTGTGTTCCATCTAACAGTTGGTGACAGATTAATATTGGCAGAGGTCTAGAAGTAGTTACCCATCTGCCCTCTTGTATCAAGTTGTATCCAAGTAAAGGCAAATATTCACAAGGTTTATTTCAGCTTATTTGTAGAGTACTGTACATTTACAAACATTGTGTAGTTCCATACCCTGCTCTGTAAAATTAGTTTTTCATGGGTGACATTGAGACTGCGAAGGACATTACAATGTGAAAGAATTGAAGTACATTCTTCAAAGAACAAGATCCAAGGATTTTTTAGTATGAATTTAGTACAAGTACAAGGTGTTGTGTCTCTGTTAGATTTGCACTGTCTGGTTTCTTCAACTTATTTTGTCTCAGCAGTATAAAATTGTGAGTGGGCAGGAAGGTTAGAAATCTAATTAGGGCTTCCCCTCAGTGGTTCATTGAGCTTATCCACTGAGGAGCTGAACGATATAGACTAGGAAGCACCCAGATTCGAACCTAGCCTGGGCTGAATTAGCTGATCTCAGCCACAGCAGTGGTAGGGGCACTAAAATTGGCATCAGCACTCCTGGATTAAAGAGTGGAAAATCATCTAAGGTTGCTACTTCTGATCATTATCCAGCGATCCCTGTTGGAAGTGATTGTGTATAGATGCTGGAGGAGGACAGCATGGGGTTTGTCTGTAATCCCCTCCCGATGATGGTGGAATAGCTTGCCTACACTCACTGTAGACATGAATTATGGCCATTTGAGCAAGGCCCTGGAGAGCACCCTGTGCCCACTGAGCCATATCCTAGCAAGGAGTCAGTTCCTGCAGGAAAGGGGAGTGGAGAAAACTGGTGAGTAAAGAGAAAAAAATGTAATGAGAAAAAAAATCATTGCAGAGCTCAAACTCTGCCTTTTAGACATGTCTAAAAATGTGACTGGTTTCTGCTGATTGGAAACACATTTCAGAGTTACTGACATTCAGATTCAGAATACTTCGGGCTGTATGAGCTATGCTGCCATGCAGGCGATCCTTTTGTAATTCATTATGAGTGCCTTTGAAAATGTACATTTTACTTCTACTTGTTCTACATGGTAATGCAAAGCATACACGTTTCAGGTTGCATATACTGTTTTGTTTAAATCCACTAAGACAGAAAACAAAAATATTTCAAAATTGTAATTGCCTACAATAAAAAAATTGCAATGTATCCTTTTTTGAAGAAAATACCATGCTTATTTTATGTTTCTTTTGTTTAGGAATGTAAATTACATCACAAGCTGGCTGAGCATGATGGGGCCAGTCGTGGGACTCGACTTGCCATTGAGCTATGCCACAGCTGTGTCACAGGGCATTTTTGGCCCAGATTGAACAAAGTATGTGTGTACAATATATTTATTTTCCACAATGCATTTTCAGTTTACCATTGTTTGAACAGAAGCTAATATGTGGAGCAGAATAAGGCAAATTGCACAAGGGGAAAAAATGAAGAATTGTGTTTTCCTTTTTTGTAGGGAATGTTTGTACTAAGAATTACAAATATTACAGTTCTCTGGTATGTAGATGTGTCAATTATCAACAATCCTACTTAGCTTGTTAATTTTTAATGCTGAATGTTTTGTACATGATGAACGGGGAAGGTTAGGACTGTATTGGAGAACGAAAAGTGGAAATGTTTTTGAGAGCAAAGTGGTAGTGATCTGATGAATAGAGTCCTGGGGATTGAATATATGAGAGTATATCAGTTATTCCAGTTTGATCAAAAACAGTTGGCTGTTCTAGCTGTTACGCAGTAGGGATTTCCTAATAATGATCATATTGATAAATTTTAACATACATTAACATTTCTGTTTTCTTTGCCAGATCCCCAGTTCAATATAAAACAATTACATTTCTCGTTTAATATAAATAGGAGATCACTTTGGTTACATAAAATTAATATTAATTTGGCGTGCATAATACTCTACTCTTAAAATTCACGTTATTCAACTGCAAATCACTGGTGCCGCCTTGATGGGTTGAATGTCCTTTTCTCATGCTGTAATATTTGATGATTCCAGGAATGCTGAGGGACTTGATGGGTTGAATGTCCTTTTCTCATGCTGTAATATTTGATGATTCCAGGAATGCTGAGGGACTTGACTGACTTTAAATTCCTCAGTGGGCATTTGCACTTCGGTTTTCTGCAGGGAACAAGTTCCAGCGATTATCATCTGGGTAGGTGGTCTCTTCCCACCTCATTCCAGTGGTGGGTCAATTGAGGAACAGAGACTGGCAAAATAAAATGTGTGCTATCTGGACCATCATGCCCTCCTAACTAAGGAGAATAATGTGTGGGGAGGAATTGGGAAAATTACACAACAAAGAAAGATCAAGTATTTTTTTTTCTTTCCAGGTAGTGTTTGGTGAGGATAAATAAAAAAATCCAGTTGGTGTTTATTGCTGAGAACATATCCATCACTGAATTCTAAGAAGAAAAACAACAATCTTTATCCAAAATCAAATGAACAGCTGCCTACTTGCGCTGTCAAGCTTCGTTCTCAGTAGTTGCTGCTTGAGATACGTCACTCTGTGATTAGTCTCTGCTCCTGAAGAAAACTTGTCTTTGACCTGTGATACAGTATTGTTTTAATTGTTAACAAAAGAATCTGTGTCTCTGAGCTTTAAGATATTTTGTTTAAACACTGTGGCAGTGTAAGCTAATGTGGACATGTGTGCTGAAGTGTAACAGAATGCACTTGCCACCAAAAGGGAGAGACACACATTTTCTACTGAAACCTTGAGATGGTTTGGACATGATAGAATGAAATTAAAACTGAAAATAAATTAGATCATCCTGAGAAGGGGAAAAACAAAATTTTGATTATAAACGTTGATAATATGCTGTAATTGTTGACTAGAACGATACCAAGAAGTTCCCTTAAAACCGTTTCCTCATGCTCTTAATAGCTGTCATAAAGATTCAAACACTTGGACGGAAGCATTTTTTTTTGAACATATAGTTTACATTTTCTGTGTTTTTTGGAAGTGTCACAGTGCCTGCAAATCTGGCTTAATATTGACACATATTGTGCAAAAGACATAAGTGAAAACAAGGTATAGAAGCTGTTACTGAACAGCACAAATCAGAATGAAAATACAATGGAGCCCTCTTCAGGTCAACTTAAGCTACCTCTAGAAATGCCTATAGTTGACGATTAAAAAAATATAACCATATATATTAGCATAAGTTAATGTTAAATTTTTAACTATGGAATCTTCTAGGAGAATTTTCTTCATGTATTTGTAGTCACTGACCTGGTTTTTCTTTCCAATGTTTAAGTTTTTTGTATGTACTCACCCAATAAACAAGTGCTCAATATACTTTTTGCATTTTTAATTCACTGCTTTTACATTTGTTTAAGTATCTCTTCCTTGTCTGGTTATATTCAAGTTGCAGTTTTAAGTTTTAGTAGGTTAAGGACCCATCTCTGAATGTTTGCACAACAAATGCAGTTGACTGCCTTTTAAAGAAAAAATTTCAAACCGGAAGTATTCGTGGAAAACCTATTAATTCTCTACATGTAGTGGATCAGCTATTAAAATAACGATGTACAAAAGTTTGAAATTCTGAAACTGTGTACCTTTAATTTCATGGCACTTTTATTCAGGCATTTTTTCCAAGGGAACACAGAAGATTCAGCCAATAAAGTACACATGTCCTGCATATATTTTAGATAAATATAAATCTGGTGCACACTGTGTATAAAAGAATAGTGACAGGCAGATGCTGAGCCCATGTTGAATGTAATTTGGCGAGTCTAGCTTATCAGCTATTGCAAGTACAGCTTACACATGTGACAACAGGCAAAATAATTGAGTGAGTGTGTGGACTTCCAATGTTGAACCGAGGCAACTAAACAGCAATTCCTCAGTTACTTAAAGGTTCCAGAAAGATAAGAAGCAAGCACCTCGCGACTTCATTAACCTTCTTCCCACTGTATCGTAAGCACACAAAAAAATCACTGCACTAACTACCTCTTCTCCATTCCACACATTTTAGTTGTTATGTCAAATTAATATTGTACCCTTCCATGCAAACATATTGTTCCACTCAGGCTTTCAGACACACTCCTCCATTAGAACAATTTATTATAAAAGAGAACACTATACCTTCGGTAGAATTTTACTAAAGCACCCATTCATTGTCTGGAATATATGTAATTAGATGAGGATTTATTTTGAAAATATTTGTGCCTTGAAGTTGAAAATCTTAAGCATCTTTCAAGCTGAATGCAGTAAAATACAGTATGCTCATGTTTGTGATTTTAGCTGTTACCTCCCATTGGTTGAATACGTTTTTCTCAGGTTATGCATTCTGCCATGTGTACAGTTGCTTTCTGTATAATGGAGCATATCATTCTGAGATTATAGTGAGTTAAAAATATAGGTTGCACTTCAGAAAAATTACCATTAATGTATTAAAAAAAACAAGCAGAAATGTCTTCCTTTACTGCAAATTCCTTTATTATTGGCTGCCACATTTCCCACATTACAACAGTGACTACACTCCAAAAGTACTTCATTGGCTGTAAAACGCTTTGAGACGTCCGGTGGTCGTGAAAAGCAAGTCTTTTCTTTCTTATTATGGAAAACGGGCAGTTCACATTCCAGAAAGGAACTATAGAAACAAAATACATGAGAAGAAGTTGATGAGCAGTCTGTTTATATATATTATTACACAGTGAACATAGGGACAGGAGTAGGCAATTTAGCCCCTCGAGCCTGTTCCGCCATTCAGTTAGATCATGGATGATCTGTACCTCAACTCCATTTACTCGCCTTTGCTCCATATCCCTTGATTCTATCGAAATCAGTCTTGAAAATTTCAGTTGTCCCAGAATCCACAGCCTTTTGGGGAGAGAGTTCCAGATCTCCACTACCCTTTGTGTGGGAAAAGTGTTTCCACCTTTCTCTACTAAATGGACTAGCTCCAATTTTAACAACAACAACTTACATTTATATAGCACATTTAATGCAATAAAACGTCCCAAGGCACTTCACAGGAGTGTTACATAAAAAAAAATTTGACACAAGCCATATAAGGAGATGTTATGGACAGATGACCAAAAGCTAGGTCGACGAGGTAGGTTTTAAGGAGCATCTTAAAGGAGGAAAGCGAAGTGGAGAGGCAGAGAGACATGGGAGGGAATTCCAGAGCTTAGGACCTAGGCAGCTGCAGGCATGACTGCCAATGGTGGAGCTTTCAAAATCGGGGATGTTCACAAGGCCAGAATAGGCGGAGTGCAGAGGTCATGGGGGATTATAGGGCTGAAGGAGAGTACAGAAATAAGGAGGGACAAGGCCATGGAGGGATTTGTAAACAAGGATGACAATTTTAAAATCGAGGCAATGCTTAACTGGGAGCCACTGTAGGTCAGCGAGCACAGGGGAGATGGGTGGGTGGGATTTGGTGCGAGTTAGCACACGGGCGGTAGAGTTTTGGATGACCTCAAGTTTATGGAGGGTAGAACTAGGGAGGTTGGCCAGGAGTGCATTGGAATAGTCAAGTCTAGAGGTGATAAAGCCATGGATGAGGTAGCAGCAGATAAGTTGAGGTAAGGGTGGAGACGGGTGATATTATGAAGGTGGAAATGGGCAGTCCTAGTGATAGAATGGATATGAGATAGGAAGCTCAATTCGTAATCAAATATGACACCAAGGTTGCGAACAGACTTGGTCAGCCATAGACAGTTGCCGGGGAGAGAGATCGAATCAGTGGAAAGGGAATGGAGTTTGTGGAATGAACCGAAGACAATGGCTTCGGTCTTCCCAATATTTAATTGGAAATTTCTACTCGTCCAGTGCTGGATGTCGGACAAGCAGTCTGACAGTATAGAGATGGTGGAGGAGAGGTAGAGCTGGGTATCATCAGCGTACACGTGAAAACTCACGTCGTGTTGCCAGATGATGTCACCGAGGGGCAGTATGTAGATGAGAAGTAGGAGGGGGCCAAGGATAGATCCTTGGAGGACGCCAGAGGTGACGGTGCGGGAGCGGGAAGAGAAGCCATTGCAGGTGATTTTATGGTTACGGCTGGAAAGATAGGAATGAAGCCAGGTGAGTGGAGTCCCATCCGGCTGGACGACGGTGGCGAGATGTTGGAGCAGAATTTTGTGGTCAACCATGTCAAAGGCTGCAGACAGGTCCAGAAGGAAGAGAAGTCAATTAGGATGTCATTTGTCACTTTGGTATGAGCAGTTTCAGTACTGTGGCAAGGGTGGAAGCCTGATTGGAGGGATTCAAACAAGGAGTTCTGGGAAAGATGGGCACAGATTTGGGAGGCCACAACATGTTCAAGAACTTTGGAGAGGAAAGGGAGTTTGGAGATGGGGGCGATAGTTTGCAAAGTTGAAGGGGTCAAGGGTTTTTTTTTGAGAGGGGTGATGACGGCAGATTTGAAGGAAAGGGGGACAATACCGGAGGAGAGCCAGGAAGGAAAGTTAGGTTGTCAGCAATTTAGTAGGAATAGGGTCAAGAGAGCAAGAGGTCGGTCTCATTGAAAAGATGAGCTTTGAAGGGACAAGAGGGGAGATCGAGAAATATGCAAATTTAAGGTTAGGGCAGGGGGAAAACAGGAGAGGAAGTAAGGTCCGGTGGGCATGGGGAAGGGAGGGAATTGAAAGCCGAAGCAGTTGAACGGATGTTTTTTAACAAAGAAGTCCATGAGCTCCTCACATTTATTGTTGGAGGTGAGGGAGGAGGAGGAGGCAGTGGGTGGGGGGGGTGGTTTGAGAAGACGGTTAGTGGTGAAGAGAAGCCTGGTGTTATTTTTGCTGTCCTGGATGATCTTGAAATAGTGGGTGGTTTTAGTGACAGAGAGCAGAACCCGGTAGTGCTCGATATGATCGAGCCAAATCTTATGATGGATGGTTAGACCAGTTGTCCGCCAAAGACATTCAAGTCTGCATCACTTGGACATAAGAGAGTGGAGATGAGGGGTATACCAGGGGGAATGACTAGGGTGAGAGAGTGTAATGTTTTTAGTGGGGACAAGGGCATCAAAGGTGGTGGAGAAGGTGTGATTTAGTAAGTCAGTAGCTGCAGAGACGTCATGGAGAATAGTAGGCCGAAGGCTAGGTATTTGGGAATTAGAAAGTGCAGTGGTAAGGGACTTGAGGGAAAGTTTTTTCCAGGGGCGGATACGAAAAGAAATGAGTTTAGGAAGGGGAATATGGGTAGAGAGTGATATAAGGAAATAGTCGGAGATTTCCTTATCGATGATGGTTACGGAGGGGATAGCAAGGCCACGTGACGTGATACGATTGGGGGTGGCCATGTATATGGCTGGAGGAGTTGAAGGGAAAGATTAAGGACAATGCGAATGCACCTTGAAAAGTGATGTTTTTAATTGTTTTAGGCTATCTTAACCCCAGTGTCATCAACAGAATTATAAGGTAAAAGCATATATGTGGTCACAATTTTAGATATAGCCATGTTAGGTAGGCAATCCTTCAACAGTTGTTTGTAAGAGCCCCTTTTATCGAACTTGAATCCCTCTAATCTGGTTTCCATCCCTCCAAGGCACTGAAATAGCTCTTATCAAAGACATAAATTATATTATTTGTGACTGAACATGATGAATTATTCCTCTTCTACACCTCTGCAGCCTTTGGCACTGTTCACCACACCATCTATCCCTAATGCCTCTTCCATTGCCAGCTTGAAGGGATTGCCCTTTTATGTATCCGATCATAGCCAGAGCATCTCTATCAATGGCTTCTCATTCCACCTGCTGAGTCCCTCATGATTCTATCCTTGGCTCCTTTTCTTCCTCACCTATATGCTGCCCCTTGGTGACATTATCTGCAGAGATTGGGTCAGCTTCCACATTTATGCTGATGACATTCAGTTACATCACCTCCCCCGATCGCTCCATTGTCTCTGCTATGTCAGACTGCTTGCATGACATCCTGGCCTAGAAATTCTATGACGCCATGCCCTTTTTTGGGGTGCAGGAAGTGCACAGTCACTATGAGCTAGTAGTGCCCTGCCTTGATGTAGGCCAAAAAATAGGCGTAGAGAGTCCATGCCTAAAACAGGGATTAGGCTCTTTTACATATGCAAATAATAGCCTAATGCCTGTTTGCGACCCCTGTGCATTATTGGGTTTACCCGAACACGGCAGCGCTGGGGCGGCTGAGTTCAGGAAAACGTGGTCTATATGCGGCCTAAACAGCGGTCCTTAAAGGGACTGTTGCAGGCCGCCACCAAAAGGGTAAGATTTTAAAATATACTTACCTGAATGTGGAGCTGGGAGCTGCAGGAGTGCTCCTCCATTAAAACCATGGACCATTGACCCCCGATCAGGATCATGACCCCATGATTGAGACCTCGACCCCACGATTGCAACCTTGACCCCCCACGATTGCAACCTTGACCCCCCGCGATCACGACCTCGAACTCCCCTCACCCACGATAAGCACCGCCACCCCCTTCTGATTGGCGCTTCTCTCCCGATGGCATTCCCCTTTAAGTATTTACCTTAGGGCCGCTGCCGGCAACACCGTGTCCCATATTGAAAGCCTCATTGTCCCATATTGAAAGCCTCATTGTTTGGGATTGGGGGTAATATTCTGGCGTGGGTGGAGGATTGGCTCTCTAACAGAAAGCAGAGAGTTGGGATAAATGGTTCGTTCTCAGACTGGCAATCGGTAACTAGTGGTGTTCCGCAGGGGTCAGTGCTGGGTCCCCAACTCTTTACAATCTATATTAACGATTTGGAGGAGGGGACCGAGTGTAACATATCAAAGTTTGCAGATGATACTAAGATGGGAGGGAAAGTAGTGAGTGAGGAGGACATTAAACCTGCAAGGGGACATAGACAGGCTAAGTAAGTGGGCAGAGATTTGGCAGATGGAATACAATACTGGAAAGTGTGAGGTTATGCACTTTGGCAGGAAAAATCATAGAGCAAGTTATTATCTTAATGGCAAGAAACTGGAAAGTACTGTAGTACAAAGGGATCTGGGGGTCCTGGTGCACGAAACTCAAAAAGTTAGTATGCAGGTGCAGCAAGTGATCAAGAAGGCCAATGGAATGTTGGCTTTTATTGCTAGGGGGATAGATTATAAAAACAGGGAGGTATTGCTGCAGTTGTACAAGGTATTGGTGAGACCGCACCTGGAATACTGCATACAGTTTTGGTGTCCATACTTAAGAAAAGACATACTTGCTCTCGAGTCAGTACAAAGAAGGTTCACTCGGTTAATCCCGGGGATGAGGGGGTGGTCATATGAGGAGAGGTTGAGTAGATTGGGACTCTACTCATTGGAGTTCAGAAGAATGAGAGGCGATCTTATTGAAACATATAAGATTGTGAAGGGGCTTGATCGGGTGGATGCGGTGAGGATGTTCCCAATGATGGGTGAAACTAGAAGTAGGGGGCATAATCTTAGAATAAGGGGCTGCTCTTTCAAAACTGAGATGAGGAGAAACTTCTTCACTCAGATGGTGGTAGGTTTGTGGAATTTGCTGCCCCAGAAAGCTGTGGAAGCTACATCATTAAATAAATGTAAAACAGAAATAGATAGTTTCCTAGAAGTAAAGGGAATTAAGGGTTACGGGGAGCGGGCAGGAAATTGGACATGAGTCTAGGTTTGGAATGGTCATGGCCCTGTGGGTAGTGGAGTGGGCCCAGGGGCCGTGTAGCCTGGTTCTGCTCCTACTTCTTGTGTTCTAATTCTGTGTTAGATTTCAGGAGATGGTTTTATTCCTGTTCCTGGCTGGGTGGAGATCGCCTTTACAGAAGGTAAGTACTGTAGAAAATATAGGGACAGAGTGATCTCCTGGACGAGTTTCGATCGCCTAGATGGGTCGGAGAGGAATTTCCCAGATTTTTCCTCCCAAATTAGCCATTGGGTTTTTTAATCTGGTTTTTCGCCTCTCCCGGGAGATCACATGGGTTCGGGTGGATGGAGAGGGGTAGAAGATTTGAGGTTAGGATCAGATTAGCCATGATCTTATTGAATGGTGGAGCAGGCTCGAGGGGCCGATTGGCCTATTCCTGCTCCTATTTCTTATGTTCTTATGTTCTTAACCTCCGCGCCATGGTCTTAGCCTTAACCAGACTGGTTGCAGCCTGGGAGAACTGTTCAACTCCGCTCTTAATTTCCATCTCCCTGTACTCTCCATCACAAGGACCACCTACTTCCACCCCTAACCCAGCTCATCCGATGTTAATCCCTCATTCATGTCTTTATCATTTCTAAACTTGACCTCCCAATGCCCACCTTGCTGGCCTCCCAGCCTCCTCTCTCCACAAACTGCAGAACATACAAAACTGTCATGCTTGTCCTCAATAACCTACATTATTTCTCAGTCCAACAACTCCTCAAGTTCCGGGTGACTTTGAAAGGTGGAAATGCGCCACAATCCTGATTGGGGGATTGCATTTTGGGGTGGTACCTGGATCCTCCACAAATTATGGGAGGGGAGGATGCTTCTTTGCCCTGACGCCCATTGCGTCTGCAGCCAGCTTTGGTGGTGGGGGGGGGGGGGCAGGTGGGGGTGTCTGGGAGGAGGTTCCAGGCTACTCCAGGAATTCCATCAAGCTTGCCATTTGATCAGTCCAACGGTACCTATGATTGTTGAGAGCAGGTATAGGACCTTTACCGGACCTTAGGCAGGCCCCAAGAATGGTAAAAGGAAGGGTAATTGATCCCAGAGGAATCAATTGCCTTTGAAAGGCTGCCCCTTGGCAGGGATGTTGATTAAAAAGATAATCACACTTCCCTGGGCCTTAGACGCTCCGATAATGAAGCAGTCCATGCCCGCATGTAACAAGACCTGGATGACGTTCAGGCTTGGGCTGATAAGTGGCAGGTAACATTCGCACCACAGAAGTGCCAGGCAATGACTATCTCCAACAAACGAGAGTCTAACCACCTCCCCTTGACATTCAATGGCATTACCATCGCCGAATCCCCCACTATCAACATCCTGGGGGGGTCACCATTAACCAGAAACTTAACTGGACCAGGCACATAAATACTGTGGCAACAAGAGCAGGTCAGAGGCTAGGTATTCTGCGGTGAGTGTCTCACCTCCTGACTCCCCAAAGCCTTTCCACCATCTACAAGGCACAAGTAAGGAGTATGATAAAATACTCTCCACTTGCCTGGATGAGTGCAGCTCCAACAACACTCAAGAAACTCGACACCATCCAGGACAAAGCAGCCCGCTTGATTGGCACCTCATCCACCACCTTAAACATTCACTCCCTCCACCACCGGCGTACCGTGGCTGCAGTGTGTACCATTTACAAGATGCACTGCAGCAACTCCCTAACCCTCGACCTCTTCCACCTAGAAGGACAAGGGCAGCAGGCACATGGGAACACCATCACCTCCAAGTTCCCCTCCAAGTCACACACCATCCTCACTTAGTATATCGCCGATCCTTCATCGTCGCTGGGTCAAAATCCTGGAACTCCCTACCTAACAGCACAGTGGGAGTAGCTTCACCACAGGGACTGCAGCGGTTCAAGAATGCGGCTCACCACCACCTTCTCAAGGGCAACTAGGGATGGGCAATAAATGCTGGCCTTGCCAGCGACGCCCTGATCCCATAAAAACGAATACAAAAAAACTTCCATCACCTCATAGAGTGGGTGCATCAGTTGTGCCTCGTCCATGCAGATTGGGAGAGGGGTCAATGGCAGGGCAAAGCAGCTGATGAAAGGCTATCCTGCCTCATCGCTGCCCCCTTAAAAGAATCTGTAATTTCACCGTCCTTGTCATCGGAAGAGACAGCCCAAATTGCCTGCAGAATGGACGTAAATTTACGCTGGTAGTTAGGTGCACGGGCTTCCTTAGAATATACGCTCGAGATTGGCAAAAGCAATCCCAGTCTTGGAATTAACTTTAACATAATACCAGATATACACTTTTAATAAAAGATGTATTTAGCAAATTAAATCATATTTAACTGCAATATCAAACAAAGAAAAGCTGCACTGAGTTAGCAGTGAGACGGTTGCCAAACAATTACTACCGAACAGAAAGTGACAGCATCGGATTTTCTCACTGAGTGAAATAACAATCAGAATTCACCATCAGTAGGCTAGGCGAATGACACTTAGCCACACAGAAAAGTGCAACATTTGAAAAAAAAACTAAATGAAAGTATAGCTGTGGACTGTAAAGATGATGTAGGTTTGACTTTGATACAATTCAGCTTCATAGGCCAAATAACAAAATATTAATTCTGATTTTGATGTATTGCTGTGTTCAATGGGTTTAAGACGATCAGTTTCCACTGTTTTGCAAATGTAACAACATCAAATGTAACAGTCATCGGCGATGTATATTCAAAGAACTCCAGTGAATAGTGGCTTATATAGCAACTATTTCTGGAAAACTCCAATGTTAACCTGGATTCTAAATTATTTGTAAGCTTGATTACCTCAAATCTTTGGTAGCGATACAATTCTGCACGGGCTTATTGGGTTGTGTAGCTCGCCAAATTCAGAGTAAAAAGTACAAATAATTCACAATTAAAAAGGAGAAAAATCTGAGTGCGTTATTTTAATGAAAGTGAAAAATTATTAAACTAGAATTCTCAGTCATCAGGAAAATATAAGTCGACCTCTGAATTAAAGCTGCCAATTTCAATTTGTTTTACAGTAATAGTCCTATTAATCCAGCTTTTTTTTTCTCCTCAATTCATTTGGCAAAGATGGAACAGATGCATGTGACGGGGTTTTGAGGTTAATTTACAGCGAATACCTAGTGCACAAGAAATGAAAATCTTTTTCATATGGAAGAAATTTGAGAACCACCATTGTCTGAAATCAAGACACACAATTTGTTCGCTCACAAGAGTATTCTTTAGCCTTCGGAGTTCCATTGGACTTGTTTTTTAAACTTCATACTCATTCAGGTCCATTGCTTTGGGAGGCCCTGAAGTCCTAAAAGGAGCTATATAAATGCCACTGATGACAACCTGCAGGTGGTCTCCCTGTCTACTAGTTCACCGAGAACTTGCCAGCTAATGTCATCAAGATTTATCAACTCAACATTGAAGGCCTATCTAGAGCGAATTGTGAGATCTTGTCAAGGAAACTTAGAACGCAAATGATCGACGTTCTTGCTTTCCAAGAAACCAACCTACCTGAACCCAACCCACACCGGATCCATGGATTCAACATGATAGCGTGCCAATACCAAGCAAAATACGGTATGGCCACGCTATATCCAGGCCAACCTAATTACCGAAGCTGAAGAAATCCCGCCGGCAGACAGCTCACCATTTTCCATCATACTCAGAGTGGGCAAGCTGACCATCGTGAACATCTACAAGCCGCCGACGGAGACATGGCCAATCATCGCCCAATCAACCGCTAACCACCCAGCCATCTACATCGGCGATTTCAACAGCCACCACTACATGTGGGGCTACCAAAATGTAGACCGAGGGGGCGAACCACTAGAAGACTGGGTGCTGGCCTCTGATGTCCATCTCGTCTACGATGCCAAACTCCAGGCACCTTTTTTTCTGCCCGCTGGTGGAAGGAATACTCACCGGACCTCTGTTCATGACCCGTGACCTGCTCCCGGGAGATTCTTAAAAACTTCCCCTGCTCACAACACCGAGCCAGCATCGTACATGTAGGGATCGAGGTGCCGATAGTCGCCTCAGTCCCGAAACCAAGCTGGAACTTCATGGCCTACCTTCATGAGCCTTGTCAGGAACAATTCAATTCAATTCAATTCAAATGCTTTATTGGCATGAAAGTTTACAGGGAACCATATTGCCAAAGCTTACATAACAAAAAGTACAGTTTTCCAACATTCTGTAGGTGTCAAACAATTTTGACCTTCGTTGGGTACATACAATATTACTTTAAACAATATTAATTTAAACAGTCTTTGTACAGCATTGGGTACATTCAGTATTAATTTTAAACAGTCCTCAGGTTGTGACATGTTGTTACATATTTGGCACCAAGGTATGGTCTGTCTCCTTCTCCCAGGACTAATCTTAATTTTGACAGGTCATCCAATTCCTTGAAATGTGGGGTTGTTTGGCTGAGCTTGTCAAATAATCAAAGAATACCACCATCCCCAAACAACTACAATCATTTTGCTCGACTGCTGAAAGTGGAGGCCGCCAGAAGCATCCCGCTCGGCTACAGGAAAGAATATGTGCTATGCTGGTCCCAGGAGAGTGAGAGACTGCTGGCACAGTTCAATATCACTTGAGCACATAATCTAGGCTGACACTTCAGTGTAGTACTGTTGGAGGCGCCATATAAATGCACATCCTTTCATTTTCCTTTCTAAATGTCACAGTTATAGGAAGTGACCAAAGACACGGTTGATAAGGTAGGCCTTAAGGAGTCTTTTGAAGGTGGAGAAAGAGGTGGTAAGGCAGAGAGTTTTTAAGACAAGTTCCAGAACATAGGAGTATGCTAGCTGAAAGCTGTGTCACAGACAATAGTGTGGAGGTGAGAATACATAGCTGATACGCTTATCAATTACTTCATAAAAGGTGATGAGTCGAAGAAGAGATGATGAGTCGAAAGAAGAGATGAATAAGGCTTTTATTAGCTAAGAAGAGACCATGCTTCTTCGTGAGTGACTGAACAAGTCTGAACGAAACCCACACAGTGGTGGGTGGAGTCAGCTGAGGCATGCCTCCATACACAGCGCCACCCAGAGGTGGCAATATACAATACAGTGGTTTACCACAATAGCGGACCAGAGTCAGTCAAGTAGAGGGTGCAAGCAAGGATGTGGGGCGGAAAAGAATGTAGGAGGGAATGATGTCTGTTTTTAGTACGGCATTGGTTGGATTTGAAAACAAGATTAAGGATTTTGAAACATGACTGAGAATTTTAAAGTTGATGTGCTGAGAGATGGGAAGACAATGGATGCCGAAAAGAGGGGGACAATAGGTTTGTGGGACTTTGTACAAGGTAGGATATAACCATAGAGGTCTGGATGCGTTTCAGTTTATGTAAAGTGGAGTTTGGGAAGCCAGCAAAGGGAGTGTAAGAGAAGTCAAACCCTGATGTGAAAAAAGCATGGTTGGAGGGCCTCAGTGGCAGTGTGGTTGGGTGACACTACAGAGGTGGAAGGAGGCAATCTTAATGACAGATCAGAATTGGGATTTGAAGCTCACTTCAGAGTTGAACAGGATACCGAGATGGTGCACTATCGGGTTTAGCCTGAGCAAACAGCTGGGTAAACAGGAATTGATTTGGCACCTGGGGTGAAAGCTTCTGGTGGGAGCCAAACAGAATGGCACCCTTCTTGCCAAAGTTGAATTAGAGAAAGTTCTAGCTTATTCAGAAATGATGTTCAATATGCAGCTAGACAGCACATCAGCAGTTGTGGAGTCAAAAGTGGTGGCAGAAAGTCATCAATGGCAATAAAATTCTAATGTTTGGTTGTTACATACTTTGCATGGTGGATTTAAATTCCAAGAGGGGGTGTTGAACTTGCAACATCATAGGAACAGGACTGAGGTACACTATGGCCCCGATTTTCCCGAATGTCGGGTTCCGACCCGAATCTAAATGGGTCAGCCAGCTGCACGCAATTTTCCCTCAAGTGGCCAATTAATTTCCAGCATCTGGACACCCTTGCTAAGTGTCCATTTCCAGTCAGAAAGCCCCACAGTATGATGTCATCATTCGTGGTGCTTTTAAAGTGTCCAGCAAGCTTTTCAACCTCTGCAGGCTTCCCAACCAGTCGTCCAGAATGGCAGAGGAGCCTGCACCAGCTGTTGCCAGCAGCAGAGGCCGAGCTGCCGCCAAATTTGATGAGACATCACTCCAGACATTGGTGGATGGGGTTAGGGCTCACAGGGAGGTCCTCTTCCCTAGCTCAGGGAGGAAGAGGCCTCCCAAAGAGACCAGGGCTGCATGGCTGGAGGTGGCTGCAGAGGTGAACTCTCAGGGAGTCACCCGACGGACCTGGATACAGTGCAGGAAGCACTTCCATGACCTTCACCGTACAGGAAAAGTAAGTATGACGTTTCCATCACCCTCAACCTGATCCCCATTGCCTTTCCCCAACAGCACTCAGCTTCAGCAATCTCTTCCTCCACATCCCACTTCACAGTCACATCCATGCACCCTTACCCATTCCCTCTCTCTCTATGCTCACATTCACATAACTACTCCACCATGCAGCCCTCACACTGCCTCTCACTCTGATGCTTGGAATACAACTGACAACACACAGGGAGGGCCCTTGGTCTTGCAGCCTCACACCATCTTTGTCTCCTTCTAAGTATCTATGCTATGCAATCTCTACACTCACTCCTGCACTCTCACTCAAACTCCACTTGTCTCCCTCATTGCAGGAAAAGAGAGCTCACAATAGGAGAGAGCAAGCGAGGACTGGAGGAGGATCACCCTCAATCGCCCACCTGACCCCCTGGGAGAAAGCAGTGATGGAGATTGCTGGGGCTGACGTGGCTGTGGAAGCTGGGGCAGGAGAGACAGGAGCAAGCCTGCAAGCTGGTGACAGAATAGTTTCCCATCTCTCTCATTGACATAGCATGAGTCGCTGATATGATTCTGAAGCTACATCATTTGGATTTAAGAGCATATGCTAAATCCAATGGGCAAGTAGCCTTGGCATCAGATCTCTAACTCTTTCCTTTACTCCTCCACAGGACCATCCGGAGCCCCCGTCCTCACTGCCGAGGAGGAAGAGGCTTTGCAGCCAGACTCCTCAGAGGAAGCTCCAGCCTCTGAGGGCGCAGTGTCAGCAGAAGTAAGCGCACCCAGCACCAGCGCAGACACTCACACCTCGGGGGGGCCTTCAGGACATAGAGTAGTGTTGTCACCTGGTGTTTCACAGCTCACAAGTGAGCATCAGCAGATTGTGGAGACAGGGACAGCAGTGGAGAGTCCTCTTCAGAGGGCGCAGGCCTCTGCCAGCTCAGCTCAGCTGCATGTCGACCCTATGCCTCTAGGTCCATCCGCAAGAGAGGAGGTGATGGATCTCCATGCACAGATGCAGGAGTCTCTGGCAGGTTTTGTCTCCAGGGTTGTTGCGAGTGTGGAGCGAATGGAGGAGTCCATGGCGAGCATGAGCACAGCCTTATTGGAGTCATTGGCGCATGAAAGCATCACCATGGAAAGGATGGCTACCTCCGTGGTAAGTCTGGCTACCGCCGAGGAGAGGAGGGCTGCAGCCGAGGAGAGGAGGGCTCTGGCCGACGAGAGGAGGGCTGCGGCCGAGGAGAGGAGGGCTATGGCCGAGGAGAGGAGGGCTGCAGCCGAGGAGAGGAGGGCTACGGCCATGGAGGAGTTTAGTCGCCAGGGTATCGAAAACATGGTGAGTGCTCAGAATAGAATGACATCTCTTGAGGAGCGATGGGCATCTATTGAGCACCGAAACCAGACCTTCATGGAAGTCCCTCTGAGCAGGACTTCCAGTGCAGAGACGGGTCCCCATGGCCCCCCTGATGTGCAGCAAGGTGCTCTCCAGCCACTTGCAGGCGCTGAGGGGGAGCTGACCCATGAGAGGGAGGTTGTTGGCACACCTCAAGGAAGTGGGGGCTCCGCTCCACGCGCTCACACTTCCATGCCACTTCAGAGCCCTCGGTCAGAGCCCCGCCGGAGTCCACACCCAAGTGAGATAGGAGTCTCAACCTCTGCACAGCCGCAGGAGCAGCAGACTGCTGGCGAGCCCTCACAGGCTCGCCACCCCAGAGGACGCCCGCCAAAGGTGTTGAGACAGGAGCAGCAGGATAGTGAGCAAGGGGCCTCTACATCTGCTGAAGCCACAGGGGTACCACTACGTAGGAGCATGCATAAGAGAAAAATAAAGCACCGCTAATCACGAGGGTAATCACTGGGGTGAAAAGTCTTGTAAATAGTTTTAATGCCATCATTTTCCTGTACATAAAAAATCTGGTGTGGTGGCAACTGCTGCAGTTGTGGCGTCTGTCATTTGGTGAATGGGGACATCACATTGAGGCCTTAGGATTACTTGCAGATGTCAGCAAGCTGGTCAAATAGGTAGAAATGTGTAGGCATGGGCCACTGTCCATGGTCAGTTAAGAAGCAGCGAGGCTACAGTGTTTGATGTACCAGGCTATGCAAATCTGGCCAGGATGAGTGCATCCTTGCATTCCACCCAGCATTGTTCTCGCGCACTGGTGCCGCTGGTTGACGGGCCTCTGCAGGATGCTCGTTTCCGTCCTCCTCCTCCTCCTCCTCCTCCTCCTCAGCATCATCCTCATCCGAGGCGGCTCTGTGAGGAGCCTCTTGTTCCTGCGGAATCGGCAAGCCACGACGCTGTGCCATGTTGTGAAGCACACAGCATACCACAACGATTTTGGAGACCCTGGCTGATGAGTACTGTAGGGCTCCACCTGATCTATCGAGGCATCTGAAGCGCATCTTTAGCAATCCAATGGCTTGCTCGATAATGCATCTGGTGGAAATGTGGCTGGAGTTGTAGCGCTCCTCAGCTTCGTTGGCTGGTCTCCTCACCGGCGTCATTAGCCAAGACCGCAGGGGATATCCCTTGTCTCCAAGTAGCCATCCCTGAAGTTCGTTTGGCGGACTGAATAGCGGAGGCACAGTAGACTGGCGCAGTATGAGGGAGTCATGGCAGCTGCCAGGGTACTTGGCACAAACATGCAAAATCTCCTTCTTGTGGTCACACACCAGCTGAACGTTAAGGGAGTGGAAGCCCTTGCGGTTGACAAAAACTCCTGGATTGCGATGGGGTGCCCTAAGGGCCACATGTGTGCCGTCAATGACGCCCTGCACCCTTAGAAAGTCTGCCAGCTGAGCTAATCCACGCCCTCGTGATGTGATTGTGTGCGAGGGCAAAGAGGCCATCGATGGCCTGTTTGATGCAAGTGTGTGCGGCCGCCTGGGAGATGCCACTGATGTCTGCTGCTGATCCCTGGAAGGAGCCTGAGGCATAAAAGTTGAGTGCGGTGGTGACTTTGATGGCCCCTGGTAAGGAGTATCGACCTGGTGCTCTGGGCTCCAGGTCTTGCTGTAGCATTGCGCAGATGTCAGTCACTACCTCTCGCGAAAGTCGGAGCCGCCTTTGGCACTGCTGCTCAGTCATGTTGAGGTAGCTCACCCTGTGTCTGTAGACCCTGTTTGGGGGGTATCTCCTGCGCCGACGGCCTTCCATGCGCTGGCCCCTTCTGGCCTGTGCTGCCTCAGGTGGCTGAGCCGCAGCCTGTCACTCCTGCTGGTGCTGCTGTTGCTGGATCTGCTGCAGCCTCCTCTGCTGTTGGAGATCCTCTAATGCCAAGAAGGGAAGGAACAAAAGGCCTCCCATACTTCTGGCAGATGCCTCCGTTGAGGAAGCGCTGAGTTAGGGTGCTGAGAGGGGCTTCCCAGGAGCTCACACTGGAGAAGTGTGTGAGGCTCCAACCTTCCACAGCTGTGCCTAAGCCTTCAACAAGTTGCCCCAAGCCTGGAGCAACAAGGTCCTGCAGCCTACAAATGCTGGCTGATTAAATCTCTTCATTCCTGATTGACCTGCAGCTGAAAGCAAGCAAGCCGACATTGTTCACGTCAGGTTTCATCAGCGGCGTTCCCACCAGGCGTGGTTTACGTGGGGGAAGGCTGAAAATTCCAAGGGCCCTTAAAATAGGAATACAGATGCCAATTATTGCTCATTAGGCTCCCGCCGACCGGTCCCGCCGGCTGCGGGCGGGGCTGATTCGGGTCGCGCTGAAACACCGGGGCAAAAGTCGGGCAGGGGGGGGGGTCCCGACCCCCTATTTCTGCGATTTTTCAGCCCCTGCCCGCCTGAAACCCCGCCTGACGGCTCCAGGAAAATCGGGGCCTATGTATTTGCAGCGTGCATATGCAATCTAATTTAGTGCCATTGATGGGCAAGCCAAACAGTAATTTTTAATCCTCTTATGGTGCATTTACACTAGGAGCTGAGCGTCAGTACAAAGCTGTTTTTGTTTTGTGTTTGTTTAAAATTTTCCTTTTCACACAAATTTTGTGGAGCGAGGTACTGGAAAACCTTTCAAGGGCTGAAATTAAAGGTTCCAAATTGCCTGATAATTTCAACAATTTTATGGAATTAACTTGAAAGTTTTGATATTGTCAAGCACATAGGAACATTACACACAATTGCAAATCAACCAGAATATGTGTGTGTGCATTTTGTAAAGAAAATACATTCCGTTAACATTTACACACACACCATTATTTTTCACATGGATTCAAAGACATCTCAATTTTTCCATGATGTACAATGATATAGAAAAGACACACAAATTCTATAACTATTTGGTGGCAGGACAAGATTACTACCTTCGTGGTACTGTACTTCATAATGCATTCATTTTCATGCATTAATTCTATCTATAACCACGTAGGATTTCACAGTACTGGAAAGAACATTGCAGTCCATTTTACAAGCCATAATATTCCACAATATTTCTTGTATCCCTCCAGCAAATTCTTCACCAGGTACTTATCCAATTATGTTTGATATAATTAACCCCCACTGCCTCCCTTGGCAGTCCATTTCATACAATCACTACCTTTTACATAAAAGTAGCTACATTTAAACTGTCTTTTCATCCTCCCTCTTCTAAGTTAGTTATGCCCACTTATTGTAGGATCTGTTAAGCATACCGACTTTTATCTCCTCTAAACCCTTTAGGATCTTTCTTCTTCTCAGGCAGTCCCTCGGAACCGAGGATGACTTGCTTCCACACTAAAAATGAGTTCTCAGGTGACTGATGAGTCCAATACGGGACCTACAGTCTCTGTCACAGGTAGGGCAGACAGTGGTTGAAGGGGCGGGTGGGTGGCATGCTTGGGTTGACGTGTGCTCCTTCCGCTGTTTGCACTTGGCTTCCGCTTGCTCCCGGCGGAGAGACTCGAGGTGTTCGGCACCTTGGATCTTTAATACTTCAATAAGATCACCAAAAACCTTCCCTTCTCCTGCACTTTCCCAGCTTCCACGGCACCTCCTGATTATTCAGGTGCCTAATCCCAGCTATCAATGTAGTTGCTCTTTGCTGCACTCTCTCCAGTGCTGGATGTCTTTCTCATATCATGGTGACCAGCATTGTATACACTACCCCAACTGGAGCCAGACCATAAGAACATAAGAAATAGGAGCAGGAGTAGGCAGGAAAAAACAGGAACTAAGTGTTACAAAACATATTTAAAAGTTCTTTATCTGAATGCACGTAGCATTCGTAACAAAATGAATGAGTTAACGGCACAAATAATGACATGTGGGTATGATCTTGTGGCCATTACAGAAACATGGCTGCAGGGTGACCATGACTGGGAATTAAACATACCAGGTTATTTAACAATCAGGAAGGACAGGCAGGAAGGGAGAGGAGGTGGGGTGGCTATGTTAATAAAGGAAGGAATCACTATAATACAGAGAAATGATATTGGGTCAAAGGAGCAGGATAGTGAAACAGTTTGGGTGGAGGTAAGGAATAATAAGGGGAAAAAAACACTAGTGGGTGTAGTCTATAGGCCTCCGAACAGTTGCAACTCTGTTGGACGGAGTATTAATCAGGAAATAGTTGAGGCTTGTAATAAGGGAACAGCTATAATTATGGGGGATTTTAATTATCATATTAACTGGACAAATCAAATTGGGCAGAGCAGCCTTGAGGAAGAGTTCATTGAGTGTATTAGGGATGGGTTTCTTGAGCAGTATGTAACTGAACCGACCAGGGGGCAAGCAACCTTAGATTTGGTCCTGTGTAATGAGACAGGATTAATTAAAAATGTCCTAGTAAAGGATCCCCTTGGAATGAGTGACCATAACATGGTTGAGTTCCATATTCAATTAGAGGGTGAGAAGGTTGGATCTCAAACAAGCGTGCTGAGCTTGAATAAAGGAGACTATGAAGGTATGAGAGCGGAATTAATTAGAGTGGACTGGGAAAATAGATTAAAGGGTAAGACGGTACATGACCAGTGGTGTACATTTAAGGAGTTATTTTACAACTTCCAAAAAAAATATATTCCACTGAGGAAAAAAGGGTGTAAAAGAAAAGATAGCCATCCGTGGCTAAGTAAAGTAATTAAGGATAGTATCCGACTAAAAACAAGGGCATATAAGGTAGCCAAATCTAGTGGGAGGATGGAAGATTGGGAAGTCTTTAAAAGACAGCAAAAAATAACAAAAAGATTGATTAAGAAAGGGAAGATAGATTATGAAAGTAAATTAGCAAAAAATATAAAAACAGACAGTAAAAGTTTCTATAGTTATATAAAAAGAAAAAGGGTGGCTAAAGTAAATGTTGGTCCCTTAGAGGATGAGACCGGGAAATTAATGGTGGGAAACATGGAGATGGCAAAAACACTGAACAATTATTTTGTATCAGTCTTTACAGTAGAGGACACTAAGAATATCCCAACACTGGACAAACAGGGGGCTCTAGGGGGGGAGGAACTAAATACAATTAAAATCACTAAGGAAGTGGTACTTGGTAAAATAATGGGACTCAAGGCGGAT
This sequence comes from Somniosus microcephalus, assembly GCF_052327205.1. Taxonomy (NCBI): domain Eukaryota; kingdom Metazoa; phylum Chordata; class Chondrichthyes; order Squaliformes; family Somniosidae; genus Somniosus; species Somniosus microcephalus. The sequence goes on from NC_140987.1 coordinate 212,202,889, forward strand.
AAATCCCCTGGACCTGATGGCTTGCATCCCAGGGTCTTGAGGGAAGTAGCGGTAGGGGTTGTGGATGCATTGGTAATAATTTTCCAAAACTCACTGGACTCAGCAAAGGTCCCGGCAGATTGGAAAACTGCTAATGTAACACCCTTATTTAAAAAGGGTAGTAGGCAGAAGGCTGGAAACTATAGACCTGTTAGCCTAACATCTGTGGTTGGTAAAATGTTAGAGTCCATTATTAAGGAGACAGTAACGGGACATTTGGATAAACATAATTTAATAGGGCAAACTCAGCATGGTTTCATGAAGGGGAAGTCATGTTTAACAAATTTGCTTGAGTTTTTTGAGGAAGTAACATACAGGGTGGATAAAGGGGAACCAGTGGACGTAGTGTATTTAGACTTCCAAAAGGCATTTGACAAGGTGCCACACAAAAGATTATTGCTCAAGATAAAAAATCACGGGATTGGGGGTAATATTCTGGCGTGGGTGGAGGATTGGCTCTCTAACAGAAAGCAGAGAGTTGGGATAAATGGTTCGTTCTCAGATTGGCAACCAGTAACTAGTGGTGTTCCGCAGGGGTCAGTGCTGGGTCCCCAACTCTTTACATTCTATATTAACGATTTGGAGGAGGGGACCGAGTGTAACATATCAAAGATTGCAGATGATACAAAGATGGGACGGAAAGTAGTGAGTGAGGAGGACATAAAAAACCTGCAAAGGGACATAGACAGGCTAAGTAAGTGGGCAGAGATTTGGCAGATGGAATACAATACTGGAAAGTGTGAGGTTATGCACTTTGGCAGGAAAAATCATAGAGCAAGTTATTATCTTAATGGCAAGAAACTGGAAAGTACTGTAATACAAAGGGATCTGGGGGTCCTGGTGCACGAAACTCAAAAAGTTAGTATGCAGGTGCAGCAAGTGATTAAGAAGGCCAATGGAATGTTGGCTTTTATTGCTAGGGGGTTGGAATATAAAAACAGGGAGGTATTGCTGCAGTTGTACAAGGTATTGGTGAGGCCGCACCTGGAATACTGCATACAGTTTTGGTGTCTATACTTAAGAAAAGACATACTTGCTCTCGAGTCAGTACAAAGAAGGTTCACTCGGTTAATCCCGGGGATGAGGGGGCGGTCATATGAGGAGAGGTTGAGTAGATTGGGACTCTACTCATTGGAGTTCAGAAGAATGAGAGGCGATCTTATTGAAACATATAAGATTGTGAAGGGGCTTGATCGGGTGGATGCGGTGAGGATGTTCCCAATGATGGGTGAAACTAGAACTAGGGGGCATAATCTTAAAATAAGGGGCTGCTCATTCAAAACTGAGATGAGGAGAAACTTCTTCACTCAGAGGGTGGTAGGTTTGTGGAATTTGCTGCCCCAGAAAGCTGTGGAAGCTACATCATTAAATAAATTTAAAACAGAAATAGATAGTTTCCTAGAAGTAAAGGGAATTAAGGGTTACGGGGAGCGGGCAGGAAATTGGACATGAGTCTGGGTTCGGAATGGTCATGGCCCTGTGGGTAGTGGAGTGGGCCCAGGGGCCGTGTAGCCTTGTTCTGCTCCTACTGTGTTCTAATTCTGTTAGATTTCAGGAGATGGTTTTATTCCTGTTCCTGGCTGGGGTGGAGATCGCCTTTACAGAAGGTAAGTACTGTAGAAAATATAGGGACAGAGTGATCTCCTGGAAGAATTTCGATCGCCTAGATGGGTCGGAGAGGAATTTCCCAGATTTTTTTCTCCCAAATTGGCCATTGCGTCTTTATCTGGTTTTTTGCCTCTCCCGGGAGATCACATGGGTTTGGGTGGATGCAGAGTGATAGAAGATTTGAGGTTAGGATCAGATCAGCCATGATCTTATTGAATGGTGGAGCAGGCTCGAGGGGCCGATTGGCCTACTCCTGCTCCTATTTCTTATGTTCTTATGTTCTAATCGGCCCCTCGAGCCTGCTCCACCATTCAATAAGATCATGGCTGATCTGATCCTAACCTCAAATCTTCTATCACTCTCCATCCCACCCGAACCCATGTGATCTCCCGGGAGAGGCGAAAAACCAGGTAAAAAACCCAATGGCCAATTTGGGAGAAAAAATCTGGGAAATTCCTCTCCGACCCATCTCGGCGATCGAAACTCGTCCAGGAGATCACTCTGTCCCTATATTTTCTACAGTACTTATACCAAGGCTCTGTTCAAACTCAGAATCACATGAGAATTGAAATCTATTCTTCTGGCTATACAACCCAAAATCCTTTTGACTCTCTTTATTGTTGCTGTGCACTGTGCTGATGGCTTCAGCTATCTATCCACAAGTGCCTGCAAATTTTATTCCTGTGATGTGTCCTGTAAAATAAAGCCATTTAACTTATATTGCCACTGTTTATTATCATTTCCCAAATTTGCATTTGTCCACATTAAATGACATCTGCCACTTGTCAGCCCAGCTCCCTAATCTACCCAAGTTCCTCTATATTTGGTTAGCCTGTTTCCTGTTTGTTATGTCTGACATTGGTGATAGGTACTCGATTGCCTTGGCCTGAGCACATGGAGTTTGATAGTGCTGTTATCGTTTTATTGTGTCTGACATCGGATATAGGTATTCGATTGCTTTTGCCTGTGAGCATGTGGTTGCATCAGCCATTAAAAGCAACATGAATTGAGCTCTGCATACGGCCTCTGGATTATCTTTGCAAACGCAACATTTGGCAACGAGGATGGCTGAAATCACTCTTCCACCACCTCCTCCCTTCCTTGCACTACCCGGTGAGCCCCCGATCCCATGGGTTCGCTGGTTACAGTCCTTTGAAACCTACCTCATTGCTCTCGGACTAGAAAATGTGAGTACAGCAAGGAAAAAGGCACTGTTATCCCATTGCTTGGGAGTGGAGGGCCAGCGTGTTCTTGGGACATTAGGCACAGCAGACACAATTCAAACATATGATGTGGCTGTGGCTCTGTTAAGCACACACTTCTCTGCCCCACAAAGTGCCCTCCTGCGGCGATTCATTTTTAGACAGCGTCACCAACTTCCTGGCGAGTCTGTGCATCAATACGTGGCGAATTTGAGGGGGTTAGCTAGCTCGTGCAAGTTCGGTGCACTACAAGACAAGGTGGTGCGTGATCAACTAATAGAGCGCACCAACAATGTGAGAGTGCGTGAAAGACTGTTACTCGAGTCCGACGATCTGTCGTTGTCACAGGCAGTTAACATTGCTTTTCAAGTGGAGTCTGCAGCTGAATGTGCAGCGAAACTAGCATACACACCCAGTGACGGCGCCCTCGGCCCCGACAGCCCTGACACTGTAATGCTCGCGCGACGGCAGCAACGCGCGCTACCGCGGCAACAGTGTGGAAACTGTGAATCTCGTTCACATGCTACCAGAGCGCAGAATTGCCCCGCGCGTGGCCAAGCCTGTCGCAATTGTGGAAAACAAAATCACTTTGCCAATGTCTGCCGCTCTGCCCCGGTTGCTACAAATGAACACTCTCAGTCCTCAAGCACTATAATTCACAACGTGAGCTCTGGGCCAGTAGTGGCTTTCAAGTCATGCACAATTAACCTGAATGATGTGTGCATCCCTCTGTTGTTGGATACCGGTGCCAGCGTCTCACTGCTGAATGTGGACACATTCAAACATTTTTCAGCTCCCTGCCACTCTCTGCGCCCTCCACTGCCCTTTGCGGGTATGGTAATTCAAAAATTGGACTAGTGGGCTCAGTCAACCTCACTGTACGCTATGGAACAAAAGTTTTGCCAGATTTTTGTTTTCATGTGGCACGCCAAGAAGCTAACCTGATGGGACTGGATCTTTTCACTGACCTGGGTTTTTCTCTCTTGGACACCGGCGGGTCTGCGATTCTGCACGTCGCCTCACCGTGGCGCCAAACATGGCCAGCACTCTTCGAGGGTCTGGGCTGCCTGACTGCCTTCACCCAACAGCCCATGGTTGACTCCACCGTTACCCCTGTCATTCAGCCACTGCGCCGCATCCCGCTTGCTCTCCGTGACGGGGTCACAACTGAACTAAAGCAGCTACTGGAAGCTGGCATCATCGAACCAGTTGATGCCTCCCCATGGGTCTCCAACCTGGTGGTCGCAACGAAAAAGTCAGGTGGTCTACGTGTCTGTGTCGATCTTCGAGCAGTGAATAAGGCCATAATCCCTGACAAATATCCACTGCCCACGTCAGAGGAACTCACAGCGCAGTTCTATGGTTCCATCCTGTTCTCGAAACTGGACCTTCGACAGGGCTATCTACAGGTTCCCCTCCACCCCAGCAGCAGGGACCTCACTGCTTTTGTGACACATGCTGGCGTCTTTCGGTACACCAGGATGCCATTTGGACTTAGCTCTGCACCCAGTTGCTTCCAAAAAGTGATGTCCTCTGTGCTCGCGGGCATTCCTGGGGTGGCCATCTACCTGGATGACATAATCGTGCATGGGCCCTTGACCTCCACTCATGATGAACGCCTTCACAGAGTTTTCACGGCTCTAGCAAAACACAAGCTCACACTGAATGGTGAAAAGTGTGTCTTTGCTGTTTCAGAGATCGAATTTGTGGGGTTTCGGTTGTCGGCTGACGGTATATCCCCACTCCAGTCAAACCTGGATGCCATTCACAGCATCCTGGAACCCAGCTCTGCAGCACAGGTTGCCTCCTTCCTTGGCATGACTGGGTACTACCTGAAGTTTTTGCCCCAGTACTCAGCCACCACAGCCCCACTGCGCCAGCTCCTGCGAAAGGATGAGCCCTGGGTGTGGTCACAAGCCTGTACAGAAGCTGTTCGCCTCCTCAAATCACAGCTCACGTCGCCTCCAGTGTTGGCTCACTTTGACGTCGCCAGCCCCACCCTCGTCACCTGCGACGCGTCCGCTGCAGCTGTGGGGGCGGTGTTTTCGCAGATACAGAATGGAGTGGAGAAACCAATCGCCTTTGCCTCCCGAGCCCTTAGCCCCACTGAACAGAAGTACTCAGTAGGCGAGCGTGAGGTGCTGGCGTGCGTCTGGGCATGTGAGCGGTGGCACCTGTACACGTATGGCCGTGCCTTCACCCTGCGAACCGATCACCAGGCTCTCACTGCCCTGCTGTCGACACCTGGCATGGGCCACAGACCACTGTGTCTACACCGCTGGTCTGACCGCCTCCACCAATACAATTTCAGTCTCCAGTTCACACCAGGACGGGACAATGTTGTTGCAGATCTGCTCTCCCGCACGGTCTCTGCCCCAGCCCCACTCGTCGGGTCTGAACATGTGGAACAGGATATCGTCCAGATGCTGCACACGCCTCTCCAAACCACAGTCTCTCTCCAGGAGCTCAAAGAGGCCTCTGAACAGGATCCGGCCCTCTCCCAGCTGTGCACCTTCATCAGAGATGGCTGGCCTCGCAAGGTGCCTGAGGAACTGTCTGCCTACTCCAGAGTTAAAGAGGAGCTCTCCTGCTGGAATGACTTCTGCGTTGCACGTGGGCTCTGCACTGTGGTCCCAAGTGCCCTTCGTGTGCGTGTTTGATCCATGGCGCACGAGGACCACTTGGGCATAGTGAAGCTCAAACAACGATGCGGAGACCTAGTGTGGTGGCCAGGTATCGACAGGGAAATCGAGGCCCTGGTCAAGGACTGTGCAGTCTGCCTTGTAAGTGGCAAGACTGGCCACCAAGCTCCTCCACCCCTGCAACCCCTTGCCTGGCCCTCTCAGCCCTGGGAGCACCTGCAGCTGGACGTCTGCGGGGAGATCCATGGTGTCCCCCACCATCAACGGTTCCTAGTGGTGACCTATGACCTGCACTCAAAATAGCCAGAGGTCACTGCTGTGGGCTCCGTCACCTCTCGGGTCATCATCAATATCCTTGAGTCCCTCTTCTCCCGCTGGGGGCATCCAAAGGCCATCACCACAGACAATGGCCCCCAAATGGTCTCTTCGGAACTCTCCTCTTACCTTGAGAGCAAGGGCATCCGTCACGTCAAATGGGGGGGGTGGAGCTTTTTAACCAGACACTGAAAAATGGCCTCAGAGCACACCTATCCCAGGGGTGTGCGTTTGACAAGGCCCTCCTCCACACACTGCTGCACTACAGAGCCTCCCAGCATTCCACTACAGGGGTCTCACCCGCATCCCTCATGCTAGGCCGTGAGCTCATGCTGCCCCTTGGCAGGCTCCGCCCCTCGCTAGCTCAGAGCCCTGCTCCACGGGCTCAAGCCACAGTCGCTAGACAGCAGGAGAAGATGAAACTCCGCTTCGACCAGTCAAAGAGGGCCAAGGCACCCAACATCTCAGTCTCCGATTGGGTCAGAGTCCGCAGGCCTCACCGCAACAATAAGATGGCCTCATTCTGGTCCTCCCCTCTCCAAATCAGCCGCCAACTTGGACCAGCCACTTTCTGCCTCACTGACGGCTCTCGGTGGCATGCCAGCCGCCTTCGGAAGGTGCCAGCACCCCCTGATGTGGGATTATACGGACCTAATCCCCAAGCCTTACCCCCAGAGTGGCGGGATGCACATGTGGCTCAGCCAGCCAACCCTCAAGCAGATATTGTGCCTCAGCCTGCTCCTCACCAGTCCCCACTTCGGCCTGCTCTTCACCAGTCCACACCTCGGCCTGTTCGTACACGTTCTCGCCCTGGCCACCTACAGGACTTTGTCACTACATTTCATGTTTGAAATTTTGTGAGGGGGGAGGAAATGTTATGTCTGACATTGGTGATAGGTACTCGATTGCCTTGGCCTGAGCACAAGGAGTTTGATAGTGCTGTTATCGTTTTATTGTGTCTGACATTGGATATAGGTATTCGATTGCTTTTGCCTGTGAGAGTGTGGTTGCATCAGCCATTCAAAGCAACATGAATTGAGCTCTGCATACGGCCTCTGGATTATCTTTGCAAATGCAACACTGTTGTTTCTAGTCTCTTTCAATTTGGTATCATCTGAAAACTTGGGAGAGTTTTGTTTCTGTTCCCACTTCCAAATAGTTTATGGATTTTGCAAACAACATCTCCAACACTGATCCCTGAGGCACCCTACTTGTTACCTCCTTCCAGCCAATCCAGCTCCATTTACAACCATTCTTTGCTTCCTCTGCTTAGGAATCCCAGAGCTCAGGGTCTAGGCAGCTGAAAGCACGGTCACGAATGATGGAGTGATTAAAAGCGGGGATGCGCAAGAGGCCAGAATTGGAGGAGAGCAGAGATCTCGAAGGGTTGTAGGGCTGGAGGAGGTTTTTCTTTATTCGTTCATGGGATGTGGGTGTCACTGGCAAGCATTTATTGCCCATCCCTAATTGCCCTTGAGAAGGTCATGGTGAGCTGCCTTCTTGAACCACTACAGTCCTTGTGGTGAAGTTACTCCCACAGTGCTGTTACGGAGGAAATTCCAGGATTTTAACCCAGCGACAATGAAAGAACGGTGATATACTTCCAAGTTAGGATGGTGTGTAACTTGGAGGGGAATTTGTAGGTGGTGATGTTCCCATGCACCTGCTGCCCTTGTCCTTCTAAGTGGTAGAGGTCGCGGGTTTGGAAGGTGCTGTTGAAGGAGCTTTGGCGAGTTGCTGCAATGCATCTTGTAGATGGTACACACTGCAGCCACGGTGCACCGGTGGTGGAGGGAGTGAATATTTAAGGTGGTGGATGGGGTGCCAATCAAGCGGGCTGCTTTGTCCTGGATGGTGTCGAGTTTCTTGAGTGTTGTTGGAGCTGCACTCATCCAGACAAGTGGAGAGTATTCCATCACACTCCTTACTTGTGCCTTGTAGATGGTGGAGAGGCTTTGGGGAGTCAGGAGGTGAGATATCACCACAGAATACCCAGCCTCTGACCTGCTCTTGTTGCCACCGTATTTATGTGGCTGGTCCAGTTACGTTTCTGGTCATTGGTGACACCCCCAGGATGTTGATGGTGGGGGATTCGGTGATGGTAATGTCTTTGAATGTCAAGGGGCAGTGGTTAGACACTTGCTTGTTGGAGATGGTCATTGCCTGGCACTTGTGTGGCGCGAATGTTACTTGCCACTTATCAGCCCAAGCCTGAATGCTGTCTAGGTCTTGCTGCATGCGGGGATGGACTGCTTCATTATCTGAGGAGTTGCGAATGGAACTGAACACTGTGTCATCACCAGCAAACAGGATGTTGTCAGGGCCCATAGCCTTTACTGTATCCAGTGCGCTCAGCGTGGAGTGAATCGAATTGGCTGAAGACTGGGGACCTCAGGAGGAGGCCAATATGGATCATCCACTCGGCACTTCTGGCTGAAGATGGTTACAAAAGTTTCAGCCTTGTCTTTTGCACACGCGCTGGGCTCCGTCATCATTGAGGATGGGGATATTCATGGAGCCTCCTCCTCCTGTTAGTTGTTTAATGGTCCACCACCATTCACAACTGGATGTGGCAGCACTGCAGAGTTTTGATCTGATCCATTGATTGTGTTTCCGCTGTTTAGCATGCATGTAGTCCTGTGTTGCAGCTTCCCCAGGTTGGCACCTCTTTTTTTAGGTATGCCTGGTGATGCTCCTGGCATGCTCTTCTGCACTCCTTATTGAACCAGGGTTGGCCCCCTGGCTTGATGGTAATGGTAGAGTGAGGGATATGCCAAGCCATGAGGTTACAGATTGTGGTGGAATAGAATTCCGCTGCTGCTGATGGCCCACAGAACCTCATGGGTGCCCAGTTTTGAGCTGCTAGATCTGTTCTGAATCTATCCCATTTAGCACGGTGGTATTGCCACACAACACGATGGAGGGTGTCCTCAGTGTGAAGGTGTGACTTCATCTCCACAAGGACTGTGCGGTGGTCACTGCTACCACTACTGTCATCGACAGATGCATCTGCGACAGGTAGATTGGTGAGGGCGAGGTCAAGTAGGTTTCTCCCTCGTTTTGGTTCTCTCACCACCTGCCGCAGGTCAGGAACCAAAATCGTGAGAGGCTAGCACCAGTTAAAGCCAGCCTGCACCACTAAGAGGGGAGGCGCATTGTGGCTGGAGCAGGTGGTGGAAGTCGTTGTCCAACTGATTCTGACCTGGGAAACACTCAATAATAGCACAACATGGGAGAGCGCGTTCGCCAAGGTTTTCCGCGCTGCATTGGAGACCTTGGTGGAGGAGGTGGAAATGAGGAGAGGTGTGCTGTATCCACAGGAGGCCAGGGGGTCCTCCAGACACATACTCAGAAGGCAATGGGACCAGATAGCCGTGGTGGTCAATGCCAGGAGTCAAGCCCCGAGGACCTGGATGCAGTGCCATAAAAAATTCAATAACCCTATACGAGTGGTCAAGGTCAGTGAATGCATCTTCAAATGCCATATCACATCAACTGCACCATTAACCTCATCAACTGCACAATGCACCACAACCCCATCGCTCACCTACCAACAATCTCTATCAATCAGGACTCATGCCTAACATTCATAGCTTCACCTCACCCTCACACACTTAGCACTGCTGCAAGCCTCACACCCACATCTCACAGCTTGCACCCACTGCCAGCTATTCAACCATGACAGCCACATCACCCAAGAAGATTGCACCATACTCACTGACACACTTCCCTCTCTCTTGTAGGACAAGGTGACGCACAATCAGAGGCAGCAGGAGCTAACTGGCAGGGGACAGGCACGCCTGCATCTCCTAGCCCCCGTGGAGGAGACGGTGCTGGCCATTATGGGAAGGACCATTGCTGAGGCCGTGGCCAGCGGCAGGGCTGAAACCATTGAAGATGACGGTATCCTCATACCTAATCCTCCTTCTCACATCCCACTTCCCCTCATCCTACAATCTCTTCTGATTTACAAGCTGCACATGGTGTAAGCAAGCACCTCTTGCTTTCTCCCCTCCCCTCACCACAACCTTCTCCTTGTGCCTTTCTCCTTTCAGACACCCAAGAACTGCAATCTGTCCAGGCAGTGGTAGAAGAGCAGGAAGATAGTGAAGATGAAGACACACTGTCACTCGATTTAACACTCGCAGCCATCAGCTCATAAACTGACACTGCACACAATTTAGAGGATAGCACAGAGGCAAAATCTGCATGTGATGAGACACCGGGCACAAGTGGCTTGCAGCCAGGGCAGGGGGCAAGGATAGTGCAGGTTCCAGCTCGCTGGAGGGAGGGGTCACACACGAGTTCTGCTGCAGAGGACTCGGGCCAGGCTACAGAAGAGGGCTGATGGGTGTGCACAAAATACTTGATGCATTGGGAGGTCTGTCAGAAAGCCTACGTGCAATGTCAAGGAGCACAGAAGAGTCCGGTACCAACATTGCACAGACTGTGGAGCAAATCCTTTTTAGTATGGAAATAGTGGTCAACTCCATTAGCACACTTGTGGACCCAACCATGATAGAGCGTCTGATGGCTGATGTCTTAGTTTCCACTGCAGTAAAGCAGCAGCCACCCAACGTCGGAGTGCTGCAGTGGAAGCTCAGACTGCTGCCATCGTGGCTCTGGATTCCAGTGTTCAAAGGGGCTTGCAGGGTGTCACAGCACTCCACCAATCTGTCCTTTAACAAAGTACTAGGATTGCTGAGGCACCGCCCCAAGGGAGAGGCAGTGGCTCTGTGGAGCATGAACCTGCTGTCTTCTCTCAGGGTGACAGCATTCATCCTTCCACCACTGCCACTTCACCAGCACCCTTGCTGTTGCCCATCAGCCAGCCAGCCCAGACTGCTGCTGTCCATGCTGAGATGGTGCAGTCCACAGCCGGACCTTCTAGGTCCAGAACTGCTCGGCCATCCACAGTCTCCTCCACTAAAAGTCAGCATCCTTCCAAAAGCCATGCTGCAGCCACTGGAGTAGCACTGCGTAGGAGTACTAGGAAAGGCAAAGGCACACGAAAGACAGGCACTAAGGGAATGCATAAGAGTGATTAGTTTGCATTTGTATGCAATATGGCATGATTTGATTTATAAATTTGCTTTGGAATGTTTATTTTGTGGAGGCTTTTATTGTTGCATTGTGGGTAAGCTGACGATGGTCAGTGACGGAGGGAAGATAAGGTTGGGACTGTTGGCGAATGGGGAATTGGGGCTGCGGTTACCGGTATCGCACTCGGATGAGTTCTTCATGGACAGCCCAGCCAGAAAGGGGCTGTGTAGGTTGTCTCCACCCTTCCTCTTCTTCCTCCTCCTCCTCCGCTGGTCACCGTACGACTAGTGGCAAGGGCTGTGCCCTCATGATGGTGAGGTTGTGCAGCATGCAGCAGACCACCATGAATCTTGACACCCGCTCTGCCGAGTACTCCAGGGCTCCTCCAGAGCAGTCCAGGCAGCGGACATGTTGTTACAGCACCCCAATGGTCTGCTCTATCACATTTTGTGTGGCAGCGTGGCTTTCATTGTATGCATGCTGCCCACGTGTGCGTGGGTTGTGCATCGGAGTCATGAACCATGTTGTCAGTGGGTAGCCCAGTAGCCACCCTTTGGTTTGGCAGGGTGGCTCAAATGCAGAAGGCACAGCGGACTGCCACAGAGTGAAGGATCATGACTGCTGCCAGGATACCGGGCATTGACCTGCATGACTCGCTGCCTATGGTCAGACACCAGCTGGACGTTGAGGGAGTGGAATTCCTTTTGGTTGCGGTACATGGCAGAGTTGACATGCGGCGCCTACAAAGCGATGTGCGTGCAGTCAATGGCACCCTGCACCATGGGTAAGCCTGCAATCATAGTGAAGTTGTGTGCTCGCTGTGCCTGCTGCTCACTGGCAAGACAATGAAATGTATTCAGCTCTCTTCGAATAGAGAGCCTCAGTGACCTCCCTTACACAACACTGGACGGTAAACTGTGAGATGTTGCAAATATCCCCAGCTCCAGCCTGGAAGGAGCCCGATGCGTAAAAGTTCATCGCCACGGTTACCTTCACAGCCACTGGAAATGTGGTCCTTGCCCAGTTCTGAGGTTGCAGTTGTGGCTGCAGCAGATGGCAGATTTCAGTGAGGACGTCGTTACTGAAGCGCAGACGTCTCACACATTGTTCCTCGCTGAGGTTCAGGTCGGAGAATTGCTCCCTGAACACCCTGGGTGGATATGGCCTCCTGCTGAGAGCCCTTCTCCCCCTCCTCCATCTTCCAGCAGCTTGTCCTGCTCTGCGTGCCCTCTGTTCATTCTTCAAGTCATGCTGTATTCCAAGGGGAATTCCTACTACTGCACCTATGTCTGGCATCAAGTGTAGCCATGGTGTGAAGATGCCGGTGTTGGACTGGGGTGGACAAATGTAAGAAGTCACACAACACCAGGTTATAGTCCAACAGTTTTATTTGAAATCACAAGCTTTTGGAGCGCTGCTCCTTCATCAGGTGAAGTGGAGAGATGCATAAAGACACAGCTTATATAGTCAGAGAATAATGCCAGATGATTACAGGTAATCTTTCTAACTGCCATTTATCACACCTCGGCAGAGAGATAATCACAGCAATCAAAGGTGTGAATGGTGTCCAAACAGGTCAGTCAGGAAAACATTACATCAAAGAACAATGAGGTGGGGTCACAAGGGGTCAAATGTTGCAGATGCTGGGGTCTGTATGCAAAACAAAAATCATTTTTTTTGCTGGAAATCACAGCAGGTCCGGCCGCATCTGTGTAGAGAGAACCAGCCGACGACGACTCGAGTCTGGATGACCCTACGTCAGGTGGGGTTACATGTAGCGTGACATGAACCCAAGATCCCGGTTGAGGCCGTCCTCATGAGTGCGGAACTTGGCTATCAGTTTCTGCTCTACGATTTTGCGTTGTCGTGTGTCTCAAACGCCGCCTTGGAGAATGCTTACCCGAAGATCGGAGGCTGAATGTCCTTGACTGCTGAAGTGTTCCCCGACTGGGAGGGAACACTCCTGCCTGGCGATTGTTGCGCGGTGTCCATTCATCCGTTGTCGCAGTGTCTGCATGGTCTCGCCAATGTACCATGCTCCGGGGCATCCTTTCCTGCAACGTATGAGGTAGACAACGTTGGCCGAGTCACATGAGTAGGTACCATGTACCTGGTGGGTGGTGTCCTCACGTGTGATGATGGTATCTGTGTTGATGATCTGGCATGTCTTGCAGAGGTTGCGGTGGCAGGGTTGTGTGGTGTTGTGGTCGCTGTTCTCCTGAAAGCTGGGTAATTTGCTGCGAACGATGGTCTGTTTGAGGTTAGGTGGCTGTTTGAAGGTGAGTAGTGGAGGCGTGGGGATGGCCTTAGCGAGGTGTTCGTCATCATCGATGACATGTTGAAGGCTGCGAAGAATATGGCGTAGTTTCTCCGCTCCGGGAAATACTGGATGATGAAGGGTACTCTGTTGGTTGTGTCCCGTGTTTGTCTTCTGGCTCCTCCTTTGTCTGCTGGTTTGATGATGATGTTGCGGTTGGTCTTGAGAGCGTGGATGGCGTTGCCTTGTGCTCGGGTGACATTCTGGACTGTCTTGTGAGTGCGGCTGATGAATCTGGCGTTGATACATCTCCTGACAGCTTGAGCATACATGTCAAGCTTAGGGCAGCGACCCTCCGGAAGGGTCCAATTTGACTCTTTCTTCTTCGGTTGCTGCACTGCGGATCCCTCTGTCTGAAAAAAGAGAAAAGAGCCCCAGCCTGTTCAGTCTTTCCTAATAGGTATAACCTCTCAGTTCTGGTATCATCCTAGGAAATCTTTTTTGTACCCTCTCTAGTGCCTCTATATCATTTTATAAAATGGAGACCAGAACTGTTCACAGTACTCCAAGTGTGGTTTAACCAAGGTTATATCCACAAATGACATCCTTTGTGACTGTGACAAAGGTAAACTATCCCTCCTCGTCCTTCTTGACTTGTCTGCAGCCTTTGACACGGTTGACCACTCCATCCTTCTCCAACGCCTCTCCACCGTCGTCCAGCTGGGTGGGACTGTTTTGGCTGGTTCCATTCTTATCTATCTAATCGTAACCAGGGAATCACCTGCAACGGCTTCTCTTCCCGCTCCCACATCGTTACTTCTGGTGTCCCCCAAAGATCTGTCCTTGGCTCTCTCCTATTTCTCATCTACATCTTGCCCCTTGGCGACATCATCCGAAAACACAGCGTCAATTTCCACATGTACGCTGATGACACCCAGCTCTACCTCACTACCTCTTCTCTCATCCCCTCCACGGTCTCTAAATTGTCAGACTACTTGCCTGACATACAGTTCTGAATGAGCAAAAATTTTCTCCAATTAAATATTGGGAAGACCGAAGCCACTGTTTTCTGTCCCCGCCACAAACTCCATTCCCTAGCCACTGACTCCATCCGTCTTCCTAACATCTGTCTGAGGCTGAACCACACTGTTCGCAACTTTGGTGTCATATTTGACCCTGAAATGAGCTTCCGACCACATATCTGCAGCATAACAAAGACCGCCTACTTCCACCTCCGTAACATCGCCCATCTCCACCCTTGCCTCAGCTCAGCGGCTACTGAAACCCTCATCCATGCCTTTGTTACTTCTAGACTTGCCTATTCCAACGCACTCCTGGTTGCCCTCTCACATTCCACCCTGCATAAACTTGAGGTCATCCAAAACTCGGCTGCCCGTGTCCTAACTCGCACCAAGTCCCATTCATCCATCACCCCTGTGCTCGCTGACCTACATTGGCTTCCGGTTAAGCAGCGCCTCGATTTCAAAATTCTCATCCTTGTTTTCAAATCCCTCCATGGCCTCACCCCTCCCTATCTCTGTAATCTCCTTCAGCCCCACAACCCCCCGTTCCTCTAATTCTGCCTTCTTGAGCAACCCTGATTATAATCGCACAACCATTGGTGGCCGTGCCTTCTGTTGCCTAGGCCCTAAGCTCTGGAATTCCCTGCCTAAACCTCTCCGCCTCGCTACCTCTCTTTCCTCCTTTAAGACGCTCCTTAAAACCTACCTCTTTGACCAAGCTTTTGGTCATCTGCCCTAATTGATCCTTATGTGGATCGGTGTCAAATTTTTTGTCTTAAAATACTCCTGTGAAGGGCCTTGGGATGTTTTAATACGTTAAAGGCGCTATATAAATACAAGTTGTTGTTGTATATACAAAATTAATATAATTTCTCTGCTTTTCAATTGTATCCCTCTAGAAATGAACTCAGAACTTTGTTTGCTTTTTAATGGCCTTATTAACCCATGTCACTACTTTTAGAGATATGTGTATCTGTAACCCCAGATCCCGCTGTTCCTCTACCCCATTTAGACACTTATTTTCCAAGGAGTATGTGGCCTCTTTATTCTTCGTACCAAAATGCACCACCTCAACTTATTTATATTGGAGTTCATTTGTCAATTACACACCTATTCTGCAAGTTTATTAATGTCTTCCTGTATTTTGTCACAGTCCTCCTCTGTATTAACTATACCCTCCAATTTGGTGTCATCTGCAAATTTTGAAATTGCACTTCCGATTCCAGAGTCCAAATGGTTTATGTAAATGATGAATAACAGTGGTCCCAGCACTGATCCTTGGAGAACACCACTTACCACCTTTTGCCAATCTGAGTAACTATCTTTAACCACTACTCTTTTCCGTTTTGTAGCCAGCTTGTTACTAGACCCTGACTCCACATGTTCTGACCTTAGTCATGAGTCTACTATGCGGTACCTTATCGAAGGCCTTTTGAAAGTCCAAGGGGGAAAAATTCAGTTGCTTTGCGCCTCCCATTAGCGCCCTAAGAGGGCGCTAACGGGGCACAAAGCAACTAGTGCCCAGGCGTGGCACTGCCAATGTCTCCCGCAAAATTCAGCGGGAGATTAGTGGCGGCAGTAACCGTTAGCGTCCCGCGGCGCTGGCGATGATGTCATCGCTGTGCGCAGCGCCCCGCTCGTGCCCCAGCCGCGATCTTCGGTAGCGCCCCCTGACTTACCGCCAGACGCTATGTCCGATGGGGTTAGGGGGGCCTACCTGCGGCCGGGGCGGTGCTATTTAAATACGAGGTGCCGGGTGGCCAGTTTTGTTGCTGGCCGCCTGCCAGCACCTGCCTCCGCTGCCGTCTCCGGCCTCCTGACCCGCCGCCCCACGGAGTGCTACCTTTGCTCCATGAGCCCGGCACTTCTCGAGTGCCTGGTTCTTTTGCCGGCACTCCGATCCCGGTGGCTCAGCTGGGCCCCGGGTCGCGCTGCGCAAGGCCCCGCCCCTTTAGGAAGGGGAGGAAGGCCTGCAATACCGCGGCACCACGCGCCGCACACTTAGTGCTGCAATAATTCCCTCGCAGCACCCCAAGAGGGAGGCGGGGCACTTCCAGTAGTGGCCCGCTTCCCTCTTGGGGCGCTACCACTCAATTTCGGCCGCGGGGGCGCTAATTTTTCCGTGAGCCCCGGCAAAGTTAGCGCCCCAAAGGGGGCACGACTCAATTTTCCCCCCAAATATTTTACATCTACTGCATTATCCTTGTCGACCCTTTCTGTTACTTCATCAAAGAATTCAATAAGGTTGGTCAAGTATGACCTTCCCTTTTGAAATCTGTCTGTTGTCTATTGCCTCTCCTGAACAGTTTATTTAGCCTCCCTGATCTTATTTATATACTCATTCCTGTTCTCTGGTTTATACATGGCTTTATATGTCTTTTCAACTGAACTCTTTGCCCCACTATTGGTGGACACCTCCAGCCATGTAGGCCCCACACTCTGGAATTCCCTCTCTAAACCCCCTCTGCCTCTCTCTCCTCTTTTAAGACTCTCATTAAAGCCCAGCTCTTCGATCAAGTTTTTGTTACCCCTCCTAACTCCTTCTTTGGCTTGGCATCCATTTGTTGATTATGCCTTTGTGAAATGCTTTTGGATGTTTTTGTATGCGGAAGGTGCTATATAAATGCAACTTGTTGTATGTAGCTACTTTTTATTGACAATAGTGTATTCCTGAAAGTGCTCCACTTTCTTCTCTACTACTGCCTTCTAAAACTACAATTGCAAAAACTTCTGAAACAAAATGTAATAATGGGTGTAACTTATCGATTATGTAACTTATTAGAAGGGAAGGTAAATGATATTTACTTTCCTAACCAAAATTGTGGTTGGGGAACGGCTTATAGCAGGAATGCCTACAAAAATGCCCATTTAGTTGTGAACAAATAGGACTCAGTAAACATTTACTGCTTTAGGAATTTGTTCTTATCAGATCTGCATCTAATTAGACAGACGTGACTGCATTAAACATTTTCAAAGGTTGTTAAACATGACGCAACTTTATCGGTCAGTAAACATTGTTCATCGCACTTTGAATTACATTCATGTTAGTTGCAATTCTCATAAAACGGCAGCGCACTCGGTGCACTTTAAACCTGCTAGCCGGTGTTATACTCAGGAGTTCAGGAACATAGGAACAGGAGTAGGCCACTTAGCCCCTCAAGCCTTTTCCGCCATTCAAAGAGATCATGGTTGATCTGTGACCTAACTCCATATACCCGCCGTTGCCCCATATCCCTTAATACTTTTGTCTAACAAAAATCTATCAATCTCAGATTTAAAATTAACAATTGACCCAGCATCAATTGCTGTTTGTGGAAGAGAGTTCCAAACTTCTACCACCCTTTGCGTGTAGAAGTGTTCCATAGCTTCACTCCTGAAAGGTCTGGCTCTAATTTTTAGGCTATGTCCCCTAGTCCTAGATTCCTCAACCAGCGGAAATAGTTTTTCTCTATCTACCCTATTAGTTCCTTTTAATATCTTGAAAACTTTGATCAAATCACCCTTTCATCTTCTAAATTCCAGGGAATACAACCTTAGTTTGTGTAAAATCTCCTCGTAATTTAACCCTTGGAGTCCAGGTATCATTCTAGTAAATCTACGCTGCACTCCCTCCAAGGACAATATATTCTTCCTAAGGTGTGGTGCTCAGAACTGAGCACAGTGCTCCGGGTGTGGTCTAACCAGGGCTTTGTATAGCTGTAGCATGACTTCTAACCCCTTGTATTCTAGTCCTCTATATAAAGGCCAGCATTCCATTAGCTTTTTGATTATTTTTTGACCTGTCCAGGACATTTTAATGACCTATGTACATGGACCCCTAAGTTTCTTTGGACCTCCACCAATGTCCCCCCTAATTTTTTTGGGTTGAGCAGTCCTATTAACGGGCTGTGCGGCCCATTTAAAATTTCGTGCATGTGTGAAATTTCCCATTGAAAAACTGGTCCCGGGCTGCGCAGGACCCCCAGACAGCTGCATAGCCACACAGCTCAGCAGGAACTTTGACCTCCACTGCTTCTAGCTTTTCACCATTTAGAAAGTACTCTGATCTATCCTTCTTGGTCCAAAGTGGATGACCTCACACTTGCCTATATTGAAATCCATTTGCCACAGTTTTGCCCATTCGCTTAATCTATTAATATCTCTTTGTAATTACAATGCCACCTATCTTTGTGTCAACGGCAAACTTGGATATGTGGCTCTCTATCCCATTATTTAAGTCGTTAATAAATACAGTGAATAGTTGAGGCCCCAACACAGATCCCTGTGGGACACCATCAGTCACATCCTGCCATTATCCCTACTCTGTCTCCTACCACTCAACCAATCTCCTAACCAGGTCAATAATTGGCCCTCAATTCCATGAGCTTCAACTTTAGCTAACAGTCTCTTATGAGAAACTTAATCGAATGCCTTCTGGAAGTCCATATAAATAACATCCATAGACATTCCCCTGTCTTCTACTTTATGCACCTATTCAAAAAATTCAATCAGGATCGTCAGGCATGACCTACCCTTTACAAATCTATGCTGGCTCTCTCTGATCAGCTGAAAATTTTCAAGGTGTTCAATCATTCTATCCTTAATTATGGACTCTAGTAATTTCCTGACAACATATGTTAGCTAAACAGGTCTATAATTCCCTAGTTTCCCTCTCTCATCCTTCTTAAATAGTGGAGTGATGTGCAATTTTATAATCTAAAGGAAAGGTATGAATCGAGAGAACTTTGGAAGATTATAGTTAGGGCATCTGCAATGTTCTCACCGACTTCCTTTAAAACCTTGGGATGGAAACCATCTGGTCCTGGGGATTTATCACTTTTTAGTGCCATTATTTTCTTCATTACTTTTAATTTGCTTACATTAATTTTGGTGAGTTCCCATCCCTGATTCAATATTAGTTTCCTTGGGATGTCCGGCATGGTATCCTCTTCCTCTACTATGAATACTGATGGAAAGTAATTATTTAACATGTCCACCATTTCTTTATTTTCATTTATAATATCACCATTATCAGATTTAAGGGGCCAACATTGCTCTTAACCACCCTCTTTCCCTTAATATAATTGTAAACATTTTTTGTGTTGATTTTGATAATTCTTTGCAAGTTTCTTTTCATACTCCCTTTTTGTAGCTCTTACCATCTATCTATATATATAAATCAGTCGTTCTGTCTGTCCTTCTGTCTGTCTGTCTGCAGGTGTGCGTCTGGGCGGCTATGCGCTCGAAAGTTACAGGGCGTACCTACGCGTGCGTTACGTTGAAAGAAAGCTTACCTTTCCAAAACGGTTTTAAGCGTATTTACGTTTCGGCCGGGCTAAAATCGCACCCGCGTATCCGAAAAACGTTCAACATTCCGCTCATTAGCATCTCATTATCCGCTCATTAGCGACAGAGTGACCTCGAGCTCGACCAATCGTACGCCGGGTTGCTGGCGTGTGCCGCCGGGCCAATCGGTGCGTGTGTGGGCGGGCCTTATCGTTCTGAACCGAGGTGAGTCGCCGCCATCTTGATTCCAAACTTTTCCTTTCTTTTTCCCGCTTTCTGCGTCTTTAAAAAAAACGTTGCTTTTAAAACACATATTGTTTTAAAAAAAAATGATTTCGAAAGTCATTAACTTATCTAATCTCATTAATTTTCCTACCTTTCCCCGTTTTTCCAGGTAGGCCTCGAAGCCTCGGCCTCTCCTCCGCACCCACGCCCGAGCTAGGCACCTCCCGGCCCCACTCGAAGGCTGGAGGGGCGGGCCTCAGCCCAGCGCTGCTACCTTACTAAAGGGTGCGTGCGCAGCAGGAGCAGCTGAGACGCGGCGTCTCTCTCTCTGGCTCGGCCGGGGGGCGGGGCTTGGTGAGCGTCAAGGGTTACCCTGGCAACCGGGCCCGCTGGCCGTCTCGCACAGCCGCAATCTTGAAGCCAGCTCAGGAGGCCGGTGCCCGGAAGATCGCGCCTCCGGAGTTCGGTGCTTGGTTGGTGGGGGGGGGGGGAGGAGTCTCGGGGGGGCCAACCTCGGGAGTTCGGGGGGTGGGGATCAGGGGGCTCGGGAGTTTGGGGGGACGGGGATCAGGGGGCTCGGGGACTCTCCCCCTTCCCCTCCCCCCTCCCTCCTCCTCTCTCCTCCTCCCCCCCTCCTCCCCTCCCTCCCCCCCTCCCCCCGCCCTCCCCTCCCCCTCCCCTCCCTCCCTCTCTTCCCCTCCCCTCCCCCCGCCCTCCACTCCCCTCCCCCCTCCCCTCCCCCCTCCTCCTCCCTCCCCCCGCCCCTCCCCTCCCCCTCCCCTCCCTCTCTTCCCCCAGTCGCTCTCTCTCTTCCTCCCAGTCGCTCTCTCTCTCCCCCCCAGTCGCTCTCTCTCTCTCTTCCAACAACATGCCCTCGAAAAAGCCTCGGCACCGCCGGGCACTCCAGCTAGTCTATATATATAAAAGGATACTTCTGTCTGTCATTCCGTCTGTCTGTCTTGAATTAACTCGAAAGTTATAGAGCGTACCTACACGTGCGTTACGTCGAAAGAAAGCTGACGATTCCAGAACCGTCCTAAGCGTATTTACGTTTCGGCCGGACAAAAATTGCGCCCGCGGTATCCAAAAAGCGTTCAACATTCCGCTCATTAGCATCGAGTGATGTCGAGGTCGACCAATCGTATGGCGGGTTCCTGGCGCGTGCGGCCGTGCCCTCCTATGGTCGAGTGACGGGACGATTGACCTATCCTACGCTTCGGTGACCTGACGGTCCACCAATCGGTGCCTGTGTGGGCGGGCCTTATCGTTCTGAACCGAGGTGAGTCGCCGCCATCTTGATTCCAAACTTTTCCTTTCTTTTTCCCGCTTTCTGCGTGTTTCTTTTCAAATCTACATTTCCAGCAAAAAAAAAGTTGCTTTTAAAAGACAAATTGTTTTTTTAAAAAAGTTAATGAATTTGTAAATCTTTTGTCTAACCTCTATAATTTTCCTACCTTTCACCGTTTTTCCAGGCCTCAAAGCCTGGGCGTCTGTTGACCAGCCACGCCCGAGCTAGGCGCCTCCCGTCGCGATCTTTGTGAAGGCTGGAGGGGGCGGGCCTGAGCTGAGCGTCGCCACCGCCGCCATCTTAGTAAAGGTGGGCGGGGCGGGAGTCAGCGTCCGCGTCATCTTCTGCCCGGAGCGCGACTTGAGTCCGGCCAAGCCTCACGCGGTAGGTTGCGCGGCGGCGTCTCTCTGGTCTTGAAGCCGGCTCGGGCGGGGACATCAGGAGATCGGGGGGCGGGACATCGGGGGACGGGAGATCGGGGGGCGGGACATCGGGAGATCGGGGGACGGGAGATCGGGGGGCGGCACATCGGGAGATCGCGGGGCGGCACATCGGGAGATCGCGGGGCGGGACATCGGGGGCGGGACATCGGGAGATGGGGCTCGGGGACTCCCCCTCTCATCCCCCTCCCCTCCTCTCCCCTTCCTCCCCCCTCCCCTCCCCCCCTCCCTCCCCCCAGTCGCTGTCTCTCTTCCCCCCAGTCGCTCTCTCTTCCCCCCAGTCGCGCTCTCTCTCCCCCCCCCCAGTCGCGCGCTCTCTCTCTCTCTTCCAACAACAACATGCCCTCGAAAAAGCCTCGGCACCGCCGGGCACTCCAGCTAGTTGTCAATAAAGCAAACATCAAATAGGCAAACTGTATTTTGAACCAATGTTCTGGTTACATTTTACAAATTGGATTAATACAACAAAATTTAACTTACATCGAATATTGCCCTTTTGAGCAATATGGACGTGTAATTACTGCTGGTTTGCTTTTTACAGTCCCTTATCTCCATATATTTCAAGGCAACTACGTTTTTCACTATTGTATGGAGACAAACATTTAAGTATGGAGTAGAATCTAAAAAATGTTTTGGTTATTATGAAATAAGTCAGTTCGTTATAAAAAGCACAAAGCAAAGAGAGGTAATGAAATAGTGCCCAGCAGAGGTGAAGGCTGCCACCTGCTCCTTTCATTCGTGCTATTATCACTGCTGGGTTTTACTTTTTTTGCATTTGAAGGGCACCAGCGTTCTGAAAAGGTCTGCTCTCATTGGATGGCGGAGCCGCAATTGCACCAATGAGGCAGCAGTGCCGTGAGAAACCCTCTCCAGTTCGAGCAGGTGTAGCCGCTGTGCCGACGCGCAACGCGAAGGTAAGAGACGGAGTGCGGCCAGACCGCGATTCCCGCGAGCCGGAACTTGAGCCCGGGCCCGATCCCCAGCCCGGGATCATCGCATCTCCAAGTCTTAACGTTGGGCGTGCACTTGGTCTCTCCGCTTCCCCCCCCCTTGGCCTGAAATATGCAGCTCCTGCAGAGTTCATGGTCACTTACGCAGGGCTCGTTACATAGATACATAGATACATAGAAGATAGGAGCAGGAGTAGGCCATTCGGCCCTTCGTGCCTGCTCCGCCATTTAATGAGATCATGGCTGATCCTTTAATTCAGTATCCCGTCCCCGCCTTCTCTCCGTAACCCTTAACCCCTTTTGCCCGTAGAAATATATCTAATTCCCTCTTAAATATACAAAGAGACTTTTTTTTAAATTGCAACTAAAGATATGAAAACACATAAACGGACAGGACAGTCTGCCAACATGTCAATATGCCAGTTTGGGGTTTCACCCATTCAAGCCAAATGGGGAAGCAGAGGGGCTGCACATAGTGAGCTGATTGGGTAATTTCACCCGTCAATCACGCCTGGAGCCCGCACTGCTGTAAATGACCGACGGGGATTGATTTTACACTCATGTAACCAATATGTAACTATCCTCCACTTTACCACACGCGGTGGTGCAATGAGACTGCAACCGTAGTGCATGCATGTTATTTAAATAATATATTCACTAAACCCGCGGCAATTTTCACTACTTCGAATGTCCACCACATATTAAATGCCCTCATGGGAATTTCCGGGACCTGGCACACAATCAAATGGGCTTCTTAATAAAGGGAGATAATTGAGTTGCTGAGAAGCTTTTTTGCGCGTTTTACGCTGGTTTTGCTGGGCAGTTTACTATTTTTGCAAATGTTTTGATTGACTTTTTTCTGCCAATACTTGGGTGAGGATGGAAGTTCCCTTGTAGGTTGTTATAGTGTTGCATGATTTAGATGAGGAAGACGAGTTCGTGACGGGTTCAACAACATCTTGGGTGATCTAATCTTCAATTATCATTATGCCAAGGACTCCCATTGCAGAATTTGGTTTGGCCTGACTC
The DNA here is from genome assembly GCF_052327205.1 of Somniosus microcephalus. Taxonomy (NCBI): domain Eukaryota; kingdom Metazoa; phylum Chordata; class Chondrichthyes; order Squaliformes; family Somniosidae; genus Somniosus; species Somniosus microcephalus. Next base: position 212,226,214 of record NC_140987.1, read on the forward strand.
TGTATTGCCAACACAGACCAGCTCAAATCTATGTTTACATTTTTGCAAAATCATTGGTTAAAGACATACATGCACCATCTTGCAAAAGTATATTTTAACATTGACATTGCAAGTAACCAAAGGAATCTCCTCTTTCAAACTGTTATTACGAAAATGGACTACCTCCTTTATACTGAACTAGCTGGGGAGCCCCGCGTTGCGAGGGCAATTTTGGGGCGTTTGGTCTCTTGGGTCAGAGCGATCATAATATGATCGAGCTCTCAGTCGAGATGGAGAGTGAGGAAATTGAATCAGAGACTAAGGTCCAGAACTTAAATAAAGGGAATTACGAGGGTATGAGACGGGAATTGGGTAAGATTGATTGGGTGGTGTTTCTGGGGGGATTGACAGTGGAGAGACAATGGCAAGCATTCAAAGATAGAATGGAAGAATTCCAGAACATGTTTATACCGGTTTGGCATAAAAATAAACCTAAAAAGGTGACTCAACCGTGGATAACGAGGGAAATTAGGGACAGCATAAAATCAAAAAAAAGGGCATATCAACTGGCAAAAAAAAGCACCAGACCGGAAGATTGGGGGCAGTACAGGATACAGCAAAAGAGGACAAAGGGATTAATCAGGAAGGGGAAAATAGAATACGAAAGTAAACTTGCAGCAAACATAAAGACAGACTGCAAAAGCTTTTATCGGTATATCAGGAGGAAAAGACTGGTAAAATCCCAAGTCGGTCCCTTGCAGTCCGATTCGGGAGAATATATAATGGAGAATAAGGAAATGGCAGACCAATTAAACTCATACTTTGGTTCTGTATTCACAAAGGAGGACACAAATAACCTCCCAGGAATATCGGCAAACATAGGGACTAATGAGAGGGAGGAGCTGACAGAAATTAGTATCTCTAGGGATAAGGTGTTGGGTAAGTTGAGGGGACTGAAGGCCGACAAATCCCCGGGGCCTGATAAACTACATCCTAGGGTACTTAAGGAGGTGGCCCTGGAGATAGCAGATGCTCTAAGGATCATCTTCCGGAACTCCATTGACTCGGGAACAGTACCCGTGGATTGGAGGGTAGCTAATGTTACCCCAATATTTAAAAAGGGGGGTAGAGAGAAAGCAGGGAATTATAGACCAGTAAGCCTTACATCGGTTGTGGGCAAAATGCTAGAGTCCATTATTAAGGATAAAATAGCGGAGCACTTGACAAATGGGGAAAGGATCGGACAGAGTCAGCATGGATTTACAAAGGGTAAATCGTGTTTGACTAATCTGCTGGAATTTTTTGAGGAAGTAACTGGTAAAATAGATGAGGGAGAGCCAGTGGATGTGGTGTACCTTGACTTCCAGAAAGCCTTCGATAAGGTTCCACACAAAAGATTATCATGCAAAATTAAGGCTCATGGAATTGGGGGCAAAGTATTAACGTGGATAGAGAACTGGCTGGCGGATAGAAAACAGAGAGTTGGAATAAACGGCTCGTTTTCGGAGTGGCAGGCAGTGACCAGCGGGGTGCCGCAAGGATCTGTCCTGGGACCCCAGCTGTTCACAATATATATAAATGATCTGGATCAGGGAATTGGATGCAATATTTCCAAATTCGCTGACGACACTAAACTAGGAGGAGGGGTGGGCTCTGATGAGGATGTCAGGAGGCTACAGTGCGATTTGGACAGGTTGGGGGAATGGGCGGATACATGGCAGATGCACTATAATGTGGATAAATGCGAGGTTATCCACTTTGGGGGTAAAAACAGGAGGGTAGATTATTATCTAAATGGCAATAGATTGGGAGATGGGGAAGTGCAGAGGGACCTGGGTGTTCTTGTGCACCAGTCACTGAAGGAGAGCATGCAGGTGCAACAGGCGATTAAGAAGGCAAATGGTATGTTGGCCTTCATATCAAGGGGGTTCGAGTATAGGAATAGGGATACCTTACTACAGCTGTACAAGGTGCTGGTGAGACCGCATCTGGAGTATTGTGTACAGTTTTGGTCGCCCCATCTGCGGAAGGATGTTCTTGCCATGGAAAGAGTGCAACGGCGATTCACCAGGCTGATACCTGGAATGGCGGGAATGACCTACGAAGAGAGATTAAATAGTTTGGGCTTGTACTCACTGGAGTTTAGAAGATTGAGAGGGGATCTCATCGAAACATATAAAATAATGGCAGGCCTGGACAGGCTGAATTCAGAGAGAATGTTTCCAATGGCCGGGGAGCACAGAACCAGGGGCCACAGTCTAAAAATAGCGGGCAAATCATTTAAAACAGAGATGAGGAAGAATTTCTTCACTCAAAGAGTGGTGAGCCTGTGGAATTCCCTGCCACAGAGGGCTGTGAAGGTTAATTCAATAAATATTTTCAAGAGAGAATTGGATATATTTCTGAAGGCTAAGGGGATTAAGGGTTACGGAGAAAAGGCGGGGACGGGGTACTGAACTGGTAAGATCAGCTATGATCTCAGACGAAGATCAGCCATGATCTCATTGAATGGCGGAGCAGGCTCGAAGGGCCGAATGGCCTACTCCTGTTCCTATCTTTATGTTTCTATGTTTCTCTATGTCTCCCTGCCCCTGTGTGTCCCCCCTCTCCGTGTCATGTCCTCTCCCTGTCCTATCCCTCCCCTCTCTCCCTCCCCTCCCCTCTCTCCCCCCCTCCCCTCTCTCCCTCCCCTCTCTCCCTCCCCTCCCCTCTCTCCCTCCCCTCCCCCCCCCGTCTCCCTCTCCCCCCCCCCCACCCCTCCGCTCCCCCACTCCCCTCTGTCCCTCTCTCCGGCCCCTCCCCCTGCCTAGCGCCTGAGGTCCGGTGCCGTTGCTGAGGTCCCCCGCGTATCGCGCGGCTGATGGACGGCCGCTGCGGGCGGGCGGGCAGCGCATGCACGGTGAGTGCCGGCGGCGCATGCGCGGTGAGTGCCGGCGGCGCATGCGCGGTGAGTGCCGGCGGCGCATGCGCGGTCAGTGCGGGCGGCGCATGCGCGGTCAGTGCGAGCGGCCCGCGGGAGCCGGCAAGGCCGTTAGCGAGCGGGAAACTTCGGGCGGCACGCCCGCGCTCTGTCCGCGACACCTGAGAGGGGGAAGTAGAGAGAGACAGAGAGGGAAGGGGAGAGAGGGAAGAGGAGAGAGGGAAGAGGAGAAGGAGAGAGAGAGAGAGGGAAGAAAGAGAGAGAGAGAGAGAAATTTTTTCAGCTTCAGGCCCCGAGTCCCCCCTGCGCGAGGGTGAGGAGGAGGGGGGGGGGTTGCTAAACACAATATAAAACTCAAATAAATTGTTAATTAATTGCCTAACACATAATTGAAATATTTACCTTAGTTCCCTAACACACAGAAAGTGTGGGGGAAAAAATCGTGGAAAATCAAGATGGCGGCCACTCACCTCGGTTCAGAAGGATAAGGCCCGCCCACACACGCACCGATTGGTCGACCGGTCAGGTCACCGAAGCGTAGGATTGGTCAATCGTCGAGTCACTCGACACTCAACTGTAGGAAGACCTCGACGTCACACGGTCGCTAATGAGATGCTAATGAGCGGAACGCTGAACGTTTTTGGGATACCGCGGGCGGGATTTTTGTCCGGCCGAAATGTAAATACGCCTATGACCGGTCCGGAATCGCAAGCTTTCTTTTGAGGCGACGCGCGCGTCGGTACGCTCTGTAACTTCCAAACGTATAGAGACCAGGCGGACAGACAGACAGACAGACATCGGGACAGACAGACAGAAGAGCCGCTTTATATATATAGATATACTTGTCTTGGGTGCGATAGCAAAATACTGTGGATGCTGGAAATCCGAAATAAAAACAGAAAACGCTGGAAAAACTCAGCAGGCCAGGCAACATCCGTGGAGAGAGAAACAGAGTTAACGTTTCAGGTCGAAACCCTTCTTCAACTGAGAAAAAAGCAGGAAATGAAACAGATTAAAAGGCCAGTTTGGGGGCTGGGAAATGGGGGGGGGGGATGAAAGAACAAAAGGGAAGGTCTGAGAGGTGAAGAGACATCAAGAGATATTCAAGACGAGACGAGATGGTAATAGGACAGGTAAAGAGACAAAAGATGGCTCTAGATGAAGTGTGAAATGCGCTGGCAGAATGAGAGACAGCTGCCATGTGGGAGAGAAAAAAAGGAAAAGGCACAAACCAAAGGTGTGGCTAAAAAATATATAAAAATATAATAGGGGCCGAGGTTATGATCTGAAATTGTTGAACTCGATATTGAGTCCGGAAGGCTGTAAAGTGCCTAATCGGAAGATGAGGTGCTGTTCCTCGAGCTTACGCTGAGCTTCCGTGGAACAATGCAAGAGGCCATGGATGGAGAGGTCTGAGTGGGAATGGAGCGGTGAATTGAAATGACAGGCGACCGGAAGCTCGGGGTCACCCTTACGGACTGAACGGAGGTGTTCCGCAAAGCGGTCACTCAATCTGCGATGGGTCTCCCCAATGTAGAGGAGACCACATCGTGAGTAGCGAATACAGTATACTAGATTGCAGGAAGTACAAATAAATTGCTGTTTCACCTGGAAGGGGTGTTTGGGGTCCTGGACAGTGGGAAGGGGGGAGGTATAAGGGGGCAGGTGTTGCATCTCCGCTTGCACAGGAAGGTGCCGGGTGAAGGGGAAAGGGTGCTGGGGGTGATAGAGGAGTGGACTAGGGTGTCTCGGAGGGAGCGGTCCCTACGGAATACTGAAAGGGGAGGGGAAGATGCGTTTAGTGGTGGGATCACGTTGGAGGTGGTGGAAATGGCAGAGGATGATCCATTGAATGTGGAGATTGGTGGGGTGAAAGGTGAGGACAAGGGGAACCTTATCATGGTTCCGGGAGGGAGGGGCAGGGGTGAGGGCTGAAGTGCGGAAGATAGAACGGACACGGTCGAGGGCCATGTCAACCACGGTGTGGTAAACCACTGTTTGTATTCCACTGTGTACATGCCTGGACATGCCTCGGCTGACTCCTCCCACAAGTCCTAGTATAAAGGTGACTGCTCCCCAGCCCTTGTATTCTGGACCGGTCGACCACTCGAGGCAGACCTTCATTCTTTTGTTAATAAAAGCCTTTAGTTACTCTCTTAACTCTGTCTTTTATGAGTAATTGATAGCGCATCACACGGTAGAGGGGAATCCTCAGTTGAGGAAAAAGGAAGACATGTCGGAAGCACTGGTGTGGAAGGTGGCATCGTCGGAGCAGATGCGGCGGAGATGGAGAAACTGGGAGAATGGAATAGAGTCCTTACAGGAGGCGGGTGGGAGGTAGTGCCCAGAGATGGAGACGGAGAAGTCGAGGAAGGGAAGGGAAGAGTCGGAGATGGACCATGTGAAAATGAGGGAAGGGTGGAAATTGGAGGCAAAGTGAATGAAATTGTCTAGTTCAGGGCGAGAGCAGGAAACTGCACCGATACAGTCATCAATGTATCGGAAAAAGAGGTGAGAGAGGGGACCCGAGTAGGATTGGAACGAAGAGTGTTCCACATATCCCACAAAAAGGCAGGCATAGCTAGGACCCATGCGGGTACCCATAGCAACACCTTTAATTTGAAGGAAATGAGTGGAGTCAAAGGAGAAGTTGTTCAATGTGAGAACAAGTTCAGCCAGGCGGAGGAGGATGGTGGTGGATGGGGACTGGTTGGGCCTCTGATCAAGGAAGAAGCGGAGCGCCCTCAGGCCATCCTGGTGGGGGATGGAGGTGTCGAGGGATTGTACGTCCATGGTGAAAAGGAGGCGGTTGGGGCCAGGAAACTGAAAACTTAAAGTGGCGGAGGGCGTCAGAAGAGTCGCGGATGTAGGTGGGAAGAGACTGGACAAGGGGAGAAAAGATAATCGAGATAGGAAGAGATAAGTTCCATGGGGCAAGAACAGGCTGAAACGATGGGTCTACCAGGGCAGTCCTGTTTGTGGATCTGGTAGACCCATCGTTGTGTAGTGAAATTTGACCCTTTTCTCCTGTTCTATTTTCTATTCTTGCTGTTGAAACTTTATTTTCACCATAAACATGTTTAGTAAGGAAAGCTGGAACAAGTAATTCCATAAATTGCAATTTGTTTCTTTCAAATATCCACACTGATGCCTGACTTGGTGTTGCCTATTATAACAAGCAAGTAACAAGCAAGTAGAAGCTATCATAAAATTCAAAATAATACAGATGAATGATTCAGAAGAGTCTTGAACATGGCACATATATATTGTGGTAACAATTTTTGAGATCAATTTTCAGCAAGTCTCAATTGTACAATAATTTTCTTTCAACAACTTAAACATTGCTTGGAAGACAGATGCTTCAAGACAGCTTGTTCCAGAATAACAGCTCTCTCCATTTTAAAGTATATTCAGACATGTCAAATACTAAAATATAATTGAGTCAGATCTTTGAAGTAAACTCGTACCATTTGATAGGCAGGGAAGGATGTAGTGACAAATGTGCACGTTTCAACAATTATGGTTGTGAGCATTTTTGTGTCTAAGTCACATCACCAAATAGAACTATTAGTAGCTAGCGTTCAACAGACCATTGATCTTGTTGCAATAACAATTTACGTAAAATAATGTCTCTTGTAAAAGAATGTTTTAGGGTGTTGTATAAGGGGACTGAATAGGAAGTAAGGAACTTATGGGGAGACTGAAGGCACTATGGAAGAGGTAGGTATTTGAAAGTAGAGCGAGGAGTAGCAAGGAAAATTTGTTTTGGAATAGCGCACCAGAGCACTGGGCTGGAACAGGGATGATGTAGTTGGGGGTCTTTCACAGAAAAAGAAACAGACCAGAGAGACCTAGATTAGATGAAGTTTGTTTAGGATGGAATTGACATGGCTGGTTAGTGAATAGCGCATTAAAGAAAATAATCCTTAAGAGACAAAGGTTTTGATGAAGGGTAAGCAGTGGAGGGGGTGGGATAGGGGTGTAAACATGCTTTATTCTGGAAGTGGAGGAAGGCGACTCTTAGTGAAAGAATAGAGAGAGTGTAATTCTTGGATTTGGGTCAAAAAGAATGGTTCGGTTGTGCACTACCTTGGAGGGGAGGCAGTGGGGGAGAAAGGAGTGGTCAACAGTGCCAAAGGTGGCAGAAAGCTTGAGGAGGAATGAACTTGAGTAAGCAATCAGCAAGGTTGACTTCAGTCACAGAGAGGCAGTCAATGGGTTTAATGCTGGTGGTGTTTGGACACTGTCCTGGTGAGGGATGGAGGTGTAAAAGGACTGTATATCCATGATGGAAATAGGACAACTGGGACTGAAGCACCTAAAATCGTTAGCATCAAAGGGCAGTAGATTTCAAGATGTAGATGTGTAGAGACTGGATATGGAGGGAAAGAATCGAATCAAGATAAGAGGAACCTAATTCAGTGAACAGCAGCAGGCTGAAACCATTGCTATACTAAGAGAGTCCTGTCTGTGTATTTTAGGGAAGAGATCCTGCGGAGTTGAAGAATTAGAGGGGAAGAGAGCTCTGGAGGAAATGGGATTGGTAACAATCTGGAAAGTGATTGGTTTGGTGTTCGATAGTGCGGTTATGGTCAAGAGGGAGAAAGGAGGAGTTAGATGGTTGTCATTCAGCCTCAGCCAGATAGAGCTCCTTTCAACATATGACAACCACGCCCCCTTTGTCAACAGGTTTAATGTTGTGTTTGGAGCTGAGAATAAAGAGCTATAAGTTTAGAGGGAGATAGGTTTGAATAAGTAAGAGTAGAGAAATTCATGGTGAAAAGAATGCGAAAAAGCACAAGACGAGAGGGAGGGGTCCAGGAGAATCAAGAAGGCTAGATACAAGAGAAAGGATCAGATAAGTGGGGGGGTGGGGTGGGGGGGGGTGGAGCCTCCTGACAAAAAAAAAGGAGGTGCATGGGAAGAACCCAGCATTACATAGAGTTTGGAATTCATTAAGGTGAGGATGTAGGAGGAATGAAGCTAAGACCCTTGCTAAGGACAGATCATTCAGGGTCAGAAAATCGATGGTGAAGATCTGGCAAGGAATGGTGTTAAGAAGGAGCAATCAGGGTACATGAAGGGGCAGTGGTATCAGCGTCCTGTTTCATTTTTTGAATTAGTATCCCTGGCCTCAAATGTGTTCCTTATACAAAAACAACATTAGTATCACAATGACTGCAATGGGTCCCAGAGAAAGAGGACATTTATAGAATTCAAGCAACTAAAATATCCTAGTAGAGATTGCAAGTAATGTAGTTGGATACAGATTATGGGCCAAATGGCCTGTTTTGTGTGCTGTAAATTCTATGTAATTCTATTCTATGACTGAAAAACTTTAAAAGCATAGAAATTGACCTTAGTTTGTTGTAATAATACATTTCTGATACAAGACTAATGCTTCCAGCACCAGTGATAAGAATTCAAAGGAGAACTGTTAATAAGGTTCACCACAGGCACCTTTTTGAAAATGATCATAGGGGAATACTGTAATCATTTAATTCTATTCCTCCAAAATCAAATGCATTATATTTGCTGTTCTTTGGAGCTCTCCTAAAGCAATTGGTTATTGAATGAGATACATTACTTTTATCTATCCAACTGGTCATTTCCTTAAAAAATGTTGCATTGGCTACCATCCAGTCATTCAGCAACATTTGCATATCTAAGGAGGATTGAAAAATAGTGGTCAGAGCCACTGCTAACTCCTCTCTGACTTTATTCAACAGTGTATGGAACATGCCATCAGGACCTGGCGACTTATCCACCTTGAATTGTGATGTATTTTTTCTCCGAAGCAATAGAAGGGCCCTATTCAGCGATGGTGTGCTCGCAGAGCATGCCCTTACATTCTGGGAATGTACCTTACTGAATAGGCTCAAATTCCTGATTTGCAGGGTTACAGATTCAGCATTGTCCCAGGAGCCAAATTTTCATAGCTAAACATACCTACTTGGGGATATCTGAAGAGACCTACCAGAAGGTTTTGGGTTCAAGTCCCACTCCAGAGACTTGAGCATAAAATCTAGGCTGACACTCCAGTGCAGTACTGAGGGAGTGCTGCACTGTTGGAGGTGCCACCAATACTCAATGCAGGAGATTACCATGGTTATCCTGTTGTCTTGAGCCTGACCTGGCTGTGAAGGTTATCACAGTAATAAATGCTTCCAATCTAGCAACTGTGATATTTGCAGCATCAAATCAGCCCATCAGTGCATGAAATGCATCCTATACCACTTTATAACCAATGAAGTATTTTTGAAGTGTAGTCACTGTTGTAATGTAGGAAACATGGCAGCCAATTTGTGCACAGCAAGGGCTCACCAAACAGCAATGTGATAATGACTAGATATTGAACGATAAATATTGGCCAGGACACCAGGTAGAGATTCCCTGTTCTTCTTCAAATAATGCCATGGATCATTTACCTGAGAGGGTAGACAGGACCTTGGTTTAACATCTCATCCGAAAGTCAGCACCTCCAACAGTGCAGCACTCCCTCAGTACTGCACTGGGAGCGTCAGCCTAGATTTTGTGCTCAAGTCTCTGGAGTGGGACTTGAACCCACAACCTTCTGACTCAGAGGTGTGACTGTGACCCACTGTGCCACAGCTGACCGCTCGGCAATCAGGACTCCATGACATTAATGAGTAGGATATGCATTAATTCCATTGATGTGTAGCTAGTCTCAGACCACAGGAACAGAATAATAGAAGTAAATAAGTGAAATGCTAGCAGCAGCGAAGATGCTTTCATTTTGCACTGCGCTAGCATTATATGAAGTAACAAGGAAGCTTGGACTGCTGGCTCCTAAGGGCCAAGGATATTCACTGCAAACTTGACTAATGACCCCATTGAGAGACTGCTGAACAGGGGTGAACTCGGGTAAAGCAAAACTTATGTCTCCATTTTGGTGATACATACAGTTGCCATATGAAAGTTGGGGTGGTGTACTGTTCTGTGGCCCTGAAAAAGTGTCAAAAGTTATTCTCTTCAGAACTCTGCTGCCCGTAGTGAAACTCGCACCAAGTCCCGTTCACCCATCTCCCCTGTGCTCGCTGACCTACATTGGCTCCCGGTCCAGCAACACCTTGATCTTTAAAATTCTACTCCTTGTGTTCAAATCCATCCACGGCCTCGCCCCTCCCTATCTAACTTTCTCCAGCCCCACAACCCTCTTAGAACTCTGCGTTCTTCCAACGATGGCCTCTTGTGCATCCCCTATTTCATCGCTCCACCATTGGCTTCAGCTGCCTGGGAATTCCCTCCCTAAACCTCTCCGCCTCACTACCTCTCTCTTCTCCTTTTAAGATGCTCCTTAAAACCTACCTCGTCACCCGTCCTAATGCCTGTTTATACGGCTCAGTGTCCAATTTTGTTTGATAACGCTCCTATGAAGTGCCATGGGACGTTTTACTACATTAAAGGTGCTATATAAATGTAAGTTGTTGAAAATTATTTTGTATGCTATATGTTGCACAGTTTTTCTCCCAGAGAGGGTACTCATTCAATAAGAGAAAAAGAAGGGGCTGCCTGTAGCACTGGCAAAAAAGGAGGAAAAGAAATGACCGAGGTTGACATGCAGTTAGAAAGATTAACAGGAATTTCACTTAGCTTTGTAAATATATCCTTACAGAATAATCCTATGACAATGAGCACAATATACTTACCCCATAAACATTAATGCATGTCTAATTAACACCTGTTTGTACCACTATACATGCCTTTCAATGCGCTGCTCCATTAAGATGTCCTTTCTGAAAATAAATCTCACTACATTCAGAAGGAGGTACCAAGTCAAACCAGCACGCCCCCCGCCCCCGAATCCATGTCAGCTGCTAGTTTCTCTCCCATTTCCTATCGTGCCTTCTCTGAGCTCATCTTGTCCATGAGACCCACCTCCCATTCCTTTTACCACATTCTGACTGCAGCTGTTGACCACCCAACTACCCTTCCTGACCCCTAATCTAGCTGACATTGCAATGGTTCCCTCTCTGCGGGTATTATTCCCCTCACTTTCAAAACCTCTCATCACTCACTTCCGTCACTCTCTCCTTGCATCCACCACTCCATGTCCAACTCCCTTTCCTCTCAAGTTCTTGAGCATGTTGTTGCCTCCCAAATCTGTGCCCATTATCCACAGAACTGCCTATTTGAATTTCTCCATTTCGGTTTTTGCCCTTGTCAAGGCACTGACCCTTAATTGCCCTCTGAAGTTGCCTAGCAAGTTGTATTGCCAGTCTTGCCAGTGAGTAAGAAGTTATTAAAGTTGTTGGGTTGCCATCAAGCTGTCATGCTCTTGCTGGCTCTATTGCCTTGACTTCCATAATTTGAAGGGCTTCCTCCAATTGGCGATTAACAATTTAGAGGTTGGCAGAGTCGCCACCAGTCCATTCTGTCTCTCTCTGGTTGTGTATAGCATTTGGAACCCTCCGTACGGCAGCACTCGCCCTGGTATACTCTACAGCGGAGTACTGCTCTCCGGCTTGGCTGTCAAGTCCATGTCAAATCCATTGATGTCCAGCTGAATTCTACTATGAGAATTATCACCGGTACGCTTTTATCAACACCATCGCACCACCACACCTACGCCGCAAATATGCAGTCTCTAGAGAACACAACCGCTATACCAGCAAAGACATGCCGATCCAGGCCGACTTAAAAATCCTACCACCAACCCGTCTCCAATCTAGAAGGCCATTTTGGACCGTCGCCGAAGCCCTTCAGCGATCTCCCCTCAGCCTTGATGACCGATGGTGAAATGCTTGGAAGAACTGCGACATACGGAATGGATTCCTTATGGAGGACCCCACAGTACAACCTGAAGGATCAAACCTGCCTCACAAAAAGTGGACAACCATCAACCGCCTCAGAACCGGTCATGGTAGATGCTACCACCTTCTCCATAGATGGAAGATTAAAACAACCCCATCATGCGATCCTGAAGCACATCATTGAGCACTGCCTCAGAGGAAATTCACAGGCAGCCTACAAGACATCCACGCTGTTACACCGGAAGCTTTGGCCTGGATATCCAAATTAAATATTGACATTTGATTTGCTTTGCTACTACCATATGAAAGAAGAAGCAGCAGCATTTGGAACAACAGTGGCACCCAATGCCCAGCCTGCTTGCCACTCTGTGTGAATAGATAACTAAACAGCAGGCAAGTAGCTTCAGATGGCATACTGACTTGGTAGCACAACAAGCAGTAATCTGTGACATTAGAAGCATTTTTAAATGCCAGCCACAGGTTCATAGTGGACATGGAAATGCAGGTGTGAAAGATGTAAGAGATTGTGTTAGTGCTTCACATTGTTGCCAATGATGCTGCACTGTGGTTAATTGAGGCATGCATGCTGTGGGTTAATTTGAGGTGTCAAACTGTGGGAAGCTTTACCTTGGCATTCTTCCTCAGGCCTGACATTTTCTTGCTTATCTGTTCCTATGACTTATGAACATGGGAGACAACAGTCTATTAGCCACCTCCTGCCATGCTTGCTCAGCCCCAAATATGGCTACCTTCTGGTAGTTTTTCTAGTTGACTATTAATACTGTTATCATCAAAGAGGGCAGTTCTGCCTATCTTCCCTTGCTGATCTTCCATAGCTGCTCCTCAGTGCAGCCAGTTATTTTCAGATGGAACAGCAGCTGCTGCTTTCTAAATTTTCTGTCTCTTTTTGTGCGGAGGAAATCACAGGGAGCAGCTGCAAAAAAGAGGTGACTCACTGAATCCAGCAAGATCAGCTCTCCTCTCTAGTTATGTGTAAGGTCATAGAAGTGCAGCAATCTTGGCTCCATTTTTGGCGAGATTGCTGAATCGGCCCTATGATTTTTTTTTTAGCTGCCATCTTCTAATTTGCACCTGGTCAGCTACCTCTGGCAGAACACTGAAGGTACATTAAAACCTTTGATATCAGGTGACAAAATCTTGCCATATGTCTGCTTTTAAACTGCAAACTGCAGAGTTCTGTTTCCAGAGAGAGGCATGTAGCCAGATTGTCTTTTACTAAACCATAATTTTAAGACTTAGAATCATACAGCACAGAAGGAGGCCATTCAGCCCATCGTGCCTGTGACGGCTATTTGAAAGAGCTGTCCAATTAGTCCTGCTGCTCTTTCCCCACAGCCCTGCAAATTTTTCCTTTTCAAGTATATATCCAATTCCATTTTGGAAGTTGCTATTGAATCTGCATCCACTGCCCTTTCAGAAAATGCATTTCAGATTATCATAATTCGCTGAGTAAAAACATTTTTCCTCCTCTGCCCCTGGTTTTTTGCCAATTATCTTAAAACTGTGTCCTCCAGTTTCCAACCCTCCTGCTAGTGAAAACAGTTCCTCCCTATCTGCTCTTTCAAAACCCCTCATGGTTTTGAACACCTCTATTAAATCTCCCCTTTATCCTTCTTTGTTCTAAGGAGAACAATCCCAACTTCTCTAGACTCTCCACCTAACTAAATTCCTCAACCCTGGTACCATTCTGGTAAATCTCTGCACCCTCTCCAAGGCCTTGACATCCTTTCTAAAGTGTGGTGCCCAGAATTGGACACAATGCTCCAGCTGAGGTCTAACCAGTGATTTATAAAGGTTGATTATCACTTCCTTGATTTTTGTACTCTGTGCCTCTATTTATAAATCCAAGGAACCCGTATGCTTTTTTAACAGCCTCTCTGTTGCTGCACCCCCATTAAAATTGTACCATTTAGTTTATACTGCCTCTCCTGTTTCCTTCCAAAATGCATCACTTCACACTTCTCTGCATTAAATTTCATCTGCCGTGTCACAGCCCATTTCACCAGTCTGCCTGTGTCTTCCTGAAGTGTGCTACTATCCTCCTCACTGTTTACTACATTTCCAAGCTTTGTGTCATCTGCAAACTTTGAAATGATGCCCTCTGTACCCAAGTACAGGTCATTAATTTAAGACCTGTGGTAACTGGTTCTGTTTTGTATAGGATATCAACAACAACAACTAGCACCTTTAACGTAGTAAAACGTCCTAAGGCGCTGCACAGGAGTATTGTAAGACAAAAAAAAATTTGACACCGACCCACATAAGGATAAATTAGGGAAGGTGACCAAAAGCTTGGTCAAAGAGGTAGGTTTTAAGGGAGCGTCTTAAAGGAGGAAAGAGAGGTAGCGAGGTGTAGGCAGGGAATTCCAGAGCTTAGGGCCTAGGCAACAGAAGGCACGGCCACCAAAGGTTGAGTGATTATAATCAGGGATGCGCAAGAGGGCAGAATTGGAGGAGTGCAGATATTTCGGGGGTGGGAGTTGTGGGGCTGAAGGAGATTACAGAGGTAGGAAGAGGCGAGGCCATGGAGGGATTTGAAAACAAGGATGAGAATTTTGAAATCGAGGCGCTGCTTAACCGGGAGCCAATGTAGGTCAGCGAGCACAGGAGTGATGGGTGAAGGGGACTTTGTGCGAGTCAGGACACGGGCAGCCAAGTTTTGGATGACCTCAAGTTTATGCAGGGTGGAATGTGGGAGGCCAGCCAGGAGTGTGTTGGAATAGGCAAGTCTAGAGGTAACAAAGGCATGGATGAGGGTTTCAGCAGCAGATGAGCTGAGGCAAGGGCGGAGACGGGTGATGTTACGGAGGTGGAAGTAGGCGGTCTTTGTTATGCTGCAGATATGTGGTCGGAAGCTCATGTCAGGGTCAAATATGACACCAAGGTTGTGAACAGTGTGGTTCAGCCTCAGACAGATGTTAGAGAGAGGGATGGAGTCAGTGGCTAGGGGCCGGAGATTGTGGCGGGGACCGAAAACAATGGCTTCGGTCTTCCCAATATTTAATTGGAGAATTTTTGCTCATCCAGAACTGTATGTCGGACAAGCAGTCTGACAATTTAGGGACCGTGGAGGGGTCGAGAGAAGAGGTAGTGAGGTAGAGCTGGGTGTCATCAGCGTACATGTGGAAACTGACGCTGTGTTTTCGGATGATGTCGCCAAGGGGCAACATGTAGATGAGAAAAAGGAGGGGGCCAAGGATAGATCCTTGGGGGACACCAGAGGTAGCGATGTGGGAGCGGGAAGAGAAGCCGTTGCAGGTGATTCTCTGGCTACGATTAGATAGATAAGAATGGAGCCAGGTGAATGCAGTCCTACCAAGCTGGATGACGGAGGAGAGGCGTTGGAGAAGGATGGCGTGGTCAACCGTGTCAAAGGCTCCAGATAAATCAAGAAGGACGAGGAGGGATAGTTTACCTTTGTTACAGTCACAAAGGATGTCATTTGTGACTTTGATGAGAGCCGTTTCGGTACTGTGACAAGGGCGGAAACCTAATTGGAGGGGTTCAAACATGGAATTGCGGGAAAGATGGGCACGGATTTGGGAGGCGACAACACGTTCAAGGACTTTGGAGAGGAAAGGAAGGTTGGAGATGGGGCGGTAGTTTGCAAGAACAGAGGGATCAAGGGTTGTTTTTTTGAGGAGACAGGTGATGATGGCAGATTTGAAGGAGAGGGGGACTGTACATGAGGAGAGAGAACCGTTAACAATATCGGCTAACATGGGAGCCAGAAAAGGAAGTTGGGTGGTCAGCAGTTTGTTGGGAATAGGGTTGAGGGAGCAGGAGGTGGGTCTCCTAGACAAGGTGGGTGTAGAGTGGTCATGAGAAGAGATCGGAGAGAAACTGGAGAAATATATGAGTTCAGGGCTAGAGCGGGGGGAACCTTGGAGGAAGTTTGGCCCATTGGGCTCGGGGAAGGAAGGGAAGTAGCAGAGGCAGCTGAACGGATGGTCTCAATCTTAGAGACAAAGAAGCCCATGAGCTCCTCACACTTGTTGTTGGGGGTGAGGGTGGAGGAGATGGGAGAGAGAGGTTTAAGAAGATGGTTAGCAGTAGAGAATAGGAGCTGGGGTTTATCTTTGCATTCTAGAATGATTCTGGAATAGTGAGCAGTTTTGGCAGACGAGAGCAGGACCCGATAATGCTTTATGTGGTCCAGCCAGATCTGGCGGTGAATGACTAAACCAGTTGTCCGCCATATCCGTTCAAGTCTGCGTCCCTTGGACTTAAGGGAGCGAAGATGAGGGCCGTACCAGGGGGAGCGGCCAGGGTGAGCGAGAGTGATGGTTTTAATAGGGACTAGGGCATCAAAGGTGGTGGTGCGGGTGTGGTTGAGCAAATTGGTAGCTGCAGAAATGTCATGGTAAATGGAGCGTCAGAGGCTGGGCAGTTGGGATTTCATAAGTACAGTTGTAAGAGTTAGGAGAGAGTTTTTTTCCAGGGGCGGACACAGAAGGAAGTAGGGTTGGGGGGTGGTGGAAGGGGGATGTGGGTGGAGAGCGATATGAGGAAATGGTTAGAGATGGCCTTATCTACAATTGACACGATGGGAGCAGCAAGGCCACGAGAGATGGCAAGGTCGAGGGGGTGGCTGTGAATATGGGTTGGGGAGTTTACATGAGGGAGAGATTAAGGGAGGATAGGAGGAGAGAGAATATGATAAATTGAAATGGAGGTTGAAATCGCCGAGGATGAGAAGTCATTTGGTGCAGAGGCTGAGGGAGGAGAAAAATGAGGATATCTCAGTAATAAAATGTTTATGGTACTTGGGTGGGCGGTAGAGAACAAGAATTTTAAATGAGAGGTGAGAGGGGTGGAATAAGGTGAGATGCTCAAAGGAGGAGAAACTGCCAGACAGATAAGTAAACACAGAATATGCATTCTCCACCTTGGAACAGATCAAGCCAGGATGGCCCTAATCTGAAAGCCATCTACTCTTCGCATAAATAATTGGTAACAGCTCACAGGTAGCTGCCAAGTCAGGAAACCTGATTAAGTTTCATAAATGACAAACAACCAGGATATCGAAGCTATTATACCAGGAGACAACCGCCCCAGAAGTCGTTAAAGTAAATGGCTGTAATCATTTTAAACAAGCCCGCCAAAAGTTAGACAAAGGACTGACCTGATTTGGCGCGCAGATAAGGGGGTGAAGAACGGATATAATTGTAGGCCCATCGGTAGTGATCGCTCTCTTGCTCTTGCCCTCATCTTTTGGCCTTGGCCTCCTGCTGCTCGTTCTCGTGCCCTGGCCTCGTGGCGGGCTCTCTTCTCGCTCCCCGCGCCGCTCAACACCAAGGACGCCCATTACTACACTGAGGGCCAAACGCGGGAGGAGAACGAGACCCGAATTCGAAAACACAGGCCACAAACGGGCAGACGAGACGAGACGAAGAATACGGTAAACCGAGAAGGGCAGCGGAAAGACGCGTTGGGGGACAAACGCCTAGTTATAAGCTGGCGTTTGACGAATAAGTTGGCGTTGTATGCATGGACAGTAAAATCCCAATTTAAGAATAAGTTGCCGTTCGAAGCATGGATAGCAGCGTCCATGACGAATAAACTGGCGTTCGAAGCATGGGTAGTAAAATCAGTTTGACAGTGTAAACCGCCAACCGAGCCCCAACCGTTTTAAAAACCTGTCAGTGACCAAACCGCCCGAGGAAGAAGAAGAAGACCCATCGCGACTCGACAACGACGTTAGCTGAGGAAAAGGAGGATGATTCGCATAAACAACTCAATCGCCGCGCCCTGTGACCATGCGGCGACGAAGTACCCCAGAGGACAGAAAGAGCGAACCTCAAAACCCATACCAGTTAAATCAACAGGTTTTGAATTGGTGAGCATGAATTCCTGGCCCCTCGTAGCTTAATCTAGTTAGGTATTAGGGGGTGGGATAAGGATAAGGGGATTTTTAATGTATTTGTTTCCCTCGATGTGCCGTGTGTTCCCCATTCCCATATAAGTGTAATTGTTTTATGCCTGTAACTATATCAGTAATTCTCAGTAAGATTGTGTTTTTATTCTGCCTTTAATAAAATGTTGGTTTTCTTGCACCAAACCACTTGTCTACTCGATTTTCTGTATCGCCGCCTGTACTTAAGTCCGGTGTCTAGAACCCAGGGGTGTGGGAGCGATTCGAACTGCTCAGACAGTCAGAGGTGAAGCTGACTGGGCGCACGCCACCCCCTACAAAGCTGTGGGCTTATCTAAGAGGGAGTCAAGCCTGGGACGACAACAGGAGAGTAGGAAGGTCGAAGAGTAGTGAAGGATTGGGGTAGGGATTTGGGAGGGCAGTGTATCCGAGAGAGGAGAGATGAAAGGAGGCATGACGACAGGAAAGTGCAGTCAGGGAGGGATAGAGAGAAAAGGAAAATAGGGGGAAAAAGTGGAATGGCTCGGGTCTGGAGCAGCAGCCAAAGTGCGCACGCGAATGGACGTGGGAAAAGCTCAGGTTACATAGCAAAATACTGCGGATGCTGGAAATCTGAAATAACAACAGAAAATGCTGGAAAAACTCAGCAGGCCAGGCAACATCCATGGAGAGAGAAACAGAGTTAACGTTTCAGGTCTGGGACCCTTCATCAGAACTGGAAAAAGCTGGAGATGTCGGTAGCGATGCAGAAAGATGATGGCTAAATTGACACAAGTTAGAGATCACCGTAGATCAAAGCGGCGGAAAAAAGGTAAAACCACAAGCCAGTGACCAGCAAAGCAGAAAACCGGTAGAACGAGTCACCGGACAGCAAGTGCTACCTACAAGCCAGCAGAGCTGAAAAAACAGTAGAACCAGTTCAGCAGAGACACAGCCGGAAATTTAAAGGTAAAAATCTTTTTACAGCAGAGATAGAGACACAGCAGTTAAGTCTTAGTGTCACCCAGTGCCGAAACGTCGGGGGTGATTTTCCCACTGGAGGCGAGATGGAGGCGGGATTCAGTTTGGGTGGGTTTGAAACCTGCCTCCACTGATAGGTTTAAAATTTTTTCGATTTTCCCATGATTGGCCACTTGATTTCAGAGGTGTGGGATGCCCTTGCTCAATTAGTGTTTTGGGACTGAAACTCGCCTCTGTTGACAGCACTTTCCCAGTCTGATTTTAAGGTTTCTTGCTCCCTTGGCTCATTCCACAGCATTTCTGCATCTCCTACACCACCTCAGGTTTGTCCAATTCCAAGGCAAGGGTCTACCCGAGGCTCTCAGATGAGGCGCTGCAAATGTTGTTGGAGGAGTTGACAGCTAGCATGGAGGTGCTCTTCCACTCATCTCGGAGGAAGAGGCCTACCAAAGAAACCAAGGCGCTGTGGGTACAGCTGGCAAGGGATATAACCTCCAGATCTGTGTGCAGATTGGGAGACTGTTTTTGTGTATTGATGAAATGCCATCCCTGTTGTAAAGCATTAAAATGATTTGAAGCCAAAATGTTGGCGTTATGCCATCTGTTCTTTCGCCTTGGACAGCTCCACATTGCGGGCACAGCCACACTTGTGTTGTCAGGGTGGTGGCCTGAGTGAAAGGAGGCCAGAGAATCATGTCCATTGTCAATGATGTCCTAGGATGGAGCAAAGGACATGTGCCAACTTGGGCAACCTATGCAAATCTGGCCATGATAACTTCATCCCGGGCAGCCACGTGCTCGCATGCTGCTGCTGGTCGATACACCGGCGCTCTGGCCTCTTCCTCCTCCCAGATCATCCTCCTCATCCTCATCTGAGGTCCATGCAGAAAGAAAACGAATGGTTCCCATGCTGCTTGTAGATGCCTCCTTTGGGGAAGCGCTCATTGCAAGCGGGGAGAGGGTCTTCCAAGGAGGTCTCACAGTTGATGGAGTCAAGCTGCAGCACCTCCGACTTCGGAAGACCTTCTAAAAGTGCTCAGAGACCTTTTAAAGCCAAGGTTTGGCACCTGCACGTAATCCTTGCTGCAATAAACGATGTCTTGTTAGACCTGCAGTAGTGAGGAGGCCACCCACGAGTCAACCCACCAGGTTTACCTGGCGTGGTTCAGGAGTTGCGTGGAGCACGTCGAAAAGCTGGAAAAAGCACAAGGGCCTCTCAAAATAGGCTTGGAGAGGCCCTTATCGAGCATTTAAGGATCTTTAATAGCGCAATGGCCAGCTGGAGGCGGGAGCGTTTCTCGACCTCCAAAACCGGCACCAGCAAAATCCCGCAGAGGCGGGTTCCGAACCCGACCTCTTTGAATCTGATTTTCCCACCTTACCCGCCTCCTCCGACATCAGAAAATCGCCCCCGTAGTGTAATCCAATGTAGTTCAAAGCAGAAACATAGTCTAGATGTCCGGAGAAGTGTAGTCCTGTTTAGGGTTGCAAAGGGGTGGAAAGTTTCCGGTAAATTTCTGGAAATTTTCCACGGGAAGTTTAGCTTGGGAATTTTGCCCAAAAAAGCACAGGCTAGCATAATTTTTTTTGTATTTCTTTCATTTTTTTTCACAGGTCCTCTCTTAAAATTACTAACAGAGATGGAATCTTAATTATTAATGAATTTCTTAATAAATATATGTTTATCTTCTTACTTGGCTTGTTTTAATAATTACAAGTTTTGTGTGTGACTGTAAACAAATGTGTCCTGATTGGTTGGATGAGTGGATGAGCGATTAGCTCCCTCTATTGGTGATGTAGCATCGTGCGTGCACAGGTCATGCTTCCATCACATGGAGCATCAGGAAAAATTTACTTACCCTGTTGCAATCGTGCTGATCGACCGCAGTTCGACACAAAGATGAATGCCCTTTATTTTTCTGCATAGAACAATGCCACATTTACCGTCGGATGTGTGGAAGCATTTTACCCCAGGCATTAAAGATGGAAAGATTGTGTACAAAGGTGCGCAACAGGCTGACTAACAAGAGAGTGGAGAAACTGGTGGCTATCTGGGCGAACCTACAACTTATTGAGCCAGATACAGAAATGTCCACCATACAGCTAGACAGTGAGACGGAGGAGGAAATGGACACGCCAGAGTCAGAGAATCAGGAGGAGCAATGTTGAGTAGAAGACTCAGAAGACTCATGAGTAGAAGACTCAAAGGGACAAAATAAGGACAAATAAGCTGACGCTCTTATTTTATTTTAGATGGGTCTTTTTTGTGGGAGTTCAATAAAGTTCAAAATTATAACCGAAATAAAGTTTTGAAAGCCTGTTTTTATTTGTATGGAACAGTATGTCTATTTTGATGACAAAGATAATATAAGGGGCAGAGACAAAAACCATCAGTGTGCAAAAAAACTCTAAATTCCTGAAAATTCCCATGGAAAGTCTCCTCTTTTAAAAATTCCCAGAATTTTGCAACCCTAGTCCTGTTGGTAGAGGAATCCAGTGATGGAAGTCAAGTTTCAGCAGAGCTCCAGCAGTTGAAAGAGCTCGGTGAGAACAAAGACACGCCGGGTCGGGGGATGGGCAGTGGACGCTGCAGGGGTAGCTTTAAACTTGTAGTTTGGGCTGAAATGCCTTCACAATCAGAGCCAGGGTATCTTAAGCAATTGAAGAAAGGAGATTGGGGGAAGAAAGGGCAGAGGATGGCAATGGATGACCACGGATAGAGTTGAAGAGTAGAGCAGCTCAGAAAGGATCTGCCAGCCCAGGAGATATCTTCAGACCGGTATTTGTGGTGGCATTTGGATAGTCCCTGGGGTTGCTGACATTCTAAATTTGGATCTGTTGCTATTATTATTTTAAAAATTCCCTCATGTTTTAGAATTTTTTTTTGCCGGCTTGTTTTTTAAAAATTGTTTTGTAGTATTTTCTCTCATGATTTCAGGAGGTTTCTTCCACAGTGAGCACTATCTGTGGACGTGTTTTCATTCTGCTGAGAAGATGTCCTTATCTCTCCCTGCGTTAATTTGCATTTCAAATACAGGCTGAGTTGTTTAGGTGTTTTTCAAATTAAACTAAAAACAGCAGAATTCAGAGACTCGGTGCCCTAATTTAAATGGAAATGGCTGACTCTGCTTCTGGATAGTGGCTAATAAGCTCTTTGCCTCTTCCATATTTTCATTTTCTTTTGTATTTAGATTTTAAGTGATTTCTCTAAAATTTACCTTTTAGGCAAGGTTTGATTTGTTTGCTAGTTTAATTTATTTCACTATCTCACTTCAGTTTTGCCTTTCCTTGCATTTCATAATTGAAGATACTCGCTGACTATGAAATCATCTTTTGATTTTTTTTAAAAATCCCAATTAATTTTTGATTCCATTACTCTATCCAGGAATCTGGAATCTGTTCCATGTATTGATCACTCTTTGTGTGAAGAAGAAAATCCTGATATCAGTTCTAAATTTGCCTTTTACTAGTTTGAACCTGTGTCCCCTTGACCTACTTTCATGTAAAGTAACTGTCCACATTTCCCTTTTTCATACCATTTACTGTTGAAAAGCCCAAGTTTCTGCAGCCTTTCCTCATGACTCAGACCTCTAACACTAAGGATCAGTCCCGTGGCTTTTCTTTGCACTGCCTCCATTGTTTGACGATCTCTCTTGTTTCTCAATGATGATAACTGAACGTAGGACTTGAAGTACAGTCTAACCAGAGCAATGTACAGTTTGAGCACAATTTATTCTGACTTATAGGGCTGGATTTTCCCTGTGGAGGCGGGAGAGCTGGTTAGCGGTTTCCGATCCCACTCCTGTCTGCAGCTGCTATCTGAAAAAGATTTTCCATAGATTGGCTTTGGTAAGCCAACCCTGTGGGGTTCCTGGCCAATTAACAGGAAGCAGGTCTGATGATGTAATTTGATGACGCTTCATCAGCCGGTTTCCTTAAAGCATTGAGGTGCTGCAAACACTGACAAGCACGGCACAGAGGTGCAGCGCTGCACCCAGGCTCTCCCATGACTCGCTCCATATGCTTATGAAGGGAGTCACAGCACTCAGGGAGATTCTCTTCCCTTCCCATGGGCGGAAGAGACCACCCCAGGAGATCAACACAGTCTGGTTGCACATTGCACTGGAGGACATAAGTAGGGATGTCGTCAGGAGTGGCTGGCTGCATTGGCGCCAACCTTTCAATGATCTCAGTAGATTACGAAACGTTACTGCAAAGCCACACTCAAACTCACCCTGCTGTGCCACTCATCACATCCCCATCACTCTGCCTTCCATATCCTACTCCTGCACATCCTTACGCCAACTTACCTTGCACCTCCACCCATCCCTCTCTATCTACATTATCACTTCCCCATCGCACTAGCCACTCCTCACACTCACCCTCATCCTATTGCACACATCCCAACTATCAACACAAGGGTAGGCATTTGAGAGGTTTAGCCAATGTTCATGTGAAGTTTCTGTTAATGTGTTGTCATACATTGAAACCTATATTTTCAACACTTCACCTTATTGAACAGATCTGTGCGCACCTTGAGAAGTGTCTTAGTGAGTTCCAGTGAATGTTGAGACATAACTCCGTCCCCCCCCTCTATTGTGATGAGTGTGAAAGGAATGGTTTGGACATTAAAGGGATGCTTTACAGTGCTGGTGTCATCCTGGCGCATCATGTGACAGCCAGAGTGTAGAGCGTCAAGTGAAGTAAATCTGGCCATGGTGATGCCATCGCTGGCCTCCCGGGCAGCAATGTTGTCAGGTGCTGATGCCCTGTGTCCTGTGCAGCATCAGGTGATGGCGGAGAATGTTGGTGATGTTGGTGTGCCTGGTGATGTTGGTATTGGGGCTGATCGTGGAAGGATTCAGAGGACCAAGGTGAGATTTTTCCAAGGACACCGATGTTGTTGCAATAGATGGCAACTGCAGTTGAGATGACAGAAGCGATCTCTCAATCGTGAGAGAGGTTGTTCTAATGAGGTGGCGCTGGACATACAGTTGGCTCTAAACACTTGCAAGCTAAAGAAATCTCTATGTCTTACAAATGCAGTAACCAACAATTTCTGAGCTCTGAAACTGAACAGCTGTAACATGGCATCC
Source organism: Somniosus microcephalus (assembly GCF_052327205.1). Classification (NCBI taxonomy): domain Eukaryota; kingdom Metazoa; phylum Chordata; class Chondrichthyes; order Squaliformes; family Somniosidae; genus Somniosus; species Somniosus microcephalus. The sequence continues at coordinate 212,249,839 of NC_140987.1, forward strand.
TTTATACCACTTCTGCAGCTGTCAGGTTCTCAGATAAATCAAAGCAGACTCAACTCACGCCAGGTGATCTGGTGTATTCCTTGAGCAGCGGGTAACCCGTGGGGGAGCATGTAAAATTACAAGGTAGGCTCACAATAGCATTAAATTGGCTGTTAACAAGCCATTTAATGATGTTAATTGTCTCCCCCGCCGCTTAGTGTTGGGTCAGTTGTGCGCAGACAGACCCGACACCTGGGAGACTCGCGTGGAAGCGGGTTGACGCGGGTTTCCTACCCGGTCAATCTTTGCTATTTTGACAGCGGACCTGCCTCCAAACTCGCACTCTGAGCGCCAGCAAAATCTAGCCCATATTCTCCTGTTTTGGCTATATAGTTCAACAGTCTATTGGCTTTATTGGTTGCTGCTCTACATTGGTTGGACTTTGTGCATTGACTTTACTGCGACTCCTAGGTCTCTTTCAGCTACATCCTAAGCTATTTCAACACCATTCATGGAGTACACATCACTCATTTTTCTTCCTATCTGCAGTACTTTACATTTGCCAGCACTGAATTTCATCTGCCATTGTCACATATTTTGTTTAAATCATTCTGTAATTTTGTAGATAGCACGTTTAGTGAGTTGGTCACACCGCAGGTAAAGGCTGCACAGGCAGGAAGGGAATGGGTGACCGCCAGGCAGAGTAGTAGGTGCAGGCAGGTAGTGCAGGGGTCCCCTGTGGCCATCCCCCTCTCAAACAGATATACTGCTTTGGATACTGTTGGGGGAGATGGCTTATCAGAGGAAGGCAGCAGCAGCCAACTTCCTGGCACCAGGGGTGGTTCTGCTGCACAGAACGGGAGGAAAAAGAGGGGTAGAGCTATAGTAATAGGGGATTCTATAGTAAGGGGAATAGATAGGCGCTTCTGCAGCCGCAAACGAGACTCCAGGATGGTATGTTGCCTCCCTGGTGCAAGGGTCAAGGATGTCTCGGAGCGGCTGCAGGGCATTCTGGAGGGGGAAGGTGAACAGCCAGTTGTCGTGGTGCATATGGGTACCAACGATATAGGTAAAAAATGGGATGAGGTCCTAAAAGCTGAATATAAGGAGTTAGGAGGTAAATTAAAAACTAGGACCTCAAAGGTAGTAATCTCAGGATTGCTACCAGTGTCACGTGCTAGTCAGTGTAGAAATAGAAGGATATTTCAGATGAACACGTGGCTAGAGGAATGGTGCAAGGGGGAGGGATTCAAATTCCTGGGACATTGGAACCGGTTCTGGGGGAGGTGGGACCAGTACAAACTGGACGGTTTGCACCTGGGCAGGACCGGGACCAATGTCCTAGGGGGAGTGTTTGCTAGTGCTGTTGGGGAGGGTTTAAACTAAAATGGCAGGGGGTTGGGAACCTGTGCAGGGAGATAGAGGAAATGGAAGCAAGGATAGAAGCAGAAGACAGGAATGAGAAAAGCAAAAGTGGAAGTCAGAGAAATCAAGGGTGTAAATCAAACAGGGCCACAGTAAATAATTCTAAAAGGACTAAGAGTGTAAAAAAAAACAAGCCTGAAGGCTTTGTGTCTTAATGCGAGGAGCATTTGTAATAAGGTGGATGAATTAGCTGCACAAATAGATGTAAATGGATATGAAATAATTGGGATTACGGAGACATGGCTCCAGGGTGACCAAAGCTGGGAATTCAACATCCAGGGGTATTCAATATTCAGGAAGGACAGGCAAAAAGGAAAATGAGGTGGGGTAGCATTGCTGGGTAAAGAGGAGATTAACACAATAGTAAGGAAGGATATTAGTTCTGATGATGTGGAATCTGTATGGGTAGAGCTGAGAAATACCAAGGGGCAGGAAACGTTAGTGGGAGTTGTATACAGACCCCCAAACAGTAATGCTGAGGTTGGGGATGGCATTAAACGGGAAATTAGAGACGCATGCAGTAAGGGCACAGCAGTCATAATGGGGGACTTTAATCTACATATAGATTGGACTAAACAAATTAGTAACAATACTGTGAAGGAGGAATTCCTAGAGTGTATACGGGATGGTTTCCTGAACCAATATGTCGAGGAACCAACCTCACCTTTCACCCCACCAGCCTCCACATTCAACAGATCATCCTCCGGCATTTTCGCTACCTCCAAAGTGATCCCACCACCAAACGTATCTTCCCCTCCCCTCCCCTTTCAGCATTCCGTAGGGACCGCTCCCTCCGAGACAACCTAGTCCACTCCTCTATCACCCCAAACAGCCCTTCCCCTGGCACCTTCCCGTGCAAGCGGAGGAGATGTAACACCTGCCCTTATACCTCCCCCCTTCCCACTGTCCAGGGCCCCAAACACCCCTTCCAGGTGAAACAGCGATTTACTTGTACTTCTCGCAATCTAGTATACTGTATTCGCTGCTCACGATGCGGTCTCCTCTACATTGGGGAGACCAAACGCAGATTGGGTGACCGCTTTGCGGAACACCTCCGTTCAGTCCGTAAGGGTGACCCCGAGCTTCTGGTCGCCTGTCATTTTAATTCACTGCTCCATTCCCACTCGGACCTCACCGTCCTTGGCCTCTTGTATTGTTCCATGGAAGCTCAATGTAAACTCGAGGAACAGCACCTCATCTTCCGATTAGGCACTTTGCAGCCTTCCGGACTCAATATCGAGTTTAACAATTTCAGATCATAACCTCGGCCCCTATCACTTTTTTACCTGTAATTTTTCCACTCCTTTCCCCCCCCGCCTTTCCTTTTGTTTCACTCTCCCACCTGGCAGCTATCTCTTGCCCTGCCAGTACACTTCACACCTAATCTCAGCCTATTACCATCTCGTCTGGCTTCGAACACCTTTTATTGTCTCTTCTACTACTTTTGTCTCTTTCACTTCTTTTGTCCGATCGCAGCCCTGCCTTCGATCTATTTTCTTTTCTTTCCAGTTTTGAAGAAGGGTTCGACCCGAAACGTCAACTCAAATTTCTCTCCAAGGATGTTGCCTGACCTGCTGAGTTTTTCCAGCATTTTCTGTTGTTATTTCGGATTTCCAACATCTGCAGTATTTTGCTATCGTACTAGAGATCAGGCCATCTTAGACTGGGTATTATGTAATGAGAAAGGATTAATTAGCAATCTTGTGCGAGGCCCCTTGGGGAGTAGCGAACATAATATGATAGAATTCTTCATTAAGATGGAGAGTGAAGTAGTTGACTCAGAGACTAGGGTCCTGAATTTAAATAAAGGAAACTACGATGGTATGAGGCATGAGTTGGCGAGGATGGATTGGGAAACGTTATTTAAAGGGTTGACGGTGGAAAGGCAATGTCAAACATTTAAAGATCGCATGGATCAACTACAGAATTTGTTCATCCCTGTCTGGCGCAACCGTGGCTAACAAGGGAAATTAGGGATAGCATAAGATCCAAGGAGAGGGCATATAAATTGGCCAGAAAAAGCAGCAAACCTGAGGATTGGGAGCAGTTTAGGATTCAGCAAAGGAGGACAAAGGGATTGATTAAGAGGGGGAAAATAGAGTATGGAAGTGTTGTATCCATGTGTTAATGGAGACACGGAATGCAGGAGTTGGTTTAACAGGTGTTTACTGAACAAAGTCTGGAGGTGAACTAAAAGATACAAGACGCTATACAGGCTTATATACCCGAGTGGTCACTACCGGTATTACAGTACACAGGGGCTCTTAAAGGTACATACACTACAATTCCTCCCCTTTTGGATAATTAGTACATAACATTTTAAGTAATCATTAATTAACATGTTTACAAGAACAATAATCTATACATTTGCTGCAGTTAATCAATTATAAGTCAGTCTCTCTAGAGGCTTCCTGACTCGGTCCGGATAACGCCTCGGTGGTGTAGTAGTTTTCGGTGGTGTAGTACGTTCTTTTGGCAAGGTCGATTCCAGCTTGAATGCCAGTGTCGGGTTCATCTGGTTCCAGTATCACCGGATCGGAGGTAGATACTATGGGTATCTCTGCTTCATCATTAGGCATATAGAGTTGTGGTGTAGGTTGTCCTTTTTCGGATGACTCTATGATCTGGTCAGCATGGCGCCTTATTATGCTTTCACCAATGTCCACGGTATACATCAGCGGTCCTAGTCGTGTGCAAATAGTTCCAGGCTGCCATTTCTCGGTACGGTAGTCCCGGGCCAAAACTTGTTGACCTATCTGGAAGGTTCTAGTTGGCCTTTCATTCATGCCTTGAAATTGCCGGTTCTCTACGTCCCTTCTGGTGTTTGGCTTGATCAAATCCAGCCGGCATCTTAGTCTTCTATTGAAAAACATCATGGCGGGAGTTTGGTTTGTAACCACGTGTTGCATTCCTGTACGCAAACAAGAAGTTATCTACCTTATGTTGTAGATTTATGTCTTCATTACCCATGGCCTTTATGGCCTTCTTGAAGGTCTGGACAAACCTTTCAGCTAATCCATTGGTGGCGGGATGGTATGGGGCAGACGTGTAGTGCTTAACCCCATTGTTTTTTAAGAACTTCCTGAATTCTTTGGACACAAATTGCGGTCCATTATCAGAACAGATCTGTTCAGGCAGCCCATTCCTGGCAAATATGGTCCTTAATACTGTGATGGTTTTTCCATGGTGGTGGAGGACATCTTTATTACCTCCGGCCACTTGGAGTGTGCATCAACCGCGATTAAGAACATTGAGTCCATAAATGGACCAGCAAAGTCGATATGTACCCTTTGCCATGGAGATGAGGGCCACTCCCATGGATGTAGAGGGGCTTGTGGTGGGGCGTTTTGGACCTTATGGCATCCTAGACAGCTCTTGGTCATTTCTTCGATGTCTCCATCGATACCTGGCCACCACACAAACGCTCTGGCTAGGTTCTTCATTTTCACTCCACCCAGATGCCCCTCGTGAAGCTCCTTTAGCTCTTTATCCTGGAGTTTGGGTGGAATCACCACTCTGGATCCACACATCAAGGTTCCTCGGCACACTGACAGCTGTTCTCTTCTTTGCGAGAATGCTGGCAACAGTGGTTCGCCATGTGCTGGCCATCCCTTCACCGTTAAATCGTAGACTCGTGAGAGAGTCGGGTCATTTCTCGTTTCCTTTTCAATGGTAGAATTTGTTACTGGTAGACATTCTACTATGGTTGAGTGGAACATCTCCACTTGGTCCACTGTAGGTGCCTCTTCTACCGTTGGCAATGGTAGGCGCGATAAACCGTCAGCATTCCCATGCTGTTTTGATCCTTTGTATTCTATGTCATATTGGTGTGCCCCTAGGAAAAGCGACTACCTCTGTAGCCTTTGCGCTGTCATAATGGGAACGCCTTTTTTAGGGTTGAATATGGAGACGAGGGGTTGATGGTCAGTCAACAAGGTACATTTTTGTCCGTGTAGGTAATGGTTGAATTTCTTCACTCCCCACACCAGGCTGAGTGCTTCCCTGTCGATCTGGGCATGGTTACGCTCAGCTGAGTTCAATGAGCGTGACGCAAAAGCTATCGGCCGCTCCGAGCCATCAGGGAATCTATGCGATAATACCGCTCCTACGCCGTAAGGGGATGCATCGCACGCCAGTCTGATTGGCAGTAATGGGTTGTAATGAGCCAACACTTCCTTGGACGTGATCAAGCCTTTGCATTTATGGAAGGCACGTTTACAGTCTTCGCTCCATTTCCAAATTACTCCCGTTTGTAGCAGTGCGTTAAGAGGGTGCAGAACAGTTGACAAGTTCGGTAAAAATTTATGATTGTAATTTATCAATCCCAGGAACGACCTTAATTGTGAGACATTTTCAGGTGCTGGGGCTTTTATGACCGCTTCAATTTTTTCAGGTGACTTATGCAACCCTTCTTCGTTAATTATATGGCCACAATATGATATTTGTTTCTGGAAAAATTCGCACTTGGGGCGATTTGCTCGTAGGCCCCGTTCTCTCAGCCTAGTGAGCACCTGCTCCAAATTGGCAAGGTGCTCGTTGTCATTTTCTCCTGTTACAAGGATGTCGTCTAGGTAGCATTGAGTCCCCGGAATCCCTTGCAGGACTTGCTCCATAGCTCTTTGCCAGATAGCTGGAGCTGATGCTACTCCGAAAACCAGTCGATTGTACTGGTACAGGCCTTTGTGTGTGTTTATCGTGAGATACTTTTTAGAGGCCTCCTCAACCTCCATCTGTAGATATGCCTGTGCCAAGTCAATTTTGGTGAAACGTTTCCCTCCGGATAGTGAGGTGAAAATATCTTCCGACCTTGGAAGAGGATACTGTATCGTGTGAAGGACCGGGTTTACAGTCACCTTGAAGTCCCCACAGATGCGAATTTTTCTCTGTTCTTCAGATTTATCATTATTCAACGTTTTCTTCATGACCGGGACGATGGGTGTTGCCCACTCGCTCCAATCTACCTTGGATAACACGCCTGCTTTTTCCAAATTCTCCAGCTCTGCCTCGACTGCTGGACGAATTGCGTATGGCACCGGCCTTGCCTTAAAAAACTTGGGAATTGCCGCATCTTCCACTTTTATTGAGGCGGTGACGCCTTTCAAGGTTCCTAGTTCCTGTTGAAACACTTCTTTGGCGTTAGCCAAGATGTCTTTTAATCGTTCAGGTATGACGTCGTCATCATTTTTTTTCTTACTGGTCACCGTCAGTGCCTGAATGGAGTGCCAGTCTAAACGTATCTTCCTGATCCATTCACGTCCCAACAACGGTGGACCACCATCTTGCAGAACGTATAAATACAACTTCTGTATTTCCTTGCCGTTGTATACAACAGGTACCTTTATTTTCCCTCTGGGGTATACTTTCTGCCCCGTATATGTCTTCAAGATAATGGATGTGTCTTTCAACGGTATATGCGGAAATAGCCGCTCGTAATCCCGTCGACTTATGACGGTCAGAGCTGATCCTGTATCTGGTTCCATTTTAACTGGGGACCCCGCTATCCTGAGGGTAACCCAAATGGTCTGGTAATCTTCTTTGGCAATTACATTATGTAATTTGAGACAGCTTAGTCTCTTGTTTCCGGAGTCGCTATCGCTCTTCTGGTCTTCGGAGCTACTGTCCGTCATCATTTGTACTTTCTGTACTTTTCCTTATTGATTTTTTTTCCGTCAGTGGATTTTTTGTTTCCAGATCGGGGCACACGTGCAATGTGTCCCATCTTTCCGCATTGCCTGCATGCTTTGTCCTTGAACCAGCAGTCCCTCTGGTCATGGGTGGATCTGCCGCAGCGATAACATCTCTCGAAACCCCGTGTCATTTCATGGGTGCCGAAGTCCTGTGGCTTTTGCTGTATCTCTGCAGCTCCTCTTGCTGCTGCTTCGTATGATACAGCCACACTGAAAGCCTTGTCCAGTGTCAAATCTTTCTCAGAAAGTAGTCTTTTCTGTGTTCCTTCGCTTAGGAGACCGCAGACGAATTTGTCTCATAGAGAATCTGCCAGCCTGCCCCGAATTGGCAGTGCTTTGACAGCTTTCGTAATTCGGTGAGGTAATCAGCGTTACTTTCATTCTTGTGCTGATTTCTCCTGAAGAATTTGAATCGTTCTGCTATCAGCAGCGGTGTTGGGTTTAAGTGCTCCTGTAAGGTATCAACAATCTCCTTAAAATTCTTGTCCATCGGTTTGGCTGGAGTGATTAAGTTTCGTAACAGTCCGTATGTCCTTGCGCCCATCAGATTTAGAAGTACCGATGCCATTTTATCATCCTCTACTTCATTCGCTGTGCAATATACCTCCACTCTTTCCACATATGTGGTCCAATCCTCTATATCACTATCGAAAGCAGTAATATTGCCAGTGTTAGGCATCCTGAAAATCAAAAATGGCGCCTCCCGCGCTTTCGCTTCTTCCCTGCCGAGAAAAAATGGCGCCTCCCGCGCTTTCCTGCCGCTGCTGACAACGCTGTTCTCCGCGGTTTTTATTCACACAGATATTTTTAATAGTTGGAGACTCGTTCCCGCCGGACTCTCTGGGACTTTTCCCTCCCTCTGCTTGGTCCGAATGCCGACCTGCTTTGCAGCGCCGGCCGTCTCCTGAGTGCTCCACCCTCCGTCTCTGTTTGCTTCCGACTCGCTGCTCGGCCCCGCTGCAGAGCCACCCGATCAAGCCCCAGCCCGCCGCCCAGGAAGGATTAGTGCAGTACCTGCCACCAACCCGGCTAGCTGGTGAAACCACAGTTTTTTTTTTTCTTCGACCTTCGTCTGAGGAATCGATCTCCTTGAGGTGCTGCCGAATTGCAGGTAAGTCCGTTTCCAATTCGTCGCCACTGTTGTATCCGTGTGTTAAGGGAGACACGGAATGCAGGAGTTGGTTTAACAGGTGTTTACTGAACAAAGTCTGGAGGTGAACTAAAAGATACAAGACGCTATACAGGCTTATATACCCGAGTGGTCACTACCAGTATTACAGTACACAGGGGCTCTTAAAGGTACATACACTACAGGAAGTAAGCTTGCAGGGAACATAAACTGATGTAAAAGCTTCCATAGATATATGAAGAGAAAAAGATTGGTGAAGTCAAGCGTAGGTCCCTTGCAGTCAGAATCAGGGGGATTTATAATGGGGAACAAAGAAATAGCGGATCAATTAAATACATACTTTGGTTCTGTCTTCACAAAGGAGGACACAAATAACCTCCCAGAGATGTCGGGGAACATAGGGTCTAATGAGAGGGAGGAACTGAAAGAAATCAGTATTTGTAGGGAAATGGTGTTAGGGAAATTGACGGGATTGAAGGCCGATAAATCCCCAGGGCCTGATAATCTACATCCTAGGGTACTTAAGGAAGTGGCCCTAGAAATAGTAGATGCATTGCTGGTCATCTTCCAAAATTCTATAGACTCTGGAACAGTTCCCATGGATTGGAGGGTAGCTAATGTAACCCCACTATTTAAAAAAGGTGGTAGAGAGAAAACGGGGAATTATAGACCGGTAAACCTGACATCGGTAGTGGGGAAAATGCTAGAGTCCATTATAAAAGATGTAATAGCAGAGCATTTGGAAAACAGTGACAGGATCGGACAAAGTTGACATGGATTTACAAAAGGTAAATCATGCTTGACTAATCTACTGGAATTTTTTGAGGATGTAACTGGTAGAATAGATAAGGGAGAACCAGTGGATGTGGTTATTTGGACTTTCAGAAGGCTTTCGATAAGGTCCCGCATAAGAGATTAGCGTGCAAAGTTAAAGCACATGGGATTGGGGGTAAGGTGCTGACTTGGATAGAGAACTGGTTGGCAGACAGGAAGCAAAGAGTTGGAATAAATGGGTCTTTTTCCGAGTGGCAGGCAGTGACTAGTGGGGTACCACAGGGAACGGTGCTAGGACCCCAGCTATTCACAATATATATTAATGATCTAGATGAGGGAATTAGATGTAATATCTCCAAGTTTGCAGACGACACAAAGCTGGGTGGGCGTGTGTGCTGTGAGGAGGATGCCGAGAAACTCCAGTATGATTTGGACAGGTTGGGTGATTTGGGCAGATGCATGGCAGATGCAGTATAATGTGGATAAATGCGAGGTTATCCATTTTGGTGGCAAAAACAGGAAGGCAGATTATTATCTGAACGGCAATAGATTGGGAAAAGGGGAAGTGCAACGAGACCTGGGTGTCCTTGTGCACCAGTCGCAGAAGGTAAGCATGCAGGTGCAGCAGGCGGTTAAGAAGGCAAATGGTATGTTGGCCTTCATAGCGAGAGGATTCGAGTACAGGAGCAAGGATGTCTTGCTGCAGTTGTACAGGGCCTTGGTGAGACCACACCTTGAGTATTATGTGCAGTTCTGGTGACCTTATCTGAGGAAGGATGTTCTTGCCATGGAGGGAGTGCAGCGAAGATTCACCAGACTGATACCTGGGATGGCAGGAATGACGTATGAAGAGAGATTGGGTCGAGTAGGCTTATATTTGCTAGAGTTTTGAAGAATGAGAGGGGATCTCATTTAAACTTATAAAATTCTAACAGGACTAGACAGACTAGATGCAGGAAGGATGTTCCCGATGGCGCGGGAGTCCAGAACCAGGGGTCACAGTCTTAAGGATAAGGGGTAAGCCATTTAGGACTGAGATGAGGAGGAATTTCTTCACCCAGAGAGTGGTGAACCTGTGGAATTCTCTACCACAGAAGGCAGTTGAGGCCAATTCATTAAATATATTCAAGAAGGAGTTAGATATATTTCTTAAGGCTAAAGGGATCAAGTGATATGGGGAGAAGGCAGGGACAGGGTACTGAATTTGGATGATCAGCCATGATCTCATTAAATGGTGGAGCAGGCTCGAGGGGCCGAATGACCTACTCCTGCTCCTATCTTCTATGTTTCTAGTCTGCCTCCTTTAATCTTTAATGCTGTTTTGAGTTTGGTATCATCTGCAATTTTTAAAAATTGTTTATTTTTGGGATGCTGTCAATTCTGCATTTATTGCCAATCCTAGATTCCCTGAGAAAATTATGGTGGGCATTTTCTCATTCAACTACTGCAGTCTTAATAACGATGGTGCTCCCACAATGGCGTTAGGTCAGGAATTCCAGGATATTGACCTAGTGATGATGAAGGAACAGGGAAGTATGTCCAAGTAATGATGGTATCTGACTTTGCAGGGGTGGGGGGCGGGGGAACCTGGAGGTGTTGGGTGTTAGCTTAACATTGCTGTTCTTGCTAGAGGTTGTGAGGAAGGAGGCGCTGTTGAAGTAACTTTGGTGAGTTGCTGAAGTGCATTCTGTACATCATACATACTGCAGTCACAGTGCGCTGGCCGTGGAGGGAGTGGATATTTTCAGTGGCAGGACACCAATCAAGCAAACTGCTCTGTCCTGGATGGTGTTGAGCTTTGAGTGTTGTTGCGGCTGCAGCTACCCGGGTGAGTGGTGAGTATTCCATCACAGTCCTGACGTGAGCCATGCAGATGATGGATAGGCTTTGAGGGGTCGGCAGATGAACCTCTTATCAGAGAGTACCCATCTCTATTCTGCTTTTGTTGCCATGGTGTAGTAAATTCATTGGTAACCCCCCAAGATGTTGGTGTTAATGGCAATGCCGTTGAAGATCAAGGAGTGATGGCTGGTTTCACTTATTCAAGATGGTCATTGCTTGCCACCTAACGTGACACAAATATTATCTGCCATTTGTCAACCCAAACCTGGAAGTTATCCGGGTCCTGTTTAACATTGGCTACGTCAATATCTGAGGAGTTGTCAATGGAGCAGACCACTGTGAAATTTTCAGCAAACAGCCCCACTCCTGACTTTATGCTGGAAGAGCAGGTCATTGATGAAGCAGCTAAAGATGGTTGGGCCATGGATACTTTCCTGAGGACTTCCTGCAGTGATGTCCTGGGACTGTGATGACTGGCCTACAATAACTACAGCAATGTTCCCTGCAATTTTTCTTTTGGGCTACGTGGCCCCTTTAACGGGCTGTGCGGCCCATTCAAAAGTCCACACATGCGCGGTTTGTTAAAGTTAATCACTGGCTCACCTAGAAGCGGGACCCCTAGAGCACTACACGGCCGCGCAGCTTAAAGGGAACATTGAACCACAGCCATCTTCCTTTTCTCTGCTATGACTCCAGCCAGTGGAGGGTTTTCACCTTAACCTCGGGTTTGCTACAGTTCCTTAGTGACATACTTGGTCAAATGCTGTCTTGATGTTGAGGGCAGCTACTCTTACATCTCCTTTGACATTCAGCTCTTTCATCCATAGCTGGATCAAGGCTGTGATGAGGTCTGGAGCTGAGTGGTTCTGGCAGAACCTAAATCGATCGCTGAAGAGCAGGTTATTTGCATTGAGTTTCTGAACACAAGTCATTGGTGTAAGTTAGAAACTGGAGTGATTCCAATACTGAAACCTGGGGCACATCACTCAATACTTCCCCCAACTAGGTATTACCTCTATAACCAGTGCCTGGTGTTTGCTAACCTTCAGGCAATTTCTTATCCGTTTCAAAATTTTGCTTTGCATCCCCACAGCTTCGAGCTTAATCAGTAACCTTTTGTGTGGAGCCATATCAAATGCCTTGTTGGAAGTCTTAAGTGCATAACGTTGTAGAATTTCCCACATTTGACTTGAGTGGTCACTTCCTCAAAGAAATCAAGTAGGTTGGTCAGGCAGGATCTTCCCATCTAAAGCCGTGTTGACAGCTTTAGATGGGAATTAGTGGTTGTTGTACAGATAATCCTCAAATTTACTCCTGATAATCAATTCTATCATTTTGCATTGAATTGATGTAAGACTAATAGCTCTGTAGTTCTCTTTGTCTATTTTGTCATCCTTTTTCAACATGGACACCACATTAGCCTGTTTCCAATAATGATGGTCAGTGCTTTACAAATCTCCTCCCTAGTCTCTCTCAAAACTAGAATAAATATAATCTATTCCTGGAGATTTATTTGTTTTAAGCCATTTCAACTTGTCTAGGACTTCCATCTCCGTTATACTGAAGTCCTGAATTTTGCCTTGGTGCATTTTTTTTGGGGGGAGGGCATATTGTTTTTGATGACACCAACAACAACTGACATTTATATAGTGCTTTTAACCTAGTAAAACGCTTCACAGGAGCGTTATCAAACAAAATTTGACACCAAGTCACACGAGATATTAGGGCAAGTGACCAAAAGCTTGGTCAAAGAGGGAAGTTTTAAGAAGCATCTTAAAGGAGGGGAGAGAGAGGCGGAGAGGTTTCGGGAGGGAATTCCAGAGATTGGGGCCTAAGAAGCTGAAAGCTCCGCTGCTGATGGTGGGGTGAAGGGAGACAGGGATGCGCAAGAAGTCAGAATTCGAGGAATGCCAAGAGATCTGAGGTTTGTAGGACTGAAGGAGATTAAAGAGATGGGGAGGGGTGAGACAATGGAGCAAGGATGAGAATTTTAAAATTGAGGCATTGCCGAACGGGGAGCCAATATAGGTCAGCAAGCACAGGGGTGATGGGTGAACGGGACTTGGTGCGAGTTAGGACACGGACAGCAGAGTTTTGTATGAGCTCAAGTTTATGGATGGTGGAAGATGGGAGGCCGGACAGAAGAGCATTGGAATAGACAAGTATAGAGGTAACAAAGGCATGGATGGGGGTTTCAGCAGCAGATGAGCTGAGGCAGGAGATGGGTGGAGACAGGAGATTGTTATGGAGGTGCAAGTAGGCTGTCTTGGTGATGGAGCAGATATAGGGTTGGAATTTCCTCTTTGGGGCATAGGATGTCAAGGTTGCGAACAGTCTGATTTTGCCTCAGACAATGGCCATGGAGAGGGATGGAGTCGGTGGCTGGGGAATGGAGTTTGTGGCGGGGACAGAAGACAATGGCTTTGGTCTTCCCAATATTTAGTTGGAGGAAATTTCTGCTCATCCAGTACTGGATGTCGGACAAACAGTGTGACAAATCAGAGGGATCAGAGTGGAGGGATCGAGAGAGGTGGGGGTGAGGTAGAGCTGGGTGTCATCAGCCTACATATGAAACTTGATGTGTTTTTGGATGATGTTGCCCAGGGGCAGCATGTAGATGAGAAATAGGAGGGGGCCAAGGATAGATTAAAAATGCACCTATATGTGAGTTAAATTAGTAAAGGCACCTAACCCGAGTTGTGAACGTCAAATTACCCGCCAAACATTCATTGCCATGTTGGTAATGTACTGGTGGTACAGTTGAACAATTGTTAAAAAGTGATTGTGGGCTGCTTATTGCTCTTCACTAGCCTTACTATCCATGAAAATTATACAAGGGCTTAAAGGGTTAAATTATGAGGCTAGGTTGCATAAACTTGGCTTTTATTCCCTTGAGTTTAGAAGGTTGAGGGGTGATCTAATCGAGATATTTAAAATGATTAAGAGATTTGACAGGGTAGATAGAATATCGCATTGGACCTTGTTCTCACTTTAAACTAAGACATGTTATTGAATAAACAATGAAGAAGCAAATGCATAAGAACAATATAATATGTATATTTACATTAGAAATGTTCTCTCCTTTTTTTTGAAAGGGAAAAACAATAAAAGGCTGTGAACCTGAAGGCTAACCTATTTCTTTACAAACAACTGTTCTATACACAGCCCTTCTTTTCCCCTTAAAAGCTGTGGAACTAGCTAAAATCTACCTGTTTTTCTATGAAGATTTCAGTTTTTTGGTTCTGAAATTTGGCCATATTATTATATACTTGGCAGGTTGCCAGAGCTTGTTAGAAATTCAGAACTGCCAGCCACATTAAAAAAAAATAAGAAGCCATCATATTCATGACTGAACCAATAACAAAATCGGTATATATTTGAAATCATGTGTTTGACCTCCTCTTAAGCCTGTTACCAGGGAGACAGGTCTTGCATCATATAACTATATAGGCTGAAGTGCTTTTTCAAAACTCTCAATTACTGTGTTTGATTTAAAGCGACAACTACCAGACCAAAACACAGCAGAACTTCTTCATATTTGTCACAGTGTCATTTTCCTAAATAAGATTCTTAAGATATAATGTGTTATAACAGTTGTACAACCAAACAGCCAATCGGAACACACCTGCAATAATGCTGATCCAATTACTTCGCTGTAATGATGCAGTTAATGAGCTGAAATCTGCAGAGTTTGCTAATGCTGCGGTGCAGTGAGCATTTTGCAGGTTTTCTTCTGACTAGCTTAACTGAGAGTGGGAAACCTGATGTACTCAAACGTTGGTGTGTTCCCTTGGCTCTATATTGGGCAATCTTCTGCTTTAGTAAATAAAATATTGCAACCTATGTTAAAATTGTTGTTTGCAGGAGTGTCCTATTGATGATCATTACCAACTTCAATGTACATATTAGTTTTTCTTAAACATCTGCTTTGTTTAAATAGTGGAAATGTAATACATTTTGCCTGCTGGTTAAATGTGGAACTTAAGGATGAATTTCAAGTCGTATTGCATAAACGTTTAACAAGAAAACTTTTTAATAAACACAAGTGATGTAAGTCATTTGTATGTGATGCACTACTGCCGTGTGATTTTTGGCCTGAAAGATGTTAAGTAATTCACATAAAAAATGATAGGCAAAATAGTCTGATACTTTTTTGCTGGAAAGATCTAGGAGTTAAAGTACCTTCTGGACAGAGATATAGGGCTAAAATTCCTCAGACCCAGTCCATCCACTGCCATAAATGTTATGGAGCAGGAATTCCACAGCACTTGTGACCTCTGCTCTTGATTCCACCTGAGTGTCCAGAATCACAATGGGCTTAAAATAATTTGAAAACTTCTGGCAGATGCACGTGCCATTATGGGTGCAACCTGGGCACTCGCTGGGTGAGGGGTGGATTGTGCAATGCTGGGGAGGGGCAATCTGGTGTCACAGGCTTCAAAGGCTACTGATCAGCTCCATTTCGAAGCAGGCCATTTACATTAGTCATTTTGCTACATTTGGGGTCATTCAGGTCATGCCTCTAACCTGGAGAATCTGTTGGACATTATTTGTGCACCTCAAGACCTGGATGCTGTTTTCTTTCCAGTTTCCAGATTGCTAGGTGCGGAAGAGATGGTAACTGGTGACCATGGGAAATCAGACGGGGCAGCTGTCTGTCAACCCTACCTCCTTGTGATTTCAGTGACCTTGTATGGGGCAGATGAATTTTTGGTCACCCCAGGCCCTAGCAGAATTTCTAGTTGGCTCCCCTTTTATTTAGAGATCCAGCGATGCTGAGTACTGCCTAATGTTATGTTCACTCTGCTGCACTCCAAGTGGTTTTATGTCTGGAGTACGCCCTGCCCCCCCCCCCCCCCCCGCAAAAGCATTGGGAAAATTCCGGCACAGATTTTCGAAATGACTGGCATTTTATCCTCCTATTTGAGCCGATAAAACAGACCAGTGTTTAGTAAATTTAAATCGGGTTTTCTAAAATTAAGTAACATTAACTAATTCTGATTTAAATGTTATTCTCCAAAGGAAGTATGTCATGTAGTAGTAAAGTAAATAGTACACTGCCTTACTGTAGATTATTACTTCAAGAACTAGAGTTCTTGAAGTAAATCAATAACAATTTGTACTTATATAGCTTCCTTAATGTAGAAAATAGCCCCAAAGTACTTCATAGAGGCACAGTCAAAAAATGGATGCTGAGCAAAGAAGCCGATATTAGGAGAGGTGACTGAAACCTTGGCATGGTGTTTTAAGGAGGGTCTTAAAGGAGATGGAAAGCCAGGGAGATTTAGGGAGGGCATTCAAAAGCATGGGACTGAGAGAAGTGAAAGCCTGGTCGCCAATGGTGGGATGAAGGGAGCGAGAATGCACATGGGAGCTGGAGTAAAGAGAAAATGCTGGAAATATTCAGCAGGTCGACAACCTCTGTGGAAAGAGAAACAAAGTTAACGTTTCAGGTCGATGACCGTTCGTCAGAACTGGGAGAAGTGAGAGATGTAACCGTTTCTAAGCAAGTACAGGAAACTTTGTGCTATCCGGCACCGACGGGACCGAGCTGTTGCCATTCCCTCAAAACTGCCGGACACTCCAGCGCTAATGTTGAAACATACAGAGATTTTCAGCTCCGTGTGAATCAACAAACCCTGTTGCTTAGCAACAGCTTCTAAACAGTCGGCAAGCGTTTCTGTAGCGTCCCTAGCTGAAGCTGTTGCTTAGCTACAGACCTTGCAGAGCTTGACTGTTGAGAAAAAAGCAACGAAAAGAAAAAAAACGGCTCCTGATTTTTGCTGGTGGCTCGAGCTTGCCGGACATTTAGCCTCCGGATAACACAAAGTTTCCTGTACAGAGCTAGGGAAAAGGTATGATCAGTAAGTTCGCAGATGACACGAAAATTGGTGGAGTGGTAAATAGCGAGGAGGGAAGCCTCAGGCTACAGGACGATATGGACGGGTTGGTCAGATGGGTAAAACAGTGGCAAATGGAATTTAACCCTGAAAAGTGTGAGGACTTTGGGAGGACTAACAAGGCAACGGAATACATAATGAATGGTAGGACCCTAGGAAGGACACAGGATCAGAGGAACCTTGGTGTGCATGTACATAGATCCCTGAAGACAGCAGGACAGGTAGATAAAGTGGTTAAAAAGGCATATGGGATACTTGCCTTCATTAGCCGAGGCATAGAATATAAGAGCAGGGAGGTTATGATGGAGCTGTACAAAACGCTAGTTAGGCCACAGCTGGAATACTGTGTGCAGTTCTGGTCACCACACTATAGGAGGGATGTGATTGCATTGGAGAGGGTGCAGAGGAGATTCACCAGGATGTTACCTGGGCTGCAGCGCTTCAGCTATGAAGAGAGACTGGACAGGCTGGGGTTGTTTTCCTTAGAGCAGAGAAGGCTGAGGGGGGACCTGATTGAGGTGTATAAAATTATGCGGGGCATAGAGAGGGTAGATAGAAAGGAACTTTTCCCCTTAGTCGAGGGGTCAATAACCAGGCGGCATAGTTTCAAGGTAAGGGGCAGGAAGTTTAGAGGGGATTTGAGGAAAAACTTTTTCACCCAGAGAGTGGTTGGAATCTGGAACTCACTGCCTGAAAGGGTGGTAGAGGCAGGAACCCTCAACATTCAAGAAGCATTTAGATGAGCACTTGATGTAATGTATGTACCTTTAAGGGGGGAACTACTTTCTACAGCTCATGTATACTGTAGTACCGGCAGTGACCACACCTGTATATAACGCTGAGTAGTAATCTGTTGTTTCAGTTGCAGTTTGAACCACGTTGAGTAAACACCTGTTGTACCGTTCTCTGCAGTCCTTTTCTTATTATTACTCGGACGTAACAGTGGCGACGAGCAAGTTTGAACCTACCTGCAACTCTGCATCACCTCCCAGGGATTCGCTCCTGGAGAACAGTGGAAGAAGGTCGAGTCCAGAAGCACGGGCGTCGACCACGGGCAACCGCCCAGTCATTCAGCTGAGATTTGAGCATCGCAGGGGAGGCTGTCGAGAGCCAGGCTTGGCTTTCCAGTCACGGTGGTCCAGCGAAACGGGCTGGCAACAGGCACTGCGCAGACCCTTCCCGGACAGCGACGGGCTAGAGCCCGACCGAGCGGCACAGAAAAAGGCCGAGCAGCGTCGACGGGGGAGAGAGAGAGGGCAGAGCGCACAGGGCGCAGCCGGTGTTCAGGACCGAGCGGCGTCAACGGGGGAAGAGAGGCGCGCAGGAAAATGCGAGGCGCTACCATTGCCACGAGGACCGCAGAGAGCAGCGTTGGCAGCAGCGCAGGAGCAGCGCACGAAACCCACAGGGCGTTGCCATTTGCCATGAGGAACGCCGAGAGTGGCGTTGGCAGCAGCGCGGGAGACGCCATTTTAAGCCGCAGCGGGGAAGAAAGGAAAGCGTGGGAGATGCCATTTTAAGCCAGTCTAACCACACCCAAAAATGCCGAAGAGTGGCAGTATCGCAGCGTTCGACAATGAAGTCGAAGATTGGACGACATATGTCGAACGCATAGAAGTATACTGCAAGGCAAATGAAGTGCCAAATGACAAGAAAGCGCTGGTATAGTTGAATTCAATGGGTGCAAAAATGTATGGCTCACTACGAAACCTAGTAACCCCAGAGAAGCCAGTAGAAAAGGATTTTGAAAACATAGTGTCAATCCTACAGGACCACTTAAACCCCACACCGCTGCTGATAGCAGAAAGATTCAACTTTCACAAACAGAACCAGCATAAGGATGAAAGCAATGCTGATTATTTAACAGAACTGCGCAAACTATCGAAACACTGCCAGTTTGGAGCGGGACTGGTAGATACCTTAAGGGACAAGTTTGTGTGTGGGCTTCAAAGTGAAGGAACCCAGAAACGGCTTTTATCTGAAAAGGACCTTACGCTGAAAAAGGCTTTCAGCATTGCGGTATCATATGAAGCAGCAGCACGGGGCGCTGCAGAGATACAACAGAGACCGTAAGAATATGGCACAAACGAAATGTCATATGGAACAGAGAAGTGCAATCGCTGCGGCAGAACAACACACGACCAGAATGATTGGTTCGCAGACAGTGTGGAAAAGTAGGACACATAGCACGAGTCTGCAGGTCGGGAAAGAAAACCAGCAATAAGAAACCGACCAAAGGGAAGTACAAGAAGGTACATAAGATAACGGAGAATAGTTCAGACGAACAAAAGAGTGATAACGACTCTGAAAGCAGGGAACTGAGTTGTCTGAAACTACATAATGTGATCACAACGGAGGATCACCGAACCATTTGGGTCACACTCAAGATAGCAGGAGTCCAGGTAAAGATGGAATTGGACACAGGATCAGCTCTAACAGTCATAAGCCGACGGGACTACGAGCGGCTATTCTCACACATACCCTTGAGGGACACAAAAATTATTTTGAAGATGTACACGGGGCAAAGAGCCTACCCCAAAGGAAAAATAAGGGTGACCATTATATATAACGGTAAGGAAACACCAAAACTAGACCTGTATGTATTGCAAGATGGAGGACCACCATTACTGGGACGAGAATGGATCCCGAAAATGCAACTGGATTGGCATTCCATACAGGCACTGACTGTGGCTGACAGAAAGGATGACGACGTCGCACCTGGGCGACTGTCAAAGATCCTAACTGACGTGAAAGAAGTGTTCCAGCAAGGACTCGGAACACTAACAGGCATGACAGCGATGATTAAAATTGAAGAAAACGCAAGCCCAAAATTTTTTAAGGCCAGACCGGTACCTTATGCAATCCGCCCAGCCATCGAAGCAGAGCTGGAGAGTCTGGAACGTTCAGGTGTACTGTCCAAGGTAGACTGGAGCGAGTGGGCTACACCCATTGTCCCTGTGATGAAAAAGTCGTTGAGCAGCACGCCTGGGGTACCAAGGAAGGTTCGCATCTGTGGGGACTTGAAGGTAACAGTGAACCCGGTCCTTCACACCATATAATATCCACTTCTGCGGATTGAAGATATTTTCGCCTCGCTATCTGGAGGAAAACGCTTCACTAAGATTGATCTGGCCCAGGCGTATCTGCAAATGGAGGTAGAAGAAGCATCAAAAAAATACCTCACAATCAACACCCATAAAGGTCTCTACCAATACAACCGGCTGGTATTCGGGGTAGCATCAGCTCCGGCTATTTGGCAGAGGGCAATGGAACAAGTCCTGCAAGGGATCCCAGGGACCCAGTGTTAATAGGACGACATCCTGGTCACGGGCGAAAATGACAGTGATCACCTTGCCAACCTGGAGCAGGTGCTCACTAGATTGCAGGAATATGGGCTCCGAGCTAACCGCCCCAAATGCGAGTTTTTTAGAAAACAGATCTCGTATTGTGGCCACGTTATCGATAAAGAGGGGTTACATAAGTCCCCAGAGAAGATTGAGGCAGTAGTCAAGGCTCCAGCACCGGAAAATGTGTCACAACTGAGGTCATTCCTCGGGCTGGCAAACTACTACCATAAGTTCTTGCCAAATTTGTCTACAATACTACACCCACTGAACACCCTACTGCAAACTGGGGTGTCATGGAAGTGGAGTGACGAATGTAGACGAGCTTTCCAGAAGAGCAAAACACTAATCACATCGAAAGAGGTATTGGCCCATTACAACCCAGCGTTACCAATTCGGTTGGCTTGTGATGCGTCGCCCTACGGCATTGGAGCGGTGCTGTCGCACAAATTCTCGGACGGCTCAGAGAGGCCAATAGCCTTTGCATCACGATCACTAACCTCAGCCGAGCGTAACTACGCCCAGATTGACAGGGAGGCACTCAGCCTAGTGTGGGGAGTGAAAAAGTTCAATCACTATCTGCACGGGCAGAAATTCACCTTGCTGACTGATCACCAGCCTCTTGTCTCCATTTTTAATCCGAAGAAGGGCGTTCCGGTGATGACTGCACAACGACTACAAAGATGGTCACTTTTTCTAGGGGCGCACCACTATGAGATTGAATATAAGGGCACGAAACAGCATGGAAATGCTGATGGGCTATCACGCCTGCCACTGCCTACTGCGGAGGAGGCACCAGCAGTGGATCCTGTCGAAATATTCCATTCGACTATAGTTGAATACCTACCGGTAACTAACGCTTGTATCGAAAAGGAAACCCGAAATGACCCGACACTGTCTCGGGTATATGATTTGACGGTGAAGGGATGGCCAGCACATGGCAACTCACTGGTGCCAGCATTCTCGACAAGGAGAGAACAGCTGTCAGTGTGCCGGGGGACCTTGATGTGTGGATCCCGAGTGGTAATTCCACCCAAGTTAAGGGAGAGAGTGCTCAATGAGCTTCATGAGGGTCATCTGGGAGGGGTAAAAATGAAAAGCCTAGCCAGGGCTTATGTGTGGTGGCCGGGAATCGATAAACAAATCAAGGACCTGACCAAGAGCTGCTCAGGATGCCAGAAAGTCCAAAATGCACCACCACAGGTCCCTTTACACCCATGGGAGTGGCCCTCCATGGCAACGGGTGCATATTGATTTTGCTGGTCCATTCATGGACTCAATGTTTTTAATAGCCGTGGATGCGCACTCGAAATGGCCTGAGGTCATCAAAATGTCCTCCACCACCACGGAGAAAACTATTGCAGTCCTACGGACCATTTTTGCCAGGAATGGCTTGCCAGAACAGATTTGCTCCGACAACGGACCACAGTTTGTGTCCGAAGAGTTCTGGAGGTTCTTGAAAAAGAATGGGGTAAGGCATTACACATCCGCCCCGTATCATCCAGCCACAAATGGATTGGCTGAGAGGTTCGTACAAACCTTCCGCTGCAGCACAAGGTGGACAATTTCCTGTTCGCCTACCGGAATGCGACACATGCAGTCACCAACCAGGCCCCAGCCATGATGTTCTTTAGCCGAAGGTTAAGATCTCGCCTGGATTTGCTCAGACCAAACGTACGAAGAGATGTTGAGAGTAAGCAATTCCAGCACATCCATGAGAAGCCAACAAGGAGCTTCAATGTAGGGCAACCAGTCTTGGCCCACGCCTACCGAACAGAAAAATGGCAGCCAGGAACGATATGCACACGGCAGGGCCCACTAATGTACAACGTGGACGTTGGGGAGAGCATCGTGAGACGCCATGCTGACCAGATCCTAGAGTCACAGGAACAAGTCAACCCCATGCCTCACCCATACGTACCTGGTGATGAACCCGACGTACAGGTCGCATCTACCCCAGAAACAGTAGCATCGGAAGCTGATGAACCAACCGACGACAGGGGGCCAGAATCGCCTCCGCACCAAGAGCAAGACACTCGGGAAAGGCGCTATCCAGAAAGGATCAGGAAGCCTCCCCAAAGACTGAATTTATAAATAGACTATTTTTAGCTAATGTTGCATGTTAAAAGTGTTAATTGTAATTAGTTTGATATTTAATTGTTAAATGAGTGTTATGGTACTGTTAATCTAAAAGGGGAGGAATTGTAATGTATGTACCTTTAAGGGGGGAACTACTTTCTACAGCTCATGTATACTGTAGTACCGGCAGTGACCACACTTGTCTATAACGCTGAGTAGTAATCTGTTGTTTCAGTTGCAGTTTGAACCACGTTGAGTAAACACCTGTTGTACCGTTCTCTGCAGTCCCTTTCTTATTATTACACGGACGTAACACTTGAAACGTCACAGCATATAAGGTGACGGACCAAGTGCTGGAAAATGGGATTAGAATAGATAGGGCTTGATGGCCGGCACGGACACGATGGGCCAAAGGGCCTCTTTCTGTGCTGTATAACTCTGACTCTTTGAGGGAGTGAGGGGAGAGCTGTGATTGGATGGAAGGCAGGAGTGATTAAATGACAAAAGAGATAATGGTGCAAGGCAAAAGGGGGTAGTAATGGGATAAGTAAAGAAACAAAAGATGGGTCTAGAGGAGTTGTAAATGGCAACAGCCAAACCTTTACCAGCACCTGCTGTCTGGAAAAATGGGAGCAGTGGTTATGATCTGAAGTTTTTGAAATCGATGGAGTCCAAAAGGTTGTATAGGAACAGGAGTCCTAATTTCACTCCTGATTGACTTAACTCTAATTTTAAGATTCTGCCCCCTTGTTCTAGATTCTCCCACCAGAGGAAATAGTTTCTCTGTATCTACCCTATCGAATCCCTTTATCATTATGATGACAATCTCGATTAGATTACCCTTGAAACTTATAAACTCAAGGGAATACAAACTAAGTTTATGCAACCTATTCTCATAATTTAGCCATTTAAGCCCTAATATAATTCTAGTGAATCTGTGCTGTACCTCCTCCAAGCCAATATTCTCTTTCCTGAAATAACAACATAAAATGCTGGAAATGCTCAGCAGGCCAGGCAGCATCTGTGGAGAGAGAAACAAAGTTAACGTTTCAGGTCTGGGACCCTTCATCAGAACTGGAAACAGCTGGAGATGTAACAAATATTATGCAGGTGCAGAGATGGGGGTGGTGGGGTTTAGGAGGGGAGGAAGGAATTGAAAGAATATTCTGTGCTTATGTAAGAGGCAGGAAAGATAAAATGTTGCAAATGGGAATGGCAAAATCATACTGCATGAAAAATGGGGGCAGGGATTATTATCTGAAATTGTTGAACTCGATATTGAGTCCGAAAGGCTGTAAAGTGCCTAATTGAAAGATGAGGTGCTGTTCCTCGAGCTTACGTTGAGCTTCATTGGAACAATGTAATAGGCCGAGGACAGAGAGATCAGAGTGGGAGTGAAGCAGAGAATTAAAGTGACAGGCGACCGGAAGCTCAAGGTCACCCTTACGGACTGAACGGAGGTGTTCCGCAAAGCGGTCGCCCAATCTGCGTTTGGTCTCCCCAATGCAGAGGAGACCGCATCGTGAGCAGCGAATACAGTATACTAGATTGCAAGAAGTACAAGTAAATCGCTGTTTCACCTGGAAGGGGTGTTTGGGGCCCTGGACCAAACGCAGATTGGGCGACCGCTTTGTGGAACACCTCCATTCAGTCCGTAAGGGTGACCCTGAGCTTCCGGTCGCCTGTCACTTTAATTCTCCGCTTCACTCCCACTCAGACCTCACCGTCCGCGGCCTCTTGCATTGTTCCAATGAAGCTCAATGTAAGCTCGAGGAACAGCACCTCATCTTTTGATTAGGCACTTTACAGCCTTCCGGACTCAATATCGAGTTCAACAATTTCAGACAATAATCCCTGCCCCCATTTTTCATGCTGTATGATTTTGCCATTCCCATTTGCAACATTTTATCTTTCCTGCCTCTTACATAAGCACAGTATGTTCTTTCAATTCCTTCCTCCCCTCCTAAACCCCCCCCCCCACCCCGTCTCTGCACCTGCTTAATATTTGTTGCATCTCCAGCTTTTTCCAGTTCTGATGAAGGGTCCCAGACCTGAAACGTTAACTCTGTTTCTCTCTCCACGGATGCTGCCTGGCCTGCTGAGTATTTCCAGCATTTTCTGTTGTTATTTCAGATTTCCAGCATCCGCAGTATTTTGCTATTCTCTTTCCTGAGGTGTGCCCAAAACTGCTCAGTGCTCCAGTTGGGGTCTGACCAAGGTTCTGTACAACTGAAGCATCACTTCCTCACTTTAACTTCCAACCCACTTGTGATAAAGCCAACAATCTGTTAGCCTTTCTGATTACTTTCTGTATCTGTGCACTAGCTTTTAGTGATTTGTGTACATGGACACCTAAATCCCTCCTCCACAGCTCCTGGTCTGTCCCCATTAAGAAAGTATTCTGATTTATCTTTCTCAGATCCGAAGTGGATAACCTCACACTACCCCACATTGAACTCAATCTGCTAAAAATTTTCCCACTTGGATAGGTAAAAGTAGAACCAAGCAAGGGCAGTCCCACCAAGGTAGACAACTAAGGAGAGGCATTGGAGGAGGTTGGTGTGAATAGCCATATCATAGGAATTAGGTTGAGGATGGATAATACACCACGATCACAATCACAGAGAATGCTGTCTGTGACTTTGGTTAGGGCCATTTAGTGCTGTGGCAGGGATGGAAACCTGATTGGAGAAATTCAAACAAGGAGTTGAGAGAAAAATGGGCATGGATTTGGGTGGCAACAACATGTGCAAGGACTTTGGATGGGAAAGGGAGGTTGGAGATGGGACAGTAGTTTGCAAGGACAGAGACAAAATAATATAATTATTGCTTCTCAGAGGCCTTGTGATTACACTGCAATTAGTATATGAATACTTAACATGTTCATATTGTTACTTAATCCATTTATTTTAAATGGGTTAATACCTCCTTTTAAAAGAGTAGACAAAATAATTTCATATGCTAATATTGCACAGAGTAAATTAAATCTAGCTAAATAAACAGCAGGATTTTAAACTTCAAATCCCAGATTTCCCTCACAAAACTGCTTCTCCGCAATGAGCAGATTAGAGATCTCTGGGTTGGGGCCTTTGCAGATTGTCTTCTTTGACAGGCTCACAACTGGGGAGTGGAGACCTGGCTGGTTCAGTCAAACTGCCTCTGTAAGCCATTGAGCAGGAAGGGTGAATTGGCCAAGAATTGCTGCAATGGCAGATTTGGCG
This sequence comes from Somniosus microcephalus, assembly GCF_052327205.1. Taxonomy (NCBI): domain Eukaryota; kingdom Metazoa; phylum Chordata; class Chondrichthyes; order Squaliformes; family Somniosidae; genus Somniosus; species Somniosus microcephalus. The sequence goes on from NC_140987.1 coordinate 212,275,219, forward strand.
GCGAACGATGTTAATTGGATTTTTATGCTCACCATTAACATTCTATAAGAAGTTGTTTGAGTAATTTAGCACTAATGTTAAAACAATTTTAAACTACTTTTCAATTGTCTACCTCAATACAGTGTTACTGCTGCTCAGTTCAGAGGCACATTCATGGTAGAATGTTCACTTGCCACTGTTAAGGTCCTGTGACTTATACTTTTTTGCTCTATTTATAAAAATATGCTTCTTAATTCTTCCTGATGAAAATGCAGTTTTGTGTTTGCATCTGTGTTAATTTGTTGACTGCTATTGTTTAAACTGTTGCACTAAGTAAAAGTTTCCTTGTTTCACTTTCACTCTTGCCTGATGTTTGTGCCACATGGGGAATCATTCCCCAGACACATTCCGGACTTCTTGGTCCAGCCTCAATTCCGCTGGTGGGAGTCCTGGCAGGAGGGGGGTTGTGGAAGGGCTCTGGTGATATCGTCGTCCAAATACCTGAACCACCAGCTGCTGTGTAGCAGCCCTGCCCGCTGCTGCTGTGCCTTCTTGGTTGGTGGGGGGGGGGGGGAGGTGGAAACATCCACGTCGGAATCCTCTGGATCCACTGGCATCTTGTCTGCCAGGTTAAGGGTCAGCCCTTCCTGCAGGGCAAAATCTTGCAGTCTGCAGCAGACCCCCACAATCTTCAGCCCTCTGCTAGGCGAATACTGTAAAACACCCCTTGACTTGTCCAGGCAGCGGAAGCTGATTTGAGCACCCTGATTTGTCCTCCAAAACTTACCGCGTGGACACGTGTGCACGGTTGTACCTTTTTCTGTGCTGCGTTGTTGGTGGTGCAGAAAGGGTGACATCAGCCACGGCTTCAGTAAGTACACATTGTCCCCCAACATCCATCCTCCATCTTGCCCCTCTCTCCTGAACAAGTCATGGATGTTGGCGTGATGAAGAACAAAGGCATCATCAGCACTTCCCCGATGCTCTGCATTCACATGCAGGATGTGCATCACAGACTATCATAGCATTCAAGGAAAGGTAACTGTTCCTATTTATAAATATGGCAGATTCATCATGTGATGCCTGCAGCGGCACGCGAGTCCCGTCGATGACCCCCGACATTCTGGGGAAGCCAGCAATCCTATGGAAGCCGATGGACCTCTCCATTTATTCCACAGGGGACAGGTTATACTTGATGAAGTCGGATGCTCAGTGGAATAGGGCATCCGTGACCTGTTGAATGCAGGCTCTTGTGCCGCCTTATGTAATGTTGCACATAACTTGCCTGAAAGGAACCACATGCGTAGAAATTGAGGTCTATCATCAACTTCATGGCCACTGACGACCCTGTGGAAGGTAGACCATGGCTTCTGGTCCTCCTTTTAACAACTCAGAGGTGGCTTCTTTGCTGAAATGCAGTCTATGCACACACAACTCCTCCAACATTGTCTCGAAGGACATTCTCTCCCTGTAGACTCTCTGGGTGGGGGGGTGGGGGTGGGGGGGGGGGAAATGTAGTAGTTACATCTGGTCAACCTCCAGTCATGGTACCTCACTCAACAGGCTTGCTATTTCTGCTCCTCTTCCAGGTCATCCATCATGGTCGGGAACAGTCGAACACCCAGTGGGTATGCCATTGCACTGCTTTCACTCTCTTCTGTATATTGAAACAGCTTTGCATCCTGAAAATTATTGTGTTCCAACATTAACTGGAATGTAGATGGCAAGGGCACAGAATGTACTCTGGGTAGGGGACTTCAATGTCCATCACCAAGAGTGGCTCGGTAGCACCACTACTGACCAAGCTGGCTGAGTCCTGAAGGACATAACTGCCAGTCTGGGCCTGCGACAGGTGGTGAGAGAACCAACACGAGGGAAAAACCTACTTGACCTCGTCCACGCCAATCTACCTGTCGCAGATGCATCTGTCCATGACAGCATTGGTAGCAGTGACCACCGCACAGTCATTGTGGAGACGAAGTCCCGTCTTCACACTGAGGACACCCTCCTTCATGTTCTGTGGCACTACCACCGTGCTAAATGGGATAGATTCAGAACAGATCTAGCAGCTGAAAACTGAGCATCCATGAGGCGCTGTGGGCCATCAGCAGCAGCAGAATTGTATTCCACCACAATCTGTAACCTCATGGCCCGGCATATCCCTCACTCTACCATTACCACCAAGCCAGGGGACCAACCCTGGTTCAATAAGCAGTGTAGGGGAGCAGCACCAGGCGTACCTAAAAATGAGGTGCCAACCTGGGGAAGCTGCAACACAGGACTACATGCATACTAAAAAGCGGAAGCAGCATGCTATAGACAGAGCTAAGCGATCCCACAATCAACGGATCAGATCAAAGCTCTGCAGTCTTGCCACATCCAGCCATGAACAGTGGTGGACCATTAAACAACTAACGGGAGGAGGAGGCTCCATGAATAGCCCCGTCCTCAATGATGGTGGAGCCCAGCACGTGAGTGCAAAAGACAAGGCTGAAGCATTTGCAACCATCTTCAGCCAGAAGTGCCAAGTGGATGATCCATATTGGCCTCCTCCCGAGGTCGCCACCATCACAGAAGCCAGTCTTCAGTCAATTCGATTCACTCCACGTGATATCAAGTAACAGCTGAACGCACTGGATACAGCAAAGGCTATGGGCTCAGGCAACATCCCGGCTATCATGCTGAAGACTTGTGCTGCAGAGCTAGCCGCGCCTCTGGCGTTCCTCAGGGCAGTGTCCTAGGCTCAACCATCTTTAGCTGCTTCATCAATGACCTTCCCTCCAACATAAAGTCAGAAATGGGGATGTTCGCTGATGACTGCACAGTGTTCAGCGCCATTCACAACTTCTCAGATAATGAAGCAGTCCATGCCCGCATGCAACAAGACCTGGACGACGTTCAGGCTTGGGCTGACAAGTGGCAGGTAACATTCATGCCACAGAAGTGCCAGGCAATGACTACCTCCAACAAGCGAGAGTCTAACCACCTCCCCTTGACATTCAACGGCATTACCATTGCCAAATCCCCCACCATCAACATCCTGGGGGTTACCAGAAACTTAACTGGACCAGCCACACACAAACTGTGGCAACAAGAGCCAGTCAGAGGCTAGATATTCTGCGGCGAGTGTCTCACGTCCTGACTCCCCAAAGCCTTTCCGCCATCTACAAGGCACAAGTAAGGAGTGTGTGGAATACACTCCACTTGCCTGGATGAGTGCAACTGCAACAACACTCAAGAAGTTCGACACCATCCAGGACAAAGCAGCCCGTTTGATTGGCACCCCATCCACCACCTTAAACATTCACTCCCTCCACCACCGGCGTACTATGGCTGCAGTGTGTACCATCTACAAGATGCACTGCAGCAACTCGCCAAGGCTCTTTGGCAGCACCGCCCAAACCCGCGACCTCTTCCACCTAGAAGGACAAGGGCAGCAGGCGCATGGGAACACCACCACCTCCAAGTTCCCCTCCAATTCACACACCATCCTGACTTAGAAGTATATTGCCGATCCTTCATTTTGGTGGGTCAAAATCCTGGAACTCCCTACCCAACAGCACTGTGGGAGTACCATCACCACACGGACTGCAGCGGTTCAAGGTGGCAGCTCACCACCACCTTCTCAAGGGCAACTAGGGATGGGCAATAAATGCTGGCCTTGCCAGCGACGCCTGGATCCTATAAGCGAATAAAAAAAAGATTGGCACTGTAAGACTGCCAAGACAGAAACCCTCCAAGAACAATTCACTACCTGCTGCAGTGAGACTCCACAGCTTCACTGCTCCCTTTATGGGCCACCAAGGTTGAGTGTCATGTGAGAACCATAAATCACGTCATAACTAGGATGGTCTACAACATTAATTACCAACCCGAAATGGCGGTGTATGCAATAATTAATAATAATGTCGTAAATCCAGCAATTTTACGATTGCTATTAAGTTCAATGGGAAGCCTTACAGCGACAACAAACGGCGGATTGGCGCAAATTGTGGAGGATTGGAACTCGAGACATGCCTCTTTTACTCCACAAATTGCTGGATATTTTTACAAATTAACAATGGTGTGCGATGTTAATGCATCATTCTAAGGGCGTGACTTCCCAGCAATTTCTGTCCCAATATGTGGCCACCACCGGCAGGATCACGTTTCAGGCGTGGCTTCAGAGAGTCACTGTGCACTCTGACCCAGGAAAGGGAGCGAGTTGGAGCAATGAAAAAATTGGTAGAATAAATGTCTGCAGCTTATTGGACCTTAAGAGTGTGTGATTTGGCATTAATTTGACTGGCCAGTTTGCCAAATTTTTTTTTGCTCAATACATCTCTTAAATAAAACCCAACCTCCATTTGCCACAATGACTTAACTGTGAGGGGTTACATCCTTCCCTGAGTTCTCCTCCCTAAGGTTGGCTGTGTAATTTCATGCCAGTTTAGCAGTGACAGTGTTAAGTTGCTCCTTTCTCCTCAGTACTCGGTCACCAGGAGCCGCTAGTGAGATAAGCTGTGGTGCTGACTGCAGGCAGAGGTTCTCTGTGGAGTGGGAGTTATCTCTCAGGCGTGAGTGACACTGAGATTGACGGGCTTGCTTTGTAAGTCCCCTCATATTCGCTTTAAGTTGCATTTTTTTTAGCTGTTAATTTTCTCGGTCAGAACGAAGTGCAGCAGAAAGCTGTTGTATGGCGATTGGGTTTAATTCTTTTCTTTGGGCCTAGATACCTACTTGAGTTCTGCAACTTGCTTTAAGTAATGTTTATATAACACTTTTTTTACTAAGAGTTTACGTTTTAGGAATGCGTTGATAATGTCACTGCGTGTTGTGAAAAAATAAAAGAAACAGGACCGACAGAGTTTGCTTGTTGTTGCTGGGCTGTTGAAAGTTCTCCTGCTCAATCTGAATACGAAGGTCGGCGCCCCTTCCAGTCCACCCAGGGAGCCGCGGCTTCCCCCAGTCTATTCTTTGACGGGTTTACTTAAATTTAAGAAAACCTGTTGTGATGAAATATATTCCATTCATCACTGCCTGTTTTCTGTGTCTTTTCCCTTCCCCCAGTCCTCATGTATTATGCATTGGAATGTGCTGGAACTGGTTGTGTGCAGGGCTCCGCCCATACCTGGCTCCTTTGTAATCTAACTTCAGTCCGGCATCAGCCTCCTGAAGGTAGACATCTCTCTATTTTACGTGTTATGTTCTGAGTTAATAAAAGCCTTACTTTTGTTCTGCTAACTTCGAGTCTCGGAATAATTGAGGCACATCAATTTTATTAACTCAATTTTCAACACTATGGATCAACTCCTGAAACCCGAACGTTTGGATTTGGATCAACATGCTCCGGACGCATCAGCACGCTTCGGACACTGGTTTGACTGTATGGAATTCTTCCTGGACAATTCCGCAGCCGTCAAAGACGCTACGGACACTGCGAAGATGAGACTCGGAATGCTACGGAATTGGGTAAGCCACCGGGTTTACCCCCTCATCCAAGACGCCGATACGTACCTGGCCGCCTGCAACACCTTAAAGGCGCATTACCAGCAGCCTACGAATGAGGTGTATGCTAGGCATCTACTCGCTACTCGCGCACAGCGACCTGGGGAATCGGTGGAGGAGTTCCTAAGCATCCTGAAAAAGCTTGGCAAGGACTGTAAGTGCCGAGATGTAAAAGCCGCAGTGTACACCGACGAGCTTGTTCGCGATGCCTTTATCACAGGCCTCAGCTCCACTCACATCCGGCAAAGACTGCTGGAAAAAACGGGGTTGGACCTGAAACAGGCTGCGGACACCGCGCGGTCCCTGGAGATGGCCCAGAGAAACTCGGACGCCTACTCTTCAGCCCGCGCCGCCCACGCCGCCACGTGTGCGCCGAGGGCGCCGCCATCTTGGAAGGCATCTTCCCCGCCCGGCAGCCCGACACCGGCGGGGCCCAGCTCTCCCCCCAGAAGCCCTACGACAGCCGCGACGCGTCAAGGACCCAACTGCTACTTCTGCGGGCAGCCAAAGCACACCAGAAACCTGTGCCCGGCGAAAGGCACCACCTGCTTTAAGTGCGGTAAGAAGGGGCACTTCGGGAAGGTGTGCAGAGGGAACCCCGCCGGAAAACCAACCGCCGGAAAACCCGCCACCGCCGCGTGTGCGCCGTGGGAGCGGCCACCTTGGACGCCATCTTGCCCGACCTCGTGGGGTCCGCCATCTTATGAGCAGACAGCGTGGACGCCATCTTGTCTCGATCAGGGCCCTACAGTGGCATCGGTCACAGTGGACCAGACCAGGCCGCATCCGCTATCCAAATCAATGGTGGACATCGAGGTAAACGGGTGCCGGGTTAAATGCTTAATTGACAGTGGAAGCACGGAGAGTTTTATCCACCCTGAACTGGCACAACAACTCTCCCTAAAGGTGGTCCCTGCTCAGGGTACCATCTCTATGGCCGATAAAACCCAGACATCGACCATTCTGGGTTACTGCACGGTACAATTGTGCGTTAACGGAACTGTGTATGATAATTTTAAAGTATTAATCATGAAGAATCTATGTGCGAGCGTGATCTTGGGTTTGGATTTCCAGTGCAACCACCAAAGCATCACGCTCAAGTACGGTGGGTCCCAGCCGCCCCTCACAGTGTGCGGTCTGGCTACCCTGAAGGTAAAGCCGCCTTCGCTATTCGCGAACCTTACCCCTAACTGCCGGCCAATAGCGACCAAAAGCAGGAGGTACAGCTGGGAGGACAGGCGGTTTATCGCGACCGAGGTAGACAGGCTCCTGAAAGAGCGCATTATTGAACACAGCAACAGCCCGTGGCGCGCCCAAGTGGTAGTGGTAAGGGGTAGCGAGAAGAAACGGATGGTGATCGACTATAGTCAAACGATCAACAGGTACACCCTACTAGACGCCTACCCGCTACCCCGCATATCAGAAATGGTGAACCAAATCGCCCAATACCGGGTGTTCTCCACCATCGACCTCAAGTCAGCGTACCACCAGCTCCCTATCAGACCAGAGGACCGCCCGTACACCGCCTTCGAGGCGAACGGACGCCTCTACCAATTCCTCAGAGTCCCCTTTGGGGTGACGAACGGGGTCTCGGTCTTTCAGAGGGAGATGGATCGCATGGTCGATGACCACCACTTGCAGGCAACCTTCCCCTACCTCGACAACGTCACCATCTGCGGTCACAACCAGCAGGATCACGACTCGAACCTCGAGAGGTTCCTGAAAACCGCACAAAAACTCAACCTCACCTATAACGAGGACAAGTGCGTTTTCAACACCACGCGCCTCTGCATACTGGGCAGCGTGGTGGAGAATGGGGAAATCGGACCAGACCCCGACCGATTGCGCCCCCTACGGGAGCTGCCCCTGCCCAACACTCCCAAAGCCCTGAAAAGGTGCCTGGGGTTATTTTCTTACTATTCCCAATGGGTCCCCAACTACTCCGACAAAGCCCGCCCCCTCTTGAAAGCATCCTCTTTTCCGCTCTCTGCTGAGGCCCACGCCGCCTTCAAAAGCATTAAGCAGGATATTGAGCGGGCCACGCTACAGGCAGTGGACGAGAACACTCCATTTCAAGTGGAAAGTGATGCGTCCGACTTCGCCTTGGCGGCCACCCTCAACCAGGCGGGGCGGCCCGTAGCTTTCTTCTCGAGGACCCTCCAAGGCCCCGAGATCAGACACTCCTCCGTGGAAAAGGAGGCCCAAGCCATCGTGGAGGCAGTGCGCCACTGGCGCCACTACCTAGCCGGCAAACGCTTCACCCTACTTACCGACCAGCGATCGGTAGCGTTTATGTTCAACAATAAACAGAGGGGGAAGATTAAAAATGATAAGATTCTTAGGTGGCGGATCGAGCTCTCCACTTTCGAGTACGACATCATTTACCGGCCAGGGGCCCTTAACGAATCCCCTGATGCCCTCTCACGAGGGATGTGTGCCAGCGCCACCGAGGATCGGCTACAGACCCTCCACAACGACCTCTGCCACCCAGGGGTCACGCGGCTGTTCCACTTCATAAAGTCCCGTAACTTACCCTACTCGATTGAGGAAGTTCGGTCTCTGACCAGGAACTGCCGCACTTGCGCTGAGTGCAAGCCTCGGTTCTACCGCCCAGATAGAGCCCACTTAATCAAAGCTACACGGCCCTTCGAGCGGCTCAGCTTAGATTTCAAGGGCCCCCTCCCGTCCGTCGACCGCAATGTTTACTTCCTGAACATTGTGGACGAATACTCCCGTTTCCCATTCGCCTTCCCCTGCCCAGACATGACCAGCGCCACGGTCATTAAATGCCTCAACAGCCTGTTCTGCCTGTTCGGTATGCCGAGCTATATCCACACGGATAGGGGGGCGTCCTTCATGAGTGAAGAGCTACGCCAGTACATGCTGTCCAAGGGGATCGCCACGAGCCGTACCACCAGCTACAACCCCCGGGGTAACGGCCAGGTGGAGCGAGAGAACGGGACAGTGTGGAAAGCAGTCACTCTAGCTCTAAGGACCAAGGGCCTCCCTATCTCCCGCTGGCAGGAAGTCCTCTCGGATGTGCTCCATTCGATACGGTCGCTATTGTGTACGGCCACTAATACCACGCCTCATGAACGAATGTTTGTCTTTCCCCGGAAATCCACCTCGGGCGTATCCATGCCGTCATGGCTCTCCACCCCAGGTCCGGTACTCGTGCGAAGGCATGTGAGGGGCCACAAGACGGACCCTCTCGTGGAGCCAGTACACCTACTCCACGCCAACCCCCAATACGCATATGTCCGGCACGCCGACGGAAGGGAGGACACTGTGTCCATAAAAGACGTCGCCCCAGCCGGCATCAACAACAACCACGGCAATAGCAGCGACGACGATCACAGCAACCCTTACCCACCCACTATTCTTTCATCACCCCCGGAAGAACATCGACCAACGGCACCCCCACCAACTACCCCTTCAACAACCCCGGCGGCACCCCCGGCAGAGACCCAGGAGGCTACCGGGGACACCCAGCCGACACCCGCGGCACCACAACAGCCACGTCGGTCGCAGAGGACTATCAAACCCCCGAACAGACTAAATCTATAGAAGGGGTGAATGTGATGAAATATATTCCATTCATCACTGCCTGTTTTCTGTGTCTTTTCCCTTCCCCCAGTCCTCATGTATTATGCATTGGAATGTGCTGGAACTGGTTGTGTGCAGGGCTCCGCCCATACCTGGCTCCTTTGTAATCTAACTTCAGTCCGGCATCAGCCTCCTGAAGGTAGACATCTCTCTATTTTACGTGTTATGTTCTGAGTTAATAAAAGCCTTACTTTTGTTCTGCTAACTTCGAGTCTCGGAATAATTGAGGCACATCACCTGTCAGTGCCGTGGATTAGTCTCACTCCGTCAGCGGTTCTAGTTGGAAGAAGTCGAGCGGCCCGGGAGGGATATTTTCACAGTAAAGTCTCTCTCTGCTGAGATGGGACATGGTCTGTAGTGAGTTGCGACAGTGGTTTTCAGACTCTTGGGTTTGGGGAAAGTGATTTGGTACCGCCCAGATCTGTTCAAAAACCATCATGTCTCTGGACAAAATTGCAGTATTGGGTAAGTGACGCTGCACTTGGTAATTGTACAAATGTGTTGTGTTTGAAAAGAAATAAAGACTTGCATTTATATAATTATATAGATCGCTCCCTCCGAGACACCCTAGTCCACTCCTCTATCACCCCGAGCACCCCTTCCCCTTTGCCTGGCACCTTCCTGTGCAAGCGCAGGAGATGTAACACCTGCCCCGATACCTTCCCCCCCCCCCCCCCCTTCCCACTGTCCAGGGCCCCAAACACCCCTTCCAGGTGAAACAGCGATTTACTTGTACTTCTTGCAATCTAGTATACTGTATTCGCTGCTCACGATGTGGTCTCCTCTAAATTGGGGAGACCAAACGCAGATTGGGTGACCGCTTTGCAGAACACCTCCGTTCAGTCCGTAAGGGTGACCCCGAGCTTCCGGTCGCCTGTCATTTTAATTCACCGCTCCATTCCCACTCGGACCTCACCGTCCGCGGCCTCGTGCATTGTTCCACGGAAGCTCAACGTAAACTCGAGGAACAGCACCTCCTCTTCCGATTAGGCACTTTGCAGCCTTCCGGACTCAATATCGAGTTCAACAATTTCAGATCATAACCTCGGCCCCTATTACATTTTTACTTACAGTTTTTATCCACACCTTTGTTTTGGTTTTTCCCTCCCCCCCTCCTCCTCTCCCTTTCCTTTTTTTTCTCTCTCCCACATGGCAGCTGTCTCTCATTCTGCCAGAACATTTCACACCTAATCTGAGCCGTCTTTTGTCTCTCCACTAGTCCTATTACCATCTCGTCTGGTTTTGAATACCTCTTAATGTCTCTTCACTTCGTTTGTTCCCTCCCAGCCCTGTCTTTCGATCTATTTCATTTCCTTTCCAGTTTTGAAAAAGGGTTAGACCCGAAACGTCGACTCTAATTTCTCTCCACGGATGTTGCCTGGCCTGCTGAGTTTTTCCAGCAGTTTCTGTTGTTATTTCGGATTTCCAGCATCTGTAGTATTTTGCTATTGTGTATTTATATAGTGCCTTTCACGACCACCAGATGTCCCAAAGTGCTTTACTGCCAATTAAGTACTTTTTCAAGTGCAGTCAATGTTGTAATGTAGGAACCGCAGCAGCCAATTTGTGCACAGCAAGCTCCCACAAACAACAATGTAATAATGACCATATAATCTGTTTTATTGATGTTGATTGAGGGATAAATATTGGCCAGGGCACCGGGGATAACTCCCCTGCACTTTTACAGATCTTTCACATCCACCTGAATGGGCAGACGAGGCCTCGGTTTAACATCCTGTCCAAAAGATGGCCCCTCCGCCAGTGCAGCACTCCCTCAGTACTGCACTGAAGTGTCAGCCTAGACTTTTGTGCTCAAGTCTCTGGAGTGGGACTTGAACCCACAACCTTCTGACCCAGAGGCGAGGGTGCTACCACTGAGCCATGGCTGACGTTTGCACCAAATCACCTGCCCTAATCCTAAACTGTAAGAATGGAACTGTTTTTGAATGTCACCTCAAGCCTTAGATATACTGGAATGCACATCACAGTTTCCTAGTCTGTATAATACATACAAATTTAATATTATTTATCATTTCTGGTGTTTTTTTGTTTTGGTGGTAGAGGTGTTGACACCCAGCCCAACCTCGCCGCCACCACCTCTCTCCGTCCCTCCACTGCCTCTGTGTTGTCAGACTGCTTGTTCGGATGAGCCGAAATTTCCTCCAATGAAACACTGGGAGGACAGATGCCATTGGCCCAGAATTTGCTTTGAAAATAACAGCAAGTTTAATGTGCACACTGTTACTGGTGTGTAAATAACCCAGCAATTTGTGGCGAGGAAGACATACCCCATGTATTGCGAATTGCTGCAAAGTGCTGGACGATTTGCACTGCTCTGCTATTAGCTTTGTGAAAACGGGAGCTCGCTGTAAAACTCCCCGTGAGTTTCAAAAAATTGTTGCATTTGCACTGTTAAAACTAATTAAACTTGCTGCAGAAAGTTAGGGCTGGCACATAATGTTGTAAGGAGCCTTTTAATGATGAGATTTATTTTCCTGCAAAGCCACTCAACCTCTCTGGCCAAGAAAGGGAACAGTTGAAACTGTGGAGTCTCATTCTTGCAGGTAGTAAATTATTCTTGGAGGTTTAAATATTTTTTTTCTTGCTTTTCCTTTTGTGTCTCTTTTTTTCTTCTCTCTCTCTCTCTCTCTCTCTCTCTCTCTCTCATCCAATCTTTCTTTCCCTCTTTATTTCTCCTTCTGTACCTAATTTGACTAGTTCACCCTATTTACTTCTCCACCGTCCCTCTGGTTCTTTAAATCTCATTGGTTAAGGAGATAGACTGTTGGTCTCGTTGTTCACCATGTGGCCTCACCACGACGTTATCAGCTTGCACTTCCAGTAATTTGTGGTGCAAACAACTTTCAAGCTGAAGGATGAGGAAAAAAATCTAACAAACAGGGCATGCCACAAGATGCCCCACTCCACCAAATTCTGGGCCACTGTCTTTACCCCCTGACACAAACTCCATTCCCTAGCCACCGATTCTATCCCGCTCCCTGGCCAGTGTCTCAGACTTAACTGGACTATTTGCAACCTCGGCGTCCTATTTGACCCTGAGCTGAGCTTCTGACCCCATATCCTTTTCATCACCAAGACCACCTACTTTCACCTCTGTAATATCGCCCTGCCTTGGCCCATCTGCTGCTAAAACCCTCATCCAAGTTTTTTGTTACCTCCAGACTTGAATGTTCTCCTGGCCGGCCTCCCATCTTCCAATCTCCATAAACTTGAGCTCATCAAAAACTCTTTGGCTGTACCCTAACTCGCTGTACCCTAACTCGCTGTAGCTACTGTTCATCCATCACCCCTGTGCTTGCTGACCTACATTGGACCCCGGTCCACCAACGTCTCAATATTAAAATTCTCATCATGTTCCATGGCCTAGCCCCTCCATATCCCTGGAATGTCCTCCAGCCCTACAACCCACTGAGAACTCTGCGTTCTTCCAACTCTGGCCTCTTGCGCATCTCCCACTTCCTTCACCCCACCATTGGGCTGTGCCTTCAGCCGTCTCGCTCTGGAATTCCCACCCTAAACCTCTCGGCTACTGAACCTCTCTCTCCTCCTTTAGGATGCTTCTTAAAACCTAATGTCTCCTTTTGGCTTGGTGTCAATTTTTGTCTGATTACGCTTTGTGAAGTGCCATGGGACGTTTTACTGTGTTAAAGGCACTATATAAATGCAAGTTGTATATTAATAGTGAGTCAGCCAGGTTCTGCACGACCTAGATACAAATGTTATTGCACCACGTGATTAGTACAGCAGTGATATGTGGATTTTATTTCACTGCATATTTCAAGAGAATATTGCATGGAATGGTTACAGCATAGAAGGAGTCCTTGTGGTCTTTTCTCATCTTGATATGTAAACATAAAACATGTTCTTTAAGAAAGATAGTGCAGGCGCACTTCAGCTAGCAGAATGTACCCATTGAGAAATCATTAGATAGGATATTTATGCTACGTCTTGATCTGACCACATGGCTTAGAATATGTCTGAAAATACACAAATGAGGGAGCTATGGGGACTATTTTCAACTATCTACATTAAAGCTCTTTGGAGTAAATCTCACACCACTATCCGCTCCAGTGAGCTTTTACTCGGCATTAGTGGCAAGTTAAGTTATTTAATCAGATATTAATTGAAATAATTCTAATTTAGTGTTGGGAATTGAGACACTTGACCTAGGGAAATCATGTGCCTTCGTTATACTTGTGGTAGCAAAAGATCCTGGTGGACACAACTAAACACGCCACGGACACTATTAAACCCAGATGACCATGCTTCTCCAAAAATGAAACTTTTCACACCAATTATTATATATTATGGCCTACAGTAACAGCAGGCAGCTATCTGATATACAGCCATTGATGGGTCACCATTGTGGGGAAACAAGTGTACAATTTTTAAGCATGTACTTGCAATGTTGCATATCCAACAGGATACCAGAGGGAGTAGTAAAGACTGATTCCTAATAACGCTTCAAGAAGGCATGAGACGAACATCTGGAAAACAAGTTGATGGAAGGCAAAGGTTAATTATTTCTAGATCATTAGTGGGTCTAGGGTCTTCTGGGCTTGCCTGATCACCTGTTGGAGTAAGAAAGGAATTTTTGACAGAAGACTCTTGAATTAGCTATAAGTCTCTCTCTCTTGTCTCTCCCAGTAGATGATGGGGGGGGGGGGGGGGGGAAGGACTGGTTAGTGCACAGGGATGAAATTAGCCGAAGGATGGGGGCGAGCACATATGGCCCTCATAGCCTTTCCTCATCTTGATATGTAAACATAAAACAGTTTATTTTAAGAAAGATAGCACCCTCAAAGTGCCTTCTACAACTAAATGCTGGGAAATTGGCTAACATTCATTTGGCCCTGCGTGAAGTATATTAGAAAGAAGCCAGTCAAGCTAATACAGTTAATTGTCTTTCCAAGCACATGCATCTGACAGAAATCACTCAAGTGCTAGAAACAATTACCATGCATCACCAAGCTATTAACCAATGCCATAATATAATCAGGATTGCCTTCGCATAGAGAGCACTGACCATACGCAACAGGGAATGCCTGTATTCATTATTCAAGTAAAACACCTCAATTTCAGAATGTGACTTCTCAAAGGAGAGACTGTGGGGTAGTTTTTATGAATTAGTGTGTGTGATAGGAGTTTTATATCTGACTCCTAGTGTCTGATATGTGCTTCTGTCAAGCAAAGCTCAGCACTGGTAGTGCTAATTTGTAAGATCTTTTCCTGTATTTCAAAGGGTTTAATGAGTTTAAAGATTGCTTTTGATACATAATTTGTTGCAGCTTTGATTTCATTGGAGCAAGCTTTGTGGGTAAGGTGTCCACGTAATTCTGAAAAGAAAAAACTGTTGCTAGTACAGATCGGATACTATTTTTCACAGAAGCATTTGTGTATCTGTTGCTCGAGAGATTTGCAAAGAAAAGCCATTCAAAAGCACTCAACTGACTGATTTGTCTGTTTAACCCTTTTGTGAACTAATTCAAAGCTCTTGTATTATTTGAACTGAGCTTAACAACTGGCTGTTATTGCTTGCTGCTTTAAGAAATATTGGGCCAGAATTTACGGTAGGTATGAACGCCGTCATAGTGCCTGTGAAATGGACCGCAAGTTCAGGATTCAAACGCATGCGCTCAATCCCAAACATATGATCTGTCATGTTACGACTTGACAGGTGATCCGCACTGATGAGGAAATCCTCATTGCTGGCTCAGAGTTGGGCTAATTGCCCACCAACTGCCCAACAATTATGTACGAAAATTTTATGGCTGATGCAAACAGGCACAGGGCCTATTTGCATCAGCGTAAGGGAATACTTCAAAAGATCCAAAGCATTATTACAATAGCAAAATACTGCGGATGCTGGAAACCTGAAATAACAACAGATCTTCCCTCAGTGGCCGCCAACCTCATAGTCCTTCAACCCCGCACAGCCTGCTTCTACCTCCTTCCCAAGATCCACAAACAGGACTGCCCTGGTAGACCCATCGTTTCAGCCTGTTCTTGCCCCACGGAACTTATCTCTTCCTATCTCGACTCTTTTTTTTCTCCCCTTGTCCAGTCTCTTCCCACCTACATTCACGACTCTTCCAACGCCCTCCGCCACTTTAACAGTTTCCAGTTTCCTGGCCCCAACTGTCTCCTTTTCACTATGGACGTCCAAGGACGTCCAATCCCTCTACACCTCCATCCCCCACCAGGACGGCCTGAGGGCGCTCCGCTTCTTCCTTGAACAGAGGCCCAACCAGTCCCCATCCACCACCACCCTCCTCCGCCTGGCTGAACTTGTTCTCACATTGAACAGCGTCTCCTCTGACTCCACTCACTTCCTCCAAATTAAAGATGTTGCTATGGGAACCCGCATGAGCCCTAGCTATGCCTGCCTTTTCATGGGATATGTGGAACATTCTTTGTTCCAGTCCTACTCGGGCCCCCTCTGTAGTGTATGTACCTTGAAGAAGGAACTATATTCTGCAGCCCCTGTATAGTGCAGTACCAGTAGTGACCACCCCTGTATATAAGCCTGTGTGGTAACTTTGTATAGTAGTTCCAGTTTTGTCTCCATTCAGTAAACACCTGTTATAACCAACTTCTGCAGTCCGTGTCTCAATTACACACGGACGTTACATTGGCGACGAACAGATCCGAACTTACCTACAGTTCTGCACCACCTCACGGGGATCCATCCCTGAAGCGAAGTTGTTAGAGGTCGAGGCCAGAAGGAAGAAATCCAAAAATTAAAAAATTAAAAAAACAAACAGAAGAAACGGGCGTCGACCATGGGCAGCCGCCCTCTGATTCATCGAATTCGAAGATTTGCGGGAGAGGCTGCCGAGAGCTGGGCTTGGTTCTCCAGTCTATGGTGTTTCAGCTAATCGGGCTGGTGGCAGGTAGTACACTGATCCTTCCTGGGCTGCGGCGGGCTAGAGCTCGATCGGGTGGCTTTTCAACGGGGCCGAGCAGCGTTGTCGGGAAGAGGAGAGAGAGAGAGAGGGTGGAGCACACGGCACGGCCGGTGCTACGAAGCTGGGCAGCGTACAGACCCGAGAAGAGGGAGGAAAGTGTCCCATAGGGTCTGCTCTGACGACGGGAACAGTAATTAAAATAAAAGAAATTAGAAGCGCAGAAAGCCGCGAGGAGCTGCAGTTTGCCACGGGGACCATAGGGCGTCGCCATCAAGGCATAAAAACGCCAGCAACAGCGCTGACAGCAGCGGAAAAGACAGCGCGGGAGGCGCCATCTTAATCCAGCGGGGAAGAAGGCAAAGCGCAGGAGGCGCCATTTTGTTCAATCGGGGAAGAAGGCAAAGCGCGGGAGGTGCCATCTTAGATCTCCAAGATGCCGAAGACTGGCAATATCACTGCCTTCGATAATGCAACAGAAGACTGGACCACGTATGTGGAAAGAGTCGAAGTATATTGCAAGGCGAATGAAGTAGCCGATGAGAAAAAGGCATCGGTACTACTAAACTTAATGGGCGCAAGAACGTACAGCCTATTGCGGAACCTGATCACTCCAGTCAAACCGATGGCGAAGAGTTTTAACGAAATTGTTGATATCCTACAGGAACACCTAAATCCTACACCGCTGCTGATAGCAGAAAGATTTAAATTCCACAAGAGAAATCAGCATAACGATGAGAGCAATGCTGATTACCTTACGGAACTATGCAAGCTATCAAAGCACTGCCAGTTTGGAGCAGGACTGGCAGATACCCTACGGGACAAATTTGTCTGTGGACTCCTGAGTGAAGGAACCCAGAAGAGGTTACTCTCCGAGAAAGAGCTGACGCTAGATAAGGCTTTCAGCGTGGCAGTATCGTACGAAGCAGCAGCAAGGGGAGCTGCGGAAATACAGCAAAAGCCACAGAAATACGGCACCCGTGAAATGACACGGGGATTTGAAAAATGTTATCGCTGCGGCAGAACAACCCATGACCAGAAGGACTGCTGGTCCAAGGACAAAACATGCAGGCAATGCGGAAAGATGGGACACATTGCACGAGTTTGCAGGTCCGGGAAGAAGACTAACGACAACAAAAAGACTACTAAGGAAAAGTACAGGAAAGTACAAAAGATGACGGACAGTAGTTCCGAAGACCAGAAGAGCGATAGTGAATCCGGGACAAGAGACTAAGCTGTCTCAAACTACACAACGTAATCACAAAAGAGGATCACCGAACCATTTGGGTCACCCTCACGATAGCAGGGTCCCAAGTCAAAATGGAATTGGATACAGGATCAGCCCTGACCGTCATGAATCGACGAGACTACGAGCGGCTATTCTCACACATACCCTTGAAAGACACATCCATTGTCTTGAAGACATATACGGGGCAGAAAGTATACCCCAGAGGGAAAATAAGGGTGCCTGTCGAATACAACGGCAAGGAAATACAGAAATTGTATCTGTACATACTGCAAGATGGTGGACCACCGTTATTGGGACGTGAATGGATCAGAAAGATAAGTTTAGACTGGCACTCCATTCAGGCACTGACTGTGGCTGGTAAAAAGGATGACGACGCCACACCTGGACGATTGTCAAAAATCTTGGCTAACGCTAAAGAGGTATTTCAACAAGAACTGGGAACTCTTAAAGGCGTAACCACCTCGATAAAAATAGAAGAGAATGCAATTCCCAAGTTTTTCAAAGCAAGACCAGTACCGTATGCAATTCGCCCAGCCGTCGAGGCAGAGCTGGAGAATCTGGAGAATGCAGGCGTGTTAACTAAGGTAGACTGGAGCGAGTGGGCGACACCCATCGTTCCTGTCATGAAGAAAACGTTAAACAATAAGTCTGAGGAGCCAAGGAAGGTTCGCATCTGTGGGGACTTCAAGGTGACTGTGAACCCAGTCCTTCACACAGTACAGTATCCTCTTCCGAGGATAGAAGATATTTTCGCCTCTATCTGGAGGGAAATGTTTTACAAAAATTGACCTAGTGCAAGCATATTTGCAGGTGGAGGTTGAAGAATCCTCTTGGAAATATCTCACGATAAACACTCACAAAGGTCTTTACCAGTATAATCGACTGGTATTCGGAGTTGCATCAGCTCCGGCTATATGGCAAAGAGCGATGGAACAAGTCCTGCAAGGGATTCCGGGGACCCAGTGTTACTTGGACGACATCCTAGTGACAGGTGAAAATGACAACACCTTGCCAACCTACAGCAGGTGCTCACTAGACTAAGAGAACATGGGCTATGAGCCAATCGCCTCAAGTGCGAGTTTTTTAAGAAACAGATATCGTATTGTGGCCACGTGATTGATGAAGAGGGGTTACATAAGTCCCCTGACAAAATTGAAGCGGTAGTTAAGGCTCCAGCGCCTGAAAATGTGTCGCAACTGAGGTCATTCCTCGGATTGGTGAATTACTACCATAAGTTTTTGCCGAATTTGTCCACAATTCTGCACCCACTGAACGCCCTGCTACAAACCTGGAGTAGCATGGAAATGGAGCGATGAATGTAAGTGGGCCTTTCAGAAGTGTAAAGGCCTGATCACTTCAAGAGAAGTATTGGCTCACTACAACCCATCACTACCGATAAGACTGGCGTGTGATGCGTCTCCCTACGGCGTTGGAGCGGTACTGTCACATAAATCCCTTGATGGTTCAGAGAGGCCGATAGCTTTTGCGTCACGCTCGTTAACTGCAGCCGAGCGTAACTACGCCCAGATTGACAGCGAGGCCCTCAGCCTGGTGTGGGGTGTGAAGAAGTTCAATCACTACCTGCACGGACAGAAATTTACTCTACTAACTGATCATCAACCTCTTGTCTCCATTTTCAACCCTAAGAAGGGCATCCCTATAATGACAGCACAACGGCTACAGAGGTGGTCCCTTTTCCTAGGGGCACACCAATATGACATCGAGTACAAAGGAACTAAACAGCATGGGAATGCTGATGGATTGTCGCGCCTACCGTTGCCGACGGCAGAAGAGGCACCTGCAGTGGATCCTGTGGAGATATTCCACTCGAGCATAGTCGAATGTCTACCTGTGACGAATGCAAACATAGAAAAGGAAACAGGAAATGACCCGACACTCTCCAGGGTCTATGATTTAACGGTGAAGGGATGGCCAGCACATGGCGAACCACTGTTGCCAGCATTCTCGCCGAGAAGAGAACAGCTGTCAGTGTGCCGAGGAACCTTGATGTGTGGATCCAGAGTAGTAATTCCACCCAAATTGAAGGATAGAGTGCTCAATGAGCTTCATGAGGGTCATCTGGGAGGGGTAAAAATGAAGAACTTAGCCAGAGCGTTTGTGTGGTGGCCGGGAATCGACAGAGAAATCGAAGAGATGACCAAGAGCTGTACAGGATGCCAGAAGGTCCAAAACGCCCCACCACAAGCCCCTCTACATCCATGGGAGTGGCCCTCATCTCCATGGCAAAGGGTACACATTGATTTTGCTGGTCCATTTATGGACTCGATGTTTTTAATTGCGGTGGATGCACATTCAAAGTGGCCAGAGGTAATAAAAATGTCCTCGACCACCACAGAGAAAACTATCACAGTCTTACGAACCATATTCGCCAGAAATGGGCTGACTGAACAGATTTGCTCCGACAATGGACTACAGTTTGTGTCTGAAGAGTTCCGGAGGTTCTTAAAGAACAATGGTGTTAAGCGTTACACATCCGCCCCATATCATCCAGCCACCAATGGATTGGCTGAGAGGTTTGTTCAAACATTCAAGAAGGCTATCAAGGCAATGTGTAATGAAGACATACCCCTACAACACAAGGTGGATAACTTCTTGTTTGCCTACCGGAATGCGACACATGCGGTTACCAACCAAGCTCCAGCCATGATGTTCTTCAATCGAAGACTAAGATGCCGCTTGGATTTGGTTAAGCCAAACATCAGAAGAGATGTGGAGAACCGGCAGTTTCAGAATATGAATGAAAGGCCAACCAGGAGTTTCAAGATAGGTCAACCAGTTTTGGCCTGGGACTACCGCATAGAGAAATAGCAGCCAGGAACGATCTGCACACGGCAAGGACCTCTAATGTATACCGTGGACGTTGGAGAGAGCATTGTAAGACGCCATGCTGACCAGATTCTAGTCACTGGAAAACGTCAAATCTACACCACGATCCTATACACCCGGTGATGAAACCGAAGTACCAATTGCATCTACCTCAGAATCGGTGATATTGGAAGCAGACGAACCAAACAACGACGTTGATCCCGAATCAACTTTGCCAGAAGAACCTGATACCCCAAAGAGGCGTTATCCGGACAGAATCAGGAAGCCTCCTCAAAGACTGAATTTATAATTGATTAACTTCAGCTAATGTATATAGCAACTGTAATTGTAAATGTTATTTAATTATTAATCGAATGTTATGTACTGTTTAGCTAAAAGGGGAGGAATTGTAGTGTATGTACCTTGAAGAAGGAACTATATTCTGCAGCCCCTGTATATTGCAGTACCAGTAGTGACCACCCCTGTATATAAGCCTGTGTAGTAACTTTGTATAGTAGTTCCAGTTTTGTCTCCATTCAGTAAACACCTGTTATAACCAACTTCTGCAGTCCGTGTCTCAATTACACACGGACGTTACACCCTCCCTCACCTCTTTTTCCGGTACATCGATGACTGTATCGGTGCCATTTCCTGCTCTCGCCCTGAACTAGAAAATGTCATTCACTTTTCTTCCAATTTCCACCCTTCCCTCACCTTCACATGGTCCATCTCCAACTCTTCTCTTCCCTTCCTTGACTTCTCTGTCTCCATTTCTGGTGATCGGCTATCGACAAACATCCACTACAAGCCCACTGGCTCCCACAGCTACCTAGTCTACACTTCCTCCCACCCCACTTCCTGTAAGGACTCTCTTCCAGTTTCTCCGTCTCCGCTGCGTCTGTTCTGACGATACCACCTTCCCATACCAGTGCCTCCGACATGTCTTCCTTTTTCATCAGCCGAGGATTCCCTTCTACTGTGGTTGACACGGCCCTTGACCGTGTCCGTTCCATTTCCCGCACTTGTGCTCTCACCCCTTTCCCTCCCTCCCAGAACTACGATAGGGTTCACCTTGTCCTCACCTTTCACCCCACCAGCTTCCACGTTCAATGGGTCATCCTCCGCCACCTCCAACGTGATCCCACCACCAAACGCATCTTCCACTCCCCTCCCCTTTCAGCATTCTGAAGGGACCGCTCCCTCCGCGACACCCTGGTCCACTCCTCCATCACCCCCAACACCCCTTCCCCTTCACCCGGCACCTTCCTGTGCAAGCGCAGGAGATGCAACACCTGCCTTTTTACCTCCTCCCTTTCCACTGTCCAGGGCCCCAAACACCCCTTCCAGGTGAAACAGCAATTTACTTGTACTTTTTGCAATTTAATATACTGTATTTGCTGCTCACGATGCGGTCTCCTCTACATTGGGGAGACCAAACGCAGATTGGGTGACCGCTTTGCGGAACACCTCCGTTCAGTCCGTAAGGGTGCTCTTGAGCTTCCGGTTGCTTGTCACTTTAATTCTCCGCTTCACTCCCACTCTGATCTCTGTCCTCGGCCTCTTACATTGTTCCAATGAAGCTCAACGTAAACTCAAGGAACAGCACCTCATCTTTCAATTAGGCACTTTACAGTCTTCTGGACTCAACATTGAGTTCAACAATTTCAAACTATAACCCCTGCCCCCATTTTTCATGCTGTATTTTGCCATTCTCATTTGCAACATTTTATCTTTCCTGCCTCTTACATAAGCACAGTATGTTCCTTCCTCCCACCCCCCCCCCCCCCCCACTGTCTCTGCACCTGCTTGTTGGGCCAGAAATTTGGGTCGGAGGCTTCCCGCGGGTGCAAGCCCCCAACCTGCACTTACCTAGCGCGCCGGCCGTTGTGCTGTGGACCCGCGTGGGATTCCAATCCTGGGCCTCCTCCAACTGCTGGCACACAGTGCTTGCGTATCCCAGGGGCGCAGTTAGTTCGAAGCGTCCCCTGGGATCACGTGGGCCATGGAGAGCCAAGCGTAGCAGGGAATCTCTATTCATAGATTTGACAGGAAGACCTGTCAAATCTATGAAATAGAGATGGGCCCCAAAACATAACTAAAACTTCAAATACATTTTTTTTTTTTAAATCACATTTTAAAAATAATTATAAATTACATAAAATAACTACTTTAAACAATAATTTAAATTTAAAAAAAAAAATTAATTACAGTTTTTAACAGGGCTAAAAATAAACTTACCTTTCTTTAAAGTATTTAAAAATAATAAACCTGTGGGAAAAATGTTTTAATTTTACTTAATTCACCACTTGTTAAAAGCAGGCCTTATGACTGCTTTTTAAAAGCGTAGCTGCTGGAGACTTACCCTCCTGGAGAAACCTGTTTTTAAAAAAAACCAACAAAAAAAAACCGCAAGTTCCAGGCATACGTGCTGCCTCTCCGGCGCACGCGTTCGACCTGTGAACCCCTTCAAGGGAACGGAAGTTCCGGTTTCCTGCACATGCGCAGTGCATGCACGAAACCGGCACTTTCGTTGGCCCTACGCGTGAGTACCCAGCGCGTACTCACCCGTGGGGACCCGAATTTCTGGCCCATTGATCTGTTACATCTCCAGCTTTTCCAGTTCTGATGAAGGGTCCCTGAAACGTTAACTCTGTTTCTCTCTACACGGATGCTGCCTGGCCTGCTGAGTGTTTCCAGATCCAAAGCATTGTTCAGCATGTTTTAACATCATTTTCATGTCGGATCATTTGGTTATCTAGGAGGGAAATTATGTATCAGTCGTTTGCAGCAGTGCTATTATTTTCTCCCCCGTTGCATTCCATAAAATGTCTGAGATTTTGTACGGAAGTCTGTGGCTAATGCAAAGGGACAATTATTAAATAAGAGGCGATCAGGGCCATCAGTGAGACT
This sequence comes from Somniosus microcephalus, assembly GCF_052327205.1. Classification (NCBI taxonomy): domain Eukaryota; kingdom Metazoa; phylum Chordata; class Chondrichthyes; order Squaliformes; family Somniosidae; genus Somniosus; species Somniosus microcephalus. Next base: position 212,298,202 of record NC_140987.1, read on the forward strand.
ACAGACCGTCAGAGCAGCGTTCCGCTATTGATGCAGTTATTTGTTGAGGCACTTGCATTACAACAGTGACTACACTTCACAAAGTACTTCATTGGCTGTAAAGCGCTTTGGGACGTCTGGTGGTCGTGAAAGGCGCTATATAAATGCAAGTCTCTCTCTCTCCTCCCAATCTGTTCTCGGCAGCCAGACTCTTTAATTTTCTGTGATCCGAGTGTACCATTGAGGTGTTTGAATTGATCCATAGATCACCATCCTCATTCATAACTCAACTTCGTTAATTAAACATACACAAAGTAGATATGTTACAAAAATGTATTGCATAATTGTTTATGCACATTTAAATCCTGGCGGGCTCTAGTAATGAGGGTTTAAATGAATGAGACCCCTTCTGTTTCCTGATTGGAGCACCAGGCCCACGTGACCCCAGATACAGTTCTGCACACGCTGCGCCTCTGGGATCCGTGGGCCATTACGTTGTCCTCTAATGCACAACGTCAAACAGCAAGTTTGCCAAGGAGGGTCCCCACCAATAAGTGCACATTCTGTTTGGATACCGGCGGCGTACTCCATAGGTACGTCGCCAACTGCAAAATCCAGGCCATAATTTATAAACTTGTTCATATTGTTACTTTATCTGAGCAGACGCCAAACTCGCTGCGGTTTCCCCACTGGGTTAGCCTGGTTTAAAACTTGCTGCAGTTTCCCCACTGGGTTAGCCTGGTTTAAAACTCGCTGCAGTTTCCCCACTGGGTTAGCCTGGTTTAAAACTCGCTGCAGTTTCCCCGCTGGGTTAGCCTGGTTTAAAACTTGCTGCAGTTTCCCCACTGGGTTAGCCTGGTTTAAAACTCGCTGCAGTTTCCCCACTGGGTTAGCCTGGTTTAAAACTCGCTGTGGTTTCCCTGCTGGGTTAGCCTGCTTTAAAACCCATTGCGGTTTCCCCACTGGGTTAGCCTGGTTCAAAACTCGCTGCAGTTTCCCCGCTGGGTTAGCCAGGTTTAAAACTCGCTGCAGTTTCCCCATTGGGTTAGCCTGGTTTAAAACTCCTGCGGCTTCCCTGCTCAGGCTGAAGTTAACATTGCAGGGAGCTGACATGCATGTGTTTTAAAAAAAAAAAAAAAGGACCCTGCCGACTTTGGGCAGGTGTCCTTGCCACCTGCTCAGTTGAGCAAGTTAAAATTTTGGTCAGTCTGCTCCCAGCAGCTCCAAGGCGGGTAAGTAACCTGGGTTATTTTAACTGCTCACCCACTTGGTTTCCGCTGGGTGTGTCGGATTAAAATTGGCCCCTTGATGTCAAAATTGAACAAAGACCTTTTGAATCAAGAGAGGTAATCGAGAGGTAAATCTAGGTAGCATCACATGGGACCCAATCTGCTGCTTCCAGATAGTATCCTCGAGGGGAAGCACAGTGACTATGAAGAGGAGGGGTAGCGGTTCAAGGATGGAGCCCTGAGGTACACCAGTGGTGATGGTGCAGGCACGGGGGTAAAACTATTAAAAAATGTGTAGTGTTGTCATTGAAACAAATATGAATTTTATTAGGAAATAGCAGTACCACAAGGTAATCTGCCGAAGAGAGATGTTGGAGTAGGACAGAATGATCCACTGTGTCAAAAGCAACAGAGATCAAGAAGGATAAGGAGGTAGACTGAGCTATAATAGCAGTCACACAGGATGACATTAGTGACTTAGACCAGAGCAATGTTTGTGCTATAGGCAGGCGCAAAACAGGTTGCAGGGTCTCCAGTATGGAGTTGTGGAAGAGGTTGGGCATGAAGTTGTGAAGTGATTATGCTGTGACAAAAATCAAAGATTTTTGTCTATGATGCATCTCGTTATAGGCTCCTTTCTTTCTATTAAGGAACATATGGGGTTAAAAACCAGATACATTCATGGAAACTGGCCCAGCTTATTTGATGTACTAAATACCAGAATATAGATGCTATGTCTGCAGCAGACACCAAAGGGAAGGGCCAATCCATTCAATTCAAATACAAGTATCTTACGGGTTTTGAATGTAAATATTTAAATTCATTTGTCCCAATCAAATTTTGAACAGTATTTCTCAGCTTGTCTTATTCAAATTGAGTAGTCTTTTTGAGACTGTCAGAGTGACTTACGTGGACAATAGGAAGCATGGGCAGGATGGTGAGTAGAGGGAAAGGCCACGTTTGGTTTTGGCGATGATAACCACGCCCCATCGTAGCAGTTTGGGCAGGGACTGATGAAATGAGAAGCTTGGATGAGTAACCTCATCGAGTAAATTGTAACCTCCTCCAGCCCTATTACCCTGCCAAACTCTCTGCTTCTCTTACTTTGGCCTCTTGTGCATCTCCGCACCATCCCCCTTCACCCACCATTGATGGCCGTGCCTGCAGCCACCTAAGCCCCACACTCTGGAATTTCCTCCCTATATCCCTCCACCTCTCTTCTTCCTTTGAGACCCTCCTTAAAACACGCATTTTTGAACAAGATTTTTGCCATCCCTCCTAATGGGCTGGATTTTAATTCAGGGGCGGGCTGGGGTCGTGTAATCCGCATTTCGTGTTATCCACCCGAATCTAAATCGATGTGGGAGATTGATGCGATTTTAACTTAATTGGCCAATTGAGTTCCAACGTGTGGGAACCCATGGCAATTGAGTTTTTCCAGTCTGAAAGACGCCTCTGATGACATCATCATTGCTGCTGCATTTAAGGTCTGCAACAAGCCTCGCTTCTTCTGCAATAACAACAGAAAATGCTGGAAAAACTCAGCAGGCCAGGCAACATCTGTGGAGAGAGAATTAGAGTCAATGTTTCGGGTTGAAACCCTTCTACAGAACTTCTTCTGCAGACTGCCAACCTTTTGGCCTTTCATGCTACAGGGACCTGGAGGAAGAATGGCCAGCTAGAGACCTAGGTCTGCTCCCAGGTTTGATGACGTTGCCTTGCAGGCTTTAGTTGAGGGAGCAAGAGCTCATAGAGGTGCTCTTCCCTTCTTCAAGGAGGAAGAAGCCTCCCCTGCAGACCAAGGCTGTGTGGGTTCAGATGGCAGAGGGGGTCAACTCATTATCAGTAACCCGTAGAACCTGGATTCAATGCAGGAAGAGATTTCATGACCACCTGCGCACTGGAAAAGTGAGTATGAATTTCCCATCACCCTCAATCTGATCCCCATTGCCTTTCCTCACCAGCACTTAGCTTTAGCAATCTCTTCCTCCACATCCCACTTGACACTGACATCCATGCACCCTTACCCATTCCCTCTCTCTCTCTCTCTGGTCACATTCACCTAACTATTTGACTATGCAGCCCTCACACTCCCTATCACTGTGATGCTACGAAAACAACTTACAACACACAGGGAGGGCCCTTGGCCTTGCCACCTCACTCCATCTTTGTCTCCTTCTAAGTATCTATGCTATGGAATCTCTACACTCACTCCTTCATTCTCACTCAACCTCCACTTGTCTCCCTCATTGCAGGAAAAGAGAGCTCACAAGTGAGAAAGAGCGAGGACAGGAGGAGGGACACCCTCAGTAGCTCACCTCACCCCCTGGGAGGAGGCGGTCCTGGAGATCGTAGGAGTGGAGGAAGATGCGCAATTGGGGGACGGACAGAGGGGTGCATCACAGCAAGCTGGTGACAGAATAGTTTTCCATCTCTCTCATTGACATTGCATGAGTTGCTGATAATGATTCTGAAGCTCTAACAGATGGACTAATGAGCATCTGCAATATGCAATGTGCATGTAACCTTGGCATCACATCTGACTCCTTTACTCCCCCACAGGACCATCGTAAGCACCCGTCCCCACTAGCCAGGAGGAACAGCATGAGCCTCAAGACTCCTCAGAGGAAGCTGCAACCTCTGAGGGCGCAGCGTCAGCGGAATTCAACGCACCCAGCACCAGCGCAGACACTCGCACCTCGGTGGGACCTTCGGGACATAGAGTAGTGTTGTCACCTGGTGTATCACAGCTCGCAGGTGAGCAACAGCAGATTGTGGAGACAGGGACAGCAGTGGAGAGTCCTAGCCAGAGGGCGCAGGACTCTGCCAGCTCGGCTCAGCTGCATGTCGACCCTCTGCGTCTGGGTCCATCCATAAGATCAGCGGTGCTGGAACTCCAGGAACAGATGCAGAAGCCTCTGACAGGTTTTGTCTCCAGGGCCACTGCGAGTGTGGAACGAATGGAGGAGTCCATAGCGAATATGAGCAGAGCCTTTGTGCAGTCATTGGCGCATCAACGCATCACCATGGAAAGGATGGCAACCTCCATGGAGGTGATAAGTCGCCAGAGTGTAGAAAACATTGTGAGTGTTCAGAATAGAATGACATCTCTGGAGGAGCGATGGTCATCTATTGAACAGAGAAACCAGACCTTCATGGAAGTCCTTCTGAGTAGGACTGCCAGTGCAGATACGGGTCCCCATGGCCCCCCCAATGTGCAGCAAGGTGCTCTCGAGCCACTTGCATGTGCTGAGGGGGACCTGACCCATGAGAGGGAAGTTGGTGGCAGACATCAAGGAAGTGGGGGCTCCTCTCCAAGCACTCACACTTCCATGCCACTGCAGAGCCCTCGGTCAGAGCCCCACCAGAGTCCACACCCAACTGAGATCGGCGTCTCAACCTCTGCACAGCCGCAGGAGCAGCAGACTGTTGACGAGCCCTCGCACAGGTTCGCCACCCCAGAGGACATCCGCCAAAGGTCTCGAGACAGGAGCAGCAGGAAAGTGAGCAAGGGGCCTCCACATCTGCTGAAGCCACAGGGGAAGCACCACGTAGGAGCAAGCGTAAGAGAAAGATACTGCACAAATAGTCACAAGGGTAGTCACTTGAGTGAAATTTGATGTTTTCTGTGAAAAAGCCATCAGATGAATAATGTAAATAAAAAATCTGATGGCTACTGCTGTAGTTGTGGCGTATGTCATTTCGCGAATGGGACTTTCACATTGAGGGCTTAGGATTACTTGCAATTGTGAGTATGGTGGTGAAATTGCTTGGAATCCGCTGGTTCTTGGCCATTGTCAATGCTCAGGTAAGAAGCTGCGAGGCAAAACTGCTTGATTGGCTAGGCTAAGCAAATCTGGCCAAGATGAGTGTGTTCCTTGCATCCCGGGCAGCAATGTTCTTGCGTACTGCTGCCGCTGGTTGATGGGCCTCTGCAAGATGTTCGTTTCCGCTCTCCTCCTCATCTGAGGAGGATATGTGACGAGCTACTTGGTCCTCAGGAATCTGCAAGCCACGACGCTGTGCCATGTTGTGACGTGCATAGCAAACCACGACGATTCTGGAGACCCTGGCTGCCGAGTACTGTAGGGCTCCACCTGATCTATCCAGGCATCTGAAGCGCATCTTCAGCAAACCAATGGTTTGCTCGATAATGGATCTGGTGGAAATGTGGCTGTAGTTGTAGCTCTCCTTAGCTTCGTTGGATGGTCTCCTTAACAGCGTCATTAGCCACGTCCTCAGGGGATAGCCCTTGTCTCCAAGTAGCCATCCGTTAAGTTGGTCTGGCAGACTGAATAGCGGAGGCACACTAAACTGGCACAGTATGATGGAGTTATGGCAACTGCCAGGGTGCTTGGCACAAACATGCAAAATTTCTTTCTTGTGGTCACACACCAGCTAAACGTTAAGGGAGTGGAAGCCCTTGCGGTTGACAAAAATACCTGGATTGCGATGGGGTGCCTTAAGGGCCATGTGTGTGCAGTCAACGACGCCCTGCACCCTTGGGACGCCTGCCAGATTAGATAATCCAACCGCACGCGCCGTGACACTTGCTCGATCCTTGGTGAAATGGATGTGATTGTGCATGATGGCAAAGAGGGCATCGGTTACCTGCGTGATGCAAGTGTGTGCGGCCGCCTGGGAGATGCCGCTAATGTCTGCTGCTGATCCCTGGAATGAGCCTAAGGCAAAAAAGTTGAGTGCGGTGGTGACGTTGACGGCCACTAGTAAGGGTTGTCCACCTGGTCCTCTGGCCTGCAGGTGTTGTTGCAGCATTGCGCAGATTTCACTCACTACTTCTCGCGAAAGTCGGAGCCGCCTTTGGCACTGCTGCTCAGACATGTTGAGGTAGCTGACCCTGTGTCTGTAGACCCGTTTGGGGGGTATCTCCTGCACCGACGGGCTTTCATGCGCTGGCCCCTTCTGGCCTGTGCAGCTTCAGGTGGGTGAGCAGCAGCTTGGCGCTCCTGTTGTTGCTGCTGCTGTTGGTGCTGCTGCTGTTCCTGGTTCTGCTGGTGCCGCGGCTGGTGTTCGTCCTCATCTAATGGCCAGAAGGGAAGGAAATAAATGGCTCTCATGCTTCTGGTATATGCCTCAGTTGAGGAAGTGCTCAGTGAAGGTGGCAAGAGGGGTTTCCCAGGAGGTCACACTGGAGATGGGTGTCAGGCTCCAAACTTCCACAGCTGTGGTTATGCCTGCTAAAAGTTCCCCCAGACCTGAGACTCCAAAGTCCTGCCACCTGCAAATGATGGCTGATCAAATCTCCTCTTCAATGGTTGAGTTGCAGCTGATAGTCAGCAATCCAATTGTGCTCCCGCCAGGTTTCACCGTCGTGTTTCATAACAGGCGCGTTTCACGTGGGAAAAGGGGTAAAATCGCTAAGGCCTTTCAAATTGGCATTATAGAGGCAATTTAGTGCTTGTTACGGGCCTTAACGGCCTATCCTGTTTCTTGGAGGCGGGACGGAGACGGGACCATTAGACACGAATGAATGAAAATTGCTTGGAGGCAGGGTTGGGCCCGCCTGCCAGTTTTTGCAATTTTAACCCCCCACACGCTTCCAATCCCGCCTCCACGGCCCAATGAAAATCCTGCCCAATATCTTTGTCTTGGCATGTAGTTTTTTTATTGTGCCTTTTTTTGTTGTTGTTATAGCTCTTTGGAACATTTTTATATGTTAAAGTGCTTTATAAATGCAAGTTTACAAAGGAAAGTACCAGTATAAATGTGGACATAGGCACTTGTGTATGACTTTGGAATGTAAAATAATTGTACGCCTTAGTGCAACTATCCTCCATCTAACCTCACTTCACCTGAAGATTATACTTGGTCTTGACTTTTCATGCACCCTGCCATGGGAGATTGTCTAGAATGAATGAATTAATTCTTAAAACGGATGAGTTGTTTGCAATATTCCATTTCAAGATGCATTGAACTCTCCCATATAAGGCTCTGTCTTTGTGAAATTTATTCCAAATGTGTAAACATTTGGATGTACCACCAGTTATGCCTGTAGGTGGTGCTGTGATGGGGGTTTTCAAAGTGAGACATCCCATAACTTTAGCTGTTCAAACAATACCTAAGTAGAGGGTATACTGAGATAATACTAAATAACAGGTTGAGACTGCCTAGAGTTGAAGGCCACTCCCCCGCCTCCTTCTGTCATCTTCTCTTCCCCTGGCCCTCTCCCTCCAGCCCCTCCCCTTCTTCTGTCCCTCTCCCCTCCCCCTCTCCTTTTCCCTCCTCTGCTTCTCTCGTCTCCCAATCTTCCTCTATCCTCGTCCCTTCTTCCCTTCTCTCCCTCTCTTGGCTTGGAGCTTTGCCTGCCAAGAATACGTATTGGGAATTTAAGCATGAAGGTCAGTGATTCCTGAAGAAATTACGATCTATTATTTTAATTAATTTCTAAAATTAACCTTTACATTACACTTGGGCTGATCTTTTTTGTTTAATGCTTTTAAGAGTTTAAGTTTCCATCATATTTTCTGCTTTTTATAGAAATTCATGGAGATCTTGGTACAGAAGATGGCCATTCAGCTCATTTTGCCTGTGCCTGTACAGATGTTACTTTCCCCCACTGGAGCTATTTACTCTAATCCCATTACTCTCCGCTTTCTTTACAATTCTTTAAACATTGTCTTCGTGTTTATATAATTCCTTCATAAATGGGTTGTCTCAAATAGGCACTTGTAGTAAAGCATTTATCAGCTGTCAGCGGCAAAGGAACAAGGCTCACTGATCATCACGCTTACAGCTGCCCACAGACTTTTCATGGGCTTTTGAGCAGCAGGTTACGGTTGCTAGAGATCTTTTTCAGTGCGGTGCCCTCTAGAGGGGATCTGTAGATGTGTGAGCAATGTAAGCAACAGCGTGGTTCTTCAACCAATCAGATTGAGGAATCCTCACTGAGACATGCAGAGTCTAAACCAGGAAGTATAAATTAGAATATTCAATGCAAAATCATGTAGAGAAAGCAAAATAGAGAGGGAAAGAAAGGTGGGATTAAGGGAGAGAGAGAGAGATAAGAGACAGAAAGAAAAAGTTTTAAAAATATATTAATTTTTAATTTTTTAATCTCCAACAATAATTAAATTCTGAAGGAATGAAACTCCACACTTGTAAAATAAAATTTTCAGGGCCTGAGAGGTTGTTTGGGAGTAATTAAGACTTATCACGTCATTACACCTGAATGCACCAGCCCTAATTTTTTCTGGCATGTTTAGTGGGTAAGAATATAAGAAATAGGAGCAGGAGTAGGCCATATGGTCCCTCGAGCCTGCTCCGCCATTCAATAAGATCATGGCTGATTTTTAAGTACTGTAACATCACACCCTCCCATGTGTTTCAATGCCGAATCTCTCGCCGAGGTACCGGTGTAGTACAGCTTCTGGAGGAGCAGGGCAAATCAGACAACAGCTTCCGGATTTCCTCGTTTTACTGCGCGTGTGCGGACTCTGGAAGTTGCTGTCTGGTTTACTCCATAATAACGGTGAGCGCTGATAGCCTCACCATCTGCGCCAATATCTCAACATCTTTTGCATGAAAACTTTCCCTTTTATGTTTCTAGTACTGATCTTGAATTTATGGCCTCCAATTAAGAATTCACCGGCCAGTGGAAAAATCTTTCATTATATTTACTCTCGACACTTTCCCCCGGTATGCCAGCTGTGGCCTATATTTAATGCCTCTTCATATTTTATTTGCCCTTTGCGCATTTGCCTAAGAAGAAGGTGGATCTATTTTCATAGATCAAGTGGGTTGGTAGTTAAGGCAGTGAAATGAAACAAATAAAATTGCTGATTGGATGTTTTAATTCTCTGTTGGTGGAAATTTTAGTGTAGTGATGGCAGAGTGGAAAAGGCTTGGTGGATTATTTTTGTTTCATATTCCATGCCCCTCTTTTCCCCCCTCCCCCCCCCCCCCCCCCACTACAGCTCTTGAGGGTAAATTATATAATTTTATTTGCATGATTTGCGCACACAAATCTGATGAACCCAATCGGAGAATTGGAGGAAGATTGGTAACTTTGGCCCTGCACTCACCTTTCCCCCTGTCTGATTTTCTGATCAGACTTTCATTAGCTCCAGAACCATCTGACAGTTTTTGGCTAGATTCCTGTAAATGAGTGCAAAGGCAGCAATGATGTCATTCACACTTCCTCTCGTCATTTCCACCCGTTTCAAGCTGTTTGGTTTGTCCAGCCATATAAACTGCACTTTCAGAGTTGCTGTGCATTGAGCTTCAAGCAGAAATCAGTTACAAAAGAACAGTAATAAATTTGCTACACTTTCCTGCCATTGTTTTTCTGTGCAAATTTAGTTGTAGCAAATTGCACCACTTTGCATCTGACTCTCGGATGAGCTCAGCTTATGAAGTCATTTCCCCACATTTGTTTCCAGGTAGGTGTGCCCGGGCTTGCAGGTATGGTTGCTGGCATTTTAGCAGGTGTGCTCTGTCGGACTATCCTGGCTATAGGTCACGCTGGCATAGGGCACCCTTCTTTCATGCAGATGCCATTGAAATCTTGCCATACTGTGATTGGGATGTTTTGGGTTTCATATATCTTAGTGTTGCCATTGGGTCTGCTGCCTGACCTTCCTTTGGGTATAGGGTCCACTACATGCATTAATTTTGTGCCAAAGTGAGGCATGTTCGCCTCTGTGTGCAAGTACCGGCAGGTGGGCACAGAGCACCTCTTGTGCAGCCTGACTTAAATGGCATCGCTTCATTGCTCCTCTTCTTTCAAACCCTCGGGGGGCTATTCCAATTGGAAACCTCGTTGGTGCCAGCAATGGTGTAGGGGGCAAATATTAGAACAGTTGTGGCAAAAATTCATGAGAACACTAGTGTCAACAAAAAACCCACAAAAAAAAATCAAACAATCCAGGAATTGCCTCAATTTAATTTTTTTAATTACTGTGCCTTTTAAAAGAACTGCCACCTGACTTTTCACTCTTGAGTAACCTTGATGCTTAAGTTTCATGGCATTGTTTCACCTGGATGTCCCCACCTCCATTTCTGTATTTAACTGAAGTTCCCACCTGTTTCTGCTACCTGCCCTAACCGCGCTCCCTTCCCCCCCACTGTAAACTTGAATGTCACTCAAAATAGACAGATCTCCACTCAATTTCATATTCCGTTAAAATGTACCATTTCTGTGGTGTAACAGAGATTAAATTGTACCCCGTGAATTTTGGGCAAAAGGGTGGGCATGGATGACTGAAGCAGAACATAGGTGGATTGTTTGTTCAAGCCATCTCCTTGCCCATAGACAACAGGTGGCAGCAGGAGAAGGCTGTGCAGTAGCAGCTTCCCAAAGGTGCAAGGGGGTTAAACTGGCACCTATCTTACCCCATGTGCTCCTTTACACAGTGCCAGAGATAGCTGAATAGGAAAAGGTCCCATTTACTGAATGTTTAACTTATTTCAGTCATCAGTTGCAATAAAATGGAACTGATTTACAAATTGGGGAAGTAGAGAAGATTGGTAATTCATACTCTGTGGGGAAAACTACAGGGCCTGGAGTCTCCGCTCGGCTGCGCTAGTGCAATTCAGTTGAAATCGGTGAAACCAGCGCATAAGATTGCAACATTTTAAGCCCATATTACATTCAGCGCAAATCGAGTTGCCGCGATCTTTTGCACTAGTTTAAAAAAACATTGTGCTGGAAGCTGGCCCTGCCCACAAAACTGGCCACGCCCCCAGATTGAATGAATCACCATTGCGAGTTTCCAGTAAGTGCGCTTTTTTTTAGGCGCAAGGACATCAATAGGCACGTTTTAAAAGCTTTTAAATATTTTTAATTTACTGAAACTGGCTACTGTACACCATTGTAACTAGTAAATGGTTCTGTATAATTTTTTTAAGTTATCAGTTATTTAAAATCGGGTTACTCACAGGTGGTGGACTCGACACTGATTAAAATGCTTTTTTTGTGATAAACCCATTTTCAGCTGTATTAATAAAATTGCACCAGGTTACCACCCTTAAATATATCAAGGTGTGGCATTGCCACATTGGGGAAACACTGTGTGTATGTAGATAAACCTGTATAATCCCCTTTTAACTGCTGTATTCCCCTCCCCCCGCAAGACAGTTGCAAGCTGAGAGGAATAAGGCACGTTCTGACTTGCCTGCTGCTGATTGGTTTTCCTTCTATCAGGTTCCAGCAGGTGACCAATCCGTGAGTCATCACAGGTTTGCGGGCTTCACGAATTCAGTACTGTATTGTGAGAGTTGGAGTAAAGACCTATTTCTTGTAGCTCGCTGTGTTGCCTATTTCTTTACGCGGGAGACCGTAGTCCCCCACATTGGTGACCCCGAATGTCGGCGGCCGAAGCCCCCGACTCACGCAGTCCTACAGAGGCCAGCAACGACCCGATGGCAACCAGCAGCAGCCTGATGTCGGCCGGCGCCGCGTCCTTGAAGCTCCCCACCTTTTGGGAACACCAAGCACCAGCTTGGTTCGCGCACTCGGAGGCCCAATTCACCCTTTGCAGGGTTCAAGACGATGAAGAAAGGTACCTCCACGTAGTCTCAGCACTAGCAAGCTCTACCGCCGCCGAAGTTCTCGACCTGCTGGGGAACCCACCACAGACCGGCAAGTACTCAACCATTAAGGGCCGCTTGCTGCAGGCTTACGGCCTGTCCAAAGAGGAGAGGGCCCGCAGGCTTCTCTCACTACCAGGCCTCGGCGATTCTACCCCGACCCAGTTGATGAGCCGGATGCTCTGAACCGCAGTGCTTTTTGTTTCGGGCCCTTTTCCTCAGCAGGTACAGACTGCCCTCGCGGGGTCCCCGATCACGGACTGCGTACAACTGGCAGCTGCCGCGGACAAAGTTTTCGCCGTCGCCCAACTCGGCTGTGCAGCCGCAAGGCTCCCCGACACCACCGAGCGCGCGCCGCCACGCCAGGCCGCAGAACTATGCTACTACCACATGCGTTTCGGCCACAAGGCCCAACGCTGCAGAGCACCCTGCTCTTTCGATCAAACCAAGATGGCCACCCGGCCCAACGCACCAGCCCCGCGCCGTCGCCTAGGCCCGCTCGACCGCACCCCCGCCGCCACGATGGCCATCGGCACCGCAGGTAAACTGCTGTACATAACCGACTCTCTTTCAGGGCGCAGATTCCTTTGCGACACCGGAGCCCAATGCAGCATAATTCCTGCCTCCCAGCTCGACATCCAGGCAGGCCGCAGCGGCCCACCCCTCGTGGTGGCAAATGGTGCAGCCATCGCTACTTTCGGAAAGCGACGGGCCGAGGTTTGTTTCAATGGCCAGCGATTTACGTGGGATTTCGTGACGGCCTCGGTGGCACATCCTTTGCTGGGCGCCGATTTTCTTTGTGCCCACGGACTCCTGGTCGACGTCCGCGACAGGCGCCTGATCGACGCAGCAACTTTCGCTTCACTGGCCTGCCAGCAGAGCAACAGCCCGGCCCTAGTCGGGGCCTGCTCCGCCCCGGCGCATGACGACTACGCCCGCCTACTCGCAGATTTCCCGAGGCTCACACAACCGACCTTCTCGGCCGCGGCAGCCAAGCATGGGGTCGAGCACCACATCGCCACTACGGGACCACCAGTGTTCGCTCGAGCCAGACGCCTGGACCCAGCCAAGATGGCGGTGGCCAAGGAAGAATTCGCCACGATGGAAAAACTGGGCATCATCCGCCGCTCGAACAGCCCTTGGTCGTCCCCCCTCCACATTGTGCCCAAGCCGAGCGGTGGCTGGCGCCCATGCGGCGACTACAGACGGCTCAACGACGCCACCACGCCCGATAGATACCCCATTCCGCACATCCAAGACTTCTCGGCACACCTAGCAGGAAAGTCCGTCTTTTCCAAGGTCGACCTGATTCGCGGCTACCATCAGGTCCCCGTCCACCACGCAGACGTCCAGAAGATGGCGGTCATCACCCCCTTCGGACTGTTCGAGTTCCTGCGCATGCCCTTCGGGCTTAAGAATGCCGCACAGGCCTTCCAACGGCTCATGGACTCCGTCCTACGGGACCTGAACTTCCTGTTCGTCTATCTGGACGATATCCTCGTGGCCAGTACCAGCAAGGCCGAGCACATCGCGCATTCGCGCTCCCTTTTCCAGCGCCTCAGCCAACACGGGCTAATCGTCAACCCGGCCAAATGCCAGTTCGGAGCAGCCCAAATTGACTTTCTCGGCCACAGAATCTCACCAAGGGGAGCCATTCCCCTACCTTCCAAGGTGCAGGCGGTGGCGGACTTTCCCCAGCCCACCTCGGTTAAGGCGCTGCAGGAATTTTTGGGGATGGTCAATTTCTATCACCGGTTCGTGCCCAAGGCCGCCGCACTCATGCGCCCCCCTCTACGAAGCCACCAGGGGCAAAACGGGCAAAGAGCAACTCACCTGGTCCAGCGAGATGGCGACAGCCTTCCACCAGACCAAAAGCGCCTTGGCCAACGCCACACTACTGGCCCACCCCATCCCGGGCGCCAAGACCGCCCTCACTACGGACGCCTCGGATTGCGCCGTCCAGCAACAGTGGGTCGAAGGCGCGTGGCAGCCACTGGCATTTTTCAGCCGACAGCTGCGCAAGAACGAGCAGGCCTACAGCACGTTCGACAGAGAGCTCCTGGCCCTGTTCCTGGCAATCCGGCACTTCTGTTTCCTTCTGGAAGGCCGGCCGTTCACCGCATTCGTGGACCACAAGCCGCTCACTTTCTCCATGGCCAAAGTAACCGAACCCTGGCCCGCGTGCCAACAGTGCCAACTCAACTTCATCTCTGAGTTCACTGACATCCGCCACATCGCCGGCAAGGACAATTTGGTGGCCGACTGCCTCTCAAGACCCTCGCTCCACGCAGTGCACCTGGGCGTCGACTACGCCAGCATGGCAAGAGACCAGGCTGCCGACACGGAGATCCAGGCCCTCAGGACGTCAACTACCAGCCTCACCCTGGCCGACATCCACTTCTACGCAGCCGGCACAACTCTCCTGTGCGACGTCTCAGTCCCCTCGCCTAGGCCGGTCATTCCATCCGCCTGGCGCAAGCGAGTTTTCGACATCATCCACGGCCTTTCACATCCAGGGATGCGTGCGTCTCAGAAACTTATGTCCGCCAAGTTCGTCTGGCCTGGACTCCACAAGGATGTGAGAGACTGGACCAACACATGCGTGCCATGTCAGCGCGCTAAGGTCCAGCAGCACACCAAGGCGCCATTGGAGTGTTTCCCGGTGCCCGAGAGGCGTTTCGACCACGTCCATGTCGATCTGGTAGGCCCCTTGCCGCCGTCGCATGGTTTTACACACCTGTTCACGATCGTCGACCGCACCACCAGATGGCCCGAGGTGGTTCCCCTTGCCGCCACCACCACCACCACGACCGACGTCGCGCGAGCATTCGTCTCGACATGGGTGGCCCGGTTCGGCGTGCCGACCGACATATCCTCGGACAGAGGCCCCCAGTTCACCTCCCACTTGTGGAATGCCATCATCGCTGGCCTCGGCACCAAGTTGCACAGGACAACAGCCTACCACCCGCAGGCCAACGGGCTCTGCGAGCGCTTTCATCGTTCTTTGAAAGCCTCCCTCCGCGCCAGCCTGGCCGACACCAGCTGGATCAACAAACTACCCTGGGTTCTCCTGAGATTGCGTACCACGCCCAAAGAGGACCTCCGCGCCTCTGCGGCCGAGATGGTCTACGGCCAACCGCTCAAAGTACCAGGCGACTTCCTCCCCCTGACAACGGAGCCGTGGTCGGCCGCCAGATAGCTTTCCCTGCACCAGGACGCGGCCCAGCAATTCCGTCCAGTGCCCACTTCGCAACACAGCCCGCAGCCGTCCTACGTGCCTCGAGACTTGCGACATGCGGAGTTCGTCTTCGTGCGCCGGGACGCGCACAGAGGGCCCCTTCCCAGTATTGGAGACGGGGGACAAAGCTTTTCTTATCGATGTCGGCGGGAAGCCGGACCTTATTTCAGTAGACCGCCTCAAACCGGCGCACCTGGACCTCGGCTTCCCGTTTCGGCCGGCTCTTCCCCCACGGCGGGGCAGACCTCCCGCGTTGGCGGCGGCCCCACAAGAGGACCAAGACACGCCAGAACCTTACTTCCCGGCCGCCGCCCCACCTTCGCCGGCAGCCCGTCCAGCCAGCCCACCGGCAGACCAGCCGCCAGACCAGCCGACGAACCAACCGGCCGACCTCCCAGACAGCCCTCCTCACACGCCTGATGGCTACTACGGCCGCTTGGTCAAACCTCCGCAGAGACTGACTTTTACAGTTAACGAGGATTCTGGGGGGGCATATGTGGCATTGCCACATTGGGGAAACACTGTGTGTATGTAGATAAACCTGTATAATCCCCTTTTAACTGCTGTATTCCCCTCCCCCCGCAAGACAGTTGCAAGCTGAGAGGAATAAGGCACATTCTGACTTGCCTGCTGCTGATAGAAGGAAAACCAATCCGGTTCCAGCAGGTGACCAATCCGTGAGTCATCACAGGTTCGCGGGCTTCACGAATTCAGTACTGTATTGAGAGAGTTGGAGTAAAGACCTATTTGTTGTAGCTCGCTGTGTTGCCTATTTCTTTACGCGGGAGACCGTAGTCCCCCACAAAGGAATATTTTTAATGCAATTTTTTTTTTTTAATGTGTTCTTAAAACGCTGCCCGATTGCGCTGGCACATGCCAGATTTTACGTGCTGTGATATGCAAATGAGTTTGAGCAGAAAAATTGAGGGAAAAAAACACTTCTCAAACTAGTGGAATTTGTGCCCAAAGTGGAATCTCCACCCCCAGATCTATTCTCCTGTAATGAGAGACGGGGTTGAGAGATACGAAGAGAAAGTTACATCGAGTTATATTCAGCCCACAGCACAGAAATAGGCCATTCGTTCCAACTGGTCTATGCCAGTGTTTATATGCTCCACAGGAGCCTCCTCCCATCCCATTTCATCTATCGGCATACCTTTCTATTTGTTTCTCTCTCATGTTCTTATCTAGTGTCCCCTTAAATACATCCATACTACTCGCCTCAACTACTCCCTGTAGCATCTTCCATACTCTTACCACTCTTTGGGTGAAGACGTTTCTCCTGAATTCCCTGTTCAAGTTTTTAGTGACTTTTATATTTGTGGCCCCTAGTTTTTGAATCCCCTACAAGTGCAAATATCTTCTCTCTCTACCCTATCGAACCTCTTCGTCATTTTAAAGACACCTATCAGGTCATCTTTCTGCCTTCTCTTTTCTAGAGAAAAGAGCCCCCCAGCCTGTTCAGTCTTTCCTAATAATTATAACCTCTCAGTTTTGGTATCATCCTTGTAAATATTTTTTGCACTTTCTCCAATACTTTTATATCCTTTTCATAATATGGAGATCCGAACTGTGCACAGTACTCCAGGTGTTACTTTTAGCGATTTGTGTATATATATCCCTCGATCCCTTTGCTCCTCTACCCCATTTAGACTCTTATTTTCCAAGCATTATGTGACCTCCTTATTCTTCCTACCAAAATGCAGCACCTCACAGTAGGCTTTATTGAAATTTCATTTGCTAATCAAACGTTCATTCTGCAAGTTTATTAATATCTTCTGTGTTTTGTATTAACTACACCCCCACGTCCCCATCCCAAATTTGGTGGTGTTTGCAAATTTTGAAATTGTACTTCTGCATCCAAATCGTTAATGCAAATTGTGAACTACAATGCTCCCAGTGCTGATCCAGTGGAACACCACTTCCCACTTTCTGCCAGTCTGAATGATGAGAGAGTAGTGAGTCATGCTGTGATGAGGAAATTCCAGCCCATGCACTATATTTGCCGGTATACATTTTTATTTTGCTGGCTTGTGAGTTTTGAAAGGTTGATTACCCCCTTTTGTACACTGAAATATTAAAGACACCTGTCTTTATCAAAGAAGAAGATGCTGCCAAAGTCATAGTGAAAGAGGAGGTAGTTGAGATACTGGATGGGATAAAAATGGATAAAGAGGAGGTACTAAAAAGGCTCGCTGTACTTAAAGTAGATAAGTCACTAGGACCGGATGGGATGCATCCTAGGATGTTGAGGGAGGTAAGGGTGGAAATTGCGCGGGTACTTGTCATAACCTTCCAATCCTCCTTAGATACTGGGGTGGTGCCAGAGGACTGGAGAATTGCAAATGTTACATCCTTGTTCAAAAAAAGAGTGTTAAGGATAAACCCAGCAACTACAGGCCAGTCAGTTTAACCTCGGCAGTGGGGAAGCTTTTAGAAATGATAATCTGGAACAAATTTAAGACACTTGGACAAGTGTGGATTAATTAAGGAAAGCCAGCACGGATTTGTCAAAGGCAAATCGTGTTTAACTAACTTGTTTGAGTTTTTTGATGAGGTAATAGAGGGTTGATGAGGGCAATGTGGTTGACGTGATGTACATGGACTTCCAAAAGGCGTTTGATAAAGTGCCACATAATAGGTTGCCAGCAAAGTTGAAGCCCATGGAATAAAAGGAACAGTGGCAGCGTGGATGCAAATTGGCTAAGTGACAGGAAACAGAGAGTAGTGGTGAATGATTGATTGTTTTTTGGACTAGAGGAAGGTACAGTGGTGTTCCCCAGGGGTCGGTACTAGGACCACTGCTTTTATATTGATATATATTAATGACATGGACTTGGGTGTACAGGACAAAATTTCAAGATTTACAGATGACACAAAACTTGGAAGTATAGTGAACAGTGAGGAGGAAAGTGATAGACTTCAAGAGGACATGGACAGGCTGGTGGAATGGGCGGAAACGTGGCAGATCAAGTAACACAGTGCGAAGTGATACATTTTGGTAGGAAGAACGAGGAGAGGCAATATAAACTAAAGTGTACAATTCCAAAGGTGGGTGCATGAACAGAGAGACCTGGGGGTATATGTGCACAAATCGTTGAAGGTGGCAGGGCGGGTTGAGAAAGCGGTTTAAAAAAGCATACGGGATCCTGGGCTTCATAAATAGAGGCACAGAGTACAAAAGCAAGGAAGTTATGATGAACCTTCATAAAACACTGGTCCGGCCTCAACTGGAGTATTGCATCCAATTCTGGGCACCGCACTTTAGGAAGGATGTGAAGGCCTTAGAGAGGGTGCAGAAAAGATTTACAAGAATGATTCCAGGGATGAGAGACTTCAGTTACGTGGATAGACTGGAGAAGCTGGATTTGTTCTCCTTAGAGCAGAGAAGGTTGAGAGGAGATTTGATAGAGGTGTTCAAAATCATGAGTCTGTTCCCATTGGCAGAAGGGTCGAGAGCTAGAGGACACAGATTTAAGGTGATTGGCAGAAGAACCAAAGAGGAAAAACTTTTTTATGCAGTGAGTAGGATCTGAAATGCACTGCCTGAGAGGGTGGTGGAGGCAGATTCAATTGTGGCTTTCAAAAGGGAATTAGATAAGTACCTGAAGGAAAAAAAATTGCAGGGCTATGGGGAAAGGGCGGGGGAGTGAGACTAGCTGAAGTGCTCTTGCATAGAGTCGGCACGGGCTCGACGGGCTGAATGGCCCCCTTCTGTGCTGTAACCATTCTATGATTCTGATAAATGTATTTGTCAACAGTATTTCTATGCCTGAGTATATAATGTTTAATGCAAGTATACCTTATAGGGCTAATAATATTGGAAGGTTTAGTAGCAGCAAAAGGAAACGAGCTGAGTAACGGGCTTGTGAAGCATCAGGGCCAAACGCCCAGAAAGGTAAGTTGGAGGTGGGGGGAAGCATGTAAAAAATGGTGGCCTCAGTTGCAGCAAGTGTAGGTTGGAACAACAACAACCTGCAATCATGTAGTGCCTTCAAAGTTGAAAAATATCTCAAGATGCTTCAGCGCTCCAGTGTTGTAGCCCTATCTCTGCTTTCCATACCAGCAGCACAGAATTGCTAAATTAATCCTTGTGTGTTACTAACGCAAGGAAGAACACAGTACTAAAGATGATGGGGTATAATCTTAAAAGGTTAAATGACTCGCAAACTTGTGCTTTATTTTATTTGTTTCCATGAGTTTTGACATACTTTCTTAGCATGTGCTATCAATCTTTTGTTCTTGTTTAGTTAAGTTTTACTCTCTAATTCATTGCACTTTTTTGTTGATTCAGCTCAGGTCAGAAGTAACATGGAGACTGTCTCACTTCAGGGACAAAGTAGTGACCCAGCAGAAGAGTGCACTGCTGCAGGACGATTGATCCTTCGAGTGAATGGAGTTTTACATGACGGTAAAGGCAGCACCTTGTAGAGAATTGTGCAGGGCCACGTTATAAGTTAAGGCAGCTTCTGTCATAAAGTCTGTCCAATAGTTTGATTAATGCAGGGTATTTGGTTTTATAATTCCCAGCTTTAGATGCAAGTGTAAGCAAAACATAAGACAACTACACCAATATATGAATCAGCTTCAAAAAAACTCCATAAAAAAGACTTTCTTGGTGTAATCAACCCCCTCCCCCAGAAAAAGAGCGATCTGGATGCCACTAATGTTTAAGGTGAAGTTGAGTCAGAGGCCAGAAGTCAAGTAAAGATGAATTAAAATGTTACCTTTTTATATAAACTGAGAATAGTAAGATGTAAATGAGTTATGAAGTAAATCATTGAACTAAAACAGCGTACTGTTAAAATTCAGTTGTATGTATGTGTACCCTTCTCTTTCTCTCCTGCTGTAGGACTTTTAAATCTCCATATTGTCTGTGTTTGTCCATTTCTGCCTGTCTCCTCTTGTTCTCCATTATGTACAATCCCTAGTCTGTGAGAGACTGAACAGGACTGGAGAAAGTGCACAGGCTGTGTCCAAGTACCTTGCATGAATACAGTTTATTTATTTTTAGTTGTTTCATTGAAGAAATATATCTTACACTAAGCCTATCTGAAGATAGGAAGCTGTTGCCTGCAGCAAGTGGGCAACTGGTAACGTGGAGCCCGCTGTAAGGATGACCAGATATAAATGGCAGTTTGAGGCTGTGATTAGAACCTAGCCGACAGAATGGGAATCCAACATCCTGTTTGCTGAAACGGAATAATGAATGCGAAAAAAGATATGACCATGATAAATTTGTGTTTTATGTTTAATCCTATTCGATAATAACAGTAACAACTTGTTACTGATATACTGCATTCAACATCAAAAATACCCCAATACATCAAGAAGGGGATGGGGAAAACTAAATAAAAGGAATAAGTGGTGTGAGAATTTGGAGAGGTGACCAATGCTGAAAAGGTGGGTTTTGAGAAGGTTTTTAAAGGTGTTGTAAGAAGTGGAGAGGCGCGGGTATGGGAAGACATTTCAGAGATTACAGCTGAGATGATTAAAGGCTCTGCCACGAATGGTTGGGTAAATGAGGTAGCGCATCCACAGAAGGCCAGAGGACTCCAGGGTGTGGGAGGGGCTGTTAGACTAGAGGAGGTTGCAGAGATGGGATGAGGTAAAGATACAAAGGGATTTGAGGATGAGGATTTTAAGTTCAGTGCATTTGGCGACAGAGCCAGTGTAAGGTCGGTGAGGATGGACGTGAAGGGTAAGCGAGACATGGTGCAGGACAGGATATGGGCAACTGAGGTTTGAACAGATTGGAGTTTATGGAGGTTGGGAGGCTGGCATGGAGGACTTTGGAGAAATCAAGTTTAGAGGTGACAGAAGTATGAATAAAGGTATCTATGGCAGTGGGTGTAAGGTAGTGTTGGAGGCAGGCAATGTTAGAGAAGTGGAAGTAAGCGGTCTTGGTGATGAATAGCATGTGGGGTTTGGAGTTCTCCTTTGGGTTGAAGAGGACTCAAGATTTTGTATGGTCTGGTTCAGCCTGAGCAAGTGAATGGGAATGAAGTCGAGGGAACTGAGTTTATGGTCAAAAACAGTGACTTTGATGTTCCTGGTGCTCAGTTGGAAGAAATTTTGATTCATCCATGACTTGATATCAGACAGGTTTGTGGATGATGACAATGAGGACAGCATGTAGATGCAGAAGAGGAGGACAGATTGTTGGGGCCTCCAGAGGTGACTCTGTGATGGCGGGGCTAGGGGAAGCAGAGAGAAGCCATTGCTGGCGTTCCTCTGGCTGCAGTAAGACAGGTAGGAGTGGAACCATGCAAGGACAGTCACAATAAACTGGACACAGTAGGAGAGGCAATGGAGATGGATGGCATGGTCAACTGCATCAAATGCTGCACTGAAATTGAAGGAAGGCTTAATGCTCTGCGATTACAATCACATTTGGGTAATTTGTGACTTTGGCCAGGGCGTTCAGTGCTGTGAGCAGGCCAGAAGTCAGACTGAAGGGATTCTTGGAGACAGTTTAAGGAGAGATGGGCATGGAGCTAAGAGGCAATGACGCACGCTGGAGCCTTATAGAGAAAAGGGAGGTTAGAGTTGGGAAGGTGGCTGCAGAGGATGGATGGGTCGAGGGTGGATTGTTGAGGGGTAGCGGGCGATGGTGATTTTGAAAAGCAGAGGGATGGTATCTGAGCACAAGGAGTCATTTGCAATATTGCCAGAAACAGCAGCTGGAAGACTTCAAAGCCCAGGGGTCTCTGAAGCCTACAAAAATGGACCAATTTAGATTTTTTTCTTCCTTGGCCTTATTGCCTGCCCCCCACCCTCATTCCTCTGGGGGAGGGTAGGCATATACAAGGCCTTATGCCTGCTTCTCATAGGCACCCTTCCTAATGGGTGCCCACCTAGCATGCCTGCAGGAAAATGGGGCTGAAGGCCCTGTTGAGGCCCTCCTGTCTCATTTGCATACCTGCCCAATGTTTCTCCCCTCTATGGGGTAGCCCCACAAAATCTCTGGTCATTGTATAGGGGGCAGAATCCAGATATAATTTTTCTCTCCTTTGCTCTCTGGAGCTGTGTTCTCCAGGCGGAAAATTGGTCCCATGTTTTTGCCATGTGAACAATGTTATTGTCTGCTGTGTATCCAAAGGGGTATGGTGGTGTACTGCCTTTACTACTGGACTAGCAACCCAGAGACTGAGGGCTGGATTTTATCAATGGAGGCGTGTAGGAGGCGGGACTACAACTTTTGGGGTTGTAGTCCCACCTCTATCGCGTTGTGGCCAACCCACTCGATTTTCACTTGATTGACCTTGTTGAGCCCACCCAGCGGGCTCAGCAGGCCAATTAAGGGCCACCCGGCAACAGGTGACATCACAGATTGACATTTCATCTGTCAAGAGCTTTTGACAGATGAAATACCAGTGTTTGACAGCTCTTTGAAGCTGTCAAACACTGACAATCTGTTCTCTAAGTTAATTCCTTCCTCTCAGGCTGATTTAGAGATCTCTCCAGAACAGAAAGCAGAATGCTGCAGATTTTGACAGCTCGCAGCCATTCTGCTTTCTGTGCCGGTGAGATGAGGGACTCCCGAGACCTGAAGGAAGGAAGGCTGCAAAGGTAAGTAAAACTTATTTAAACACTTTACACACACCAAACACACTTACCTCTGCACTCATGCACCCATCACTCACCTGAACACCGGACATCTCGAACCCTCCAAGCCCTTCAGCCCGACAGTCCGCCTCACTAACTTGGCGTGATTTGGAGCTGTCGGGAAGCCCACACTTCAGGGATAAACATTGGGATTAGGCTAAAAGCTGCCTGTTAACTACCTGTTAACAGGCAGTTAATTGGCACTAATCCCCTTCCCGCCTCGGGGAGGCGGCTCCCAGCACAGGTCGGGTACCTGCCTCCTATGAAACGGGCATGGAGGCGGGTTGGGGGCGGGATGGGTTTGTGCCCCCCGATTTCACGATTTTAACACCCCACACGCCTCCAATCCCGCCTCAAAGGCCCGATGAAATTCGAACCCTAAGTGTTCAAATTCCACCATGGCATATTGTGAAATTGAATTCAATAAATCTGATTGCTAGCACCAGAAAAATACCACTCCCTCTGTGTGCTTGCTCAGAAATGCAATTGTGCCACTAGTGCTACGCCCACCTATACCCCTGTGCCAAATCTCCAATAAAAATCCAACTGATAGGAAAGAGAACCTGTCGCCCCTCCCAGTTTGACCTTTGTGACCCTAGCACAGCAAGTGGCTTAGTTGTCAGGACAACTGGCACAGCACTGGGTTGTAGAGGCAGGTGGGGGGGGGGCACTGCCCACATCCTGAGAACAACTTTAATTTAAACGACCACCTGTCAGGAATTTTTAGTTTGAATGGCTTTACTGGAAGAGGGTTTATCTTGCCCGTGCATCAACCTGCTTTTGAGGCTTTCTCTTCCAGCATCCTGTCAATGACATTCTCTACTTCTTTGGATTGAATTGTCTTTGCCATTTCTTCTTTATGTTTTTCCAGTTTAGGTATTGTCAAATCTTTCCCAGCTGTCAATTCCAATCGCGTGTTTATTTTTAATGGCTTTCAGATTTGTTTTGCGATTGGGTCAGCCTGATTTCTTCATTTGTGCCACTGTTGCTGCATAGCCATCAATCTGTCTGCTTTAACAACCTTGCTCTGGTACTTTAATCCCATCCTAAAAAGGGAAAAGTCTTGTTTGATGACAGCAGAAGCCTCAGAGAAGCACTTTCATTATAAGCTTATTTTCTACCTGGCAGGAAATAACTACAATTTTGTGATTAAATTTCCCTCCCATGGAGACCCATCATTTCAGGTCTTCACTCACATCTGAAGATGTAATTCCTGAGGGCAGTTGGCATACAGGCTAAGTACAGCTGTGAATTGTGCCAGTATAACTTTTCACAACTTGGATGTCTGGATATTTTGATTGGCATACAGGCTGATTCAAAGCAGCAACATATTTGTTAGCGCATGAGCCCACTCCAGAATGCATGCCTCTTTTGCTCTAGTGCTACAGAGAATGATGTGACTTTCTGATACAAGGGAGTATGGTTAAGCTTCATTTTCATAGCATCAAATTAACTTTATTTTTTGCAAAGAGAGATGTGGGCAGCGGGGTGCTAGCAGAATTAATCAATGGTGCACAGCACTGGGAAGGTTAGTCTACAGTCCTCTGCTAGAGCAAGACAGAATGGGGTGCCCACGGCCAGCAAATGTGCAGGGCAGGCTTGCACTGTAGAAAGGTTGTAAGTTTTGTTGGGCACTGTAAAACCCACAGATCAAGGTACTGTATTGGTAAGGCATCCTTGCTTATATCTATCTGTATTCTCTTCAGCATTCAGGTGTAGAAATTCCCTACCTTAAGGGCGCCTGTTTGCGCCAGATCTCTTCAAAAAATGGTGTCCGTCTTGCTTCCAGCGTGTTACACGGCAGCCGCCATTTTGGCGAAGGCCATAGCGCTGCCGTTGCCAGCGCTTGCCTCTGAAATTCAAATGAGCAGATCGTGACGTCAATAAGCATGCAACACCTGATTTGACACACCGACTGATATTTTGGACGTCGCTGCCGCCGTAACGCCCTCTCCTAACTACGCACGGAAGAACATGCGTGTAGCAATCCTGCAGAGACACTTCTTAAAGGGACACACACATCTTTCAAGTAAATTTGGATTTCAGCTTTTGGACTTTTTTTTACTATTTTATTGAAGTAGTGGGTTGGTGCAATACATTTAAAAAGTTGTTAGTGTGCAGGGAGTGCTGCTGGATGCTTGCAAGGCTTTAGATGGCCAAAGAAGGCCTCTGAGAAGACAGAAAATGCTGAAAATACTCAGCAGGTCAGGCATCATCCGTGGAGAGAGAAACCAAGTAATGTTTCAGGCCGAGATGCTGCCTGACCTCAGTATTTCCAGCATTTTCTGCTTCTATTTCAGATTTCCAGCATCCGCAGTATTTTGCCTCTGAGAAGACCACTTGCTGACAGTCCTGGGGGGCACCTGGAGATGAAGCAGAGGCAGCAAATGGGACAAGCTGCTCGCAGAGGGAAGAGGAAGACGCAGAAGAGGAAGACGCAGAAGGAAGGATGCAACCCAGATGACCCATTTCTGGTCGGGATATCCGGAATGGAATCATCTGCCTGCAATACCAGTGAACACAACCCCAATTCTCCATTCAACATCTGTCCCACACCTCACCTTCCCTCTGTTACTGACCACCACATTGTCCTCTTGGCCACAATGCTGAAATAAAAGCCATCACAAAGCAAACATTCCAATCATTTACCCATCTATCCCTCCAATATTACATCAAAAAATCAACTAATCACGCTTGTGCATTCCCTTAGTGACTGTCTTGCATGTGCCTTTGCCTATCCTACTGATGTCACGCAGTGCTACCCCAGTGGCTGCAGCATGGCTGGTGCAAGGCTACTGAATTTCAGTGGGGGACACTGCAGATGGCCTTGCAGAAAGACCTCGAGGAGCTGGTGGCTGGGAGTGTGAAATCGAGTGACCATGTTCCTTCTTTTTCACTTTCCTCTCCCTCTTGGTCAACCACTGGCTTGGCAGGCTGGATTTCTTGGGTGTCTGAAATGAGGAAGGCACAAGGGTAGGGTTGTGGTGAGGGGAGAGCAATAAAGCAAGAGCTGCATGCTTACACCATGTGCAGCTTGTACATCAGAAGAGATTGTGGGATGAGCGGGAAGTGGGATGTGAGAAGGCGGATAACGTATGAGGATACCGGCATCTTATATTCTTCAGCCCCGCCACTGGCCAAGGGCTTAGCCATGCCCCTGCCAAGAGTGGTCAGCACTATCTCCTCGGGGGGTTGGGGGGGGCGGGGGTGAAGTGAAGCTAGGAATGCGAGGTGTGCCTCGAGTTTGGTAGTGATTGTTGGTAGGTGGATGGCATGGGGGGGTCGTGCATTGAGCAATGTGGGAGGCTAGTGATGCAATTGGTAGAAGACGGCTTTTCAAGATGCATTCACTGACCTTGACCACTGGTCTGAGGCCATGAAACTTCTTTTGGCATGGAGCCAGGTCATACCTAGCACAAAAGAAGATGGTTGTGATGGTTGAAGGTCACTCATCACAGCCCCAGGACATCGCTGCAGGAGTTCCTCAGGGCAGTGTCCTAGGCCCAACCATCTTCAGCTGCTTCATCAATGACCTTCCCTCCAACATAAGGTCAGAAATAGGGATGTTCACTGATGACTGCACAGCGCCATTCAAAACTCCTAAGATAGTGAAACAGTCCATGCCCGCGTGCAACAAGACCTGGATGACGTTCAGGCTTGGGCTGATAAGTGGCAGGTAACATTCGCGCCACAGAAGTGTCAGGCAATGACTATCTCCAACAAGTGAGAGTCTTAACCACCTCCCCTTGACATTCAACGGCATTACCATTGTCGAATCCCCCACCATCAACATCCTGGGAGTCACCCATTGACCAGAAACTTAACTGGACCAGTCACATAAATACTGTGACAACAAGAGCAGGTCAGAAGCTAGGTATTCTGCTGCGAGTGTCTCACCTCCTGATTCCCCAAAGCCTTTCCACCATCTACAAGGCACAAGTAAGGAGTGTGATGGAATACTCTCCACTTGCCCAGATGAGTGCAGCTCCAACACTCAAGAAGCTCGACACCATCCAGGACAAAGCAGCCCGCTTGATTGGCACCCCATCCACCACCTTAAACATTCACTCCCTCCATCACCAGTGTACTGTGGCCAAGGCTTCTTCAGCAGCACCTCCCAAATCCGCGACCTCGTCCACCTGGAAGGACATAGGCAGCAGGCGCTTGGGAACACCACCACCTCCAAGTTCCTTCCAAGTCTCTCACCATCCTGACTAAGAAGTATATCGCCGATCCTTCATCGTCGTTGGGTCAAAATCCTTGAACTCCCTACCTAACAACACTGTGGGAGTACCTATGCCCCACGGACTGCAGTGGTTCAAGAAGGCGGCGCACCACCACCTTCTCAAGGGCAGTTAGGGATGGGCAATAAATGCTGGACTTGCCAGCGACGCCCACATCCCATAAAACCGAATAAAAAGAATTAGGAGCAGGATTAGGCCATATGGCCCCTCGAGTCTGCTCCGCTATTCAATAAGATCACAGCTGATCAATTCCACTTCCCCACCCGATCTCCATATCCCTTGATTCCTCTAGAGTCCAAATATCTATCTATCTCGGCTTTGAGTATACTCAACGATTCAGCATCCTGGTTTTCAATGAATAAATTCCTCCTCTTCTCAGTCTTAAATGGCCAGCCCCTTTTCCTGAGACCATGCCCCCTAGTTCTAGACTCTCCAGCCAGAGGAAACAACCTCTCAGCATTACCCTGTCAATACCTCCTCAGAATCTTATATGTTTCAATGAGATCACCTCTCATTCTTCTAAACTCCAGAGAGTATCGGCCCATTCTACTCAATCTCTCCTCATAGGACAACCCTCTCATCCCAGGAATGAATCTAGTGAACCTTCGCTGCACCGCCTCTAAGGCAAGTAATATCCTTCCTCGGATAAGGAGATCAAAACTGTGAGTCGCCAAGGCCCTGTACAATTGTAGCAAGACTTCCTTACTCTTGTACTCCAACCCACTTGCAATAAAGGCCAACAGGCCACTTGCCTTCCTAATTGCTTGCTGTACCTGCATGCTAACTCTGTGTTTCCTGTTCGAGGACACTTACATTTCTCTGAACACCAGCATTTAATAGTTTCTCACCTTTTTAAAAAAAATTCTGTTTTTCTATTCTTCCTACCATAGTGAATAACCTCACATTTCTGCATTATACTCCATCTGCCAACTTCCTAACCATTCACTAAATCCCTTTGCAAGCTCTTTGTGTCCTCCTCATAGCTTACTTTCCCACCTTGCCAAGTATCATCAGCAAAGTTGGATATATTATACTTGGTCCGTTGATCTAAGCCATTAATATAAAATGTAAATAGCTGAGGCCCAAGCACTGATCCAAGCACCCCACTAGTTACAGCCTGCCAACCTGAAAATGATCTGTTTATCCCTACTCTCTGTTTTCTATTGGTTAACCAATCCTCTATCCATGCTACTATATTACCCACAACCCCAAGAGCCCTTATCTTGCGTAGCAACCTTTTATGTGGCACCTTATCAAATACCTTTTGGAAATCCAAATATACTATATCCATTGGTTCCCCTTTATCTACCCTGCTAGTTATATCCTCAAAAAAACTCTTAATAAATTTGTTAAACACGATTTCCCTTTCATAAAGCCATGTTGACTCTGCCTAATCATATTATGATTTTCTAGGTGCCCCTTACCACTTCCTTAATAATGGATTTCAGCATTTTCCCGACAACTGATGTCAGGCTAACTAGCCTGTAGTTCCCTGTTTTCTCTCTCCCTCTGAGGCAAGGGCAGAAACGGATGATATGGAGGTGGCAATGGGCAGTCTTAGTGATGGTACAGATGTGAGGTAGAAAGCTCATTCATGATCAAATATAACACCAAGGTTGCGAACAAACTGAGTCAGCCTCAGACAGTTGTCAGGGAGATGGATGGAATCAGTAGCATGGGAACGGAGTTTGTTCCGTGGACCAAAGACAATGGGGTCGATTTTCGTGGAGCCGTCAGGCGGGGTTTCAGGCGTGTGGGGGGGGGGGGGGAATCCCGAATTTGGGGGTCCCGACACCATCCCACCCAAAACCCCGCTCCACGCAACTTTCAGAGGCGGCGGGTACCCGCCCCGCAATGGGACCCGCTGACCCCAGGCGGGATGGGATTAGTGCCAATTAACTGCCTGTTAACAGGTAGTTAACAGGCAGTTTTTAGTCTAATCCCTATTTTGAGGGGTTTCGTGTGGGATTCCCGACGGCTCCAAACCATGCCAGGTTAGAGCAGGCGGGCCGTCGGGTTGAAGGAGTTGGAGGGGTCGCGATGTCGGCGCTCAGGTGAGTGATGGATGCATGAGTGCAAAGGTAAGTGTGTTTGGTGTGTCTAAAGTGTGTAAAGAACTTTTACTTACCTGTACTTACCTTAACAGCCTTTCTTCCTGCAGGCGTCGGGAGCCCATCACTCAGCCGGCACTTAAAGTTGAACGGCTGCGATCTGTGAAAAGTGACAGCCTTCAGCTTTGAGTGCTGCTGAGAGTTCTAACTGAGTCTGTGCAGACGGACTCATGTTGGAACTCAGACTGTCAGTGTTTGACAGCTTGAAACAGCTGTGAAACACTGAGATTTCATCTGCCAAGAACTCCATGCCCGTTTCATAGGAGGCAGGTACCCGACCTGTGCTGGGAGCCGCCTCCCTGAGGCGGGAAGGGGATTAGTGCCAATTAACTGCCTGTTAACAGGTAGTTAACAGGCAGCTTTTAGCCTAATCCCAATTTTTATCCCTGAAGTGTGGGCTTCCCGACAGCTCCAAACCACGCCAAGTTAGCGAGGCAGACTGTCGGGCTGAAGGACTTGGAGGGTTCGTGATGTCCGGTGTTCAGGTGAGTGATGGGTGCATGAGTGCAGAGGTAAGTGTGTTTGGTGTGTGTAAAGTGTTTAAATAAGTTTTACTTACCTTTGCAGCCTTCCTTCCTTCAGGTCTCGGGAGTCCCTCATCTCACCGGCACAGAAAGCAGAATGGCCGTGAGCTGTCAAAATCTGCAGCATTCAGCTTTCTGTTCTGGAGAGATCTCTAAATCAGCCTGAGAGGAAGGAATTAACTTAGAGAACAGATTGTCAGTGTTTGACAGCTTCAAAGAGCTGTCAAACGCTGGTATTTCATCTGTCAAAAGCTTGACAGATGAAATGTCAATCTGTGAAGTCACCTGTTGCTGGGTGGCCCTTAATTGGCCTGCTGAGCCCGCTGGGCGGGCTCAACAAGGTCAATCAAGGGAAAATCGCGCAGATTGGCCGGACGTCAATGTAGGCGGGTCTAAAACCCGAAAGCTGTAGTCCCGCCTTCTCCCCGACAGCTTCGGGAAAATCGACCCCAATGACTTCAGTCTTCCCGATATTTAATTGGAGGAAATTTCTGCTCATCCAGTGCTGGATGTCGAACAAGCAGTCTGACGGTTTAGAGACAGTGGAGGAGAGGTGTGGAGCTGGGTATCCTCAGCCTACATGTGAAAACTCACGTCGTGTGGTCGGACGATATCACCGAGGGGCAGCATGTAGATGAGAAAATTGGAGGGGACCAAGGATAGATCCTTGGGGGACTCCAGAGGTAACGGTGCAGGAGCGGGGAAGAGAAGCCATTGCAGGTGATTCTCTGGCTACAATTAGATAGATGAGAATGGAACCAGGCGAGTGCAGTCCCACCCAGCTGGATGACAGTGGAGAGACGTTGGAGCAGAATTGTGTAGGCAACCGTGTCAAAGGCTGCAGACAGGTTCAGAAGGATGAAGAGGGATAGTTTACCTTTGTCACAGTCAATTAGGATGTAATTTGTGACTTTGGTAAGAGCCGTTTCGGTAATGTGACAGGAAACCTGATTGGAGGGATTCAAACAAGGAGTTCCGGGAAAGGTGGGCACAGATTTGGGAGGCGACAACATACTCAAGGACTTTGGAGAGGAAAGGGAGGTTGGCGATGGGGGTGATAGTTTGCAAGGACGTAGAGAAAATGTTTCCACTTGTGAGGGAGTCCAAAACTAGAGGTCATAAATAATAAGCTGGTCATTAATAAATCCAATAGGAAATTCAGGAGAAACTTCTTTTCCCAAAGAGTGGTAAAAATGTGGAAGACGCTACTACAAGGAGTAGTTGAGGCAAGTAGCATAGATGCATTTAAGGGGAGGCTAGATAAGAACATGAGGGAGAAAGGAATAGAAGGATATGCTGATAGAGTTCGATCAAGTAGGGTGGGAGGAGGCTTGTGTGGAGCATAAATGCCAGCATGGACAAGATGGGCCGAATGGCCTGTTTCTGTGCCATAGACTCGGTAATTAGTAACCAGTGACTTTACAGTTGCACTTATGTAAAGCTAAAAGATCACACCCTCTGCTGTATCTGCATTAAAATTTACCAAGTTTTCTTTTCACAGTTCTGACTCATATGTATATTTCCCAAATATCTCAAAACAGTGAAAGATGAAGACCCACAGATGTCTCTGGCTGAATACTTGCGCTC
Source organism: Somniosus microcephalus (assembly GCF_052327205.1). Lineage (NCBI taxonomy): Eukaryota > Metazoa > Chordata > Chondrichthyes > Squaliformes > Somniosidae > Somniosus > Somniosus microcephalus. Next base: position 212,329,270 of record NC_140987.1, read on the forward strand.
AGTCCTGCAGCTTTGTGGAACAAAGACCATGTGTCATGAAGGAGGCTGTGGCTGCTGTGTTGTGGTGGTTGAATATGATGACCCCGTGAAACCAGGAAAAAGAATCATCAAGTCAATTAATTCAGTAAGCCCTACGACTTATATAATGTTTGTTATCCAGTGTGTATCTGCTAAGATGACAGTGTTGGCTTTATTTTTTTAAATCCGTGCATATGTTTTCTACCCCTTCAGTTGTGTTGCCCTCACAATTGTACCTGCCCACGCAGGACCAATTTGACTGTGTGCAGATTCCCAATGTCTTTCAGTGCCTCAAACACCGATCTACCTATTTTCAATCACAGCAAATAAACATTTATGAGGCCATTCTCATCTGGCATGTTATCAAATTGGTATGGCCTAAACTTGTTATGGTGATAAGTGCGAGACAATGGTCTTATACAGCTAATGCAAAAAGATCTATTTCCACTTTGGAGGATCAAGAGCAACTTCTTTTATTAAAAAAAAAAAAAAAAATTGCAGGAAACTAGGGGGTAAGTAGATTTTTGTGACCATACAGCACCAAAAACTACATTCCATTTAAGTATTTTCTAGAATGCTAAATTTCAACAGGTGGCAGTGAGGTATACATCGTGATTATGTGCCCAACAACAGGGTATATGGCCCTTCCTCATCCATAGATCATGTTCATAGAAAGCACTTGATTGCCACTTGGCAATTCCACTAGTGACTTGGCTGAGATCAGGAGCCGAGTCACTGAGGAATTCTAGATTCGACTGTATTGTGACAAAATAGGGAGATTTCTGTATATTATTTCACACGGTTTTGAAATATCTAAAGTTACAATGGTAGCTCTGTTCCCTTATCCAAATTCCAACATAAAGGTCTAAAGTGAAGTTGACCACAAGAACCAAGCTGGATTGATTGACCTGGAAATTAGTCGAAATACAGAGACATTATTCTAGGTGCGGTTTGAATTGTACACGGTCAAGGCATTAATAGCTACTCGTAACCAAGCACTCTGTACAACAATTCCTACCTATTGTGTCTTTGATCATGAATGATTGGCAGCTGTGATTTCAGGGTATTTTGGACTGGGGAAGTATTGGGAAATTCTCCCATTGGCTTTAGTTTTGGCTGGAGATCTGAACTCCGGGATGAACTGAAGTTCACGTTGTTCATGTATACCATCGCATTTGGAAGGACTGCCAAGAGACAAACCTGACTGTTGCATCCAAGAATCCTATCACTTATCAGAATCCAATAAATAAATTCTAAACAGTGTATTTTAACCCTTTTATAGACTGATTCTAATTTTATTGTTCAGTATCTTGCTGTATCATTTGGATTCTTTATTAATTGACTTGTAAATAAATTTGGCCAATAGTTTTACCCTGTACATATTAGTTGAACATAATAGTATTTTCCACCTTTCAGGAAGAAAAATGTGGTGGGTATCCCCTTTGATTTCCAGTGAACAATATACCAGAGTTAGGGTTAATTATTAAAGATAAGCATGCTAACCCAAACACATTGGCCCAGAAATTCGGGTCCCAACGTGTGAATACGCACGGGGTACTCGCGTGTAGGCCCAACGAAAGTGCCGGTTTTGTGCAGGCGCGGGAAACCGGCACTTTCGTTCCCCTGAAAGAAGGGGTTAAGAGGTGGAACGCGTGCGCGGGAGAGGCTGCGCGTACGCTTCGAACTTACGTTTTTTTTCCAGGTTTCTCCGGGAGGGTAAGTCTCCAGAAGTTAGACATGTAAAAAGCAGTCACAAGGCCTGCTTTTAACGAGGTAAGTGATGAATTAATTAAATTAAAACATTTTTTCCACAGGTTTATTATTTTTAAATACTTTAAAGCAAGGTAAGTTTATTTTTAGCCCCGTTAGAAAATGTAATTAATTTTTGCAAAAATTTAAATTATTGTTTAAAATAGTTATTTCATGTAATTTATAGTTTTAAAAATGTGATTTAAAAAAAAAAAAAATTATTTGTGGTTTTAGTGATGTTTTGGGGCTTATAGTATTCATGGATTTGACAGCTCTTCCTGACAAACTTATGAATGGAGCATTCCCTGCTCCGATTGGCTCTCCATGGCCCACGTGATCCCAGGGGACGCATCGAACTAACTGCGCCCCTGGGATACGCAAGCACTGCGCGCCGGCAGTTGGAGGAGGCCCAGGATCGGAATTCCACGGGGGCCCACAGCTCAACAGCTAGCACTCAAGGTAAGTGCAGGTCGGAGGCTTGCACCCACGGGAAGCTTCCGACCCGAATTTCTGGGCCAATAAGTATAAGGGCGCAAGTAGAGAGAGAGGATAAATTGAGTTTCTCCTAGATTCCCTATTGAATTTACGTATTAGTGACTATCTTCTATTTATGACCTCTAGTTTTGACTCCCCATCCCCCCCTCCCAACAAGTGGAAACATTTTCTCTAATCAAACCCTTTCATTATCTCAAAAGACCTCTATCAGGTCACCCCTCACTGTTGGATATGTCACATATGAACAAACAAAAAAGAATAGGAAAGACCAACTGGTCAATCAAGCCTGACTTATACCACAGTTCCATCTGCTCACACCATTAACCCCCTTGGCCGTCCAATGTTCTGGGAGAGGGAAAAAAAAGTCGTCAATTTAGGAAAGAATTCTAGGCAGACGGAGGGGAACCACAATGAAGCATCAGAGGAGAAACAAGGTGCATAGAGTTCTGGGAGAGACAAACCGCATTAGAATAAGGAGTAGTTCATAAATATGAGAGGTCAGCCAGGGGAGAAATACAAAGCAGACTAAGGTGGGTTTGAAGCGCTTGTGCGTAAATGCATGGAGTGTGACAAATAAGGTTAGTGAGCTGCAGGCACAAGTTGCCACGTGGGATTATGATATAGTGGCAATAACAGAGACCTGACTCAAACAAGGGGAGGAATGGGAACTTACTATTTCTGGCTGCAATGTATTCAGGAAAGATAGGGAAGAAAAAAAAAGGACGCGTGGGTGGGGGGCGGCGGTGGCAGCATTGATCAAAGATAATGTTACAGCCCTGGAAAGGGATGATGTGCTTGAGGGTTCAAAGACTGAATCTATATGGCTAGAGTTAAGGAACAGAAGGGAAGCTGTTAGGCTGCTGGCTTTATTCTATAGGCCACCAAATAGTGGGAAGGAGGTGGAGCAAACTTCAGAAAGTTAAAAGAACAATGGAGTAGTGATCATGGATTTCAGTTACCCCAATAAAGACTGGGGAAAAAAATGTCAAGGGCAAGGAGGGTGAAGAATTCCTGAAATGTGTACAAGAGAACTTTCCTAATCCGTAAGTTTCCAGCTCAATAAGGAAGGAAGCATAGAAACATAGAAGATAGGAGCAGGAGTAGGCCATTCGGCCCTTCGAGCCTGCTCCGCCATTCAATGAGATCATGGCTGATCATTCAAATTCAGTACCCTGTCCCTGCCCTCTCCCCATATCCCTTGATCCCTTTAGCCTTAAGAAATATATCCAACTCTTTCTTGAATATATTTAATGAACTGGCCTCCACCGCCCTCTGTGGCAGAGAATTCCACAGGTTCACCACTCTCTGGGTGAAGAAATTCCTCCTCATTTCAGTCCTAAATGGCTTACCCCTTATCCTTCGAGTATGACCCCTGGTCCTGGACTCCCCGACCATCGGGAACATCCTTCCAGCATCTAGTCTGTCCAGGCTTGACAGAATTTTATAGGTTTCGATGAGATCCCCTCTCAATCTTCTAAACTCCAGTGAGTATAAGCCCAATCGACACAATCTCTCCTCATACGTCATTCCTGCCATCCCAGGTATCAGCCTGGTGAATCTTCGCTGCACTCCTTCCATGGCAAGAACGTCCTTCCTCAGATAAGGCGACCAAAACTGCACACAATACTCAAGGTGCGGTCTCACCAAGGCCCTGTATAACTGTAGTAAGACATCCTTGTTCCTGTACTCGAACCCTCTTGCTACGAAGGCCAACATACCATTTGCCTTCTTAACCGCCTGCTGCACCTGCATGCTTACCTTCAGCGACCTGCTGGATCTAGTTCTGAGGAATGAAGTGTGGCAAGTGGAGCACATTTCAGTGGGAGAGCATTTGGGAAACAGTGATCACAATATCATCAGATTTAGCGTAGTTATGGAAAATGACAAAGAACAATGAAATGTAAAAATACTCCACTGGAGGAGAGCTAATTTCAGTGAGTTGAAAAGGGATCTGGCTCTGGTGGATTGAAATCAAAGATTGGCAGGTGAAACAATAAATGAGCAATGGGAGGCCTTGAAAAAGGAGATAGTTTGGGAACAGACTAAACACATTCCCATGAGGGAGAAAGTAAAGGTATCCAAAGCTAGAGCTCCCTGTATGACTAAATGTATAGAGATTAAAACGAAACAGAGAAAGGAAGCTTATGGTAACTGTCAGATTCATGATACAGTAGAGAACCAAACTGAATACAGAAAATGCAGAGGAGAATGAAAAAGGAAATGAGGGTCAATGAGAAAAGGGAACTCTAAAGCCTTTTATACACATATTTAATAGGAAAAAGATAGTCAAAGGAAGGGAAGGGCTGATTGGAGACCATAAAGGAGATCACCCTGTGGAGGCAGACCATAAAGGAGATCACCCTGTGGAGGCAGACCATAAAGGAGATCACCCTGTGGAGGCAGAGAGCATAGCTGAGGTACTGAATGAGTATTTTTGTTAATGGCAAATAATATTTGACTAACATCATAGAATGGAAGGAGACATGTTGAAACCCTGGCTCTTTGAAAGAGCTATCCAATTAGTCTCACTTTATTGAGTTATTTGATAAAGTAACGGAGAGGGTTGATGAGGGTAGTGTGGTTGATGTGTATATGAGCTTTTAGAAGGCGTTTGATAAAGTACCACATAATAGATTTGTTAGCAAATTTCAAGCCCATAGGATTAAAGGGGCAATGGCAGCATGGATATAAAATTAGCTAAGGGACAGAGAGTAGTGGTGAACTGTTGTTTTTCAGACTGGAGGGAGGAAATGTATAGTGGTGTCCCGCCGGGGTCAGTATTGGGGCTGATGCGCTATCAATTCTAATAAAAGGCTGGGCAGAGTTCAGAACGACAGGCTTTTATTAACTACTGAATTGCACTTCAGACAGATCAGGACTATGCCTCTAGTGGACGACCGAATGCCAGGAGCTGCCATGCGGCCGCTCTTATACTCGGTAGCCCAGGGGCGGAGTCAGCTGAGGCATAGTCAGGCACAACAGTGAAACAAGAGTGAACGACAACAACAACAATGAACACAGTGAACTACAGTGGTTTACCACATTCACCCCTCGTTTAAAATTAAGTCCGGCGGGGTGAAGTGTATCAAAAGTTCGAGTAGGCGAGTCTGTCGGGCGGCCTCGTTTGCCGTCGAGATCTTCGTGGCGACGGTTGCGATGGTACAGCTTCCCACGACGCGTCTTGAGCGGGGTCCAGCACCGGCGTATCGTCCCCTTTGGTGTTGGGTGGGCGAGTGGACTCCGGCTGGTCCTGGGGGCGCGGCATGCCGTCTACTGGGGTGGAATGGACAGGGGTGAGAATTGGGTCTACTGAATTTTGGGCCGTGTCGGAGGGGGTCGTGGTGGGGGGCAATGGTGGCGGGTCAGTGGACCCCGAGGGTGCCAGATCTCTAATGGAGACTGTATCCTCCCGCACGTCCGGGTATGCCACGTAGGCGTACTGGGGGTTGGCATGGAGGAGGTGAACCTTCTCTACCAGGGGAGCCGTTTTGTGGGACCTTACATGCTTCCTCAGCAGGACGGGCCCTGGGGACGTCAGCCAGTGTGGTAGTGAGTTACCGGATGTGGACCTCCGGGGGAAAAACAAACATTCGCTCATGGGGGGTTGCGTTGGTGGCTGTACACAGCAGTGACCGGATGGAGTGGAGCGCATCGGGTAGGACATCCTGCCAACGGGAGGTCGGAAGGCCCCTAGATTTTAAGGCTAGGAGGGCCGCCTTCCAGACCGTCGCGTTCTCTCTTTCAACCTGTCCGTTCCCCCGGGGGTTGTAGCTGGTGGTCCGGCTTGAGGCAATACCTCTCGAGCAGGTACTGACGGAGTTTGTCGCTCATGAAGGACGCGCCCCGGTCGCTATGAATATAGCTGGGAAAACCGAACGGAGCAAAGAGGTTGTGCAGGCATTTAATGACCGTAGCGGTGGTCATGTCCGGGCAGGGGATGGCAAAAGGGAAACGGGAGTACTCATCAACTATGTTGAGGAAGTACACATTGCGGTCAGAGGAGGGGAGGGGCCCTTTAAAGTCGATACTCAGGCGCTCAAAAGGGCGGGTGGCCTTGATCAGGTTTGCTCTGTCAGGCCTATAGAAGCGCGGCTTGCACTCTGCACAGACTGGGCAGCTCCTGGTCATGGTCCTGACCTCCTCGATGGAGTAAGGCAGGTTGCGGCTCTTAATGAAATGGAAGAACCTGGTGACCCCCGGGTGGCAGAGGTCGTTGTGGAGGCCCCGTAGTCTATCGATCTGCGCGGTGGCGCATGTGCCTCGCGATAGAGCGTCTGAGGGTTCGTTGAGTTTCCCTGGCCGGTACAAGATGTCGTAATTGTAGGTGGAAAGTTCGATTCTCCACCTCAAAATCTTGTCATTTTTGATTTTACCCCTCTGCTTGTTGTTGAACATGAAAGCAACTGAACGCTGGTCAGTAAGCAGGGTAAATCGTTTTCCAGCCAGGTAGTGCCGCCAGTGGCGCACCGCCTCCACAATGGCCTGGGCCTCTTTTTCCACAGAGGAGTGTCTGAGTTCGGAGCCCTGGAGGGTTCGTGAAAAGAAGGCCACGGGTCTTCCCGCCTGGTTAAGGGTAGCGGCCAGGGCAAAGTCGGATGCATCGCTCTCCACCTGGAAGGGGATGGACTCGTCTACCGAGTGCATGGTGGCCTTGGCAATGTCATCTTTTATACGGTGAAAGGCTAAGCGGGCCTCCGCCGTCAGGGGGAAGGAAGTGGACTTGATAAGTGGACGGGCTTTGTCCGCATAATGAGGGACCCACTAGGCGTAATAGGAAAAGAAGCCCAGGCACCTTTTGAGGGCCTTGAGACAGTGGGGCAGGGGAAGTTCCATCAACGGGCGCATCCGGTCAGGGTCAGGACTGATGACTCCGTGTTTCACCACGCAACCAAGGATAGCGAGGCGGGCTGTGCGGAATATGCACTTTTCCTTCTTGTACGTGAGGTTTAGGAGTTGGGCCGTGCGGAGGAACTTATCAAGATTGGAGTCATGGTCCTGCAGGTCATGGCCGCAGATGGTCACGTTGTCCAGGTAGGGAAACGTGGCCTGTAACGCATTCTCGTCGACCATCCGGTCCATCTCCCTCTGGAAGACGGAGACACCGTTGGTGACGCCAAAAGGAACCCTGAGGAAGTGAAAAAGGCGGCCGTTTGCCTCGAAAGCTGTGCACTGGCGGTCCTCAGGGCGGATAGGGATTTGGTGGTATGCTGCCTTGAGGTCAATGGTTGAGAGAACGCGGTATTGCGCTATCTTATTAACCATGTCGGCTATGCGGGGGAGGGGGTATGCGTCCAACTGGGTGTACTTGTTGATAGTCTGGCTGTAGTCGATGACTAGGCGCTGCTTGTTGCCAGTCTTAACGACTACCACCTGGGCTCGCCAGGGGCTGGTACTATCCTCAATAATCCCCTCTTTCAGGAGCCGCGTCACCTCAGATCTTATGAAGGATCTGTCCCCGGTGCTGTATCGCCTGCTCTTTGTGGCGATAGGCTTGCAGTCGCGGGTGAGATTGGCGAACAGGGGGGGGGGGGTGTGATTTTGAGGGTGGAGAGACTACAGGTGGGGCGCGGCGGGCAATTTAAAAACTGCTGGTTGCAGACAGTGAGCGGGGGAAGAGGTCCACCGTATGTCAAGGTGACACTCTTAAAGTGACAATGAAAGTCCAACCCCAGTAGAATGGCAGCGCAGAGATGTGGCAGGACGAATAGCTTTACATTTTTATATACGGAGCCCTTCACCGAGAGGGTCACTACGCAGTAGCCGCCGACGTCTGCTGAGTGGGATTTCGAGGCCATGGAGATCCGATGGCGCGTTGGCCGGACCGAGAGGGAATAGCGCCGTACTGTATCAGGGTGTATGAAGCTCTCCGTGCTCCCGGAATCAAAAAGGCAAGTTGTGGCGCGGCCATTTACCTGGATGTCCATCGTGGACCTGGCTAGCTGGTGGGGTCTGGATTGATCCAGCGTGATGGAGGCCGCTGTGGAGTCGGTAGCGTCGCTGTAGAACCCCGGTGAGGCGGCGGTGGGTGAGTCGGGGGCCCGTTGGCAGAATGGCGGACAAGATGGCGGCGTCGGAGAGGAAGGACAAAATGGCGGCGCCCATGACGATCCCGATCCCCACGAGGCTGGAGGGAGGCAAGATGGCCGCTCCCACGAATCGCACGCGGCGCTGCTGGAGGTAGGGGTCTTCTGACTTCTGCAGACGCCAGCGTAGTGTCCCCCCTTACCGCAGGCAGAGCAGACCGCGTTTTTCGCCGGGCAGCGCGCCCTGGGGTGTTTGGTTTGGCCACAGAAATAACATTTCTGGCTCGGGCGGGACATCGCTGCAGCAGTTGAGGCCAGGGCCCGTGGCGGCGGCTGCGGCATCCATGAGGCGGCCGCGCGGTCTGGGGAGTAGGCCTCCATGTTCCGGTGGGCTACGTCCAACGAGAGGGTGAGTGAAATCGCCTTCTTTAGGTCGAGCTCGCTACTTTCCAGCAGTCGCTGCCGTGTGTGAGTGGACCTGAGGCCCGCCACGAGGGCGTCCCGGATGAGCTCCTCCGTATGTTCCGTGGCTGTTACTTGCTTGCATTCGCAGGCTCGGCCGAGTTCCTTCAGCGCCCGTATGTATGCTTCTGTGGGTTCCCCGGGCTGTTGTTTGCGAGACCCCAGGAGATGTCTTGCGTAAACATAGTTGACCGGGCGTGCGTATTGCTCCTTCAAGATGTCGATAGCCCCCTGGTAGCTCGTAGCGTCCCGGATAAGGGCAAAAGCTCGGTGGTTTACTTTAGAGTTCAGCACCCTGAGCTCATCGGCGGCGACGGTCTCGCCGGATGCAGTCAGGAAGGACTCAAAACAGTGCAGCCAGTGCGAGAACTTAGCAGTCGAGTCCGGTTCTTGCGGGTCGAGTTCCAGGCACTTGATCTTAAGAATCTGCAGCATCGTTTTTTTTTTTTTTTCAGTAGTTAATAAAATTGATGCGCTATCAATTCTAATAAAAGGCTGGGCAGAGTTCAGAACGACAGGCTTTTATTAACTACTGAATTGCACTTCAGACAGATCAGGACTATGCCTCTAGTGGACGACCGAATGCCAGGAGCTGCCATGCGGCCGCTCTTATACTCGATAGCCCAGGGGCGGAGTCAGCTGAGGCATAGTCAGGCACAACAGTGAAACAAGAGTGAACAACAACAACAACAACAGTGAACTACAGTGGTTTACCACAGGGACCACTGCTCTTTTTCATATATATTAATGACCTGGACTTGGGTATACAAGGCATAATTTCAAAGTTTACAGATGACACAAAACTCGGAAATAAAGTAAACAGTGAGGAAGATTGTAGCAGACTTCAGGAGGACATAGACTGGTTGGTGAAATGGGCAGGCAAATGGCAAATGAAATTTAATGCAGAGAAGTGTGAAATGATGCATTTTGGAAGTAAGAATGAGGAGAGGCAATATAAACTAAATGGTACGGTTTTAAAGGGGGTGCACGAACAGAGACCTAGGGATGTCTGTACACAAATCTTTGAAGTTGACAGGACTAGTTGATAAGGCTGTTAAAAAAGCATACGGGACCCTTGGCTTTATTAATCGAGGCATAAAAGTACAAAAGTAAGGAAGTTATGCTAAACCTTTATAAAACACTGGTTAGGCCTCACAGGAGTATTGTGTCAATTTCTGGGCATAACTTTTTAGGAAAGAGGCCAAGGCCTTCGAGAGGGTATGGAAGAGATTTGCTAGCATGGTATCAGGGATGAAGGACTTCAGTTATATGGAGAGACTAGCAAAGCTGAGGCTGCTCTCCTCAGAGCAGAGATTTAAGGGAGATTTAATAGAGGCATTGGAAACATGAAGGGGGAAAAATTCAGTTGTTTGCACCTCCTGTTAGCGCCTTAAGAGGGTGCCAATTGGGGCACAAAGCAACTAGAGGCCGGGCGCGGCGATTTTTGTGCCACTCGCGAAATTAACTAGACATTTTACGGTGGCGCTAAACACTACTGTGGGAATCGCGGGCTGAGCGGCTGTATAAAGGCTCCAGAGCCCAGGTAAGGCCTCAGTGCGGGAATCGCGGGCTGAGCGGCTGTATAAAGGCTCCAGAGACCAGGTAAGGCCTCAGTGCGGGAATCGCGGGCTGAGCGGCTGTATAAAGGCTCCAGAGACCAGGTAAGGCCTCAGTGCGGGAATCGCGGGCTGAGCGGCTGTATAAAGGCTCCAGAGACCAGGTAAGGCCTACCAATCTCCAATCTTGGAACTCGGAGGGAAGGAGAGAGGTAAAAAGTAATCCAAGTGTGACGTCACCAGAAAGCGGGTAAGTGATTGGTTGGTAAGTATTTCTCCCTTTTTAAGCTTAAATCTCTTTGGTTTATAGTTTCTAAGGTGTGATATTCACCATCTAGAATCGGGGCAGAGGATATTTAAGAATAATATTAATAAATTTAATTAATTACATAGAATGGGAGATCAGGTGATGTGTTGCTGCTGCAACATGTGGGAGCTGGTGGACACCATTGATGCTCACGGTGATCACATTTGCAGTAAGTGTTGGCTGCTCGAGGAATTCCGGCTCCGTGTTGAAGAGCTGGAGTCCGAGCTTCAAACACTGAGACACATCAGGGAGGGGGAGAGTTACCTGGACTCTGTGTATCACGAGGTATTCACACCAATTAGATTAATTAATTCAGATGTAGTCTGTGGCCAGGGTCAGGATGGTGTGACTAGAAGTGAGGCAGGTACGGGGATCCAGGAGGTAGTGTTGGACGAGCCGCAGCCCTTGCACTTGTCCAACGGGTTCGAGGCTCTTACTCCCTGTGAGGATGGGAACAGGGACTGCGGGGAGGATGAGCAACCTGGCCACAGCACCGTGGAGCGGGGGGCCATTCAAGTGGGGGGAGTTAAAAGAAATGTTGTAGTGGTAGGGGATAGTATCGTTAGGGGGATAGATAGAGTTCTTTGCAGCCGAGAGCGAGAGTCCCGAAGGCTGTGTTGCCTGCCCGGTGCCAGGGTTAAGGACATCTCCTCTGGACTGGAGAGAAACTTGGAGTGGGAGGGGGAGGATCCAGTTGTCGTGGTCCATGTTGGTACCAACGACATAGATAGGACAAGGAAGGAGGTTCTGCTGAGGGAGTTTGAGCAGCTAGGGGCCAAATTAAAAAGCAGAACCACAAGGGTAATAATCTCTGGATTATTACCTGAGCCACGAGCGAATTTGGCTAGGACAAATAAAATTAGAGAGTTAAATGCGTGGCTCAAAGACTGGTGTGGGAGAAATGGGTTTTGCTTCCTGGGACACTGGCACCAGTACTGGGGCAGGAGGGAGCTGTTCCGTTGGGACGGGCTTCACTTGGCCAGTGCTGGGACTAGAGTCCTGGCGGATCATATAACTAGGGCTGTAGAGAGGGCTTTAAACTAACTAGTGGGGGGGAGGTTCCTAGAGAGCAAATAATAAAAATGACAACAGAGAAGGTCATAGACTTAGGTAGCAGTGGGGAAATTAAAAACCAGAGTGTGTCAGGAAGGGGCAGAAGATATGGAGTAAAAGGTAAAGTAATAAAAAGGGCAAAAGCAGGAACTAAGTGTCACAAAACATCTTTGAAAGTTCTCTATCTGAATGCACGTAGCATTCGTAACAAAATAGACGAGTTAATGGCACAAATAACTACATATGGGTATGATCTTGTGGCCATTACAGAAACATGGCTGCAGGGTGACAATGCCTGGGAATTAAACATACCAGGTTATTTAACGATCAGGAAGGACAGGCAGGAAGGAAGGGGAGGTGGGGTGGCTATGTTAATAAAGGAAGGAATCACTGTAATACAGAAAATTATATTGGGTCAAAAGATCAGAATAATGAAACAGTTTGGGTGGAGGTAAGGAATAATAAGGGGAAAAAAACACTAGTGGGCGTAGTCTATAGGCCTCCGAACAGTGGCAACTCTGTTGGACGGAGTATCAATCAGGAAATAGTTGAGGCTTGTAATAAGGGAACATCTATAATTATGGGGGATTTTAACTATCATATTAATTGGACAAATCAAATTGGGCAGGACTGCCTTGAGGACGAGTTCCTTGAGTGTATTAGGGATGGGTTTCTTGAGCAGTATGTAACTGAACCGACCAGGGGGCAAGCAACCTTAGATCTGGTCCTGTGTAACGAGACAGGATTAATTAAAAATGTCCTAGTAAAGGATCCCCTTGGAATGAGTGACCATAACATGGTTGAATTCCATATTCAATTAGAGGGTGAGAAGGTTGCATCTCAAACAAGCATGCTAAGCTTGAATAAAGGAGACTATGAAGGTATGAGAGCGGAATTGAGTAGAGTGGATTGGGAAAATAGATTAAAGGGTAAGACGATACATGATCAGTGGTGTACATTTAAGGAGTTATTTTACAACTTCCAAAAAAGATATATTCCACTGAGAAGAAAAGGGTGTAAAAGAAAAGACAGCCATCCGTGGCTAAGTAAAGAAATTAAGGATAGTATTCGACTAAAAACAAGGGCATATAAAGTAGCCAAATCTAGTGGGAGGATAGAGGATTGGGAAAACTTTAAAAGACAGCAAAAAATAACAAAAAGATTGATTAAGAAAGGGAAGATAGATTATGAAAGTAAATTAGCAAAAAATATAAAAACAGATAGTAAGAGTTTTTATAGTTATATAAAAAGAAAAAGGGTGGCTAAAGTAAATGTTGGTCCCTTAGAGGATGAGACCGGGAAATTAATGGTGGGAAATATGGAGATGGCAAAAACACTGAATGAATATTTTATATCAGTCTTTACAGTAGAAGACACTAAGAATATCCAACACTGGACAAACAGGGGGCTAAAGGGGGGGAGGAGCTAAACACGATCAAAATCACTAAGGAAGTGGTACTCGGTAAAATAATGGGACTCAAGGCGGATAAATCACCTGGACCTGATGGCTTACATCCTAGGGTCTTGAGGGAAGTGGCAGTAGGGATTGTGGATGCATTGGTGGTAATTTTCCAAAACTCCCTGGACTCGGCAAAGGTCCCGGCAGACTGGAAAACTGCTAATGTAACGCCCTTATTTAAAAAGGGCAGTAGACAGAAGGCTGGAAACTATAGACCGGTTAGCCTAACATCTGTGGTAGGTAAAATTTTGGAGTCCATTATTAAGGAGACAGTAACAGGACATTTGGATAATCATAATTTAATAGGACAAAGTCAGCATGGTTTTATGATGGGGAAGTCATGTTTGACAAATTTGCTGGAGTTCTTTGAGGAAGTAACATATAGGGTGGATAAAGGGGAACCAGTGGACGTAGTGTATTTAGACTTCCAAAAGGCATTTGACAAGGTGCCACACAAAAGATTATTGCTTAAGATAAAAAATCACGGGATTGGGGATAATATTCTGGCATGGATAGAGGATTGGCTATCTAACAGAAGGCAGAGAGTTGGCATAAATGGTTCATTCTCAGACTGGCAATCAGTAACTAGTGGTGTTCCGCAGGGGTCAGTGCTGGGGTCCCCAACTCTTTACAATTTATATTAACGATTTGGAGGAGGGGACCGAGTGTAACACATCAAAGTTTGCAGATGATACTAAGATGGGAGGGAAAGTAGTGAGTGAGGAGGACATAAAAAACCTGCAAGGGGACATAGACAGGCTAAGTAAGTGGGCAGAGATTTGGCAGATGGAATACAATACTGGAAAGTGTGAGGTTATGCACTTTGGCAGGAAAAATCGTATAGCAAGTTATTATCTTAATGGCAAGAAACTGGAAAATACTGTAGTACAAAGGGATCTGGGGGTCCTGGTGCACGAAACTCAAAAGGTTAGTATGCAGGTGCAGCAAGTGATTAAGAAGGCCAATGGAATGTTGGCTTTCATTGCTAGGGGGATAGAATATAAAAATAGGGAGGTATTGCTTCAGTTGTACAAGGTATTAGTGAGACCGCACCTGGAATACTGCGTACAGTTTTGGTGTCCATACTTAAGAAAGGACATACTTGCTCTCGAGTCAGTACAAAGAAGGTTCACTCGGTTAATCCCGGGGATGAGGGGATGGACATATGAGGAGAGGTTGAGTAGATTGGGACTCTACTCATTGGAGTTCAGAAGAATGAGAGGCGATCTTATTGAAACATGTAAGATTGTGAAGGGGTTGGATCGGGTGGATGCGGGGAGGATGTTCCCAATGATGGGTGAAACTAGAACTAGGGGGCATAGTCTTAGAATAAGGGGCTGCTCTTTCAAAACTGAGATGAGGAGGAACTACTTCACTCAGAGGGTGGTAGGTCCATGGAATATGCTGCCCCAAAAAGCTGTAGAAGCTACATCATTACATAAATTTAAAACAGAAATAGACAGTTTCCTAGAAGTAAAGGGAATTAAGGGTTACGGGGAGCGGGCAGGAATTTGGACATGAGTCTAGGTTCGGATCGGTCATGGCCCTGTGGGTAGCGGAGCGGGCCCAGGGGCCATGTAGCCTGATCCTGCTCCTATTTCGTGTGTCTAAATCTGTTAGATTCAGGAGATGGTTCTGTGATAGTGGATTGGCGGTTAGGATCAGATCAGCCATGATCTTATTGAATGGCGGAGCAGGCTCGAGGGGCCGATTGGCCTACTCCTGCTCCTATTTCTTATGTTCTTATGTACCGCCACTGTCTCCTGCGCCGGCAGATTGTGACATCAGTCGAGTGCGCAATGCCCCCTTAGCGCTCCGGACCGGATATTGAGTGGCGCCCCCTGCCTCACCGCCTGCCGCTAGCAACGACAGGTTGAGGGGAGCGTTATGCTGTCAGAAAGGGACTAGGGGAGCGCTGTTTAAAGGCGACCGCTTCCTGCCTTTTTTTGTCGGTGACATTTTTGCACCACGCATTCTGAGAGAGAGAGAGACTGACTTCTGGAGAGATTCAACGCTGTGTGAAGGAGTTTTGAGTACTGAGCAGCACTTTGCAGGTTTATTTGGATTTGCCCTTCCTTGCTTCGCCAGCGCTCTGAGGTAGCGCCTCGCTCCTCGGCCTTTGCGCCTTAAGACAGGTGTGAAGCGCCTGATTTAGCGCTCCAATCACCTCCAGGGGCGATAAAAGCCAAGTTTGCTGTCGGAGGCGATAATTAGCAGCAGGCGCTAAACTTTGCGCACCGCCAATAATGGCGCCCCAAATGGGGTGATACCGAATTTTTCCCCCGAAGGGTTTTGATAGAGTAAATAAGGAGAAACCGTTTCCACTTGCAGAAGGATCAGTAACTAGAGAACACAGATTTGAGGTAATTGGCAAAAGAACCAGAGGTGAGATTAGAATTTTTTTACGCAACTCGTTGAGATCCGGAATGCATTGCCTGAAAGGGTGGTGGAAGCAGATTCAATAGTAACTTTCAAAGGGGAATTGGATTAATACTTGCAGGGGAGAAAATTGCAGGGCTATGGGGAAAAAGCAGGGGAGTGGGACTAATTGGATTGCTTTTTCAAATCACCAGCACAGGCAAGTTGGGCCGAATGGCCTCCTTTTGTGCTGCAAGGTTCTACGACTCCTGCAGGTGTTCAAGCAAACTCCAGGAGACCATAGTGACCACTTTCCTATTCAATCCATATGTCTTCTATGTCTTCAGGTGTCTTCCACTCACATGAACTCGTCCCATTCCCTTTATGATGAAAATTGAAAAAATTCCAGTATTAAAAAGAGGCATTGTTGAAAATGCATGTAATTGTTGAGGTCTGCAAAATCTGTTTCTGTATCCATTTCACTGTGCTGCGGGATTCTTTGTAAGCACTTAATATAACTCATGATTGCATACTTGGAAAAGATTAGTTTATGACAGAAATTATGTAATTTGGGATCAACCAGAGGGGCAAAAAATGGCATTCCTCTAACAGGATAAGTTCAAAAATGGCAGAGATATTAGTGCCCTTTATATAACCAAAAATTGCTTTCATTTCTGCTTATCCTTGAACTATCTGTTTGTTTCCTTCTGTAACAGTATCAACATATGCTTTGCAAATAGGTTGTAGTCCCAGGACTGTTTATTAACCAAGTTGTGAGGAGTACCAATTCTGAACTCCACAACTAGATTATAGTCCTCACAGTAGGGCAGAAGTTCATATATGGATAAAGGAAAGTTTGAAATTGCTGCTATTGTGCTACTATGACTCCTCCTGAGATCTGATTGTGGAGTGTCGTTGGTGGTGAGCGGGGGTTCCTACTTATTGGCCCAATTTTCTGTCAGTTGATGAAAGGTGTTTTGATGGGGATAGAAAGTAGCACACTGGAAAATGTATATATCCATAAATATAATATGCACATTAATTTGTACCTGAAGCAGTGTGTATTATAAACGTGACAGATTCCTGCACTAATAAAGACATGCAATACTATATTTAGTGCATAAATGCTGGTGGTTGATCTTTAGACATTTGCTGACTGACACTTTTTAATCTGGAATAATCAAGTCACTATTGTGAACCTGCGAATAACATTATATATTTAAAGCACTGGGAGCAGTTTTCTTCTTTATATGTGAAACGTTTCCACAGTGCCATCTACTGGCCGTTTCTTAGGTGCAGAGTTGTGCATGTAACCCTGTTTTAAAAATTGAATCTTTTTAAAAACAATACTCCCTTGGAGCTAACATCCTCTTGTTTTTGTTTTTTGCCTTAGTTTTGTTTCTATTTAAACAGTGACTCATGGCAACCTAGTCTCTGGCACTAGCTGTTGCAATTCCGGTGCCCAATAAGTGTGAAGTAGCTATTTCAGAAGATGCATGGTTCCCTGGTGATCTTGTGATTTAATTGTGTATGTTCATTCAGCTCTAGCACAATAGGGGGGTCAGTAATTCCACCAAGCCAATTCCCTAAATGATTGTCATTTTCTGTACATTCAGCAAAATGTACAGTGTGTTGTGGAAAATAGTAGAGGTTATACTCATAACACCCGAATCACATGGCTGGTCTTCTGAGGTTGGAACTAAGGCACATTATTGGGTAAAGAGGGAAGACTGCTGTACCTGGCCTACGAGTGTCTAATGCTGACTTTAAGTTGCCTGGAAGTGTTCCATTCCTTAGTACTTATCCCTCATCTCCTAATGGTCCTAAATTCATCAAAAAAACTATATTGGATAGGCCTAAATAGTACTTTGAAAGTTTTCAGACCTGGTTTTGATTTGCACGTTTTGTGTATTATATGTACTGCATAAAAATACAAGATAAATGCTACATTTTGTACCTCCTTTTTTTAAAAAAACCTGTGGTGTGGGTTTATGTCTAAAGGGCATAATGTGCCATATTTTTGTATTTTGCAGTGTTTGTTTCCAGTTGGGTCCCTCCTGTCATTGAAGAACCATCAGGTTATAACAGTAGAGGCATTGGGGTCTGTAAAGAAGGGTTTACACCCCATACAACAGCGACTGGCTGATTACAATGGCAGTCAGTGTGGATTCTGCAGCCCAGGCTTTGTCATGCAGATGTATGGGTAAGTACAGCAAACTATCTATTTTGCATATCTACCTAAATATGTTCTATTTTTAAGCTCAACGCAAGCTCGAGGAACAGCACCTCATCTTTCTGTTAGGCACTTTATAGCCTTCCGGACTCGACATTGAGTTCAACAATTTCAGACCATAACCTCTGCCCCTATTTTTTCGGACAACAGCTTACACCTCCTCTAGACCCATCTTTTGTTTCTTGTCCGATTACCATCTCCTTTCACCTTGCACCATCATCCCTTTTGTTACTTAATATCTTCCACCCTATCACAGACCTTCCCTTTAGTTCTTTCCTCCCCTTCCCCCTTTCCCGGCTTCTGTACTTGCTTAAAACCTGTTACACCTCTAACTTTTTCCAGTTCTGACGAAAGGTCATCGAGCTGAAACATTAACTCTGTTTCTCTCTCCACAGATGCTGCCTGATCTGCTGAGTATTTACTGATTTTATTTCTATTTCTGGGTACTGCACTTCTCATAAAAAATTTGAGTTTTGCTTGGAAAGCCAATTTTTGTTTTCCACACACATTGTGACACCAAAACAAAACTTGTGGGAATTATGCCACTAATGTCAGCAGCAAGCTGTCTTAGTATGAAAATAAAACTAATAACCTGAAATAATAAATGTTAAACACTTGGGCCCTGGAAATTTGCTGGCCAATAATCCTTGCACTTATGCCAGGATTGCGCCTGCTTGTGACCTCTGCTGTTTTCCCCCGTCAGAGTATGTAGGGTCAGGAGTGGAAGGATCCAGTGGTGGGTGTCCACACAGCTATGGCTCCCTTCTTGTACAGCAGGCTGTAAATACAACATAGATGTCTGGGTCCAGGTGGTTCCCCCAGAGAAATTTCTTGATGGTGCTCCCTGCAGCTCCATTTCAAGGGTCAAGGAGGCCTCTAATTTTATATATTTTTTTAAAGCAACTTCTCCCCTTTTTAGGGGTCCAGGCCTTGAACTTGGCCTGACCCCAAGATGGACTCCACAACTGCCACTGGGCCAGCCAATCACCTGGTACCTGTGCCGACCCTACACTTGGCCACTTTTAAAGGCCGAAGTCATTGGAACCTCTGACATAGGAAGTCCTGAACCCCCCACCCCAACCCTTTCCTACGTCAATGGCCAAGTTTGGTCCAGGCGGGTGCTCTGTCCCAACTAGCCAACATGAATGCTTTGACGCTAGGCTAGGACCTGGTGTATATGGATCAACCAATGTTCGCTGTAATTTTTTTTGGGTGCGCGGCCCCTTTAAACTTCCACACACGCGCCGGTTTTCCATTCAGAAACTGGCAGGGGGCCTGCGTGGGAGCTTCAGACAGATGCGCAGGAAAATTGGTCCCAACCTACTCGCTAGCTCATCCTCCACAGTTACAGCGGGGTATGCCAGAAGGGTGCACCCTATCTTCCTACACTCAAATTTTTATTTTTACTCTATATATAATATAACCTACTTTATTGTGTACCCTGCTTATTTGTAAAGTAAAAGTTGAAAATATTTTCCTTGCTTTGTTTCCTCTGCTTGCTAAGTCATGCATCCCGCTTAGAAGTGGGCTCCACACTGGTGGAGAAAAGGACTCCAGTTTGCTGAAAACCAGCACCAGAGGCTTTTTTTGCCAGTTCAAGTCCAGAACTCTGCAGATTGACATGACTAAATTGATCTTTGATACAATTTTCCAGCATCAAATACTCGAGCACTATTGAAAGAAAGACTTGCATTTCTAAAGCGCCTTTCACGACCACTGGACTTCCCAAAGCACTTTACAGCCAATGAAGTGCTTTTTGAAGTGTCACTGTTGTAATGTAGGAAACGTGGCAGCCAATTTGCGCACAGCAAGCTCCCACAAACAACAATGTGATAATGACCAGATCACCTGTTGTATTGATGTTGATTAAGGAATAAAAGTTGGCTAGGACGCCGGGGATAACTCCCCTGCTCCTCTTCGAAATAGTGCCATGGGATCTTTACATCCACCTGAGAGAACAGACAGGGCCTCGGTTTAATGTCTCATCCGAAAGACGGCACCTCTGACAGTGCTGCACTCCCTCAGCACTGCACTGGAGTGTCAGCCTAGATTTTTGTGCTTAAGTCTCTGGAGTGGGACTCAAACCTACAACCTTCTAACTCGAAGGCAAGAGTGCTACCAACTGAGCCATAGCTGACGCTGGGTACTTTTGTACTACAGGTTGAGCGTCCCGAATCCGGCAACCTCGGGACCGAGGCTGAGCCCAAGCCGGTTTTCGTGTTTTTCCGGACTTTGGAACGTGTTTCTGATGTCCGAAGTCCGGAAACGCCCGAGCCCAGGTTGCGATATTTCCAGACTTCAGACATCATAAACATGTTCCGAGTCTGGAAATGCCTGGGCCCAGGTTGCGATATTTCCGGTTTTTGGTAAGCCTCCCTCAGGGTGTCTGGATTCCGGAACATTTTACGGATTCAGGACGACCCCGCCACCAATCGTCATGGAGTCTGGATTCTGGAACTCCGGATTTTGGACGCTCAACCTGTATTGTAGGTACTTTTTCCATCTTTGGCGCTGGTAGTCAGGCAAGACAACTTGTTTGTGGCCCAACGGAGGTTAAAATATGTTTCACTTGTTCCTTTAATGTATTTTAGCCTGTGCTGCAATGTCAGAGGTGCCATCTTTCGGATGAGACATTAAACTGAGGCCCCATCTGCCCTCTGCCACTCTCTCGGGTGGATGTAAAAGATCCCATGGCACTATTTGAAGATGAGCAGGGGAGTTCTCCCGGTGTCCTGGCCAATATTTATCCCTCAACAAACACCTAACTCAGATGATCTGGTCCTTTATTTAATTGCTGTTTGGGAGCTTGCTGTGCGCAAATCGGCTGCCGTGTTTCCAGCATTACAACAGTGACTACACTTCCAAAAAAACTTAATTGGCTGTGAAGCGCTTTGGGACGCTCTGAAGTTGTGAAAGGAGCTATATAATTACAAGTCTTTCTTCTTTCTAAACCCTTCTTTACTGCCCGAATACCTCTACTGTTATAACCTGATAGTTCTTAAATGACAGACCGGTTCCATTTGGAAACAAACACTGCAAAATTCAAATTTATGGCACAATATGCCTTTTAGACATAACCCACAGCACCTTTTTTTTTATTTTTCAGTTTATAGTTTTACAACTAGAACTCCTAAATTGATTCCAAGCACAACTGGTGCCAACTACACCCACCATATTTACAGTTCAGCTGGTGTGACAGATGCGATCGTGAGCCTCCTGCATCTGTCACTGTACCATGTGCTGCCTGGGAAATGGGGTCAGGCTGCAAGTGGCTCCGCTTGATTATATTCATGTGTTTGACAGATCAGTGGTAAAATTAGTGATTCCATCAACAAGAGTGTCAAATTAAGCTACACAGTTCCTTTAATAAATCTATAAAAGTAGCAAGGCTGTGTAAAAATTTGTAGTTAATACCAAGTTTTGGAATGATGTCAATGAAGTATATCTGTAGGCGAAAAATACACTTTTAATGATTTTTCAAAACCCATAAATATTGATTTTTATTTTTAGGCACATGATGCTAGACCATAATATAAAGAGTTGCCAGTTCTTTGAATTCTGCCATGTAATATATAGTTCATACAGTTTGTGTTTGGTTTTGAAAACAAATAATTCCAGTGCTGATAGAGTGCTCACATTTCTGATGTAGCTAACTTTCTGATCTGAAGATGTTGGTGGAGTGTTGTCTAACATGGTGTTACTGGATTCTTGCATACCAGTATAAAATACATTTTTGGAGACCCTGCTAACGTTAAAAGATTAGAAATAAAGTTCCCAGGTTGTCCAGTAGACCACTAGGAATTTTTTTAAACTTCACATTGCAGGTTGTTACATACTTGCCGCCTAAATTTGATTTGAGCAACTTCCCTCTTCAGTTACACCTGAATTAACTTGTATCAACATCAGTGCTGTTTTATGCAATGATCAAGGTTTTAAATAAAGCTGCTGATGTGCTGATTTAAGTGTAACAGTTATGCAACAGTATGTAAGGAACCAAGTACAACTGAGTGACAACTTGTATGCAGATTGGAAATTTCCCTTTTAGAGTCCAAATCTGTTATCAGCTCATCTGTACAGACTTGATTCATTTGGCATGTCCAGTTGCCATTGACCAAATTGTGAGTTCATTCCTGGTCAAGGAGGCACAAGGGAAATATTCAAGTCCTGGAAGTTGCAGAAAAGCCCACTGGACTGATCCCCCATTTCAGATGGTTGAGTTTTGAGGTGAGGCTAGAAAACGTAGAAGGCGAATGAGAAGGGCTATTGTAGAGGTATATAGAAGTAGATACTAAGTACAATAAAAAAGGTAAATCTGCAACACTATTTTAAGTTAAACCACAGCTGCAGGACAAGGGATATAGGTATGACTGATAGACAAATTCAGGACTGACTCCTGAAAACAATTCTTCATATAAATTGGCCAATGCCCAGATTAGTCTTGATTTGAGCACAAATTAAAAAACATCTGCAGGGGTGATTTACAAATGAGTAACTGGTTCTTATATAAACAAGGGATGGAGTTTTCTACTTCTCCGTTTGTCATCCCTCAATTTTTCACCCATTTTGCAGGTTGGTGAGCGCAGAAGCATAAAACCCTGGTCAAGACTTTTAATTATTTTATTAATATTATGTTTGATTGGTTGACTTTGATGGTGTTCCTGGTAGTAGTTGGAAAGATCTTGTATAACTTTACATGCGGAACATTTTAAACAACAATCATTATTTTGAAGCAAAGATGAGCTTTGAGCTCTTTGTCGCTTTTATAGACTCTCTTTCTCATTTGGCTGTTGGAAATAGGATTAACTTTGTGATAAATCAAATTGTAACTGGGTAGGAGGTCAGATGCGTAAGAGGGAACTACTGCTCATTGCTAATACCTCTGAGACAATTTCCTCTTTCTCGCTTACTGCCAGAATTTTCCAAACAGCTGCCCATGTTTCCACCTTTGCAATGCAATTAAATCAGATTCAGATTTCCAGAGCTCTAGGGAGCTGACCTATTGGCCATTGCAGTGCCAACTAGAATGGCAAACTTAAATCTGCTGATTTAACTGCAAGGGCAGACAAGCAGCTGCTGACCAACAGGTTCTGGCAACAGGTGAGTTCCAAATGAGGCAACTTTGAGAAAATTGCCTTTTGCCTCTCCTAGGTTGAACTTGGTGGCTTGCTTGTCCGTGTTTGCTTTGCAGTTAAATTAATAAATTCACATTTGATGTGTTCCCAGAGAACTGCTCCAATAGTTACCACGGTCACCAAATGCAGACCCCAAATAGGTTGCCAAATTTCAGCCCAAGCCCGCCCCAAGGTCATGGGAATATGGAAACAGGAGTAGGCCATTCAGCCCCTCGCGCTTGTTCCGGCATTCAACGAGATCATGGCTGGTCTGTATCCTAACTCCATCCATCCGCCTTGGTTCCGTATCCCTTAATACGCTTTGGCTAGCAAAAATCTATCCATCTAAGATTTCAAATTATTAATTGAGCTAGAATCTTCTGCTTTTTGTGGGAGAGAGTTCCACGCTTCAACACCCTTTGCGTGTAGAAGTGTTTCCTAACTTTCTCCTGAGTGGCCTAGCTCTGATTTTAAGGTTATGTCCCCCTTATCCTAGACTCGCCCACCATCAAGGCAAAGGCAATAAGATTACCTCATTCAGGTTGGGCTTGCTGCTGAAGCTCAACTACCAGTGCCTCACTTGTTTACAGTTAAATCAGAAGATTCAAATTTCCCATACATCAGGGAGCTGCCCCTTCAGTTACAATGAGTTCCCTAGAGTGCGGGAAGTTTTAATCATTAATTTTAATGTGCATACTTGCTGTGTTAATAACGCCTTCCATTCGCCTTCGCCCGATGTTTTAACGCAAATCAACAGTGTGACCAAATATTGTGCCTGATACAAAGGAGATTCAGATAGAGTTGAATTTAAAAACTAGATGGTGTTCTACTCTGGTCTAGCAGGAAATTGAGCACTAACCTTTTAGTACAAAACTGTCATCTTGAAGTAAATGAGCCTTGAGCCGACTGAACATTTAGTGCCATCTGGTGCCTAAGGTCATCATAGAATCAGTGTTATTTTTCAGTTAAGAAGAAAGCCATGACACATGTAGCCTGGAGGCCAATTGTTTTTCTTGTTGAGCTGTTGGATTTTGTACAGCACAATTGCTTATTTTTTAATGTTTGCATTCGACCAAAGCAGCTATTGGTTGTTTTAGTGATTAGAATTTCTATTAATAAATACATTGCTATTAACATCAAAGCATAGCTTTTTTTTTCTCATTAATTCTCATGATGTGGGCAATACTGGCACTTATTGGTGGTGGGCTGCCTTCTTGAACCGCTGATCGTGGTTTGACACAACCAAGTGCCTTTCTAGACCACGTCAGAGGGCAGAGAGTCACATACAGGCCAGATTGGGTAAGGATGGTAGATTTCATGCTCTAAAGATCATTGGTGAACCAGTTGGGTTTTTACGGCAAACCGACTGTTTCATGGTCAATTTTATTGATATCAGCTTTTTCTTTTCTAGATTTTTTTTGAACTGAATTTAGATTCTCAAACAGCAAAGGAGGGATTTGAACTTAACTTCTCTAGATTACTAGTCCAGTAACATAACCACCACACTATTGTAATCTAAGGAACAAATCTGTAAGCTCGATTGTTTCTGTTTTACACAATGGTGTTCCTCCAGGCTTTCTAAACATAAGACTTCACTGAATATATTTTCCTCAATTTGCTAATTTTAGCAAAAATGAGTATATAGCAGTGTTTCTTGCTTTGTACTGCTAAATTTAGCAAATGGATTAAATTATGCCCCAACAATTTAATGTTCTAAGTGTACTGTCCTCCCTACGTGTATGTGTCTGTACGCAGTTAGACAGCCAGCCAAACTCCTTTCAATAACGACATGGGAGTCAGGATGTAGCGTCCAAGCTCCGGTGTTTAATAATGCCACACTTGCATGAGGTCAATGAAACAATACAAATCAGTTGCATTGGGTTGGAGTAAAACTGAGAAAGAAAAAAGAAATAAATGCACCTTGCTACATACATACATGAGATATAACTAACATCTAAACATGAATATGTAATGAAACCATTCAACTCACAGGCAATGCTTTCGAAGGCGTAACAATGTAAGATTACAGCGGATTAACTTGCAGCACGCTCCATGCTGATGTGACCTCTTTGTTTGCTATCACTATACTACTTCCTGTTGAGTGACCCTACTGGCCATTTCCATTTACTGCCACCTACTGGCGGTAACAAAACGAAACTCCTGCAATTATAAGGCAGAACACTAGGTGAGATGTGCAATTAACCTAAATTAGGTCTTATATTAGTATAATTAATGTTAGCAGTAAACCAAGTTATAATTCATGGTTCACAATTACGGGACTTAAGAATTTTTATATCTCATGGTTAAATTGATTTTTTTAATCTGTCAAATGAGGAGAGCAGAGCAGGGGAGTTGGGTCAGCATGGGAAAGCTGACCAGGGTTCAACTTATTGATTGCCTTTAAGATTTTGAATATCTCAAAAGGATCCTTTTTCATTTTCCTCTTCTCTACTGGGAACAGACTAAGGTGCTGTTGTGTCCCCCTTATAGCTCAAGGATCTGATACCCGTTATCAGACAGGTAGCCCATTATTGGAACATTTCCAGTACCATGATGTTCATCCTGTAATATGATGATCAAAACTGCACACACTGCTCTAGATGAGGATGAACCAATGCCCTGCATAACTCTTATATTTGTTACACTATAAAACCCAAGATCCTGTAAGCCTTATTTACTGCTGCTACTCACTGTGTAGATATTTTCAATTATCAGTCTCCTAACATCCCTAAATGCTTTTCTTGTGACGTTTCATGTCGACTAACACCTATTAGCCTATAATTGCACTGCTTATTCTTCTTCACTAGTCTCATCAGTTTTCAGTTGTTGATAATTGAATTTCATTTGCCATGTCTCAACCCAGTTTCCCTAATCTATCTCCATCTGCACCTGATCTGCCTGCCCAAGCCACCTTGTGCCATGGCAAATTTTGACCATTTTGTCTCTATTCCCCACTTCCAAATCATTAATATTTGAATGTGAATAGCAAAAGTCTTTGGACACCGAACTAATCGCTTCCAGCCACTCCAGTGCAGCTCCATGCACAACCACTGTCCGTCTACCATAGCAAAATACTGCGGATGCTGGAAATCTGAAATAACAACAGAAAATGCTGGAAGCACTCAGCAGGCCAGGCAGCATCCGTGGAGAGAG